>NW_026947595.1:0-600000 GCF_034190915.1 Cavia porcellus | reverse complement strand
AAAAACATCGCGTGGTGGTGCGCATTGTATAGGTGTGTGTTACATTACATTCACTAGTAGGAGTGAGAAAAACATCACGGGGTGGTGTGAATCGGAGGGTATGAATTAGGATAGGCACTGAGTGGCAATGTAGGATGGAGAAAAGCACCGCAGGGTTGTAAGCATGGGGAAGTCCGGGAACATGCATTGGCAATGTAGGATAGTTTTTTGAAAAACATCACGGGGTGGTGCGCATTCTATGGGTGTGTGTTACATTACATTCACTAGTAGGAGTGAGAAAAACATCACGGGGTGGTGTGAATCGGAGCGTCTGAATTAGGATCGGCAGCGAGTGGCAATGTAGGATGGAGAAAAGCACCGCGGGGTGGTCAGCATGGGGAAGTCAGGGAACATGCAGTGGCAAGGTAGGATAGGATTCTGAAAAACATCAGGGGGTGGTGCGCATTGTATGGGTGTGTCTTACATTAGATTCACTAGTAGGAGTGAGGAAATCATCACGGGGTGGTGCGCATTGTATGGGTGTGTGTTACATTACATTCAGTAGTAGGAGTGAGAAAAACATCACGGGGTGGTGCGCATTGTATGGGTGTGTGTTACATTACATTCACTAGTAGGAGAGAGAAAAACATCACGGGGTGGTGTGAATCGGAGGGTCTGAATTAGGATAGGCAGTGAGTGGCAATGTAGGATGGAGAAAAGCACCGCGGGGTGGTCAGCATGGGGAGGTCAGGGAACATGCAGTGGCAATATAGGATAGTTTTCTGAAAAACATCACGGGGTGGTGCGCATTGTATGGGTGTGTGTTACATTACATTCACTAGGAGGAGTGAGAAAAACATCACGGGGTGGTTCGCATTGTATGGGTGTGTGTTACATGACATTCACTAGTAGGAGTGAGAAAAACATCACGGGGTGGGGCGCATTGTATGGGTGTGTGTTACATTACATTCACTAGTAGGAGTGAGAAAAACATCACGGGGTGGTGTGAATCGGAGGGTCTTAATTAGGATAGGCAGTGAGTGGCAATGTAGGATGGAGAAAAGCACCGCGGGGTGGTCAGCATGGGGCGGTCAGGGAACATGCAGTGGCAATGTAGGATAGGTTTCTGAAAAACATCAGGGGGTGGTGCGCATTGTATGGGTGTGTGTTACATTAGATTCACTAGTAGGAGTGAGGAAATCATCACGGGGTGGTGCGCATTGTATGGGTGTGTGTTACATTAGATTCACTAGTAGGAGTGAGGAAATCATCACGGGGTGGTGCGCATTGTATGGGTGTGTGTTACATTACATTCACTAGTAGTAGTGAGAAAAACATCACGGGGTGGTGCGCATTGTATGGGTGTGTGTTACATTACATTCACTACTAGGAGTGAGAAAAACATCACGGGGTGGTGTGAATCGGAGGGTCTGAATTAGGATCGGCAGCGAGTGGCAATATAGGATGGAGAAAAGCACCGCGGGGTGGTCAGCACGGGGAGGTCAGGGAACATGCAGTGGCAATGTAGGATAGGTTTCTGAAAAACATCAGGGGGTGGTGCGCATTGTATGGGTGTGTGTTACATTAGATTCACTAGTAGGAGTGAGGAAATAATCACGGGGTGATGCGCATTGTATGGGTGTGTGTTACATTAGATTCACTAGTAGGAGTGAGGAAATCATCACGGGGTGGTGTGAATCGGAGGGTCTCAATTAGGATAGGAAGTGAGTGGCAATGTAGGATGGAGAAAAGCACCGCGGGGTGGTCAGCATGGGGAGGTCAGGGAACATGCAGTGGCAATGTAGGATAGGTTTCTGAAAAACATCGCGTGGTGGTGCGCATTGTATAGGTGTGTGTTACATTACATTCACTAGTAGGAGTGAGAAAAACATCACGGCTTGGAGTGAATCGGAGGGTCTGAATTAGGATAGGCAGTGAGTGGCAATGTAGGATGCAGAAAAGCACCGCAGGGTGGTCAGCATGGGGAAGTCAGGGAACATGCAGTGGCAATGTAGGATACGTTTCTGAAAAACATCGAGGGGTGGTGCGCATTGTATGGGTGTGTGTTACATTACATTCACTAGTAGGAGTGAGAAAATCATCACGGGGTGGCTCGCATTGTATGGGTGTGTGTTACATTACATTCACTAGTAGGAGTGAGAAAAACATCACGGGGTGGTGTGAATCGGAGTGTATGAATTAGTATAGGCAGTGAGTGGCAATGTAGGATGGAGAAAAGCACCGCCGGGTGGTCAGAATGGGGAAGTCCGGGAACATGCAGTGGCAATGTAGGATAGGTTTCTGAAAAACATCGCGGTGTGGTGCGCATTGTATGGGTGTGTGTTACATTACATTCACTAGTAGGAGTGAGAAAAACATCGCGGGGTGGTGTGCATTGTTTGGGGTGTTTTTCATTACATTCACTAGTAGGAGTGAGAAAAACATCACGGGGTGGTGTGAATCGGACAGTCTGAATTAGGATAGGCAGTGAGTGGCAATGTAGGATGGAGAAAAGCACCGCGGGGTGGTCAGCATGGGGAGGTCAGGGAACATGCAGTGGCAATGTAGGATAGTTTTCTGAAAAACATCGCGGGGTGGTGCGCATTGTATGGGTGTGTGTTACATTACATTCACTAGTAGGAGTGAGAAAAATATGACGGGGTGGTTCGAATTGTATGGGTGTGTGTTACATTACATTCACTAGTAGGAGTGAGAAAAACATCACGGGGTGGTGTGAATCGGAGGGTCTGAATTAGGATCGGCAGCGAGTGGCAATGTAGGATGGAGAAAAGCACCGCGCGGTGGTCAGCCTGAGGAGGTCAGGGAACATGCAGTGGCAAGGTAGGATAGGTTTCTGAAAAACATCAGGGGGTGGTGCGCATTGTATGGGTGTGTGTTACATTATATTCACTAGTAGGAATGAGAAGAACATCGCGGGGTTGTGCGCATTTTATGGGTGTGTGTTACACTAGATTCACTAGTAGGAGTGAGGAAATCATCACGGGGTGGTGCGCATTGTATGGGTGTGTGTTACATTACCATCACTAGTAGGAGTGAGAAAAACATCACGGGGTGGGGCGCATTGTATGGGTGTGTGTTACATTACATTCACTAGTAGGAGTGAGAAAAACATCATGGGGTGGTGTGAATCGGAGGGTCTTAATTAGGATAGGCAGTGAGTGGCAATGTAGGATGGAGAAAAGCACCGCGCGGTGGTCAGCATGGGGAGGTCAGGGAACATGCAGTGGCAATGTAGGATAGGTTTCTGAAAAACATCGCGTGGTGGTGCGCATTGTATAGGTGTGTGTTACATTACATTCACTAGTAGGAGTGAGAAAAACATCACGGGGTGGTGTGAATCGGAGGGTATGAATTAGGATAGGCACTGAGTGGCAATGTAGGATGGAGAAAAGCACCGCAGGGTTGTAAGCATGGGGAAGTCCGGGAACATGCATTGGCAATGTAGGATAGTTTTCTGAAAAACATCACGGGGTGGTGCGCATTCTATGGGTGTGTGTTACATTACATTCACTAGTAGGAGTGAGAAAAACATCACGGGGTGGTGTGAATCGGAGCGTCTGAATTAGGATCGGCAGCGAGTGGCAATGTAGGATGGAGAAAAGCACCGCGGGGTGGTCAGCATGGGGAAGTCAGGGAACATGCAGTGGCAAGGTAGGATAGGATTCTGAAAAACATCAGGGGGTGGTGCGCATTGTATGGGTGTGTCTTACATTAGATTCACTAGTAGGAGTGAGGAAATCATCACGGGGTGGTGCGCATTGTATGGGTGTGTGTTACATTACATTCAGTAGTAGGAGTGAGAAAAACATCACGGGGTGGTGCGCATTGTATGGGTGTGTGTTACATTACATTCACTAGTAGGAGAGAGAAAAACATCACGGGGTGGTGTGAATCGGAGGGTCTGAATTAGGATAGGCAGTGAGTGGCAATGTAGGATGGAGAAAAGCACCGCGGGGTGGTCAGCATGGGGAGGTCAGGGAACATGCAGTGGCAATATAGGATAGTTTTCTGAAAAACATCACGGGGTGGTGCGCATTGTATGGGTGTGTGTTACATTACATTCACTAGGAGGAGTGAGAAAAACATCACGGGGTGGTTCGCATTGTATGGGTGTGTGTTACATGACATTCACTAGTAGGAGTGAGAAAAACATCACGGGGTGGGGCGCATTGTATGGGTGTGTGTTACATTACATTCACTAGTAGGAGTGAGAAAAACATCACGGGGTGGTGTGAATCGGAGGGTCTTAATTAGGATAGGCAGTGAGTGGCAATGTAGGATGGAGAAAAGCACCGCGGGGTGGTCAGCATGGGGCGGTCAGGGAACATGCAGTGGCAATGTAGGATAGGTTTCTGAAAAACATCAGGGGGTGGTGCGCATTGTATGGGTGTGTGTTACATTAGATTCACTAGTAGGAGTGAGGAAATCATCACGGGGTGGTGCGCATTGTATGGGTGTGTGTTACATTAGATTCACTAGTAGGAGTGAGGAAATCATCACGGGGTGGTGCGCATTGTATGGGTGTGTGTTACATTACATTCACTAGTAGTAGTGAGAAAAACATCACGGGGTGGTGCGCATTGTATGGGTGTGTGTTACATTACATTCACTACTAGGAGTGAGAAAAACATCACGGGGTGGTGTGAATCGGAGGGTCTGAATTAGGATCGGCAGCGAGTGGCAATATAGGATGGAGAAAAGCACCGCGGGGTGGTCAGCACGGGGAGGTCAGGGAACATGCAGTGGCAATGTAGGATAGGTTTCTGAAAAACATCAGGGGGTGGTGCGCATTGTATGGGTGTGTGTTACATTAGATTCACTAGTAGGAGTGAGGAAATCATCACGGGGTGATGCGCATTGTATGGGTGTGTGTTACATTAGATTCACTAGTAGGAGTGAGGAAATCATCACGGGGTGGTGTGAATCGGAGGGTCTCAATTAGGATAGGAAGTGAGTGGCAATGTAGGATGGAGAAAAGCACCGCGGGGTGGTCAGCATGGGGAGGTCAGGGAACATGCAGTGGCAATGTAGGATAGGTTTCTGAAAAACATCGCGTGGTGGTGCGCATTGTATAGGTGTGTGTTACATTACATTCACTAGTAGGAGTGAGAAAAACATCACGGCTTGGAGTTAATCGGAGGGTCTGAATTAGGATAGGCAGTGAGTGGCAATGTAGGATGCAGAAAAGCACCGCAGGGTGGTCAGCATGGGGAAGTCAGGGAACATGCAGTGGCAATGTAGGATACGTTTCTGAAAAACATCGAGGGGTGGTGCGCATTGTATGGGTGTGTGTTACATTACATTCACTAGTAGGAGTGAGAAAATCATCACGGGGTGGCTCGCATTGTATGGGTGTGTGTTACATTACATTCACTAGTAGGAGTGAGAAAAACATCACGGGGTGGTGTGAATCGGAGTGTATGAATTAGTATAGGCAGTGAGTGGCAATGTAGGATGGAGAAAAGCACCGCCGGGTGGTCAGAATGGGGAAGTCCGGGAACATGCAGTGGCAATGTAGGATAGGTTTCTGAAAAACATCGCGGTGTGGTGCGCATTGTATGGGTGTGTGTTACATTACATTCACTAGTAGGAGTGAGAAAAACATCGCGGGGTGGTGTGCATTGTTTGGGGTGTTTTTCATTACATTCACTAGTAGGAGTGAGAAAAACATCACGGGGTGGTGTGAATCGGACAGTCTGAATTAGGATAGGCAGTGAGTGGCAATGTAGGATGGAGAAAAGCACCGCGGGGTGGTCAGCATGGGGAGGTCAGGGAACATGCAGTGGCAATGTAGGATAGGTTTCTGAAAAACATCGCGGGGTTGTGCGCATTGTATGGGTGTGTGTTACATTACATTCACTAGGAGGAGTGAGAAAAACATCACGGGGTGGTGTGAATCGGAGGGTCTGAATTAGGATAGGCAGTGAGTGGCAATGTAGGATGGAGAAAAGCACCGCGGGGTGGTCAGCATGGGTAGGTCAGGGAACATGCAGTGGCAATGTAGGATAGGTTTCTGAAAAACATTGCGTGGTGGTGCGCATTGTATAGGTGTGTGTTACATTACATTCACTAGTAGGAGTGAGAAAAACATCACGGGTTGGAGTGAATCGGAGGGTCTGAATTAGGATAGGCAGTGAGTGGCAATGTAGGATGCAGAAAAGCACCGCAGGGTGGTCAGCATGGGGAAGTCAGGGAACATGCAGTGGCAATGTAGGATTGGTTTCTGAAAAACATCGCGTGGTGGTGCGCATTGTATAGGTGTGTGTTACATTACATTCACTAGTAGGAGTGAGAAAAACATCACGGGGTGGTGTGAATCGGAGTGTATGAATTAGTATAGGCAGTGAGTGGCAATGTAGGATGGAGAAAAGCACCGCCGGGTGGTCAGCATGGGGAAGTCCGGGAACATGCAGTGGCAATGTCGGATAGTTTTCTGAAAATCATCACGGGGTGGTGCGCATTGTATGGGTGTGTGTTACATTACATTCACTAGTAGGAGTGAGAAAAACATCACGGGGTGTTGTGAATCGGAGGGTCTGAATTAGGATAGGCAGTGAGTGGCAATGTAGGATGGAGAAAAGCACCGCGGGGTGGTCAGCATGGGGAGGTCAGGGAACATGCAGCAGCAATGTAGGATAGGTTTCTGAAAAACATCGCGTGGTGGTGCGCATTTTATAGGTGTGTGTTACATTACATTCACTAGTAGGAGTGAGAAAAACATCACGGGTTGGTGTGAATCGGAGGGTCTGAATTAGGATAGGCAGTGAGTGGCAATGTAGGATGGAGAAAAGCACCGCAGGGTGGTCAGCATGGGGAGGTCAGGGAACATGCAGTGTCAATGTAGGATAGTTTTCTGAAAAACATCACGGGGTGGTGCGCATTGTATGGGTGTGTGTTACATTACATTCAATAGTAGGAGTGAGAAAAACATCACGGTGTGGTGTGAATCGGAGGGTCTGAATTAGGATAGGCAGTGAGTAGCAATGTAGTATAGAGAAAAGCAACGCAGGGTGGTCAGCATGGGGAAGTCAGGGAACATGCAGTGGCAATGTAGGATAGTTTTCTGAAAATCATCACGGGGTGGTGCGCATTGTATGGGTGTGTGTTACATTACATTCACTAGTAGGAGTGAGAAAAACATCACGGGGTGGTGTGAATCGGATTGTCTGAATTAGGATAGGCACTGACTGGCAATGTAGGATGGAGAAAAGCACCGCGGGGTGGTCAGCATGGGGAGGTCAGGGAACATGCAGTGGCAATGTAGGATAGGTTTCTGAAAAACATCGAGGGGTGGTGCGCATTGTATGGGTGTGTGTTACATTACATTCACTAGGAGGAGTGAGAAAATCATCACGGGTTGGCTAGCATTGTATGGGTGTGTGTTACATTACATTCACTAGTAGGAGTGAGAAAAACATCACGGGGTGGTGTGAATCGGAGGGTCTGAATTAGGATAGGCAGTGAGTGGCAATGTAGGATGGAGAAAAGCACCGCCGGGTGGTCAACATGGGGAGGTCAGGGAACATGCAATGGCAATGTAGGATAGGTTTCTGAAAAACATCGCCGGGTGGTGCGCATTTTATGGGTGTGTGTTACTTACATTCATTAGTAGGAGTGAGAAAAACATCACGGGGTGGTGTGAATCGGAGGGTCTGAATTAGGATAGGCAGTGAGTTGCAATGTACGATGGAGAAAAGCACCGCGGGGTGGTCAGCATGGGGAGGTGAGGGAACATGCAGTGGCAATGTAGGATAGGATTCTGAAAAACATCGCGGGGTGGTGCGCATTGTATGGGTGTGTGTTACATTACATTCACTAGTAGGAGTGATAAAAATATCACGGGGTGGTGTGAATGGGAGCATCTGAATTAGGATAGGCAGTGAGTGGCAATGTAGGATGGAGAAAAGTACCGCAGCGTGGTCAGCATGGGGAGGTCAGGGAACATGCAGTGGCAATGTAGGATAGGTTTCTGAAAAATATCGCGGGGTGGTGCGCATTGTATGGGTGTGTGTTACATTACATTCACTAGTAGGAGTGAGAAAAACATCGCGGGGTGGTGTGCATTGTTTGGGTTGTGTTTCATTACATTCACTAGTAGGAGTGAGAAAAACATCACGGGGTGGTGTGAATCGGACAGTCTGAATTAGGATAGGCAGTGAGTGGCAATGTAGGATGGAGAAAAGCACCGCGGGGTGGTCAGCATGGGGAGGTCAGGGAACATGCAGTGGCAATGTAGGATAGTTTTCTGAAAAACATCGCGGGGTGGTGCGCATTGTATGGGTGTGTGTTACATTACATTCACTGGTAGGAGTGTGAAAAACATGACGGGGTGGTTCGAATTGTATGGGTGTGTGTTACATTACATTCACTAGTAGGAGTGAGAAAAACATCACGGGGTGGTGTGAATCGGAGGGTCTGAATTAGGATAGGCAGTGAGTGGCAATGTAGGATGGAGAAAAGCACCGCGGGGTGGTCAGCATGGGGAGTTCAGGTAACATGCAGTGGCAATGTAGGATAGGTTTCTCAAAAACATCGCGGGGTGGTGCGCATTGTATGGCTGTGTGTTACATTACATTCACTAGTAGTAGTGAGAAAAACATCATGGGGTGGTGCGCATTGTATGGGTGTGTGTTACATTACATTCACTAGTAGCAGTGAGAAAAACATCACGGGGTGGTGTGAATCGGAGGGTCTGAATTAGGATCGGCAGCGAGTGGCAATGTAGGATGGAGAAAAGCACCGCGGGGTGGTCAGCCTGGGGGGGTCAGGGAACATGCATTGGCAAGGTAGGATAGGTTTCTGAAAAACATCAGGGGGTGGTGCGCATTGTATGGGTGTGTGTTACATTATATTCACTAGTAGGAGTGAGAAGAACATCGCGGGGTTGTGCGCATTTTATGGGTGTGTGTTACATTACATTCACTAGTAGGAGTGAGAAAAACATCGCGGGGTGGTGCGCATTGTATGGGTGTGTGTTACATTACATTCACTAGTAGGAGTGAGAAAAACATAACGGGGTGGTGTGAATCGGAGGGTCTGAATTAGGATAGGCAGTGAGTGGCAATGTAGGATGGAGAAAAGCACCGCGGGGTGGTCAGCATGGGGAGGTCAGGGAACATGCAGTGGCAATATAGGATAGTTTTCTGAAAAACATCACGGGGTGGTGCGCATTGTATGGGTGTGTGTTACATTACATTCACTAGTAGTAGTGAGAAAAACATCACGGGGTGGTGCGCATTGTATGGGTGTGTGTTACATTACATTCACTACTAGGAGTGAGAAAAACATCACGGGGTGGTGTGAATCGGAGGGTCTGAATTAGGATCGGCAGCGAGTGGCAATATAGGATGGAGAAAAGCACCACGGGGTGGTCAGCACGGGGAGGTCAGGGAACATGCAGTGGCAATGTAGGATAGGTTTCTGAAAAACATCAGGGGGTGGTGCGCATTGTATGGGTGTGTGTTACATTAGATTCACTAGTAGGAGTGAGGAAATCATCACGGGGTGGTGCGCATTGTATGGGTGTGTGTTACATTAGATTCACTAGTAGGAGTGAGGAAATCATCACGGGGTGGTGCGCATTGTATGGGTGTGTGTTACATTAGATTCACTAGTAGGAGTGAGGAATACATCACGGGGTGGTGCGCATTGTATGGGTGTGTGTTACATTACATTCACTAGTAGGAGTGAGAAAAACATCACGGGGTGGGGCGCATTGTATGGGTGTGTGTTACATTACATTCACTAGTAGGAGTGAGAATAACATCATGGGGTGGTGTGAATCGGAGGGTCTTAATTAGGATAGGCAGTGAGTGGCAATGTAGGATGGAGAAAAGCACCGCGGGGTGGTCAGCATGGGGAGGTCAGGGAACATGCAGTGGCAATGTTGGATAGGTTTCTGAAAAACATCGCGTGGTGGTGCGCATTGTATAGGTGTGTGTTACATTACATTCACTAGTAGGAGTGAGAAAAACATCACGGCTTGGAGTGAATCGGAGGGTCTGAATTAGGATAGGCAGTGAGTGGCAATGTAGGATGCAGAAAAGCACCGCAGGGTGGTCAGCATGGGGAAGTCAGGGAACATGCAGTGGCAATGTAGGATACGTTTCTGAAAAACATCGAGGGGTGGTGCGCATTGTATGGGTGTGTGTTACATTACATTCACTAGTAGGAGTGAGAAAATCATCACGGGGTGGCTCGCATTGTATGGGTGTGTGTTACATTACATTCACTAGTAGGAGTGAGAAAAACATCACGGGGTGGTGTGAATCGGAGTGTATGAATTAGTATAGGCAGTGAGTGGCAATGTAGGATGGAGAAAAGCACCGCCGGGTGGTCAGAATGGGGAAGTCCGGGAACATGCAGTGGCAATATAGGATAGTTTTCTGAAAAACATCACGGGGTGGTGCGCATTGTATGGGTGTGTGTTACATTACATTCACTACTAGGAGTGAGAAAAACATCACGGGGTGGGGCGCATTGTATGGGTGTTTATTACATTACATTCACTAGTAGGAGTGAGAAAAACATCACGGGGTGGTGTGAATTGGAGGGTCTGAATTAGGATAGGCAGTGAGTGGCAATGTAGGATGGAGAAAAGCATCGCGGGGTGGTCAGCATGGGGAGGTCAGGGAACATGCAGTGGCAATGTAGGATAGGTTTCTGAAAAACATCGCGTGGTGGTGCGCATTGTATAGGTGTGTGTTACATTACATTCACTAGTAGGAGTGAGAAAAACATCACGGGGTGGTGTGAATCGGAGGGTATGAATTAGGATAGGCACTGAGTGGCAATGTAGGATGGAGAAAAGCACCGCAGGGTTGTCAGCATGGAGAAGTCCGGGAACATGCATTGGCAATGTAGGATAGTTTTCTGAAAAACATCACGGGGTGGTGCGCATTGTATGGGTGTGTGTTACATTACATTCACTAGTAGGAGTGAGAAAAACATCACGGGGTGGTGTGAATCGGAGGGTCTGAATTAGGATCGGCAGCGAGTGGCAATGTAGGATGGAGAAAAGCACCGCGGGGTGGTCAGCATGGGGAGGTCAGGGAACATGCAGTGGCAAGGTAGGATAGGTTTCTGAAAAACATCAGGGGGTGGTGCGCATTGTATGGGTGTGTGTTACATTAGATTCACTAGTAGGAGTGAGGAAATCATCACGGGGTGGTGCGCACTGTATGGGTGTGTGTTACATTACATTCAGTAGTAGGAGTGAGAAAAACATCACGGGGTGGTGCGCATTGTATGGGTGTGTGTTACATTACATTCACTAGTAGGAGAGAGAAAAACATCACGGGGTGGTGTGAATCGGAGGGTCTGAATTAGGATAGGCAGTGAGTGGCAATGTAGGATGGAGAAAAGCACCGCGGGGTGGTCAGCATGGGGAGGTCAGGGAACATGCAGTGGCAATATAGGATAGTTTTCTGAAAAACATCACGGGGTGGTGCGCATTGTATGGGTGTGTGTTCCATTACATTCACTAGGAGGAGTGAGAAAAACATCACGGGGTGGTTCGCATTGTATGGGTGTGTGTTACATGACATTCACTAGTAGGAGTGAGAAAAACATCACGGGGTGGGGCGCATTGTATGGGTGTGTGTTACATTACATTCACTAGTAGGAATGAGAAAAACATCACGGGGTGGTGTGAATCGGAGGGTCTTAATTAGGATAGGCAGTGAGTGGCAATGTAGGATGGAGAAAAGCACCGCGGGGTGGTCAGCATGGGGAGGTCAGGGAACATGCAGTGGCAATGTAGGATAGGTTTCTGAAAAACATCGCGTGGTGGTGCGCATTGTATAGGTGTGTGTTACATTACATTCACTAGTAGGAGTGAGAAAAACATCACGGGTTGGTGTGAATCGGAGGGTCTGAATTAGGATCGGCAGTGAGTGGCAATGTAGGATGGAGAAAAGCACCGCGGGGTGGTCAGCATGGGGAGGTCAGGGAACATGCAGTGGCAAGGTAGGATAGGTTTCTGAAAAACATTGCGGGGTGGTGCGCATTGTACGGGTGTGTGTTACATTACATTCACTAGAAGGAGTGAGAAAAACATCACGGTGTGGTGTGAATCGGAGGGTCTGGATTAGGATAGGCAGTGAGTAGCAATGTAGTATAGAGAAAAGCACCGTGGGGTGGTCAGCATGGGGAAGTCAGGGAACATGCAGTGGCAATGTAGGATAGGTTTCTGAAAAACATCGCGGTGTGGTGCGCATTGTATGGGTGTGTGTTACATTACATTCACTAGGAGGAGTGAGAAAAACATCACGGGGTGGTTTGAATTGGAGGGTCTGAATTAGGATAGGCAGTGAATGGCAATGTAGGATGGAGAAAAGCACCGCGGCGTGGTGCGCCTTTATAGGTGTGTGTTACATTACATTCACTAGTAGGAGTGAGAAAAACATCACGGGGTGGTGTGAATAGGAGGGTCTGAATTAGGAGAGGCAGTGAGTGGCAATGTAGGATGGAGGAAAGCACCGCGGGGTGGTCAGCATGGGGAGGTCAGGGAACATGCATTGGCAATGTAGGATAGGTTTCTGAAAAACATCGCGGGGTGGTGCGCATTGTATGGGTGTGTGTTACATTACATTCACTAGTAGGAGTGAGAAAAACATCACGGGGTGGTGCGCATTGTATGGGTGTGTGTTACATTACATTCACTAGTAGGAGTGAGAAAAACATCACGGGGTGGTGTGAATCGGAGGGACTGAATTAGGATAGGCAGTGAGTGGCAATGTAGGATGGAGAAAAGCACCGCAGGGTGGTCAGCATGGGGAGGTCAGGGAACATGCAGTGGCAATGTAGGATAGGTTTCTGAAAAACATCGCGTGGTGGTGCGCATTGTATGGGTGTGTGTTACATTACATTCACTAGTAGGAGTGAGAAAAACATCACGGGGTGGGGCGCATTGTATGGGTGTGTGTTACATTACATTCACTAGGAGGAGTGAGAAAAACATCACGGTGTGGTGTGAATCGGAGGGTATGAATTAGGATAGGCAGTGAGTAGCAATGTAGTATAGAGAAAAGCAACGCGGGGTGGTCAGCATGGGGAAGTCAGGGAACATGCAGTGGCAATGTAGGATAGTTTTCTGAAAATCATCACGGGGTGGTGCGCATTGTATGGGTGTGTGTTACATTATATTCACTAGTAGGAGTGAGAAAAACATCACGGGGTGGTGTGAATCGGATTGTCTGAATTAGGATAGGCACTGAGTGGCAATATAGGATGGAGAAAAGCACCGCGGGGTGGTCAGCATGGGGAGGTCAGGGAACATGCAGTGGCAATGTAGGATAGGTTTCTGAAAAACATCGAGGGGTGGTGCGCATTGTATGGGTGTGTGTTACATTACATTCACTAGGAGGAGTGAGAAAATCATCACGGGGTGGCTCGCATTGTATGGGTGTGTGTTACATTACATTCACTAGTAGGAGTGAGAAAAACATCACGGGGTGGTGTGAATCGGAGGGTCTGAATTACGATAGGCAGTGAGTGGCAATCTAGGATGGAGAAAAGCACCGCCGGGTGGTCAACATGGGGAGGTCAGGGAACATGCAATGGCAATGAAGGATAGGTTTCTGAAAAACATCGCCGGGTGGTGCGCATTTTATGGGTGTGTGTTACATTACATTCACTATGAGGAGTGAGAAAAACATCACGGGGTGGTGTGAATCGGGGGGTCTGAATTAGGATAGGCAGTGAGTGGCAATGTATGATGGAGAAAAGCACCGCGCGGTGGTCAGCATGGAGAGGTGGGGGAACATGCAGTGGCAATGTAGGATAGGATTCTGAAAAACATCGCAGGGTGGTGCGCATTGTATGGGTGTGTGTTACATTACATTCACTAGTAGGAGTGATAAAAATATCACGGGGTGGTGTGAATGGGAGCATCTGAATTAGGATAGGCAGTGAGTGGCAATGTAGGATGGAGAAAAGTACCGCAGCGCGGTCAGCATGGGGAGGTCAGGGAACATGGAGTGGCAATGTAGGATAGGTTTCTGAAAAACATCGCGGGGTGGTGCGCATTGTATGGGAGTGTGTCACATTACATTCACTAGTAGGAGTGAGAAAAACATTACGGGGTGGTGCGCATTTTATGGGTGTGTGTTACATTACATTCACTAGTAGGAGTGAGAAAAACATCACGGGGTGGTGTGAATAGGAGGGTCTGAATTAGGTGAGGCAGTGAGTGGCAATGTAGGATGGAGAAAAGCACCGCGGGGTGGTCAGCATGGGGAGGTCAGGGAACATGCATTGGCAATGTAGGATAGGTTTCTGAAAAACATCGCGGGGTGGTGCGCATTGTATGGGTGTGTGTTACATTACATTCACTAGTAGGAGTGAGAAAAACATCATGGGGTGGTGCGCATTGTATGGGTGTGTGTTACATTACATTCACTAGTAGGAGTGAGAAAAACATCACGGGGTGGTGTGAATCGGAGGGTCTGAATTAGGATCGGCAGCGAGTGGAAATGTAGGATGGAGAAAAGCAACACGGGGTGGTCAGCATGGGGAGGTCAGGGAACATGCAGTTCCAAGGTAGGATAGGTTTCTGAAAAACATCAGGGGGTGGTGCGCATTGTATGGGTGTGTGTTACATTATATTCACTAGTAGGAGTGAGAAAAACATCGCGGGGTTGTGCGCATTTTATGGGTGTGTGTTACATTGCATTCACTAGTAGGAGTGAGAAAAACATCGCGGGGTGGTGCGCATTTTATGGGTGTGTGTTACATGATATTCACTAGTAGGAGTGAGAAAAACAACACGGGGTGGTGTGATTCGGGGGTCTGAATTAGGATCGGCAGTGAGTGGCAATGTAGGATAGAGAAAAGCACCGCGGTGTGGTCAGCATGGGGAGGTCAGGGAACATGCAGTGGCAATGTAGGATACGTTTCTGAAAAACATCGCGGGGTGGTGCGCATTGTATGGGTGTGTGTTACATTACATTCACTAGTAGGAGTGAGAAAAACATCAAGGGGTGGGGCGCATTGTATGGGTGTGTGTTACATTACATTCACTAGTAGGAGTGAGAAAAACATCACGGGGTGGTGTGAATCGGAGGGTCTGAATCAGGATAGGCAGTGAGTGGCAATGTAGGATGGAGAAAAGCACCGCGGGGTGGTCAGCATGGGGAGGTCAGGGAACATGCAGTGGCAATGTAGGATAGGTTTCTGAAAAACATCGAGGGGTGGTGCGCATTGTATGGGTGTGTGTTACATTACATTCACTAGGAGGAGTGAGAAAATCATCATGGGGTGGCTCGCATTGTATGGGTGTGTGTTACATTACATTCACTAGTAGGAGTGAGAAAAACATCACGGGGTGGTGTGAATCGGAGGGTCTGAATTAGGATAGGCAGTGAGTGGCAATGTAGGATGGAGAAAAGCACCGCCGGGAGGTCAACATGGGGAGGTCAGGGAACATGCAATGGCAATGAAGGATAGGTTTCTGAAAAACATCGCCGGGTGGTGCGCATTTTATGGGTGTGTGTTACATTACATTCACTATGAGGAGTGAGAAAAACATCACGGGGTGGTGTGAATCGGAGGGTCTGAATTAGGATAGGCAGTGAGTGGCAATGTATGATGGAGAAAAGCACCGCGCACTGGTCAGCATGGAGAGGTGGGGGAACATGCAGTGGCAATGTAGGATAGGATTCTGAAAAACATCGCAGGGTGGTGCGCATGTATGGGTGTGTGTTACATTACATTCACTAGCAGGAGTGATAAAAATATCACGGGGTGGTGTGAATGGGAGCATCTGAATTAGGATAGGCAGTGAGTGGCAATGTAGGATGGAGAAAAGTACCGCAGCGCGGTCAGCATGGGGAGGTCAGGGAACATGGAGTGGCAATGTAGGATAGGTTTCTGAAAAACATCGCGGGGTGGTGCGCATTGTATGGGAGTGTGTCACATTACATTCACTAGTAGGAGTGAGAAAAACATTACGGGGTGGTGCGCATTGTATGGGTGTGTGTTACATTACATTCACTAGTAGGAGTGAGAAAAACATCACGGGGTGGTGTGAATAGGAGGGTCTGAATTAGGAGAGGCAGTGAGTGGCAACGTAGGATGGAGAAAAGCACCGCGGGGTGGTCAGCATGGGGAGGTCAGGGAACATGCATTGGCAATGTAGGATAGGTTTCTGAAAAACATCGCGGGGTGGTGCGCATTGTATGGGTGTGTGTTACATTACATTCACTAGTAGGAGTGAGAAAAACATCACGGGGTGGTGCGCATTGTATGGGTGTGTGTTACATTACATTCACTAGTAGGAGTGAGAAAAACATCGCGGGGTGGTGTGAATCGGAGGGTCTGAATTAGGATCGGCAGCGAGTGGAAATGTAGGATGGAGAAAAGCAACAAGGGGTGGTCAGCATGGGGAGGTCAGGGAACATGCAGTTCCAAGGTAGGATAGGTTTCTGAAAAACATCAGGGGGTGGTGCGCATTGTATGGGTGTGTGTTACATTATATTCACTAGTAGGAGTGAGAAAAACATCGCGGGGTGGTGCGCATTTTATGGGTGTGTGTTACATGATATTCACTAGTAGGAGTGAGAAAAACAACACGGGGTGGTGTGATTCGGGGGTCTGAATTAGGATCGGCAGTGAGTGGCAATGTAGGATAGAGAAAAGCACCGCGGGGTGGTCAGCATGGGGAGGTCAGGGAACATGCAGTGGCAATGTAGGATACGTTTCTGAAAAACATCGCGGGGTGGTGCGCATTGTATGGGTGTGTGTTACATTACATTCACTAGTAGGAGTGAGAAAAACATCACGGGGTGGGGCGCATTGTATGGGTGTGTGTTACATTACATTCACTAGTAGGAGTGAGAAAAACATCACGGGGTGGAGTGAATCGGAGGGTCTGAATCAGGATAGGCAGTGAGTGGCAATGTAGGATGGAGAAAAGCACCGCGGGGTGGTCAGCATGGGGAAGTCAGGGAACATGCAGTGGCAATGGAGGATAGTTTTCTGAAAAACATCACGGGGTGGTGCGCATTGTATTGGTGTGTGTTACATTACATTCACTAGTAGGAGTGAGAAAAACATCACGGTGTGGTGTGAATCGGAGGGTTTGAATTAGGATAGGCAGTGAGTAGCAATGTAATATAGAGAAAAGCACCGCGGGGTGGTCAGCATGGGGAAGTCAGGGAACATGCAGTGGCAATGTAGGATAGGTTTCTGAAAAACATCACGGGGTGGTGCGCATTGTATGGGTGTGTGTTACATTACATTCACCAGTAGGAGTGAGAAAAACATCACGGGGTGGTGTGAATCGGAGGGTCTGAATTAGGATCGGCAGCGAGTGGAAATGTAGGATGGAGAAAAGCAACACGGGGTGGTCAGCATGGGGAGGTCAGGGAACATGCAGTTCCAAGGTAGGATAGGTTTCTGAAAAACATCAGGGGGTGGTGCGCATTGTATGGGTGTGTGTTACATTATATTCACTAGTAGGAGTGAGAAAAACATCGCGGGGTGGTGAGCATTTTATGGGTGTGTGTTACATGATATTCACTAGTAGGAGTGAGAAAAACAACACGGGGTGGTGTGATTCGGGGGTCTGAATTAGGATCGGCAGTGAGTGGCAATGTAGGATAGAGAAAAGCACCGCGGGGTGGTCAGCATGGGGAGGTCAGGGAACATGCAGTGGCAATGTAGGATAGGTTTCTGAAAAACATCGAGGGGTGGTGCGCATTGTATGGGTGTGTGTTACATTACATTCACTAGGAGGAGTGAGAAAATCATCACGGGGTGGCTCGCATTGTATGGGTGTGTGTTACATTACATTCACTAGTAGGAGTGAGAAAAACATCACGGGGTGGTGTGAATCGGAGGGTCTGAATTAGGATAGGCAGTGAGTGGCAATGTAGGATGGAGAAAAGCACCGCCGGGTGGTCAACATGGGGAGGTCAGGGAACATGCAATGGCAATGAAGGATAGGTTTCTGAAAAACATCGCCGGGTGGTGCGCATTTTATGGGTGTGTGTTACATTACATTCACTATGAGGAGTGAGAAAAACATCACGGGGTGGTGTGAATCGGAGGGTCTGAATTAGGATAGGCAGTGAGTGGCAATGTATGATGGAGAAAAGCACCGCGCGGTGGTCAGCATGGAGAGGTGGGGGAACATGCAGTGGCAATGTAGGATAGGATTCTGAAAAACATCGCAGGGTGGTGCGCATTGTATGGGTGTGTGTTACATTACATTCACTAGTAGGAGTGATAAAAATATCACGGGGTGGTGTGAATGGGAGCATCTGAATTAGGATAGGCAGTGAGTGGCAATGTAGGATGGAGAAAAGTACCGCAGCGCGGTCAGCATGGGGAGGTCAGGGAACATGGAGTGGCAATGTAGGATAGGTTTTCGAAAAACATCGCGGGGTGGTGCGCATTGTATGGGAGTGTGTCACATTACATTCACTAGTAGGAGTGAGAAAAACATTACGGGGTGGTGCGCATTGTATGGGTGTGTGTTACATTACATTCACTAGTAGGAGTGAGAAAAACATCACGGGGTGGTGTGAATAGGAGGGTCTGAATTAGGAGAGGCAGTGAGTGGCAATGTAGGATGGAGAAAAGCACCGCGGGGTGGTCAGCATGGGGAGGTCAGGGAACATGCATTGGCAATGTAGGATAGGTTTCTGAAAAACATCGCGGGGTGGTGCGCATTGTATGGGTGTGTGTTACATTACATTCACTAGTAGGAGTGAGAAAAACATCATGGGGTGGTGCGCATTGTATGGGTGTGTGTTACATTACATTCACTAGTAGGAGTGAGAAAAACATCACGGGGTGGTGTGAATCGGAGGGTCTGAATTAGGATCGGCAGCGAGTGGAAATGTAGGATGGAGAAAAGCAACACGGGGTGGTCAGCATGGGGAGGTCAGGGAACATGCAGTTCCAAGGTAGGATAGGTTTCTGAAAAACATCAGGGGGTGGTGCGCATTGTATGGGTGTGTGTTACATTATATTCACTAGTAGGAGTGAGAAAAACATCGCGGGGTTGTGCGCATTTTATGGGTGTGTGTTACATTGCATTCACTAGTAGGAGTGAGAAAAACATCGCGGGGTGGTGCGCATTTTATGGGTGTGTGTTACATGATATTCACTAGTAGGAGTGAGAAAAACAACACGGGGTGGTGTGATTCGGGGGTCTGAATTAGGATCGGCAGTGAGTGGCAATGTAGGATAGAGAAAAGCACCGCGGGGTGGTCAGCATGGGGAGGTCAGGGAACATGCAGTGGCAATGTAGGATACGTTTCTGAAAAACATCGCGGGGTGCTGCGCATTGTATGGGTGTGTGTTACATTACATTCACTAGTAGGAGTGAGAAAAACATCAAGGGGTGGGGCGCATTGTATGGGTGTGTGTTACATTACATTCACTAGTAGGAGTGAGAAAAACATCACGGGGTGGTGTGAATCGGAGGGTCTGAATCAGGATAGGCAGTGAGTGGCAATGTAGGATGGAGAAAAGCACCGCGGGGTGGTCAGCATGGGGAAGTCAGGGAACATGCAGTGGCAATGTAGGATAGTTTTCTGAAAATCATCACGGGGTGGTGCGCATTGTATGGGTGTGTGTTACATTATATTCACTAGTAGGAGTGAGAAAAACATCACGGGGTGGTGTGAATCGGATTGTCTGAATTAGGATAGGCACTGAGTGGCAATATAGGATGGAGAAAAGCACCGCGGGGTGGTCAGCATGGGGAGGTCAGGGAACATGCAGTGGCAATGTAGGATAGGTTTCTGAAAAACATCGAGGGGTGGTGCGCATTGTATGGGTGTGTGTTACATTACATTCACTAGTAGGAGTGAGAAAAACATCACGGGGTGGTGTGAATAGGAGGGTCTGAATTAGGAGAGGCAGTGAGTGGCAATGTAGGATGGAGAAAAGCACCGCGGGGTGGTCAGCATGGGGAGGTCAGGGAACATGCATTGGCAATGTAGGATAGGTTTCTGAAAAACATCGCGGGGTGGTGCGCATTGTATGGGTGTGTGTTACATTACATTCACTAGTAGGAGTGAGAAAAACATCACGGGGTGGTGCGCATTGTATGGGTGTGTGTTACATTACATTCACTAGTAGGAGTGAGAAAAACATCACGGGGTGGTGTGAATCGGAGGGTCTGAATTAGGATCGGCAGCGAGTGGAAATGTAGGATGGAGAAAAGCAACACGGGGTGGTCAGCATGGGGAGGTCAGGGAACATGCAGTTCCAAGGTAGGATAGGTTTCTGAAAAACATCAGGGGGTGGTGCGCATTGTATGGGTGTGTGTTACATTATATTCACTAGTAGGAGTGAGAAAAACATTGCGGGGTTGTGCGCATTTTATGGGTGTGTGTTACATTGCATTCACTAGTAGGAGTGAGAAAAACATCGCGGGGTGGTGCGCATTTTATGGGTGTGTGTTACATGATATTCACTAGTAGGAGTGAGAAAAACAACACGGGGTGGTGTGATTCGGGGGTCTGAATTAGGATCGGCAGTGAGTGGCAATGTAGGATAGAGAAAAGCACCGCGGGGTGGTCAGCATGGGGAGGTCAGGGAACATGCAGTGGCAATGTAGGATACGTTTCTGAAAAACATCGCGGGGTGGTGCGCATTGTATGGGTGTGTGTTACATTACATTCACTAGTAGGAGTGAGAAAAACATCAAGGGGTGGGGCGCATTGTATGGGTGTGTGTTACATTACATTCACTAGTAGGAGTGAGAAAAACATCACGGGGTGGTGTGAATCGGAGGGTCTGAATCAGGATAGGCAGTGAGTGGCAATGTAGGATGGAGAAAAGCACCGCGGGGTGGTCAGCATGGGGAAGTCAGGGAACATGCAGTGGCAATGTAGGATAGTTTTCTGAAAATCATCACGGGGTGGTGCGCATTGTATGGGTGTGTGTTACATTATATTCACTAGTAGGAGTGAGAAAAACATCACGGGGTGGTGTGAATCGGATTGTCTGAATTAGGATAGGCACTGAGTGGCAATATAGGATGGAGAAAAGCACCGCGGGGTGGTCAGCATGGGGAGGTCAGGGAACATGCAGTGGCAATGTAGGATAGGTTTCTGAAAAACATCGAGGGGTGGTGCGCATTGTATGGGTGTGTGTTACATTACATTCACTAGGAGGAGTGAGAAAATCATCACGGGGTGGCTCGCATTGTATGGGTGTGTGTTACATTACATTCACTAGTAGGAGTGAGAAAAACATCACGGGGTGGTGTGAATCGGAGGGTCTGAATTAGGATAGGCAGTGAGTGGCAATGTAGGATGGAGAAAAGCACCGCCGGGTGGTCAACATGGGGAGGTCAGGGAACATGCAATGGCAATGAAGGATAGGTTTCTGAAAAACATCGCCGGGTGGTGCGCATTTTATGGGTGTGTGTTACATTACATTCACTATGAGGAGTGAGAAAAACATCACGGGGTGGTGTGAATCGGAGGGTCTGAATTAGGATAGGCAGTGAGTGGCAATGTATGATGGAGAAAAGCACCGCGCGGTGGTCAGCATGGAGAGGTGGGGGAACATGCAGTGGCAATGTAGGATAGGATTCTGAAAAACATCGCAGGGTGGTGCGCATGTATGGGTGTGTGTTACATTACATTCACTAGCAGGAGTGATAAAAATATCACGGGGTGGTGTGAATGGGAGCATCTGAATTAGGATAGGCAGTGAGTGGCAATGTAGGATGGAGAAAAGTACCGCAGCGCGGTCAGCATGGGGAGGTCAGGGAACATGGAGTGGCAATGTAGGATAGGTTTCTGAAAAACATCGCGGGGTGGTGCGCATTGTATGGGAGTGTGTCACATTACATTCACTAGTAGGAGTGAGAAAAACATTACGGGGTGGTGCGCATTGTATGGGTGTGTGTTACATTACATTCACTAGTAGGAGTGAGAAAAACATCACGGGGTGGTGTGAATAGGAGGGTCTGAATTAGGAGAGGCAGTGAGTGGCAATGTAGGATGGAGAAAAGCACCGCGGGGTGGTCAGCATGGGGAGGTCAGGGAACATGCATTGGCAATGTAGGATAGGTTTCTGAAAAACATCGCGGGGTGGTGCGCATTGTATGGGTGTGTGTTACATTACATTCACTAGTAGGAGTGAGAAAAACATCACGGGGTGGTGCGCATTGTATGGGTGTGTGTTACATTACATTCACTAGTAGGAGTGAGAAAAACATCGCGGGGTGGTGTGAATCGGAGGGTCTGAATTAGGATCGGCAGCGAGTGGAAATGTAGGATGGAGAAAAGCAACAAGGGGTCGTCAGCATGGGGAGGTCAGGGAACATGCAGTTCCAAGGTAGGATAGGTTTCTGAAAAACATCAGGGGGTGGTGCGCATTGTATGGGTGTGTGTTACATTATATTCACTAGTAGGAGTGAGAAAAACATCGCGGGGTGGTGCGCATTTTATGGGTGTGTGTTACATGATATTCACTAGTAGGAGTGAGAAAAACAACACGGGGTGGTGTGATTCGGGGGTCTGAATTAGGATCGGCAGTGAGTGGCAATGTAGGATAGAGAAAAGCACCGCGGGGTGGTCAGCATGGGGAGGTCAGGGAACATGCAGTGGCAATGTAGGATACGTTTCTGAAAAACATCGCGGGGTGGTGCGCATTGTATGGGTGTGTGTTACATTACATTCACTAGTAGGAGTGAGAAAAACATCACGGGGTGGGGCGCATTGTATGGGTGTGTGTTACATTACATTCACTAGTAGGAGTGAGAAAAACATCACGGGGTGGTGTGAATCGGAGGGTCTGAATCAGGATAGGCAGTGAGTGGCAATGTAGGATGGAGAAAAGCACCGCGGGGTGGTCAGCATGGGGAAGTCAGGGAACATGCAGTGGCAATGGAGGATAGTTTTCTGAAAAACATCACGGGGTGGTGCGCATTGTATTGGTGTGTGTTACATTACATTCACTAGTAGGAGTGAGAAAAACATCACGGTGTGGTGTGAATCGGAGGGTTTGAATTAGGATAGGCAGTGAGTAGCAATGTAATATAGAGAAAAGCACCGCGGGGTGGTCAGCATGGGGAAGTCAGGGAACATGCAGTGGCAATGTAGGATAGGTTTCTGAAAAACATCACGGGGTGGTGCGCATTGTATGGGTGTGTGTTACATTACATTCACCAGTAGGAGTGAGAAAAACATCACGGGGTGGTGTGAATCGGAGGGTCTGAATTAGGATCGGCAGCGAGTGGAAATGTAGGATGGAGAAAAGCAACACGGGGTGGTCAGCATGGGGAGGTCAGGGAACATGCAGTTCCAAGGTAGGATAGGTTTCTGAAAAACATCAGGGGGTGGTGCGCATTGTATGGGTGTGTGTTACATTATATTCACTAGTAGGAGTGAGAAAAACATCGCGGGGTGGTGAGCATTTTATGGGTGTGTGTTACATGATATTCACTAGTAGGAGTGAGAAAAACAACACGGGGTGGTGTGATTCGGGGGTCTGAATTAGGATCGGCAGTGAGTGGCAATGTAGGATAGAGAAAAGCACCGCGGGGTGGTCAGCATGGGGAGGTCAGGGAACATGCAGTGGCAATGTAGGATACGTTTCTGAAAAACATCGCGGGGTGGTGCGCATTGTATGGGTGTGTGTTACATTACATTCACTAGTAGGAGTGAGAAAAACATCACGGGGTGGGGCGCATTGTATGGGTGTGTGTTACATTACATTCACTAGTAGGAGTGAGAAAAACATCACGGGGTGGTGTGAATCGGAGGGTCTGAATCAGGATAGGCAGTGAGTGGCAATGTAGGATGGAGAAAAGCACCGCGGGGTGGTCAGCATGGGGAAGTCAGGGAACATGCAGTGGCAATGGAGGATAGTTTTCTGAAAAACATCACGGGGTGGTGCGCATTGTATTGGTGTGTGTTACATTACATTCACTAGTAGGAGTGAGAAAAACATCACGGTGTGGTGTGAATCGGAGGGTTTGAATTAGGATAGGCAGTGAGTAGCAATGTAATATAGAGAAAAGCACCGCGGGGTGGTCAGCATGGGGAAGTCAGGGAACATGCAGTGGCAATGTAGGATAGGTTTCTAAAAAACATCGCGTGGTGGTGCGCAATGTATGGGTGTGTGTTACATTACATTCAATACTAGGTGTGAGAAAAACATCACGCGGTCGTGTGAATCGGAGGGTCTCAATTGGGATAGGCAGTGAGTGGCAATGTAGGATGGAGAAAAGCACCGCGGGGTGGTCAGCATGGGGAGGTCAGGGAACATGCAGTGCCAATGTAGGATAGGTTTCTGAAAAACATCATGGGGTGGTGCGCATTGTATGGGTGTGTGTTACATTACATTCACCAGTAGGAGTGAGAAAAACATCACGGGGTGGTGTGAATCGGAGGGTCTGAATTAGGATAGGCAGTGAGTGGCAATGTAGGATGGAGAAAAGCACCGCGGGGTGGTCAGCATGGGGAGGTCAGGGAACATGCAGTGGCAATGTAGGATAGGTTTCTGAAAAACATCGCGTGGTGGTGCCCATTGTATAGGTGTGTGTTACATTACATTCACTAATAGGAGTGAGAAAAACATCACGGGTTGGTGTGAATCGGAGGGTCTGAATTAGGATAGGCAGTGAGTGGCAATGTAGGATGGAGAAAAGCACCGCAGGGTGGTCAGCATGGGGAGGTCAGGGAACATGCAGTGGCAATGTAGGATAGTTTTCTGAAAAACATCACGGGGTGGTGCGCATTGTATGGGTGTGTGTTACATTACATTCACTAGTAGGAGTGAGAAAAACATCACGGTGTGGTGTGAATCGGAGGGTCTGAATTAGGATAGGCAGTGAGTAGCAATGTAGTATAGAGAAAAGCAACGCAGGGTGGTCATCATGGGGATGTCAGGGAACATGCAGTGGCAATGTAGGATAGGTTTCTGAAAAACATCGAGGGGTGGTGCGCATTGTATGTGTGTGTGTTATATTACATTCACTAGTAGGAGTGAGAAAAACATCACGGGGTGGTGTGAATCGGATTGTCTGAATTAGGATAGGCACTGACTGGCAATGTAGGATGGAGAAAAGCACCGCGGGGTGGTCAGCATGGGGAGGTCAGGGAACATGCAGTGGCAATGTAGGATAGGTTTCTGAAAAACATCGAGGGGTGGTGCGCATTGTATGGGTGTGTGTTATATTACATTCACTAGGAGGAGTGAGAAAATCATCACGGGGTGGCTAGCATTGTATGGGTGTGTGTTACATTACATTCATTAGTAGGAGTGAGTAAAACATCACGGGGTGGTGTGAATCGGAGGGTCTGAATTAGGATAGGCAGTGAGTGGCAATGTAGGATGGAGAAAAGCACCGCCGGGTGGTCAACATGGGGAGGTCAGGGAACATGCAATGGCAATGTAGGATAGGTTTCTGAAAAACATCGCCGGGTGTTGCGCATTTTATGGGTGTGTGTTACATACATTCACTAGTAGGAGTGAGAAAAACATCACGGGGTGGTGTGAATCGGAGGGTCTGAATTAGGATAGGCAGTGAGTGGCAATGTATGATGGAGAAAAGCACCGCGGGGTGGTCAGCATGGGGAGGTGAGGGAACATGCAGTGGCAATGTAGGATAGGATTCTGAAAAACATCGCGGGGTGGTGCGCATTGTATGGGTGTGTGTTACATTACATTCAATAGTAGGAGTGATAAAAAAACACGGGGTGGTGTGAATGGGAGCATCTGAATTAGGATAGGCAGTGAGTGGCAATGTAGGATGGAGAAAAGTACCGCAGCGTGGTCAGCATGGGGAGGTCAGGGAACATGCAGTGGCAATGTAGGATAGGTTTCTGAAAAACATCGCGGTGTGGTGCGCATTGTATGGGTGTGTGTTACATTACATTCACTAGTAGGAGTGAGAAAAACATCGCGGGGTGGTGTGCATTGTTTGGGGTGTTTTTCATTACATTCACTAGTAGGAGTGAGAAAAACATCACGGGGTGGTGTGAATCGGACATTCTGAATTAGGATAGGCAGTGAGTGGCAATGTAGGATGGAGAAAAGCACCGCGGGGTGGTCAGCATGGGGAGGTCAGGGAACATGCAGTGGCAATGTAGGATAGTTTTCTGAAAAACATCGCGGGGTGGTGCGCATTGTATGGGTGTGTGTTACATTACATTCACTAGTAGGAGTGAGAAAAATATGACGGGGTGGTTCGAATTGTATGGGTGTGTGTTACATTACATTCACTAGTAGGAGTGAGAAAAACATCACGGGGTGGTGTGAATCGGAGGGTCTGAATTAGGATCGGCAGCGAGTGGCAATGTAGGATGGAGAAAAGCACCGCGCGGTGGTCAGCCTGAGGAGGTCAGGGAACATGCAGTGGCAAGGTAGGATAGGTTTCTGAAAAACATCAGGGGGTGGTGCGCATTGTATGGGTGTGTGTTACATTATATTCACTAGTAGGAATGAGAAGAACATCGCGGGGTTGTGCGCATTTTATGGGTGTGTGTTACACTAGATTCACTAGTAGGAGTGAGGAAATCATCACGGGGTGGTGCGCATTGTATGGGTGTGTGTTACATTACCATCACTAGTAGGAGTGAGAAAAACATCACGGGGTGGGGCGCATTGTATGGGTGTGTGTTACATTACATTCACTAGTAGGAGTGAGAAAAACATCATGGGGTGGTGTGAATCGGAGGGTCTTAATTAGGATAGGCAGTGAGTGGCAATGTAGGATGGAGAAAAGCACCGCGCGGTGGTCAGCATGGGGAGGTCAGGGAACATGCAGTGGCAATGTAGGATAGGTTTCTGAAAAACATCGCGTGGTGGTGCGCATTGTATAGGTGTGTGTTACATTACATTCACTAGTAGGAGTGAGAAAAACATCACGGGGTGGTGCGCATTGTATGGGTGTGTGTTACATTACATTCACTAGTAGGAGTGAGAAAAACATCACGGGGTGGTGTGAATCGGAGTGTATGAATTAGTATAGGCAGTGAGTGGCAATGTAGGATGGAGAAAACACCGCCGGGTGGTCAGCATGGGGAAGTCCGGGAACATGCAGTGGCAATGTAGGATAGTTTTCTGAAAAACATCACGGGGTGGTGCGCATTGTATGGGTGTGTGTTACATTACATTCACTAGTAGGAGTGAGAAAAACATCACGGGGTGGGGCGCATTGTATGGGTGTGTGTTACATTACATTCACTAGTAGGAGTGAGAAAAACATCACGGGGTGGTGTGAATCGGAGGGACTTAATTAGGATAGGCAGTGAGTGGCAATGTAGGATGGAGAAAAGCACCGCGGGGTCGTCAGCATGGGGAGGTCAGGGAACATGCAGTGGCAATGTAGGATAGGTTTCTGAAAAACATCGCGTGGTGGTGCGCATTGTATAGGTGTGTGTTACATTACATTCACTAGTAGGAGTGAGAAAAACATCACGGGGTGGTGTGAATCGGAGGGTATGAATTAGGATAGGCACTGAGTGGCAATGTAGGATGGAGAAAAGCACCGCAGGGTTGTAAGCATGGGGAAGTCCGGGAACATGCATTGGCAATGTAGGATAGTTTTCTGAAAAACATCACGGGGTGGTGCGCATTCTATGGGTGTGTGTTACATTACATTCACTAGTAGGAGTGAGAAAAACATCACGGGGTGGTGTGAATCGGAGCGTCTGAATTAGGATCGGCAGCGAGTGGCAATGTAGGATGGAGAAAAGCACCGCGGGGTGGTCAGCATGGGGAAGTCAGGGAACATGCAGTGGCAAGGTAGGATAGGATTCTGAAAAACATCAGGGGGTGGTGCGCATTGTATGGGTGTGTGTTACATTAGATTCACTAGTAGGAGTGAGGAAATCATCACGGGGTGGTGCGCATTGTATGGGTGTGTGTTACATTACATTCAGTAGTAGGAGTGAGAAAAACATCACGGGGTGGTGCGCATTGTATGGGTGTGTGTTACATTACATTCACTAGTAGGAGAGAGAAAAACATCACGGGGTGGTGTGAATCGGAGGGTCTGAATTAGGATAGGCAGTGAGTGGCAATGTAGGATGGAGAAAAGCACCGCGGGGTGGTCAGCATGGGGAGGTCAGGGAACATGCAGTGGCAATATAGGATAGTTTTCTGAAAAACATCACGGGGTGGTGCGCATTGTATGGGTGTGTGTTACATTACATTCACTAGGAGGAGTGAGAAAAACATCACGGGGTGGTTCGCATTGTATGGGTCTGTGTTACATGACATTCACTAGTAGGAGTGAGAAAAACATCACGGGGTGGGGCGCATTGTATGGGTGTGTGTTACATTACATTCACTAGTAGGAGTGAGAAAAACATCACGGGGTGGTGTGAATCGGAGGGTCTTAATTAGGATAGGCAGTGAGTGGCAATGTAGGATGGAGAAAAGCACCGCGGGGTGGTCAGCATGGGGCGGTCAGGGAACATGCAGTGGCAATGTAGGATAGGTTTCTGAAAAACATCAGGGGGTGGTGCGCATTGTATGGGTGTGTGTTACATTAGATTCACTAGTAGGAGTGAGGAAATCATCACGGGGTGGTGCGCATTGTATGGGTGTGTGTTACATTAGATTCACTAGTAGGAGTGAGGAAATCATCACGGGGTGGTGCGCATTGTATGGGTGTGTGTTACATTACATTCACTAGTAGTAGTGAGAAAAACATCACGGGGTGGTGCGCATTGTATGGGTGTGTGTTACATTACATTCACTACTAGGAGTGAGAAAAACATCACGGGGTGGTGTGAATCGGAGGGTCTGAATTAGGATCGGCAGCGAGTGGCAATATAGGATGGAGAAAAGCACCGCGGGGTGGTCAGCACGGGGAGGTCAGGGAACATGCAGTGGCAATGTAGGATAGGTTTCTGAAAAACATCAGGGGGTGGTGCGCATTGTATGGGTGTGTGTTACATTAGATTCACTAGTAGGAGTGAGGAAATCATCACGGGGTGATGCGCATTGTATGGGTGTGTGTTACATTAGATTCACTAGTAGGAGTGAGGAAATCATCACGGGGTGGTGTGAATCGGAGGGTCTCAATTAGGATAGGAAGTGAGTGGCAATGTAGGATGGAGAAAAGCACCGCGGGGTGGTCAGCATGGGGAGGTCAGGGAACATGCAGTGGCAATGTAGGATAGGTTTCTGAAAAACATCGCGTGGTGGTGCGCATTGTATAGGTGTGTGTTACATTACATTCACTAGTAGGAGTGAGAAAAACATCACGGCTTGGAGTGAATCGGAGGGTCTGAATTAGGATAGGCAGTGAGTGGCAATGTAGGATGCAGAAAAGCACCGCAGGGTGGTCAGCATGGGGAAGTCAGGGAACATGCAGTGGCAATGTAGGATACGTTTCTGAAAAACATCGAGGGGTGGTGCGCATTGTATGGGTGTGTGTTACATTACATTCACTAGTAGGAGTGAGAAAATCATCACGGGGTGGCTCGCATTGTATGGGTGTGTGTTACATTACATTCACTAGTAGGAGTGAGAAAAACATCACGGGGTGGTGTGAATCGGAGTGTATGAATTAGTATAGGCAGTGAGTGGCAATGTAGGATGGAGAAAAGCACCGCCGGGTGGTCAGAATGGGGAAGTCCGGGAACATGCAGTGGCAATGTAGGATAGGTTTCTGAAAAACATCGCGGTGTGGTGCGCATTGTATGGGTGTGTGTTACATTACATTCACTAGTAGGAGTGAGAAAAACATCGCGGGGTGGTGTGCATTGTTTGGGGTGTTTTTCATTACATTCACTAGTAGGAGTGAGAAAAACATCACGGGGTGGTGTGAATCGGACAGTCTGAATTAGGATAGGCAGTGAGTGGCAATGTAGGATGGAGAAAAGCACCGCGGGGTGGTCAGCATGGGGAGGTCAGGGAACATGCAGTGGCAATGTAGGATAGTTTTCTGAAAAACATCGCGGGGTGGTGCGCATTGTATGGGTGTGTGTTACATTACATTCACTAGTAGGAGTGAGAAAAATATGACGGGGTGGTTCGAATTGTATGGGTGTGTGTTACATTACATTCACTAGTAGGAGTGAGAAAAACATCACGGGGTGGTGTGAATCGGAGGGTCTGAATTAGGATCGGCAGCGAGTGGCAATGTAGGATGGAGAAAAGCACCGCGCGGTGGTCAGCCTGAGGAGGTCAGGGAACATGCAGTGGCAAGGTAGGATAGGTTTCTGAAAAACATCAGGGGGTGGTGCACATTGTATGGGTGTGTGTTACATTATATTCACTAGTAGGAATGAGAAGAACATCGCGGGGTTGTGCGCATTTTATGGGTGTGTGTTACACTAGATTCACTAGTAGGAGTGAGGAAATCATCACGGGGTGGTGCGCATTGTATGGGTGTGTGTTACATTACCATCACTAGTAGGAGTGAGAAAAACATCACGGGGTGGGGCGCATTGTATGGGTGTGTGTTACATTACATTCACTAGTAGGAGTGAGAAAAACATCATGGGGTGGTGTGAATCGGAGGGTCTTAATTAGGATAGGCAGTGAGTGGCAATGTAGGATGGAGAAAAGCACCGCGCGGTGGTCAGCATGGGGAGGTCAGGGAACATGCAGTGGCAATGTAGGATAGGTTTCTGAAAAACATCGCGTGGTGGTGCGCATTGTATAGGTGTGTGTTACATTACATTCACTAGTAGGAGTGAGAAAAACATCACGGGGTGGTGTGAATCGGAGGGTATGAATTAGGATAGGCACTGAGTGGCAATGTAGGATGGAGAAAAGCACCGCAGGGTTGTAAGCATGGGGAAGTCCGGGAACATGCATTGGCAATGTAGGATAGTTTTTTGAAAAACATCACGGGGTGGTGCGCATTCTATGGGTGTGTGTTACATTACATTCACTAGTAGGAGTGAGAAAAACATCACGGGGTGGTGTGAATCGGAGCGTCTGAATTAGGATCGGCAGCGAGTGGCAATGTAGGATGGAGAAAAGCACCGCGGGGTGGTCAGCATGGGGAAGTCAGGGAACATGCAGTGGCAAGGTAGGATAGGATTCTGAAAAACATCAGGGGGTGGTGCGCATTGTATGGGTGTGTCTTACATTAGATTCACTAGTAGGAGTGAGGAAATCATCACGGAGTGGTGCGCATTGTATGGGTGTGTGTTACATTACATTCAGTAGTAGGAGTGAGAAAAACATCACGGGGTGGTGCGCATTGTATGGGTGTGTGTTACATTACATTCACTAGTAGGAGAGAGAAAAACATCACGGGGTGGTGTGAATCGGAGGGTCTGAATTAGGATAGGCAGTGAGTGGCAATGTAGGATGGAGAAAAGCACCGCGGGGTGGTCAGCATGGGGAGGTCAGGGAACATGCAGTGGCAATATAGGATAGTTTTCTGAAAAACATCACGGGGTGGTGCGCATTGTATGGGTGTGTGTTACATTACATTCACTAGGAGGAGTGAGAAAAACATCACGGGGTGGTTCGCATTGTATGGGTGTGTGTTACATGACATTCACTAGTAGGAGTGAGAAAAACATCACGGGGTGGGGCGCATTGTATGGGTGTGTGTTACATTACATTCACTAGTAGGAGTGAGAAAAACATCACGGGGTGGTGTGAATCGGAGGGTCTTAATTAGGATAGGCAGTGAGTGGCAATGTAGGATGGAGAAAAGCACCGCGGGGTGGTCAGCATGGGGCGGTCAGGGAACATGCAGTGGCAATGTAGGATAGGTTTCTGAAAAACATCAGGGGGTGGTGCGCATTGTATGGGTGTGTGTTACATTAGATTCACTAGTAGGAGTGAGGAAATCATCACGGGGTGGTGCGCATTGTATGGGTGTGTGTTACATTAGATTCACTAGTAGGAGTGAGGAAATCATCACGGGGTGGTGCGCATTGTATGGGTGTGTGTTACATTACATTCACTAGTAGTAGTGAGAAAAACATCACGGGGTGGTGCGCATTGTATGGGTGTGTGTTACATTACATTCACTACTAGGAGTGAGAAAAACATCACGGGGTGGTGTGAATCGGAGGGTCTGAATTAGGATCGGCAGCGAGTGGCAATATAGGATGGAGAAAAGCACCGCGGGGTGGTCAGCACGGGGAGGTCAGGGAACATGCAGTGGCAATGTAGGATAGGTTTCTGAAAAACATCAGGGGGTGGTGCGCATTGTATGGGTGTGTGTTACATTAGATTCACTAGTAGGAGTGAGGAAATAATCACGGGGTGATGCGCATTGTATGGGTGTGTGTTACATTAGATTCACTAGTAGGAGTGAGGAAATCATCACGGGGTGGTGTGAATCGGAGGGTCTCAATTAGGATAGGAAGTGAGTGGCAATGTAGGATGGAGAAAAGCACCGCGGGGTGGTCAGCATGGGGAGGTCAGGGAACATGCAGTGGCAATGTAGGATAGGTTTCTGAAAAACATCGCGTGGTGGTGCGCATTGTATAGGTGTGTGTTACATTACATTCACTAGTAGGAGTGAGAAAAACATCACGGCTTGGAGTGAATCGGAGGGTCTGAATTAGGATAGGCAGTGAGTGGCAATGTAGGATGCAGAAAAGCACCGCAGGGTGGTCAGCATGGGGAAGTCAGGGAACATGCAGTGGCAATGTAGGATACGTTTCTGAAAAACATCGAGGGGTGGTGCGCATTGTATGGGTGTGTGTTACATTACATTCACTAGTAGGAGTGAGAAAATCATCACGGGGTGGCTCGCATTGTATGGGTGTGTGTTACATTACATTCACTAGTAGGAGTGAGAAAAACATCACGGGGTGGTGTGAATCGGAGTGTATGAATTAGTATAGGCAGTGAGTGGCAATGTAGGATGGAGAAAAGCACCGCCGGGTGGTCAGAATGGGGAAGTCCGGGAACATGCAGTGGCAATGTAGGATAGGTTTCTGAAAAACATCGCGGTGTGGTGCGCATTGTATGGGTGTGTGTTACATTACATTCACTAGTAGGAGTGAGAAAAACATCGCGGGGTGGTGTGCATTGTTTGGGGTGTTTTTCATTACATTCACTAGTAGGAGTGAGAAAAACATCACGGGGTGGTGTGAATCGGACAGTCTGAATTAGGATAGGCAGTGAGTGGCAATGTAGGATGGAGAAAAGCACCGCGGGGTGGTCAGCATGGGGAGGTCAGGGAACATGCAGTGGCAATGTAGGATAGTTTTCTGAAAAACATCGCGGGGTGGTGCGCATTGTATGGGTGTGTGTTACATTACATTCACTAGTAGGAGTGAGAAAAATATGACGGGGTGGTTCGAATTGTATGGGTGTGTGTTACATTACATTCACTAGTAGGAGTGAGAAAAACATCACGGGGTGGTGTGAATCGGAGGGTCTGAATTAGGATCGGCAGCGAGTGGCAATGTAGGATGGAGAAAAGCACCGCGCGGTGGTCAGCCTGAGGAGGTCAGGGAACATGCAGTGGCAAGGTAGGATAGGTTTCTGAAAAACATCAGGGGGTGGTGCGCATTGTATGGGTGTGTGTTACATTATATTCACTAGTAGGAATGAGAAGAACATCGCGGGGTTGTGCGCATTTTATGGGTGTGTGTTACACTAGATTCACTAGTAGGAGTGAGGAAATCATCACGGGGTGGTGCGCATTGTATGGGTGTGTGTTACATTACCATCACTAGTAGGAGTGAGAAAAACATCACGGGGTGGGGCGCATTGTATGGGTGTGTGTTACATTACATTCACTAGTAGGAGTGAGAAAAACATCATGGGGTGGTGTGAATCGGAGGGTCTTAATTAGGATAGGCAGTGAGTGGCAATGTAGGATGGAGAAAAGCACCGCGCGGTGGTCAGCATGGGGAGGTCAGGGAACATGCAGTGGCAATGTAGGATAGGTTTCTGAAAAACATCGCGTGGTGGTGCGCATTGTATAGGTGTGTGTTACATTACATTCACTAGTAGGAGTGAGAAAAACATCACGGGGTGGTGTGAATCGGAGGGTATGAATTAGGATAGGCACTGAGTGGCAATGTAGGATGGAGAAAAGCACCGCAGGGTTGTAAGCATGGGGAAGTCCGGGAACATGCATTGGCAATGTAGGATAGTTTTCTGAAAAACATCACGGGGTGGTGCGCATTCTATGGGTGTGTGTTACATTACATTCACTAGTAGGAGTGAGAAAAACATCACGGGGTGGTGTGAATCGGAGCGTCTGAATTAGGATCGGCAGCGAGTGGCAATGTAGGATGGAGAAAAGCACCGCGGGGTGGTCAGCATGGGGAAGTCAGGGAACATGCAGTGGCAAGGTAGGATAGGATTCTGAAAAACATCAGGGGGTGGTGCGCATTGTATGGGTGTGTCTTACATTAGATTCACTAGTAGGAGTGAGGAAATCATCACGGGGTGGTGCGCATTGTATGGGTGTGTGTTACATTACATTCAGTAGTAGGAGTGAGAAAAACATCACGGGGTGGTGCGCATTGTATGGGTGTGTGTTACATTACATTCACTAGTAGGAGAGAGAAAAACATCACGGGGTGGTGTGAATCGGAGGGTCTGAATTAGGATAGGCAGTGAGTGGCAATGTAGGATGGAGAAAAGCACCGCGGGGTGGTCAGCATGGGGAGGTCAGGGAACATGCAGTGGCAATATAGGATAGTTTTCTGAAAAACATCACGGGGTGGTGCGCATTGTATGGGTGTGTGTTACATTACATTCACTAGGAGGAGTGAGAAAAACATCACGGGGTGGTTCGCATTGTATGGGTGTGTGTTACATGACATTCACTAGTAGGAGTGAGAAAAACATCACGGGGTGGGGCGCATTGTATGGGTGTGTGTTACATTACATTCACTAGTAGGAGTGAGAAAAACATCACGGGGTGGTGTGAATCGGAGGGTCTTAATTAGGATAGGCAGTGAGTGGCAATGTAGGATGGAGAAAAGCACCGCGGGGTGGTCAGCATGGGGCGGTCAGGGAACATGCAGTGGCAATGTAGGATAGGTTTCTGAAAAACATCAGGGGGTGGTGCGCATTGTATGGGTGTGTGTTACATTAGATTCACTAGTAGGAGTGAGGAAATCATCACGGGGTGGTGCGCATTGTATGGGTGTGTGTTACATTAGATTCACTAGTAGGAGTGAGGAAATCATCACGGGGTGGTGCGCATTGTATGGGTGTGTGTTACATTACATTCACTAGTAGTAGTGAGAAAAACATCACGGGGTGGTGCGCATTGTATGGGTGTGTGTTACATTACATTCACTACTAGGAGTGAGAAAAACATCACGGGGTGGTGTGAATCGGAGGGTCTGAATTAGGATCGGCAGCGAGTGGCAATATAGGATGGAGAAAAGCACCGCGGGGTGGTCAGCACGGGGAGGTCAGGGAACATGCAGTGGCAATGTAGGATAGGTTTCTGAAAAACATCAGGGGGTGGTGCGCATTGTATGGGTGTGTGTTACATTAGATTCACTAGTAGGAGTGAGGAAATCATCACGGGGTGATGCGCATTGTATGGGTGTGTGTTACATTAGATTCACTAGTAGGAGTGAGGAAATCATCACGGGGTGGTGTGAATCGGAGGGTCTCAATTAGGATAGGAAGTGAGTGGCAATGTAGGATGGAGAAAAGCACCGCGGGGTGGTCAGCATGGGGAGGTCAGGGAACATGCAGTGGCAATGTAGGATAGGTTTCTGAAAAACATCGCGTGGTGGTGCGCATTGTATAGGTGTGTGTTACATTACATTCACTAGTAGGAGTGAGAAAAACATCACGGCTTGGAGTTAATCGGAGGGTCTGAATTAGGATAGGCAGTGAGTGGCAATGTAGGATGCAGAAAAGCACCGCAGGGTGGTCAGCATGGGGAAGTCAGGGAACATGCAGTGGCAATGTAGGATACGTTTCTGAAAAACATCGAGGGGTGGTGCGCATTGTATGGGTGTGTGTTACATTACATTCACTAGTAGGAGTGAGAAAATCATCACGGGGTGGCTCGCATTGTATGGGTGTGTGTTACATTACATTCACTAGTAGGAGTGAGAAAAACATCACGGGGTGGTGTGAATCGGAGTGTATGAATTAGTATAGGCAGTGAGTGGCAATGTAGGATGGAGAAAAGCACCGCCGGGTGGTCAGAATGGGGAAGTCCGGGAACATGCAGTGGCAATGTAGGATAGGTTTCTGAAAAACATCGCGGTGTGGTGCGCATTGTATGGGTGTGTGTTACATTACATTCACTAGTAGGAGTGAGAAAAACATCGCGGGGTGGTGTGCATTGTTTGGGGTGTTTTTCATTACATTCACTAGTAGGAGTGAGAAAAACATCACGGGGTGGTGTGAATCGGACAGTCTGAATTAGGATAGGCAGTGAGTGGCAATGTAGGATGGAGAAAAGCACCGCGGGGTGGTCAGCATGGGGAGGTCAGGGAACATGCAGTGGCAATGTAGGATAGTTTTCTGAAAAACATCGCGGGGTGGTGCGCATTGTATGGGTGTGTGTTACATTACATTCACTAGTAGGAGTGAGAAAAATATGACGGGGTGGTTCGAATTGTATGGGTGTGTGTTACATTACATTCACTAGTAGGAGTGAGAAAAACATCACGGGGTGGTGTGAATCGGAGGGTCTGAATTAGGATCGGCAGCGAGTGGCAATGTAGGATGGAGAAAAGCACCGCGCGGTGGTCAGCCTGAGGAGGTCAGGGAACATGCAGTGGCAAGGTAGGATAGGTTTCTGAAAAACATCAGGGGGTGGTGCGCATTGTATGGGTGTGTGTTACATTATATTCACTAGTAGGAATGAGAAGAACATCGCGGGGTTGTGCGCATTTTATGGGTGTGTGTTACACTAGATTCACTAGTAGGAGTGAGGAAATCATCACGGGGTGGTGCGCATTGTATGGGTGTGTGTTACATTACCATCACTAGTAGGAGTGAGAAAAACATCACGGGGTGGGGCGCATTGTATGGGTGTGTGTTACATTACATTCACTAGTAGGAGTGAGAAAAACATCATGGGGTGGTGTGAATCGGAGGGTCTTAATTAGGATAGGCAGTGAGTGGCAATGTAGGATGGAGAAAAGCACCGCGCGGTGGTCAGCATGGGGAGGTCAGGGTACATGCAGTGGCAATGTAGGATAGGTTTCTGAAAAACATCGCGTGGTGGTGCGCATTGTATAGGTGTGTGTTACATTACATTCACTAGTAGGAGTGAGAAAAACATCACGGGGTGGTGCGCATTGTATGGGTGTGTGTTACATTACATTCACTAGTAGGAGTGAGAAAAACATCACGGGGTGGTGTGAATCGGAGTGTATGAATTAGTATAGGCAGTGAGTGGCAATGTAGGATGGAGAAAACACCGCCGGGTGGTCAGCATGGGGAAGTCCGGGAACATGCAGTGGCAATGTAGGATAGTTTTCTGAAAAACATCACGTGGTGGTGCGCATTGTATGGGTGTGTGTTACATTACATTCACTAGTAGGAGTGAGAAAAACATCACGGGGTGGGGCGCATTGTATGGGTGTGTGTTACATTACATTCACTAGTAGGAGTGAGAAAAACATCACGGGGTGGTGTGAATCGGAGGGACTTAATTAGGATAGGCAGTGAGTGGCAATGTAGGATGGAGAAAAGCACCGCGGGGTCGTCAGCATGGGGAGGTCAGGGAACATGCAGTGGCAATGTAGGATAGGTTTCTGAAAAACATCGCGTGGTGGTGCGCATTGTATAGGTGTGTGTTACATTACATTCACTAGTAGGAGTGAGAAAAACATCACGGGGTGGTGTGAATCGGAGGGTATGAATTAGGATAGGCACTGAGTGGCAATGTAGGATGGAGAAAAGCACCGCAGGGTTGTAAGCATGGGGAAGTCCGGGAACATGCAATGGCAATGTAGGATAGTTTTCTGAAAAACATCACGGGGTGGTGCGCATTCTATGGGTGTGTGTTACATTACATTCACTAGTAGGAGTGAGAAAAACATCACGGGGTGGTGTGAATCGGAGCGTCTGAATTAGGATCGGCAGCGAGTGGCAATGTAGGATGGAGAAAAGCACCGCGGGGTGGTCAGCATGGGGAAGTCAGGGAACATGCAGTGGCAAGGTAGGATAGGATTCTGAAAAACATCAGGGGGTGGTGCGCATTGTATGGGTGTGTGTTACATTAGATTCACTAGTAGGAGTGAGGAAATCATCACGGGGTGGTGCGCATTGTATGGGTGTGTGTTACATTACATTCAGTAGTAGGAGTGAGAAAAACATCACGGGGTGGTGCGCATTGTATGGGTGTGTGTTACATTACATTCACTAGTAGGAGAGAGAAAAACATCACGGGGTGGTGTGAATCGGAGGGTCTGAATTAGGATAGGCAGTGAGTGGCAATGTAGGATGGAGAAAAGCACCGCGGGGTGGTCAGCATGGGGAGGTCAGGGAACATGCAGTGGCAATATAGGATAGTTTTCTGAAAAACATCACGGGGTGGTGCGCATTGTATGGGTGTGTGTTACATTACATTCACTAGGAGGAGTGAGAAAAACATCACGGGGTGGTTCGCATTGTATGGGTCTGTGTTACATGACATTCACTAGTAGGAGTGAGAAAAACATCACGGGGTGGGGCGCATTGTATGGGTGTGTGTTACATTACATTCACTAGTAGGAGTGAGAAAAACATCACGGGGTGGTGTGAATCGGAGGGTCTTAATTAGGATAGGCAGTGAGTGGCAATGTAGGATGGAGAAAAGCACCGCGGGGTGGTCAGCATGGGGCGGTCAGGGAACATGCAGTGGCAATGTAGGATAGGTTTCTGAAAAACATCAGGGGGTGGTGCGCATTGTATGGGTGTGTGTTACATTAGATTCACTAGTAGGAGTGAGGAAATCATCACGGGGTGGTGCGCATTGTATGGGTGTGTGTTACATTAGATTCACTAGTAGGAGTGAGGAAATCATCACGGGGTGGTGCGCATTGTATGGGTGTGTGTTACATTACATTCACTAGTAGTAGTGAGAAAAACATCACGGGGTGGTGCGCATTGTATGGGTGTGTGTTACATTACATTCACTACTAGGAGTGAGAAAAACATCACGGGGTGGTGTGAATCGGAGGGTCTGAATTAGGATCGGCAGCGAGTGGCAATATAGGATGGAGAAAAGCACCGCGGGGTGGTCAGCACGGGGAGGTCAGGGAACATGCAGTGGCAATGTAGGATAGGTTTCTGAAAAACATCAGGGGGTGGTGCGCATTGTATGGGTGTGTGTTACATTAGATTCACTAGTAGGAGTGAGGAAATCATCACGGGGTGATGCGCATTGTATGGGTGTGTGTTACATTAGATTCACTAGTAGGAGTGAGGAAATCATCACGGGGTGGTGTGAATCGGAGGGTCTCAATTAGGATAGGAAGTGAGTGGCAATGTAGGATGGAGAAAAGCACCGCGGGGTGGTCAGCATGGGGAGGTCAGGGAACATGCAGTGGCAATGTAGGATAGGTTTCTGAAAAACATCGCGTGGTGGTGCGCATTGTATAGGTGTGTGTTACATTACATTCACTAGTAGGAGTGAGAAAAACATCACGGCTTGGAGTGAATCGGAGGGTCTGAATTAGGATAGGCAGTGAGTGGCAATGTAGGATGCAGAAAAGCACCGCAGGGTGGTCAGCATGGGGAAGTCAGGGAACATGCAGTGGCAATGTAGGATACGTTTCTGAAAAACATCGAGGGGTGGTGCGCATTGTATGGGTGTGTGTTACATTACATTCACTAGTAGGAGTGAGAAAATCATCACGGGGTGGCTCGCATTGTATGGGTGTGTGTTACATTACATTCACTAGTAGGAGTGAGAAAAACATCACGGGGTGGTGTGAATCGGAGTGTATGAATTAGTATAGGCAGTGAGTGGCAATGTAGGATGGAGAAAAGCACCGCCGGGTGGTCAGAATGGGGAAGTCCGGGAACATGCAGTGGCAATGTAGGATAGGTTTCTGAAAAACATCGCGGTGTGGTGCGCATTGTATGGGTGTGTGTTACATTACATTCACTAGTAGGAGTGAGAAAAACATCGCGGGGTGGTGTGCATTGTTTGGGGTGTTTTTCATTACATTCACTAGTAGGAGTGAGAAAAACATCACGGGGTGGTGTGAATCGGACAGTCTGAATTAGGATAGGCAGTGAGTGGCAATGTAGGATGGAGAAAAGCACCGCGGGGTGGTCAGCATGGGGAGGTCAGGGAACATGCAGTGGCAATGTAGGATAGTTTTCTGAAAAACATCGCGGGGTGGTGCGCATTGTATGGGTGTGTGTTACATTACATTCACTAGTAGGAGTGAGAAAAATATGACGGGGTGGTTCGAATTGTATGGGTGTGTGTTACATTACATTCACTAGTAGGAGTGAGAAAAACATCACGGGGTGGTGTGAATCGGAGGGTCTGAATTAGGATCGGCAGCGAGTGGCAATGTAGGATGGAGAAAAGCACCGCGCGGTGGTCAGCCTGAGGAGGTCAGGGAACATGCAGTGGCAAGGTAGGATAGGTTTCTGAAAAACATCAGGGGGTGGTGCGCATTGTATGGGTGTGTGTTACATTATATTCACTAGTAGGAATGAGAAGAACATCGCGGGGTTGTGCGCATTTTATGGGTGTGTGTTACACTAGATTCACTAGTAGGAGTGAGGAAATCATCACGGGGTGGTGCGCATTGTATGGGTGTGTGTTACATTACCATCACTAGTAGGAGTGAGAAAAACATCACGGGGTGGGGCGCATTGTATGGGTGTGTGTTACATTACATTCACTAGTAGGAGTGAGAAAAACATCATGGGGTGGTGTGAATCGGAGGGTCTTAATTAGGATAGGCAGTGAGTGGCAATGTAGGATGGAGAAAAGCACCGCGCGGTGGTCAGCATGGGGAGGTCAGGGAACATGCAGTGGCAATGTAGGATAGGTTTCTGAAAAACATCGCGTGGTGGTGCGCATTGTATAGGTGTGTGTTACATTACATTCACTAGTAGGAGTGAGAAAAACATCACGGGGTGGTGCGCATTGTATGGGTGTGTGTTACATTACATTCACTAGTAGGAGTGAGAAAAACATCACGGGGTGGTGTGAATCGGAGTGTATGAATTAGTATAGGCAGTGAGTGGCAATGTAGGATGGAGAAAACACCGCCGGGTGGTCAGCATGGGGAAGTCCGGGAACATGCAGTGGCAATGTAGGATAGTTTTCTGAAAAACATCACGGGGTGGTGCGCATTGTAGGGGTGTGTGTTACATTACATTCACTAGTAGGAGTGAGAAAAACATCACGGGGTGGGGCGCATTGTATGGGTGTGTGTTACATTACATTCACTAGTAGGAGTGAGAAAAACATCACGGGGTGGTGTGAATCGGAGGGACTTAATTAGGATAGGCAGTGAGTGGCAATGTAGGATGGAGAAAAGCACCGCGGGGTCGTCAGCATGGGGAGGTCAGGGAACATGCAGTGGCAATGTAGGATAGGTTTCTGAAAAACATCGCGTGGTGGTGCGCATTGTATAGGTGTGTGTTACATTACATTCACTAGTAGGAGTGAGAAAAACATCACGGGGTGGTGTGAATCGGAGGGTATGAATTAGGATAGGCACTGAGTGGCAATGTAGGATGGAGAAAAGCACCGCAGGGTTGTAAGCATGGGGAAGTCCGGGAACATGCATTGGCAATGTAGGATAGTTTTCTGAAAAACATCACGGGGTGGTGCGCATTCTATGGGTGTGTGTTACATTACATTCACTAGTAGGAGTGAGAAAAACATCACGGGGTGGTGTGAATCGGAGGGTCTGAATTAGGATCGGCAGCGAGTGGCAATGTAGGATGGAGAAAAGCACCGCGGGGTGGTCAGCATGGGGAAGTCAGGGAACATGCAGTGGCAAGGTAGGATAGGATTCTGAAAAACATCAGGGGGTGGTGCGCATTGTATGGGTGTGTGTTACATTAGATTCACTAGTAGGAGTGAGGAAATCATCACGGGGTGGTGCGCATTGTATGGGTGTGTGTTACATTACATTCAGTAGTAGGAGTGAGAAAAACATCACGGGGTGGTGCGCATTGTATGGGTGTGTGTTACATTACATTCACTAGTAGGAGAGAGAAAAACATCACGGGGTGGTGTGAATCGGAGGGTCTGAATTAGGATAGGCAGTGAGTGGCAATGTAGGATGGAGAAAAGCACCGCGGGGTGGTCAGCATGGGGAGGTCAGGGAACATGCAGTGGCAATATAGGATAGTTTTCTGAAAAACATCACGGGGTGGTGCGCATTGTATGGGTGTGTGTTACATTACATTCACTAGGAGGAGTGAGAAAAACATCACGGGGTGGTTCGCATTGTATGGGTGTGTGTTACATGACATTCACTAGTAGGAGTGAGAAAAACATCACGGGGTGGGGCGCATTGTATGGGTGTGTGTTACATTACATTCACTAGTAGGAGTGAGAAAAACATCACGGGGTGGTGTGAATCGGAGGGTCTTAATTAGGATAGGCAGTGAGTGGCAATGTAGGATGGAGAAAAGCACCGCGGGGTGGTCAGCATGGGGCGGTCAGGGAACATGCAGTGGCAATGTAGGATAGGTTTCTGAAAAACATCAGGGGGTGGTGCGCATTGTATGGGTGTGTGTTACATTAGATTCACTAGTAGGAGTGAGGAAATCATCACGGGGTGGTGCGCATTGTATGGGTGTGTGTTACATTAGATTCACTAGTAGGAGTGAGGAAATCATCACGGGGTGGTGCGCATTGTATGGGTGTGTGTTACATTACATTCACTAGTAGTAGTGAGAAAAACATCACGGGGTGGTGCGCATTGTATGGGTGTGTGTTACATTACATTCACTACTAGGAGTGAGAAAAACATCACGGGGTGGTGTGAATCGGAGGGTCTGAATTAGGATCGGCAGCGAGTGGCAATATAGGATGGAGAAAAGCACCGCGGGGTGGTCAGCACGGGGAGGTCAGGGAACATGCAGTGGCAATGTAGGATAGGTTTCTGAAAAACATCAGGGGGTGGTGCGCATTGTATGGGTGTGTGTTACATTAGATTCACTAGTAGGAGTGAGGAAATCATCACGGGGTGATGCGCATTGTATGGGTGTGTGTTACATTAGATTCACTAGTAGGAGTGAGGAAATCATCACGGGGTGGTGTGAATCGGAGGGTCTCAATTAGGATAGGAAGTGAGTGGCAATGTAGGATGGAGAAAAGCACCGCGGGGTGGTCAGCATGGGGAGGTCAGGGAACATGCAGTGGCAATGTAGGATAGGTTTCTGAAAAACATCGCGTGGTGGTGCGCATTGTATAGGTGTGTGTTACATTACATTCACTAGTAGGAGTGAGAAAAACATCACGGCTTGGAGTGAATCGGAGGGTCTGAATTAGGATAGGCAGTGAGTGGCAATGTAGGATGCAGAAAAGCACCGCAGGGTGGTCAGCATGGGGAAGTCAGGGAACATGCAGTGGCAATGTAGGATACGTTTCTGAAAAACATCGAGGGGTGGTGCGCATTGTATGGGTGTGTGTTACATTACATTCACTAGTAGGAGTGAGAAAATCATCACGGGGTGGCTCGCATTGTATGGGTGTGTGTTACATTACATTCACTAGTAGGAGTGAGAAAAACATCACGGGGTGGTGTGAATCGGAGTGTATGAATTAGTATAGGCAGTGAGTGGCAATGTAGGATGGAGAAAAGCACCGCCGGGTGGTCAGAATGGGGAAGTCCGGGAACATGCAGTGGCAATGTAGGATAGTTTTCTGAAAAAACATCACGGGGTGGTGCGCATTGTATGGGTGTGTGTTACATTACATTCACTAGTAGGAGTGAGAAAAACATCACGGGGTGGGGCACATTGTATGGGTGTTTATTACATTACATTCACTAGTAGGAGTGAGAAAAACATCACGGGGTGGTGTGAATCGGAGGGTCTGAATTAGGATAGGCAGTGAGTGGCAATGTAGGATGGAGAAAAGCATCGTGGGGTGGTCAGCATGGGGAGGCCAGGGAACATGCAGTGGCAATGTAGGATAGGTTTCTGAAAAACATCGCGTGGTGGTGCGCATTGTATAGGTGTGTGTTACATTACATTCACTAGTAGGAGTGAGAAAAACATCACGGGGTGGTGTGAATCGGAGGGTATGAATTAGGATAGGCACTGAGTGGCAATGTAGGATGGAGAAAAGCACCGCAGGGTTGTCAGCATGGAGAAGTCCGGGAACATGCATTGGCAATGTAGAATAGTTTTCTGAAAAACATCACGGGGTGGTGCGCATTGTATGGGTGTGTGTTACATTACATTCACTAGTAGGAGTGAGAAAAACATCACGGGGTGGTGTGAATCGGAGAGTCTGAATTAGGATCGGCAGCGAGTGGCAATGTAGGATGGAGAAAAGCACCGCGGGTTGGTCAGCATGGGGAGGTCAGGGAACATGCAGTGGCAAGGTAGGATAGGTTTCTGAAAAACATCAGGGGGTGGTGCGCATTGTATGGGTGTGTGTTACATTAGATTCACTAGTAGGAGTGAGGAAATCATCACGGGGTGGTGCGCATTGTATGGGTGTGTGTTACATTACATTCAGTAGTAGGAGTGAGAAAAACATCACGGGGTGGTGCGCATTGTATGGGTGTGTGTTACATTACATTCACTAGTAGGAGAGAGAAAAACATCACGGGGTGGTGTGAATCGGAGGGTCTGAATTAGGATAGGCAGTGAGTGGCAATGTAGGATGGAGAAAAGCACCGCGGGGTGGTCAGCATGGGGAGGTCAGGGAACATGCAGTGGCAATATAGGATAGTTTTCTGAAAAACATCACGGGGTGGTGCGCATTGTATGGGTGTGTGTTCCATTACATTCACTAGGAGGAGTGAGAAAAACATCACGGGGTGGTTCGCATTGTATGGGTGTGTGTTACATGACATTCACTAGTAGGAGTGAGAAAAACATCACGGGGTGGGGCGCATTGTATGGGTGTGTGTTACATTACATTCACTAGTAGGAATGAGAAAAACATCACGGGGTGGTGTGAATCGGAGGGTCTTAATTAGGATAGGCAGTGAGTGGCAATGTAGGATGGAGAAAAGCACCGCGGGGTGGTCAGCATGGGGAGGTCAGGGAACATGCAGTGGCAATGTAGGATAGGTTTCTGAAAAACATCGCGTGGTGGTGCGCATTGTATAGGTGTGTGTTACATTACATTCACTAGTAGGAGTGAGAAAAACATCACGGGTTGGTGTGAATCGGAGGGTCTGAATTAGGATCGGCAGTGAGTGGCAATGTAGGATGGAGAAAAGAACCGCGGGGTGGTCAGCATGGGGAGGTCAGGGAACATGCAGTGGCAAGGTAGGATAGGTTTCTGAAAAACATTGCGGGGTGGTGCGCATTGTACGGGTGTGTGTTACATTACATTCACTAGAAGGAGTGAGAAAAACATCACGGTGTGGTGTGAATCGGAGGGTCTGAATTAGAATAGGCAGTGAGTAGCAATGTAGTATAGAGAAAAGCACCGTGGGGTGGTCAGCATGGGGAAGTCAGGGAACATGCAGTGGCAATGTAGGATAGGTTTCTGAAAAACATCGCGGTGTGGTGCGCATTGTATGGGTGTGTGTTACATTACATTCCCTAGGAGGAGTGAGAAAAACATCACGGGGTGGTGTGAATTGGAGGGTCTGAATTAGGATAGGCAGTGAATGGCAATGTAGGATGGAGAAAAGCACCGCGGGGTGGTGCGCCTTTATAGGTGTGTGTTACATTACATTCACTAGTAGGAGTGAGAAAAACATCACGGGGTGGTGTGAATAGGAGGGTCTGAATTAGGAGAGGCAGTGAGTGGCAATGTAGGATGGAGAAAAGCACCGCGGGGTGGTCAGCATGGGGAGGTCAGGGAACATGCATTGGCAATGTAGGATAGGTTTCTGAAAAAGATCGCGGGGTGGTGCGCATTGTATGGGTGTGTGTTACATTACATTCACTAGTAGGAGTGAGAAAAACATCACGGGGTGGTGCGCATTGTATGGGTGTGTGTTACATTACATTCACTAGTAGGAGTGAGAAAAACATCACGGGGTGGTGTGAATCGGAGGGTCTGAATTAGGATAGGCAGTGAGTGGCAATGTAGGATGGAGAAAAGCACCGCGGGGTGGTCAGCATGGGGAGGTCAGGGAACATGCAGTGGCAATGTAGGATAGGTTTCTGAAAAACATCGCGTGGTGGTGCGCATTGTATGGGTGTGTGTTACATTACATTCACTACTAGGAGTGAGAAAAACATCACGGGGTGGGGCGCATTGTATGGGTGTGTGTTACATTACATTCACTAGGAGGAGTGAGAAAAACATCACGGTGTGGTGTGAATCGGAGGGTCTGAATTAGGATAGGCAGTGAGTAGCAATGTAGTATAGAGAAAAGCAACGCGGGGTGGTCAGCATGGGGAAGTCAGGGAACAGGCAGTGGCAATGTAGGATAGTTTTCTGAAAATCATCACGGGGTGGTGCGCATTGTATGGGTGTGTGTTACATTATATTCACTAGTAGGAGTGAGAAAAACATCACGGGGTGGTGTGAATCGGATTGTCTGAATTAGGATAGGCACTGAGTGGCAATATAGGATGGAGAAAAGCACCGCGGGGTGGTCAGCATGGGGAGGTCAGGGAACATGCAGTGGCAATGTAGGATAGGTTTCTGAAAAACATCGAGGGGTGGTGCGCATTGTATGGGTGTGTGTTACATTACATTCACTAGGAGGAGTGAGAAAATCATCACGGGATGGCTCGCATTGTATGGGTGTGTGTTACATTACATTCACTAGTAGGAGTGAGAAAAACATCACGGGGTGGTGTGAATCGGAGGGTCTGAATTAGGATAGGCAGTGAGTGGCAATGTAGGATGGAGAAAAGCACCGCCGGGTGGTCAACATGGGGAGGTCAGGGAACATGCAATGGCAATGAAGGATAGGTTTCTGAAAAACATCGCCGGGTGGTGCGCATTTTATGGGTGTGTGTTACATTACATTCACTATGAGGAGTGAGAAAAACATCACGGGGTGGTGTGAATAGGAGGGTCTGAATTAGGATAGGCAGTGAGTGGCAATGTATGATGGAGAAAAGCACCACGCGGTGGTCAGCATGGAGAGGTGGGGGAACATGCAGTGGCAATGTAGGATAGGATTCTGAAAAACATCGCAGGGTGGTGCGCATTGTATGGGTGTGTGTTACATTACATTCACTAGTAGGAGTGATAAAAATATCACGGGGTGGTGTGAATGGGAGCATCTGAATTAGGATAGGCAGTGAGTGGCAATGTAGGATGGAGAAAAGTACCGCAGCGTGGTCAGCATGGGGAGGTCAGGGAACATGGAGTGGCAATGTAGGATAGGTTTCTGAAAAACATCGCGGGGTGGTGCGCATTGTATGGGAGTGTGTCACATTACATTCACTAGTAGGAGTGAGAAAAACATTACGGGGTGGTGCGCATTGTATGGGTGTGTGTTACATTACATTCACTAGTAGGAGTGAGAAAAACATCACGGGGTGGTGTGAATAGGAGGGTCTGAATTAGGAGAGGCAGTGAGTGGCAATGTAGGATGGAGAAAAGCACCGCGGGGTGGTCAGCATGGGGAGGTCAGGGAACATGCATTGGCAATGTAGGATAGGTTTCTGAAAAACATCGCGGGGTGGTGCGCATTGTATGGGTGTGTGTCACATTACATTCACTAGTAGGAGTGAGAAAAACATCACGGGGTGGTGCGCATTGTATGGGTGTGTGTTACATTACATTCACTAGTAGGAGTGAGAAAAACATCACGGGGTGGTGTGAATCGGAGGGTCTGAATTAGGATCGGCAGCGAGTGGAAATGTAGGATGGAAAAAAGCAACACGGGGTGGTCAGCATGGGGAGGTCAGGGAACATGCAGTTCCAAGGTAGGATAGGTTTCTGAAAAACAACGCGGGGTGGTGCGCATTGTATGGGTGTGTGTTACATTATATTCACTAGTAGGAGTGAGAAAAACATCGCGGGGTTGTGCGCATTTTATGGGTGTGTGTTACATTGCATTCACTAGTAGGAGTGAGAAAAACATCGCGGGGTGGTGCGCATTTTATGGGTGTGTGTTACATGATATTCACTAGTAGGAGTGAGAAAAACAACACGGGGTGGTGTGATTCGGGGGTCTGAATTAGGATCGGCAGTGAGTGGCAATGTAGGATAGAGAAAAGCACCGCGGGGTGGTCAGCATGGGGAGGTCAGGGAACATGCAGTGGCAATGTAGGATACGTTTCTGAAAAACATCGCGGGGTGGTGCGCATTGTATGGGTGTGTGTTACATTACATTCACTAGTAGGAGTGAGAAAAACATCACGGGGTGGGGCGCATTGTATGGGTGTGTGTTACATTACATTCACTAGTAGGAGTGAGAAAAACATCACGGGGTGGTGTTAATCGGAGGGTCTGAATCAGGATAGGCAGTGAGTGGCAATGTAGGATGGAGAAAAGCACCGCGGGGTGGTCAGCATGGGGAAGTCAGGGAACATGCAGTGGCAATGGAGGATAGTTTTCTGAAAAACATCACGGGGTGGTGCGCATTGTATTGGTGTGTGTTACATTACATTCACTAGTAGGAGTGAGAAAAACATCGCGGTGTGGTGTGAATCGGAGGGTTTGAATTAGGATAGGCAGTGAGTAGCAATGTAATATAGAGAAAAGCACCGCGGGGTGGTCAGCATGGGGAAGTCAGGGAACATGCAGTGGCAATGTAGGATAAGTTTCTGAAAAACATCGCGTGGTGGTGCGCAATGTATGGGTGTGTGTTACATTACATTCACTACTAGGTGTGAGAAAAACATCACGCGGTCGTGTGAATCGGAGGGTCTCAATTGGGATAGGCAGTGAGTGGCAATGTAGGATGGAGAAAAGCACCGCGGGGTGGTCAGCATGGGGAGGTCAGGGAACATGCAGTGCCAATGTAGGATAGGTTTCTGAAAAACATCACGGGGTGGTGCGCATTGTATGGGTGTGTGTTACATTACATTCACCAGTAGGAGTGAGAAAAACATCACGGGGTGGTGTGAATCGGAGGGTCTGAATTAGGATAGGCAGTGAGTGGCAATGTAGGATGGAGAAAAGCACCGCGGGGTGGTCAGCATGGGGAGGTCAGGGAACATGCAGTGGCAATGTAGGATAGGTTTCTGAAAAACATCGCGTGGTGGTGCCCATTGTATAGGTGTGTGTTACATTACATTCACTAATAGGAGTGAGAAAAACATCACGGGTTGGTGTGAATCGGAGGGTCTGAATTAGGATAGGCAGTGAGTGGCAATGTAGGATGGAGAAAAGCACCGCAGGGTGGTCAACATGGGGAGGTCTGGGAACATGCAATGGCAATGTAGGATAGGTTTCTGAAAAACATCGCCGGGTGGTGCGCATTTTATGGGTGTGTGTTACATACATTCACTAGTAGGAGTGAGAAAAACATCACGGGGTGGTGTGAATCGGAGGGTCTGAATTAGGATAGGCAGTGAGTGGCAATGTATGATGGAGAAAAGCACCGCTGGTGGTCAGCATGGGGAGGTGAGGGAACATGCAGTGGCAATGTAGGATAGGATTCTGAAAAACATCGCGGGGTGGTGCGCATTGTATGGGTGTGTGTTACATTACATTCAATAATAGGAGTGATAAAAATATCACGGGGTGGTGTGAATGGGAGCATCTGAATTAGGATAGGCAGTGAGTGGCAATGTAGGATGGAGAAAAGTACCGCAGCGTGGTCAGCATGGGGAGGTCAGGGAACATGCAGTGGCAATGTAGGATAGGTTTCTGAAAAACATCGCGGGGTGGTGCGCATTGTATGGTTGTGTGTTACATTACATTCACTAGTAGGAGTGAGAAAAACATCGCGGGGTGGTGTGCATTGTTTGGGGTGTTTTTCATTACATTCACTAGTAGGAGTGAGAAAAACATCACGGGGTGGTGTGAATCGGACAGTCTGAATTAGGATAGGCAGTGAGTGGCAATGTAGGATGGAGAAAAGCACCGCGGGGTGGTCAGCATGGGGAGGTCAGGGAACATGCAGTGGCAATGTAGGATAGATTTCTGAAAAACATCGCGGGGTGGTGCGCATTGTATGGGTGTGTGTTACATTACATGCACTAGTAGGAGTGAGAAAAATATGACGGGGTGGTTCGAATTGTATGGGTGTGTGTTACATTACATTCACTAGTAGGAGTGAGAAAAACATCACGGGGTGGTGTGAATCGGAGGGTCTGAATTAGGATCGGCAGCGAGTGGCAATGTAGGATGGAGAAAAGCACCGCGGGGTGGTCAGCGTGAGGAGGTCAGGGAACATGCAGTGGCAAGGTAGGATAGGTTTCTGAAAAACATCAGGGGGTGGTGCGCATTGTATGGGTGTGTGTTACATTATATTCACTAGTAGGAGTGAGAAGAACATCGCGGGGTTGTGCGCATTTTATGGGTGTGTGTTACACTAGATTCACTAGTAGGAGTGAGGAAATCATCACGGGGTGGTGCGCATTGTATGGGTGTGTGTTACATTACATTCACTAGTAGGAGTGAGAAAAACATCACGGGGTGGGGCGCATTGTATGGGTGTGTGTTACATTACATTCACTAGTAGGAGTGAGAAAAACATCATGGGGTGGTGTGAATCGGAGGGTCTTAATTAGGATAGGCAGTGAGTGGCAATGTAGGATGGAGAAAAGCACCAAGCGGTGGTCAGCATGGGGAGGTCAGGGAACATGCAGTGGCAATGTAGGATAGGTTTCTGAAAAACATCGCGTGGTGGTGCGCATTGTATAGGTGTGTGTTACATTACATTCACTAGTAGGAGTGAGAAAAACATCACGGCTTTTAGTGAATCGGAGGGTCTGAATTAGGATAGGCAGTGAGTGGCAATGTAGGATGCAGAAAAGCACCGCAGGGTGGTCAGCATGGGGAAGTCAGGGAACATGCAGTGGCAATGTAGGATTGGTTTCTGAAAAACATCGCGTGGTGGTGCGCATTGTATAGGTGTGTGTTACATTACATTCACTAGTAGGAGTGAGAAAAGCATCACGGGGTGGTGTGAATCGGAGTGTATGAATTAGTATAGGCAGTGAGTGGCAATGTAGGATGGAGAAAACACCGCCGGGTGGTCAGCATGGGGAAGTCCGGGAACATGCAGTGGCAATGTAGGATAGTTTTCTGAAAAACATCACGGGGTGGTGCGCATTGTATGGGTGTGTGTTACATTACATTCACTAGTAGGAGTGAGAAAAACATCACGGGGTGGGGCGCATTGTATGGGTGTGTGTTACATTACATTCACTAGTAGGAGTGAGAAAAACATCACGGGGTGGTGTGAATCGGAGGGACTTAATTAGGATAGGCAGTGAGTGGCAATGTAGGATGGAGAAAAGCAACGCGGGGTGGTCAGCATGGGGAGGTCAGGGAACATGCAGTGGCAATGTAGGATAGGTTTCTGAAAAACATCGCGTGGTGGTGCGCATTGTATAGGTGTGTGTTACATTACATTCACTAGTAGGAGTGAGAAAAACATCACGGGGTGGTGTGAATCGGAGGGTATGAATTAGGATAGGCACTGAGTGGCAATGTAGGATGGAGAAAAGCACCGCAGGGTTGTCAGCATGGGGAAGTCCGGGAACATGCATTGGCAATGTAGGATAGTTTTCTGAAAAACATCACGGGGTGGTGCGCATTCTATGGGTGTGTGTTACATTACATTCACTAGTAGGAGTGAGAAAAACATCACGGGGTGTTGTGAATCGGAGGGTCTGAATTAGGATCGGCAGCGAGTGGCAATGTAGGATGGAGAAAAGCACCGCGGGGTGGTCAGCATGGGGAAGTCAGGGAACATGCAGTGGCAAGGTAGGATAGGTTTCTGAAAAACATCAGGGGGTGGTGCGCATTGTATGGGTGTGTGTTACATTAGATTCACTAGTAGGAGTGAGGAAATCATCACGGGGTGGTGCGCATTGTATGGGTGTGTGTTACATTACATTCAGTAGTAGGAGTGAGAAAAACATCACGGGGTGGTGCGCATTGTATGGGTGTGTGTTACATTACATTCACTAGTAGGAGAGAGAAAAACATCACGGGGTGGTGTGAATCGGAGGGTCTGAATTAGGATAGGCAGTGAGTGGCAATGTAGGATGGAGAAAAGCACCGCGGGGTGGTCAGCATGGGGAGGTCAGGGAACATGCAGTGGCAATATAGGATAGTTTTCTGAAAAACATCACGGGGTGGTGCGCATTGTATGGGTGTGTGTTACATTACATTCACTAGGAGGAGTGAGAAAAACATCACGGGGTGGTTCGCATTGTATGGGTGTGTGTTACATGACATTCACTAGTAGGAGTGAGAAAAACATCACGGGGTGGGGCGCATTGTATGGGTGTGTGTTACATTACATTCACTAGTAGGAGTGAGAAAAACATCACGGGGTGGTGTGAATCGGAGGGTCTTAATTAGGATAGGCAGTGAGTGGCAATGTAGGATGGAGAAAAGCACCGCGGGGTGGTCAGCATGGGGCGGTCAGGGAACATGCAGTGGCAATGTAGGATAGGTTTCTGAAAAACATCGCGTGGTGGTGCGCATTGTATAGGTGTGTGTTACATTACATTCACTAGTAGGAGTGAGAAAAACATCACGGGTTGGTGTGAATCGGAGGGTCTGAATTAGGATAGGCAGTGAGTGGCAATGTAGGATGGAGAAAAGCACCGCAGGGTGGTCAGCATGGGGAAGTCAGGGAACATGCAGCGGCAATGTAGGATTGGTTTCTGAAAAACATCGCGTGGTGGTGCGCATTGTACAGGTGTGTGTTACATTACATTCACTAGTAGGAGTGAGAAAAACATCACGGGGTGGTGTGAATCAGAGTGTATTAATTAGTATAGGCAGTGAGTGGCAATGTAGGATGGAGAAAAGCACCGCCGGGTGGTCAGCATGGGGAAGTCCGGGAACATGCAGTGGCAATGTAGGATAGTTTTCTGAAAAACATCACGGGGTGGTGCGCATTGTACGGGTGTGTGTTACATTACATTCACTAGAAGGAGTGAGAAAAACATCACGGTGTGGTGTGAATCGGAGGGTCTGTATTAGGATAGGCAGTGAGTAGCAATGTAGTATATAGAAAAGCACCGAGGGGTGGTCAGCATGGGGAAGTCAGGGAACATGCAGTGGCAATGTAGGATAGGTTTCTGAAAAACGTCGCGGGGTGGTGCGCATTGTATGGGTGTGTGTTACATTACATTCACTAGGAGGAGTGAGAAAAACATCACGGGGTGGTGTGAATCGGAGGGTCTGAATTAGGATAGGCAGTGAATGGCAATGTAGGATGGAGAAAAGCACCGCGGGGTGGTGCGCATTTATAGGTGTGTGTTACATTACATTCACTAGTAGGAGTGAGAATAACATCACGGGTTGGTGTGAATCGAAGGGTCTGAATTAGGATAGGCAGTGAGTGGCAATGTAGGATGGAGAAAAGCACTGCAGGGTGGTCAGCATGGGGAAGTCAGGGAACATGCAGTGGCAATGTAGGATTGGTTTCTGAAAAACATCGCGTGGTGGTGCGCATTGTATAGGTGTGTGTTACATTACATTCACTAGTAGGAGTGAGAAAAACATCACGGGGTGGTGTGAATCGGAGTGTATGAATTAGTATAGGCAGTGAGTGGCAATGTAGGATGGAGAAAAGCACCGCCGGGTGGTCAGCATGGGGAAGTCCGGGAACATGCAGTGGCAATGTAGGATAGTTTTCTGAAAAACATCACGGGTTGGTGCGCATTGTATGGGTGTGTGTTACATTACATTCACTAGTAGGAGTGAGAAAAACATCACGGTGTGGTGTGAATCGGAGGGTCTGAATTAGGATAGGCAGTGAGTAGCAATGTAGTATAGAGAAAAGCACCGCGGGGTGGTCAGCATGGGGAAGTCAGGGAACATGCAGTGGCAATGTAGGATAGGTTTCTGAAAAACATCGCGGGGTGTTGCGCATTATGGGTGTGTGTTACATTACATTCACTAGGAGGAGTGAGAAAAACATCACGGGGTGGTGTGAATCGGAGGGTCTGAATTAGGATAGGCAGTGAATGGCAATGTAGGATGGAGAAAAGCACCGCGGGGTGGTCAGCAAGGGGAGGTCAGGAACATGCAGTGGCAATGTAGGATAGGTTTCTGAAAAACATCGCGGGGTGGTGCGCATTGTATGGGTGTGTGTTACATTACATTCACTAGTAGGAGTGAGAAAAAAATCACGGGTTGGTGTGAATCGGAGGGTCTGAATTAGGATAGGCAGTGAGTGGCAATGTAGGATGGAGAAAAGCACCGCAGGGTGGTCAGCATGGGGAGGTCAGGGAACATGCAGTGGTAATGTAGGTTAGGTTTCTGAAAAACATCGCGTGGTGGTGCGCATTGTATGGGTGTGTGTTACATTACATTCACTAGTAGGAGTGAGAAAAACATCACGGGGTGGTGTGAATCGGAGGGTCTGAATTAGGATAGGCAGTGAGGGGCAATGTAGGATGGAGAAAAGCACCGCAGGGTTGTCAGCATGGGGAAGTCCGGGAACATGCATTTGCAATGTAGGATAGTTTTCTGAAAAATATCATGGGGTGGTGCGCATTGTATGGGTGTGTGTTACATTACATTTACTAGTAGGAGTGAGAAAAACATCACGGTGTGGTGTGAATCGGAGGGTCTGAATTAGGATAGGCAGTGAGTAGCAATGTAGTATAGAGAAAAGCAACGCGGGGTGGTCAGCATGGGGAAGTCAGGGAACATGCAGTGGCAATGTAGGATAGTTTTCTGAAAATCATCACGGGGTGGTGCGCATTGTATGGGTGTGTGTTACATTACATTCACTAGTAGGAGTGAGAAAAACATCACGGGGTGGTGTGAATCGGATTGTCTGAATTAGGATAGGCACTGAGTGGCAATGTAGGATGGAGAAAAGCACCGCGGGGTGGTCAGCATGGGGAGGTCAGGAACATGCAGTGGCAATGTAGGATAGGTTTCTGAAAAACATCGAGGGGTGGTGCGCATTGTATGGGTGTGTGTTACATTACATTCACTAGGAGGAGTGAGAAAATCATCACGGGCTGGCTCGCATTGTATGGGTGTGTGTTACATTACATTCACTAGTAGGAGTGAGAAAAACATCACGGGGTGGTGTGAATCGGAGGGTCTGAATTAGGATAGGCAGTGAGTGGCAATGTAGGATGGAGAAAAGCACCGCCGGGTGGTCAACATGGGGAGGTCAGGGAACATGCAATGGCAATGTAGGATAGGTTTCTGAAAAACATCGCCGGGTGGTGCGCATTTTATGGGTGTGTGTTACATTACATTCACAAGTAGGAGTGAGAAAAACATCACGGGGTGGTGTGAATCGGAGGGTCTGAATTAGGATAGGCAGTGAGTGGCAATGTATGATGGAGAAAAGCACCGCGGGGTGGTCAGCATAGAGAGGTGGGGGAACATGCAGTGGCAATGTAGGATAGGATTCTGAAAAACATCGCGGGGTGGTGCGCATTGTATGGGTGTGTGTTACATTACATTCACTAGTAGGCGTGATAAAAATATCACGGGGTGGTGTGAATGGGAGCATCTGAATTAGGATAGGCAGTGAGTGGCAATGTAGGATGGAGAAAAGTACCACAGAGGGGTCAGCATGGGGAGGTCAGGGAACATGCAGTGGCAATGTAGGATAGGTTTCTGAAAAACATCGCGGGGTGGTGCGCATTGTATGGGTTTGTGTTACATTACATTCACTAGTAGGAGTGAGAAAAACATTACGGGGTGGTGCGCATTGTATTGGTGTGTGTTACATTACATTCACGAGTACGAGTGAGAAAAACATCACGGGGTGGTGTGAATAGGAGGGTGTGAATTAGGAGAGGCAGTGAGTGGCAATGTAGGATGGAGAAAAGCACCGCGGGGTGGTCAGCATGGGGAGGTCAGGGAACATGCATTGGAAATGTAGGATAGGTTTCTGAAAAACATCGCGGGGTGGTGCGCATTGTATGGGTGTGTGTTACATTACATTCACTAGTAGCAGTGAGAAAAACATCACGGGGTGGTGCGCATTGTATGGGTGTGTGTTACATTACATTCACTAGTAGGAGTGAGAAAAACAACACGAGGTGGTGTGAATCGGAGGGTCTGATTTAGGATAGGCAGTGAGTGGCAATGTAGGATGGAGAAAAGCACCGCGGGGTTGTCAGCATGGGGAGGTCAGGGAACATGCAGTGGCAATGTAGGATAGTTTTCTGAAAAACATCGCGGGGTGGTGCGCATTGTATGGGTGTGTGTTACATTACATTCACTAGTAGTAGTGAGAAAAACATCACGGGGTGGTGCGCATTGTATGGGTGTGTGTTACATTACATTCACTAGTAGGAGTGAGAAAAACATCACGGGGTGGTGTGAATCGGAGGGTCTGAATTAGGATCGGCAGCGAGTGGAAATGTAGGATGGAGAAAAGCACCGCGGGGTGGTCAGCATGGGGAGGTCAGGGAACATGCAGTGGCAAAGTAGGATAGGTTTCTGAAAAACATCAGGGGGTGGTGCGCATTGTATGGGTGTGTGTTACATTATATTCACTAGTACGAGTGAGAAAAACATCGCGGGGTTGTGCGCATTTTATGGGTGTGTGTTACATTGCATTCACTAGTAGGAGTGAGAAAAACATCGCGGGGTGGTGCGCATTGTATGGGTGTGTGTTACATGACATTCACTAGTAGGAGTGAGAAAAACAGCACGGGGTGGTGTGATTCGGGGGTCTGAATTAGGATCGGCAGTGAGTGGCAATGTAGGATAGAGAAAAGCACCGCGGGGTGGTCAGCATGGGGAGGTCAGGGAACATGCAGTGGCAATGTAGGATAGGTTTCTGAAAAACATCGCGGGGTGGTGCGCATTGTATGGGTGTGTGTTACATTACATTCACTAGTAGGAGTGAGAAAAACATCACGGGGTGGGGCGCATTGTATGGGTGTGTGTTACATTACATTCACTAGTAGGAGTGAGAAAAACATCACGGGGTGGTGTGAATCAGAGGGTCTGAATCAGGATAGGCAGTGAGTGGCAATGTAGGATGGAGAAAAGCACCGCGGGGTGGTCAGCATGGGGAAGTCAGGGAACATGCAGTGGCAATGGAGGATAGTTTTCTGAAAAACATCACGGGGTGGTGCGCATTGTATGGGTGTGTGTTACATTATATTCACTAGTAGGAGTGAGAAAAACATCACGGTGTGGTGTGAATCGGAGGGTTTGAATTAGGATAGGCAGTGAGTAGCAATGTAATATAGAGAAAAGCACCGCGGGGTGGTCAGCATGGGGAAGTCAGGGAACATGCAGTGGCAATGTAGGATAGGTTTCTGAAAAACATCGCGTGGTGGTGCGCAATGTATGGGTGTGTGTTACATTACATTCATAACTAGGTGTGAGAAAAACATCACGGGGTGGTGTGAATCGGAGGGTCTGAATTGGGATAGGCAGTGAGTGGCAATGTAGGATGGAGAAAAGCTCCGCGGGGTGGTCAGCATGGGGAGGTCAGGGAACATGCAGTGGCAATGTAGGATAGGTTTCTGAAAAACATCGCGGGGTGGTGCGCATTGTATGGGTGTGTGTTACATTACATTCACTAGGAGGAGTGAGAAAAACATCACGGGGTGGTGTGAATCGGAGGGTCTGAATTAGGATAGGCAGTGAATGGCAATGTAGGATGGAGAAAAGCACCGCGGGGTGGTCAGCAAGGGGAGGTCAGGGAACATGCAGTGGCAATGTAGGATAGGTTTCTGAAAAACATCGGGGGGTGGTGCGCATTGTATGGGTGTGTGTTACATTACATTCACTAGTAGGAGTGAGAAAAACATCACGGGTTGTTGTGAATCTGAGGGTCTGAATTAGGATAGGCAGTGAGTGGCAATGTAGGATGGCGAAAAGCACCGCAGGGTGGTCAGCATGGGGAGGTCAGGGAACATGCAGTGGCAATGTAGGATAGGTTTCTGAAAAACATCGCGTGGTGGTGCGCATTGTATGGGTGTGTGTTACATTACATTCACAAGTAGGAGTGAGAAAAACATCACGGGGTGGGGCGCATTGTATGGGTGTGTGTTACATTACATTCACTAGTAGGAGTGAGAAAAACATCACCGGGTGGTGTGAATCGGAGGGTCTGAATTAGGATAGGCAGTGAGTGGCAATGTAGGATGGAGAAAAGCACCGCGGGGTGGTCAGCATGGGGAGGTCAGGGAACATGCAGTGGCAATGTAGGATAGGTTTCTGAAAAACATCGCGTGGTTGTGCCCATTGTATAGGTGTGTGTTACATTACATTCACTAGTAGGAGTGAGAAAAACATCACGGGTTGGTGTGAATCGGAGGGTCTGAATTAGGATAGGCAGTGAGTGGCAATGTAGGATTGGAGAAAAGCACTGCAGGGTGGTCAGCATGGGGAGGTCAGGGAACATGCAGTGGCAATGTAGGATAGGTTTCTGAAAAACATCGCGTGGTGGTGTGCATTGTATGGGTGTGTGTTACATTACATTCACTAGTAGGAGTGAGAAAAACATCACGGGTTGGGGCGCATTGTATGGGTGTGTGATACATTATATTCACTAGTAGGAGTGAGAAAAACATCACGGGGTGGTGTGAATCGGAGGGTCTTAATTAGGATAGGCAGTGAGTGGCAATGTAGGATGGAGAAAAGCACCGCGGGGTGGTCAGCATGGGGAGGTCAGGGAACATGCAGTGGCAATGTAGGATAGGTTTCTGAAAAACATCGCGTGGTGGTGCGCATTGTATAGGTGTGTGTTACATTACATTCACTAGTAGGAGTGAGAAAAACTTCACGGGTTGGTGTGAATCGGAGGGTCTGAATTAGGATAGGCAGTGAGTGGCAATGTAGGATGGAGAAAAGCACCGCAAGGTGGTCAGCATGGGGAGGTCAGGGAACATGCAGTGGCAATGTAGGATAGGTTTCTGAAAAACATCACGTGGTGGTGCGCATTGTATGGGTGTGTGTTACATTACATTCACTAGTAGGAGTGAGAAAAACAACACGTGGTGGTGTGAATCGGAGGGTCTGATTTAGGATAGGCAGTGAGTGGCAATGTAGGATGGAGAAAAGCACCGCGGGGTTGTCAGCATGGGGAGGTCAGGGAACATGCAGTGGCAATGTAGGATAGTTTTCTGAAAAACATCGCGGGGTGGTGCGCATTGTATGGGTGTGTGTTACATTACATTCACTAGTAGTAGTGAGAAAAACATCACGGGGTGGTGCGCATTGTATGGGTGTGTGTTACATTACATTCACTAGTAGGAGTGAGAAAAACATCACGGGGTGGTGTGAATCGGAGGGTCTGAATTAGGATCGGCAGCGAGTGGAAATGTAGGATGGAGAAAAGCACCGCGGGGTGGTCAGCATGGGGAGGTCAGGGAACATGCAGTGGCAAAGTAGGATAGGTTTCTGAAAAACATCAGGGGGTGGTGCGCATTGTATGGGTGTGTGTTACATTATATTCACTAGTACGAGTGAGAAAAACATCGCGGGGTTGTGCGCATTTTATGGGTGTGTGTTACATTGCATTCACTAGTAGGAGTGAGAAAAACATCGCGGGGTGGTGCGCATTGTATGGGTGTGTGTTACATGACATTCACTAGTAGGAGTGAGAAAAACAACACGGGGTGGTGTGATTCGGGGGTCTGAATTAGGATCGGCAGTGAGTGGCAATGTAGGATAGAGAAAAGCACCGCGGGGTGGTCAGCATGGGGAGGTCAGGGAACATGCAGTGGCAATGTAGGATAGGTTTCTGAAAAACATCGCGGGGTGGTGCGCATTGTATGGGTGTGTGTTACATTACATTCACTAGTAGGAGTGAGAAAAACATCACGGGGTGGGGCGCATTGTATGGGTGTGTGTTACATTACATTCACTAGTAGGAGTGAGAAAAACATCACGGGGTGGTGTGAATCAGAGGGTCTGAATCAGGATAGGCAGTGAGTGGCAATGTAGGATGGAGAATAGCACCGCGGGGTGGTCAGCATGGGGAAGTCAGGGAACATGCAGTGGCAATGGAAGATAGTTTTCTGAAAAACATCACGGGGTGGTGCGCATTGTATGGGTGTGTGTTACATTACATTCACTAGTAGGAGTGAGAAAAACATCACGGTGTGGTGTGAATCGGAGGGTTTGAATTAGGATAGGCAGTGAGTAGCAATGTAATATAGAGAAAAGCACCGCGGGGTGGTCAGCATGGGGAAGTCAGGGAACATGCAGTGGCAATGTAGGATAGGTTTCTGAAAAACATCGCGTGGTGGTGCGCAATGTATGGGTGTGTGTTACATTACATTCATAACTAGGTGTGAGAAAAACATCACGGGGTGGTGTGAATCGGAGGGTCTGAATTGGGATAGGCAGTGAGTGGCAATGTAGGATGGAGAAAAGCACCGCGGGGTGGTCAGCATGGGGAGGTCAGGGAACATGCAGTGGCAATGTAGGATAGGTTTCTGAAAAACATCGCGGGGTGGTGCGCATTGTATGGGTGTGTGTTACATTACATTCACTAGGAGGAGTGAGAAAAACATCACGGGGTGGTGTGAATCGGAGGGTCTGAATTAGGATAGGCAGTGAATGGCAATGTAGGATGGAGAAAAGCACCGCGGGGTGGTCAGCAAGGGGAGGTCAGGGAACATGCAGTGGCAATGTAGGATAGGTTTCTGAAAAACATCGGGGGGTGGTGCGCATTGTATGGGTGTGTGTTACATTACATTCACTAGTAGGAGTGAGAAAAACATCACGGGTTGTTGTGAATCTGAGGGTCTCAATTAGGATAGGCAGTGAGTGGCAATGTAGGATGGCGAAAAGCACCGCAGGGTGGTCAGCATGGGGAGGTCAGGGAACATGCAGTGGCAATGTAGGATAGGTTTCTGAAAAACATCGCGTGGTGGTGCGCATTGTATGGGTGTGTGTTACATTACATTCACAAGTAGGAGTGAGAAAAACATCACGGGGTGGGGCGCATTGTATGGGTGTGTGTTACATTACATTCACTAGTAGGAGTGAGAAAAACATCACCGGGTGGTGTGAATCGGAGGGTCTGAATTAGGATAGGCAGTGAGTGGCAATGTAGGATGGAGAAAAGCACCGCGGGGTGGTCAGCATGGGGAGGTCAGGGAACATGCAGTGGCAATGTAGGATAGGTTTCTGAAAAACATCGCGTGGTTGTGCCCATTGTATAGGTGTGTGTTACATTACATTCACTAGTAGGAGTGAGAAAAACATCACGGGTTGGTGTGAATCGGAGGGTCTGAATTAGGATAGGCAGTGAGTGGCAATGTAGGATTGGAGAAAAGCACTGCAGGGTGGTCAGCATGGGGAGGTCAGGGAACATGCAGTGGCAATGTAGGATAGGTTTCTGAAAAACATCGCGTGGTGGTGCGCATTGTATGGGTGTGTGTTACATTACATTCACTAGTAGGAGTGAGAAAAACATCACGGGTTGGGGCGCATTGTATGGGTGTGTGATACATTATATTCACTAGTAGGAGTGAGAAAAACATCACGGGGTGGTGTGAATCGGAGGGTCTTAATTAGGATAGGCAGTGAGTGGCAATGTAGGATGGAGAAAAGCACCGCGGGGTGGTCAGCATGGGGAGGTCAGGGAACATGCAGTGGCAATGTAGGATAGGTTTCTGAAAAACATCGCGTGGTGGTGCGCATTGTATAGGTGTGTGTTACATTACATTCACTAGTAGGAGTGAGAAAAACTTCACGGGTTGGTGTGAATCGGAGGGTCTGAATTAGGATAGGCAGTGAGTGGCAATGTAGGATGGAGAAAAGCACCGCAAGGTGGTCAGCATGGGGAGGTCAGGGAACATGCAGTGGCAATGTAGGATAGGTTTCTGAAAAACATCGCGTGGTGGTGCGCATTGTATGGGTGTGTGTTACATTACATTCACTAGTAGGAGTGAGAAAAACATCACGGGGTGGGGCGCATTGTATGGGTGTGTGTTACATTACATTCACTAGTAGGAGTGAGAAAAACATCACGGGGTGGGGCGCATTGTATGGCTGTGTGTTACATTACATTCACTAGTAGGTGTGAGAAAAACATCACGGTGTGGTGTGAATCGGAGGGTCTGAATTAGGATAGGCAGTGAGTAGCAATGTAGTATAGAGAAAAGCAACGCGGGGTGGTCAGCATGGGGAAGTCAGGGAACATGCAGTGGCAATGTAGGATAGTTTTCTGAAAATCATCACGGGGTGGTGCGCATTGTATGGGTGTGTGTTACATTACATTCACTAGGAGGAGTGAGAAAAACATCACGGGGTGGTGTGAATCGTATTGTCTGAATTAGGATAGGCACTGATTGGCAATGTAGGATGGAGAAAAGCACCGCGGGATGGTCAGCATGGGGAGGTCAGGGAACATGCAGTGGCAATGTAGGATAGGTTTCTGAAAAACATCGAGGGGTGGTGCGCATTGTATGGGTGTGTGTTACATTACATTCACTAGGAGGAGTGAGAAAATCATCACGGGGTGGCTCGCATTGCATGGGTGTGTGTTACATTATATTCACTAGTAGGAGTGAGAAAAACATCATGGGGTGGTGTGAATCGGAGGGTCTGAATTAGGATAGGCAGTGAGTGGCAATGTAGGATGGAGAAAAGCACCGCCGGGTGGTCAACATGGGGAGGTCAGGGAACATGCAATGGCAATGTAGGATAGGTTTCTGAAAAACATCGCCGGGTGGTGCGCATTTTATGGGTGTGTGTTACATTACATTCACTAGTAGGAGTGAGAAAAACATCACGGGGTGGTGTGAATCGGAGTGTCTGAATTAGGATAGGCAGTGAGTGGCAATGTATGATGGAGAAAAGCACCGTGGGGTGGTCAGCATGGGGAGGTGAGGGAACATGCAGTGGCAATGTAGGATAGGTTTCAGAAAAACATCGCTGTGTGGTGCGCATTGTATGGGTGTGTGTTACATTACGTTCACTAGTAGGACTGAGAAAAACATCACGGGGTGGTGCGCATTGTATGGGTGTGTGTTACATTACATTCACTAGTAGGAGTGAGAAAAACATCACGGGGTGGTGTGAATCGGAGGGTCTGAATTAGGTTAGGCAGTGAGTGGCAATGTAGGATGGAGAAAAGCACCGCGGTGTGGTCAGCATGGGGAGGTCAGGGAACATGCAGTGGCAATGTAGGATAGGTTTCTGAAAATCATCGCGGGGTGCTGCGCATTGTGTGGGTGTGTGTTACATTACATTCACTAGTAGGAGTGAGAAAAACATCACGGGGTGGTGCGCATTGTATGGGTATGTGTTACATTACATTCACTAGTAGGAGTGAGAAAAACATCACGGGGTGGGGCGCATTGTATGGGTGTGTGTTACATTACATTCACTAGCAGGTGTGAGAAAAACATCACGGGGTGGTGTGAATCGGAGGGTCTGAATTAGGATAGGCAGTGAGTGGCAATGTAGGATGGGGAAAAGCACCGCGGGGTGGTCAGCATGGGGAGGTCAGGGAACATGCAGTGGCAATGTAGGATAGGTTTCTGAAAAACATCGAGGGGTGGTGTGCATTGTATGGGTGTGTGTTACATTACATTCACTAGGAGGAGTGAGAAAATCATCACGGGGTGGCTCGCATTGTATGGGTGTGTGTTACATTACATTCACTAGTAGGAGTGAGAAAAACATCACGGGGTGGTGTGAATCGGAGGGTCTGAATTAGGATAGGCAGTGAGTGGCAATGTAGGATGGAGAAAAGCACCGCCGGGTGGTCAACATGGGGAGGTCAGGGAACATGCAATGGCAATGTAGGATAGGTTTCTGAAAAACGTTGCCGGGTGGTGCGCATTTTATGGGTGTGTGTTACATTACATTCACTAGTAGGAGTGAGAAAAACATCACGGGGTGGTGTGAATCGGAGGGTCTGAATTAGGATAGGCAGTGAGTGGCAATGTATGATGGAGAAAAGCACCGTGGGGTGGTCAGCATGGGGAGGTGAGGGAACATGCAGTGGCAATGTAGGATAGGATTCTGAAAAACATCGCGGGGTGGTGCGCATTGTATGGGTGTGTGTTACATTACATTCACTAGTAGGAGTGATAAAAATATCACGGGGTGGTGTGAATGGGAGCATCTGAATTAGGATAGGCAGTGAGTGGCAATGTAGGATGGAGAAAAGTACCGCAGGGTGGTCAGCATGGGGAGGTCAGGGAACATGCAGTGGCAATGTAGGATAGGTTTCTGAAAAACATCGCGGGGTGGTGCGCATTGTATGGGTGTGTGTTACATTACATTCACTAGGAGGAGTGACAAAAACATCGCGGGGTGGTGTGCATTGTTTGGGTTGTGTTTCATTACATTCACTAGTAGGAGTGAGAAAAATATCACGGGGTGGTGTGAATCGGACGGTCTGAATTAGGATAAGCAGTGAGTTGCAATGTAGGATGGAGAAAAGCACCGCGGGGTGGTCAGCATGGGGAGGTCAGGGAACATGCAGTGGCAATGTAGGATAGTTTTCTGAAAAACATCGCGGGGTGGTGCGCATTGTATGGGTGTGTGTTACATTACATTCACTAGTAGGAGTGAGAAAAACATGACGGGGTGGTTCGCATTGTATGGGTGTGTGTTACATTACATTCACTAGTAGGAGTGAGAAAAACATCACGGGGTGGTGTGAATCGGAGGGTCTGAATTAGGATAGGCAGTGAGTGGCAATGTAGGATGGAGAAAAGCACCGCGGGTTGGTCAGCATGGGGAGTTCAGTTAACATGCAGTGGCAATGTAGGATAGGTTTCTCAAAAACATCGCGGGGTGGTGCGCATTGTATGGGTGTGTGTTACATTACATTTACTAGTAGTAGTGAGAAATACATCACGGGGTGGTGCGCATTGTATGGGTGTGTGTTACATTACATTCACTAGTAGGAGTGAGAAAAACATCACGGGGTGGTGTGAATCGGAGGGTCTGAATTAGGATCGGCAGCGAGTGGCAATGTAGGATAGAGAAAAGCACCGCGGGGTGGTCAGCATGGGGAGGTCAAGGAACATGCAGTGGCAAGGTAGGATAGGTTTCTGAAAAACATCAGGGGGTGGTGCGCATTGTATGGGTGTGTGTTACATTATGTTCACTACTAGGAGTGAGAAAAACATCGCGGGGTTGTGCGCATTTTATGGGTGTGTGTTACATTACATTCACTAGTAGGAGTGAGAAAAACATCGCGGGGTGGTGCGCATTGTATGGGTGTGTGTTACATTACATTCACTAGTAGTAGTGAGAAAAACATCACGGGGTGGTGTGAATCGGAGGGTCTGAATTAGGATAGGCAGTGTGTGGCAATGTAGGATGGAGAAAAGCACCGCGGGGTGGTCAACATGGGGAGGTCAGGGAACATGCAGTGGCAATATAGAATAGTTTTCTGAAAAACATCACGGGGTGGTGCGCATTGTATGGGTGTGTGTTACATTACATTCACTAGGAAGAGTGAGAAAAACATCACGGGGTGGTTCGCATTGTATGGGTGTGTGTTACCTGACATTCACTAGTAGGAGTGAGAAAAACAACACGGGGTGGTGTCATTCGGGGGTCTGAATTAGGATCGGCAGTGAGTGGCAATGTAGGATAGAGAAAAGCACCGCAGGGTGGTCAGCCTGGGGAGGTCAGGGAACATGCAGTGGCAATGTAGGATAGGTTTCTGAAAAACATCGCGGGGTGGTGCGCATTGTATGGGTGTGTGTTACATTTCATTCACTAGTAGGAGTGAGAAAAACATCACGGGGTGGGGCGCATTGTATGGGTGTGTGTTACATTACATTCACTAGTAGGAGTGAGAAAAACATCACGGGGTGGTGTGAATCGGAGGGTCTGAATCAGAATAGGCAGTGAGTGGCAATGTAGGATAGAGAAAAGCACCGCGCCGTAGTCAGCATGGGGAAGTAAGGGAATATGCAGTGGCAATGGAGGATAGGTTTCTGAAAAACATCGTGGGTTGGTGCACATTGTATGGGTGTGTGTTACATTACATTCGCTAGTAGGAGTGAGAAAAACATCACGGGGTGGTGTGAATCAGAGGGTCTGAATTAGGATAGGCAGTGAGTAGCAATGTAGGATGGAGAAAAGCACCGCTGGGTGGTCAGCATGGGGAGGTCAGGGAACATGCAGTGGCAATGTACGATAGGTTTCTGAAAAACATCGCTGTGTGGTGCGCATTGTATGGGTGTGTGTTACATTACATTCACTAGTAGGAGTGAGAAAAACATCACGGGGTGGTGCGCATTGTATGGGTATGTGTTACATTACATTCACTAGTAGGAGTGAGAAAAACATCACGGGGTGGTGCGCAATGAATGGGTGTGTGATACATTACATTCACTAGTAGGAGTGAGAAAAACATCACGGGGTGGTGTGAATCGGAGGGTCTGAATTAGGATAGGCATTGAGTGGCAATGTAGGATGGAGAAAAGCACCGCGGGGTGGTCAGCATGGGGAGGTGAGGGAACATGCAGTGGCAATATAGGATAGTTTTCTGAAAAACATCACGGGGAGGTGGAGCATTGTATGGGTGTGTGTTACATTACATTCACTAGTAGGAGTGAGAAAAACATCACGGGGTGGTGTGAATCGGAGGGTCTGAATTGGGATAGGCATTGAGTGGCAATGTAGGATGGAGAAAAGCACCGCGGGGTGGTCAGCATGGGGAAGTCCGGGAACATGCAGTGGCAATGTAGGATAGGTTTCTGAAAAACATCGCGGGGTGGTGCGCATTGTATGGGTGTGTGTTACATTACATTCACTAGTAGGAGTGAGAAAAACATCACGGGTTGGTGTGAATCGGAGGGTCTGAATTAGGATAGGCAGTGAGTGGCAATGTAGGATGGAGAAAAGCACCGCAGGGTGGTCAGCATGGGGAGGTCAGGGAACATGCAGTGGCAATGTAGGATAGGTTTCCGAAAAACATCGCGTGGTGGTGCGCATTGTATGGGTGTGTGTTACATTACATTCACTAGTAGGAGTGAGAAAAACATCACGGGGTGGGGCGCATTGTATGGGTGTGTGTTACATTACATTCACTAGTAGGAGTGAGAAAAATATCACGGGGTGGTGTGAATCGGAGCATCTGAATTAGGATAGGCAGTGACTGGCAATGTAGGATGGAGAAAAGTACCGCAGCGTGGTCAGCATGGGGAAGTCAGGGAACATGCAGTGGCAATGTAGGATAGGTTTCTGAAAAACATCGCGGGGTGGTGCGCATTGTATGGGTGTGTGTTACATTACATTCACTATTAGGAGTGAGAAAAACATCGCGGGGTGGTGTGCATTGTTTGGGTTGTGTTTCATTACATTCACTAGTAGGAGTGAGAAACACATCACGGGGTGGTGCGCATTGTATGTGTGTGTGTTACATTACATTCACTAGTAGGAGTGAGAAAAACATCACGGGGTGGTGTGCATCCGAGGGTATGAATTAGGATAGGCAGTGAGTGGCAATGTAGGATGGAGAAAAGCACCGCGGGGTGGTCAGCACGGGGAGGTCAGGGAACATGCAGTGGCAATATAGGATAGTTTTCTGAAAAACATCACGGGGTGGTGCGCATTGTATGGGTGTGTGTTACATTACATTCACTAGTAGGAGTGAGAAAAACATCACGGGGTGGTTCGCATTGTATGGGTGTGTGTTACATGACATTCACTAGTAGGAGTGAGAAAAACATCACAGGGTGGTGTGAATCGGGGGTCTGAATTAGGATCGGCAGTGAGTGGCAATGTAGGATAGAGAAAAGCACCACGGGGAGGTCAGCATGGGGAGGTCAGGGAACATCCAGTGGCAATGTAGGATAGGTTTCTGAAAAACATCGCGAGGTGGTGCACATTGTATGGGTGTGTGTTACATTACATTCACTAGTAGGAGTGAGAAAAACATCACGGGGTGGGGCGCATTGTATGGGTGTGTGTTACATTACATTCGCTAGTAGGAGTGAGAAAAACATCACGGGGTGGTGTGAATCGGAGGGTCTAAATTAGGATAGGCAGTGAGTAGCAATGTAGGATGGAGAAAAGCACCGCGGGGTGGTCAGCATGGGGAAGTCAGGGAACATGCAGTGGCAATGTAGGATAGGTTTCTGAAAAACATTGCTGGGTGGTGCGCATTGTATGGGTGCGTGTTACATTACATTCACTAGTAGGAGTGAGAAAAACATCACGGGGTGGTGCGTATTGTATGGCTGTGTGTTACATTACATTCACTAGTAGGAGTGAGAAAAACATCACGGGGTGGGGCGCATTGTATGGGTGTGTGTTACATTACATTCACTAGTAGGTGTGAGAAAAACATCACGGGGTGTTGTGAATCGGAGGGTCTGAATTAGAATAGGCAGTGAGTGGCAATGTAGGATGGGGAAAAGCACCGCGGGGTGGTCAGCATGGGGAGGTCAGGGAACATGCAGTGGCAATGTAGGATAGGTTTCTGCAAAACATCGCGGGGTGGTGTGCATTGTATGTGTGTTACATTACATTCACTAGTAGGTGTGAGAAAAACATCACGGGGTGGTGTGAATCGGAGGGTCTGCTTTGGGATAGGCAGTGAGTGGCAATGTTGGATGGAGAAAAGCACCGCGGGGTGGTCAGCATGGGGAGGTCAGGGAACATGCAGTGGCAATGTAGGATAGGTTTCTGAAAAACATCGCGGGGTGGTGCGCATTGTATGACTGTGTGTTACATTACATTCACTAGTAGGAGTGAGAAAAACATCACGGGGTGGTGTGAATCGGAGGGTCTGAATTAGGATAGGCAGTGAGTGGCAATGTAGGATGGAGAAAAGCACCGCGGGGTGGTCAGCATGGGGAAGTCAGGGAACATGCAGTGGCAATGTAGGATACGTTTCTGAAAAACATCGCGTGGTGGTGCGCATTGTATAGGTGTGTGTTACATTACATTCACTAGTAGGAGTGAGAAAAACATCACGGGGTGGTGTGAATCGAAGGGTATGAATTAGGATAGGCAGTGAGTGGCAATGTAGGATGGAGAAAAGCACCGCGGGTTGGTCAGCATGGGGAATTCCGGGAACATGCAGTGGCAATGTAGGACAGTTTTCTGAAAAACATCACGGGGTGGTGCGCATTGTATGGGTGTGTGTTACATTTCATTCACTAGTAGGAGTGAGAAAAACATCACAGTGTGGTGTGATTCGGAGGGTCTGAATTAGGATAGGCAGTGAGTAGCAATGTACTATAGAGAAAAGCACCGCGTGGTGGTCAGCATGGGGAAGTCAGGGAACATGCAGTGGCAATGTAGGATAGGTTTCTGAAAAACATCGCGTGGTGGTGCGCATTGTATGGGTGTGTGTTACATAACATTCACTACTAGGTGTGAGAAAAACATCACGGGGTGGTGTAAATCGGAGGGTCTGAATTGGGATAGGCAGTGAGTGGCAATGTAGGATGGAGAAAAGCACCGCTGGGTGGTCAGCATGGGGTGGTCAGGTAACATGCAGTGGCAATGTATGATAGATTTCTGAAAAACATCGCGTGGTGGTGCGCATTGTATAGGTGTGTGTTACATTACATTCACTAGTAGGAGTGAGAAAATCATCACGGGGTGGCTCACAGTGTATGGGTGTGTGTTACATGACATTCACTAGTAGGAGTGAGAAAAACATCAAGGTGTGGTGTGCATTGTTTGGGTTGTGTTTCATTACACTCACTAGTAGGAGTGAGAAAAACATCACCGTGTGGTGCGCATTGTATGGGTGTGTGTTACATGACATTCACTAGTAGGAGTGAGAAAAACATCACGGGGTGGTGTGAATCCAAGGGTCTGAATTAAGATAGGCACTGAGTGGCAATGTAGGATAGAGAAAAGCACCGCGGGGTGGTCAGCCTGGGGAGGTCAGGGAACATGCAGTGGCAATGTAGGATAAGTTTCTGAAAAACATCACGGGGTGGGGCGCATTGTATGGGTGTGTGTTACATTACATTCACTAGTAGGAGTGAGAAAAACATCACGGGGTGGTGTGAATCGGAGGGTCTGAATTAGGTTAGGCGGTGAGTGGCAATGTAGGATGGAGAAAAGCACCGCGGGGTGGTCAGCATGGGGAGGTCAGGGAACATGCAGTGGCAATGTAGGATAGGTTTCTGAAAATCATCGCGGAGTGCTGCGCATTGTGTGGGTGTGTGTTACATTACATTCACTAGTAGGAGTGAGAAAAACATCACGGGGTGGTGCGCATTGTATGGGTATGTGTTACATTACATTCACTAGTAGGAGTGAGAAAAACATCACGGGGTGGTGCGCATTGAATGGGTGTGTGATACATTACATTCACTAGTAGGAGTGAGAAAAACATCACGGGGTGGTGTGAATCGGAGGGTCTGAATTAGGATAGGCATTGAGTGGCAATGTAGGATGGAGAAAAGCACCGCGGGGTGGTCAGCATGGGGAGGTGAGGGAACATGCAGTGGCAATGTAGGATAGTTTTCTGAAAAACATCACGGGGAGGTGCGCATTGTATGGGTGTGTGTTACATTACATTCACTAGTAGGAGTGAGAAAAACATCACGGGGTGGTGAGAATCAGATGGTCTGAATTAGGATAGGCAGTGAGTGGCAATGTAGAATGGAGAAAAGCACCGCGGGGTGGTCAGCATGGGGAAGTCCGGGAACATGCAGTGGCAATGTAGGATAGTTTTCTGAAAAACATCACGGGGTGGTGCGCATTGTATGGGTGTGTGTTACATTACATTCACTAGTAGGAGTGAGAAAAACATCACGGTGTGGTGTGAATCGGAGGGTCTGAATTAGGATAGGCAGTGAGTAGCAATGTAGTATAGAAAAAAGCACCGCGGGGTGGTCAGCATGGGGAAGTCAGGGAACCTGCAGTGGCAATGTAGGATAGGTTTCTGAAAAACATCGCGTGGTGGTGTGCATTGTATGGGTGTGTGTTACATTACATTCACTAGTAGGAGTGAGAAACACATCACGGGGTGGTGTGAATCGGAGGGTCTGAATTGGGATAGGCAGTGAATGGCAATGTAGGATGGAGAAAAGCACCGCGGGGTGCTCAGCATGGGGAAGTCCGGGAACATGCAGTGGCAATATAGGATAGGTTTCTGAAAAACATCGCGGGGTGGTGCGCATTGTATGGGTGTGTGTTACATTACATTCACTAGTAGGAGTTATAAAAACATCACGGGTTGGTGTGAATCGGAGGGACTGAATTAGGATAGGCAGTGAGTGGCAATGCAGGATGGAGAAAAGCACCGCCGGGTGGTCAGCATGGGGATGTCAGGGAACATCAGTGGCAATGTAGGATAGGTTTCTGAAAAACATCGCGGGGTGGTGCGCATTGTATGGGTGTGTGTTACATTACATTCACAAGTAATAGTGAGAAAAACATCACGGGGTGGTGCTCATTGTATGGGTGTGTATTACATTACATTCACTAGTAGGAGTGAGAAAACCATCACGGGGTGGTGTGAATTGGAGGGTCTGAATTAGGATCGGCAGTGAGTGGCAATGTAGGATGGAGAAAAGCACCGCGGGGTGGTCAGCATGGGGATGTCAGGGAACATGCAGTGGCAAGGTAGGATAGGTTTCTGAAAAACATCGCGGGGTGGTGCGCATTGTATGGGTGTGTGTTACATTACATTCACTAGTAGGAGTGAGAAAAACATCGCGGGGTTGTGCGCATTTTAGGGTGTGTGTTACATTACATTCACTAGTAGGGGTGAGAAAAACATCGCGGGGTGGTGCGCATTGTATGGGTGTGTGTTACATTACACTCACTAGTAGGAGTGAGAAAAACATCACGGGGTGGGGCGCATTGTATGGGTGTGTGTTACATTACATTCAGTAGTAGGAGTGAGAAAAACATCACGGGGTGGTGTGAATCGGAGGGTCTGAATTAGGATAGGCCGTGAGTGGCAATGTAGGATGGAGAGAAGCACTGCGGGGTGGTCAGCATGGGGAGGTCAGGGAACATGCAGTGGCAATGTAGGATAGGTTACTGAAAAACATCGCGGGGTGGTGCGCAATGTATGGGTGTGTGTTACATTACATTCAGTAGTAGGAGTGAGAAAAACATCACGGGGTGGTGTGAATCGGAGGGTCTGAATTAGGATAGGCAGTGAGTGGCAATGTAGGATGGAGAAAAGCACCGCGGGGTGGTCAGCATGGGGAGGTCAGCGAACATGCAGTGGCAATGTAGGATAGGTTTCTGAAAAACATCGCGTGGTGCTGCGCATTGTATGGGTGTGTGTTATATTACATTTACTAGTAGGTGTGAGAAAACATCACGGGGTGGTGTGAATCGGAGTGTCTGAATTGGGATAGGCAGTGAGTGGCAATGTAGGATGGAGAAAAGCACCGCGGGGTGGTCAGCATGGGGAGGTCAGGGAACATGCAGTGGCAATGTAGGATAGGTTTCTGAAAAACATCGCGGGGTGGTGCGCATTGCATGAGTGTGTGTTACATTACATTCACTAGTAGGTGTGAGAAAACATCACGGGGTGGTGTGAATCGGAGGGTCTGAATTAGGATAGGCAGTGAGTGACAATGTAGGATGGAGAAAAGCACCGAGGGGTGGTCAGCATGGGGAGGTCAGGGAACATGCAGTGGCAATGTAGGATAGGTTTCTGAAAAACATCGCGTGGTGGTGCGCATTGTATAGGTGTGTGTTACATTACATTCACTAGTAGGAGTGAGAAAAACATCACGGGGTGGTGTGAATCGGAGGGTATGAATTAGGATAGGCAGTGAGTGGCAATGTAGGATGGAGAAAAGCACCGCGGGGTGGTCAGCATGGGGAAGTCCGGGAACATGCATTGGCAATGTAGGATAGTTTTCTGAAAAACATCACGGGGTGGTGCCCATTGTATGGGTGTGTGTTACATTACATTCACTAGTAGGAGTGAGAAAAACATCACGGGGTGGTGTGAATCGGATTGTCTGAATTAGGATAGGTACTGAGTGGCAATGTAGGATGGAGAAAAGCACCGCGGGGTGGTCAGCATGGGGAGGTCAGGGAACATGCTGTGGCAATGTAGGATAGGTTTCTGAAAAACATCGATTGGTGGTGCGCATTGTATGGGTGTGTGTTACATTACATTCACTAGTAGGAGTGAGAAAATCATCACGGGGTGGCTCACATTGTATGGGTGTGTGTTACATTACATTTACTAGTAGGAGTGAGAAAAACATCACGGGGTGGTGTGAATCGGAGGGTCTGTATTAGGATAGGCAGTGAGTGACAATGTAGGATGGAGAAAAGCACCGCCGGGTGGTCAGCATGTGGAGGTGAGGGAACATGCAGTGGCAATGTAGGATAGGATTCTGAAAAACATCGCGGGGTGGTGCGCATTGTATGGTGTGTGTTACATTACATTCACTAGTAGGAGTGAGAAAAATATCACGGGGTGGTGTGAATCGGAGCATCTGAATTAGGATAGGCAGTGAGTGGCAATGTAGGATGGAGAAAAGCACCGTCGGGTGGTCAGCATGGGGAGGTCAGGGAAGATGCAGTGGCAATGTAGGATAGGTTTCTGAAAAACATCGCGGGGTGATACGCATTGTATGGGTGTGTGTTACATTACATTGACTAGTAGGAGTGAGAAAAACATCACGGGGTGGTGTGAATCGGAGGGTCTGAATTAGGATAGGCAGTGAGTGGCAATGTAGGATGGAGAGAAGCACCGCGGGATTGTCAACATGGGGAGGTCAGGGAACATGCAGTGGCAATGTAGGATAGGTTACTGAAAAACATGGCGGGGTGGTGCGCATTGTATGGGTGTGTGTTAATTTACATTCACTAGTAGGAGTGAGAAAAACATCACGGGGTGGTGTGAATCGGAGGGTCTGAATTAGGATAGACAGTGAGTAGCAATGTAGGATGGAGAAAAGCACCGCGGGGTGGTCAGCATGGGGAGGTCAGGGAACATGCAGTGGCAATGTAGGATAGGTTTCTGAAAAACATTGCGGGGTGATGCGCATTGTATGGGTGTGTGTTACATTACATTCACTAGTAGGAGTGAGAAAAACATCACGGGGTGGTGTGAATCGGAGGGTCTGAATTAGGATAGGCAGTGAGTGGCAATGTAGGATGGAGAAAACCACCGCGGGGTGGTCAGCATGGGGAGGTCAGGGAACATCCAGTGGCAATGTAGGATAATTTTCTGAAAAACGTCGCGGGGTGGTGCGCATTGTATGGGTGTGTGTTACATTACATTCACTAGTAGGAGTGAGAAAAACGTCACGGGGTGGTGCAGATTGTATGTGTGTGTGTTACATTACATTCTCTAGTAGGAGTGAGAAAAACTTCATGGGGTGGTGCGCATTGTATGGGTGTGTGTTACATTACATTCACTAGTAAGAGTGAGAAAAACATCACGGGGTGGGGTCAATCGGAGGGTCTGAATTAGGATAGGCAGTGAGTGGCAATCTAGGATGGAGAACAGCACCGCGGGGTGGTCAGCATGGGGAGGTCAGGGAACATGCCGTGGCAATGTAGATTAGGTTTCTGAAAAACATCGCGGGGTGGTGCGCATCCTATGGGTGTGTGTTACATTACATTCACTAGTAGCAGTGAGAAAAACATCACGGGGTGGTGTGAATGCAGAGTCTGAATTAGGATAGGCAGTGAGTGGCAATGTAGGATGGAGAAAAGCAACGCAGGGTGGTCAGCATGGGGAGGTCTGGGAACATGCAGTGGCAATGTAGGATAGGATTCTGAAAAACATCGCGGGGTGGTGCGCATTGTATGGGTGTGTGTTACATTGCATTCACCAGTAGGAGTGAGAAAAACATCACGGGTTGGTGTGAATCGGAGGGTCTGAATTGGGATAGGCAGTGAGTGGCAATGTAGGATTAAGAAAAGCACCGCGGGGTGGTAAGCATGGGGATGTCAGGGAACATGCAGTGGCCAGGTAGGATAGGTTTCTGAAAAACATCGCGGGGTGGTGCGCATTGTATGGGTGTGTGCTACATTACATTCACTAGTAGGAGTGAGAAAAACATCGCGGGGTTGTGCGCATTTTAGGGTGTGTGTTACATTACATTCACTAGTAGGAGTGAGAAAAACATCGCGGGGTGGTGCGCATTGTATGGGTGTGTGTTACATTACATTCACTAGTAGGTGTGAGAAAACATCACGGGGTGGTGTGAATCGGAGGGTCTGAATTGGGATAGGCAGTGAGTGGCAATGTAGGATGGAGAAAAGCACCGCGGGGTGGTCAGCATGGGGAGGTCAGGGAACATGCAGTGGCAATGTAGGATAGGTTTCTGAAAAACATCACGGGGTGGTGCCCATTGTATGGGTGTGTGTTATATTACATTCACTAGTAGGAGTGAGAAAAACATCACGGGGTGGTGTGAATCGGATTGTCTGAATTAGGATAGGTACTGAGTGGCAATGTAGGATGGAGAAAAGCACCGCGGGGTGGTCAGCATGGGGAGGTCAGGGAACATGCTGTGGCAATGTAGGATAGGTTTCTGAAAAACATCGATTGGTGGTGCGCATTGTATGGGTGTGTGTTACATTACATTCACTAGTAGGAGTGAGAAAATCATCACGGGGTGGCTCACATTGTATGGGTGTGTGTTACATTACATTCACTAGTAGGAGTGAGAAAAACATCACGGGGTGGTGTGAATCGGAGGGTCTGTATTAGGATAGGCAGTGAGTGACAATGTAGGATGGAGAAAAGCACCGCCGGGTGGTCAGCATGGGGAGGTCAGGGAACATGCAATGGCAATGTAGGATAGGTATCTGAAAAACATCGCCGGGTGGTGCGCATTTTATGGGTGTGTGTTACATTACATTCACTTGTAGGAGTGAGAAAAACATCACGGGGTGGTGTGAATCGGAGGGTCTGAATTAGGATAGGCAGTGAGTGGCAATGTATGATGGAGAAAAACAGCGCGGGGTGGTCAGCATGTGGAGGTGAGGGAACATGCAGTGGCAATGTAGGATAGGATTCTGAAAAACATCGCGGGGTGGTGCGCATTGTATGGTGTGTGTTACATTACATTCACTAGTAGGAGTGAGAAAAATATCACGGGGTGGTGTGAATCGGAGCATCTGAATTAGGATAGGCAGTGAGTGGCAATGTAGGATGGAGAAAAGCACCGTGGGGTGGTCAGCATGGGGAGGTCAGGGAAGATGCAGTGGCAATGTAGGATAGGTTTCTGAAAAACATCGCGGGGTGATACGCATTGTATGGGTGTGTGTTACATTACATTGACTAGTAGGAGTGAGAAAAACATCACGGGGTGGTGTGAATCGGAGGGTCTGAATTAGGATAGGCAGTGAGTGGCAATGTAGGATGGAGAGAAGCACCGCGGGGTGGTCAACATGGGGAGGTCAGGGAACATGCAGTGGCAATGTAGGATAGGTTACTGAAAAACATGGCGGGGTGGTGCGCATTGTATGGGTGTGTGTTAATTTACATTCACTAGTAGGAGTGAGAAAAACATCACGGGGTGGTGTGAATCGGAGGGTCTGAATTAGGATAGACAGTGAGTAGCAATGTAGGATGGAGAAAAGCACCGCGGGGTGGTCAGCATGGGGAGGTCAGGGAACATGCAGTGGCATTGTAGGATAGGTTTCTGAAAATCATTGCGGGGTGATGCGCATTGTATGGGTGTGTGTTACATTACATTCACTAGTAGGAGTGAGAAAAACATCGCGGGGTGGTGTGAATCGGAGGGTCTGAATTAGGATAGGCAGTGAGTCGCAATGTAGGATGGAGAAAAGCACCGCGTGGTGGTCAGCATGGGGATGTCAGGGAACATGCAGTGGCAAGGTAGGATAGGTTTCTGAAAAACATCGCGGGGTGGTGCGCATTGTATGGATGTGTGTTACATTACATTCACTAGTAGGAGTGAGAAAAACATCGCGGGGTTGTGCGCATTTTAGGGTGTGTGTTATATTACATTCACTAGTAGGAGTGAGAAAAACATCGCGGGGTGGTGCGCATTGTATGGGTGTGTGTTACATTACATTCACTAGTAGGAGTAAGAAAAACATCACGGGGTGGTGTGAATCGGAGGGTCTGAATTAGGATAGGCAGTGAGTGGCAATGTAGGATGGAGAAAAGCACCGCGGGGTGGTCAGCATGGGGAGGTCAGGGAACATGCAGTGGCAATGGTGGATAGGTTTGTGAAAAACATCGCGGGGTGGTGCACATTGTATGGGTGTGTGTTACATTACATTCGCTAGTAGGAGTGAGAAAAACATCACGGGGTGGTGTGAATCGGAGGGTCTGAATTAGGATAGGCAGTGAGTAGCAATGTAGGATGGATAAAAGCACCGCGGGGTGGTCAGCATGGGGAGGTCAGGGAACATGCAGTGGCAATGTAGGATAGGTTTCTGAAAAACATCGCGGGGTGGTGTGCATTGTATGAGTGTGTGTTACATTACATTCACTAGTAGGTGTGAGAAAACATCACGGGGTGGTGTGAATCGGAGGGTCTGAATTAGGATAGGCAGTGAGTGACAATGTAGGATGGAGAAAAGCATCGAGGGGTGGTCAGCATGGGGAGGTCAGGGAACATGCAGTGGCAATGTAGGATAGGTTTCTGAAAAACATCGCGTTGTGGTGCGCATTGTATAGGTGTGTGTTACATTACATTCACTAGTAGGAGTGAGAAAAACATCACGGGGTGGTGTGAATCGGAGGGTCTGTATTAGGATAGGCAGTGAGTGACAATGTAGGATGGAGAAAAGCACCGCCGGGTGGTCAGCATGGGGAGGTCAGGGAACATGCAATGGCAATGTAGGATAGGTATCTGAAAAACATCGCCGGGTGGTGCGCATTTTATGGGTGTGTGTTACATTACATTCACTAGTAGGAGTGAGAAAAACATCACGGGGTGGTGTGAATCGGAGGGTCTGAATTAGGATAGGCAGTGAGTGGCATTGTATGATGGAGAAAAACAGCGCGGGGTGGTCAGCATGTGGAGGTGAGGGAACATGCAGTGGCAATGTAGGATAGGATTCTGAAAAACATCGCGGGGTGGTGCGCATTGTATGGTGTGTGTTACATTACATTCACTAGTAGGAGTGAGAAAAATATCACGGGGTGGTGTGAATCGGAGCATCTGAATTAGGATAGGCAGTGAGTGGCAATGTAGGATGGAGAAAAGCACCGTGGGGTGGTCAGCATGGGGAGGTCAGGGAAGATGCAGTGGCAATGTAGGATAGGTTACTGAAAAACATGGCGGGGTGGTGCGCATTGTATGGGTGTGTGTTAATTTACATTCACTAGTAGGAGTGAGAAAAACATCACGGGGTGGTGTGAATCGGAGGGTCTGAATTAGGATAGACAGTGAGTAGCAATGTAGGATGGAGAAAAGCACCGCGGGGTGGTCAGCATGGGGAGGTCAGGGAACATGCAGTGGCAATGTAGGATAGGTTTCTGAAAAACATTGCGGGGTGATGCGCATTGTATGGGTGTGTGTTACATTACATTCACTAGTAGGAGTGAGAAAAACATCACGGGGTGGTGTGAATCGGAGGGTCTGAATTAGGATAGGCAGTGAGTGGCAATGTAGGATGGAGAAAACCACCACGGGGTGGTCAGCATGGGGAGGTCAGGGAACATCCAGTGGCAATGTAGGATAATTTTCTGAAAAACGTCGCGGGGTGGTGCGCATTGTATGGGTGTGTGTTACATTACATTCACTAGTAGGAGTGAGAAAAACGTCACGGGGTGGTGCAGATTGTATGGGTGTGTGTTACATTACATTCTCTAGTAGGAGTGAGAAAAACTTCATGGGGTGGTGCGCATTGTATGGGTGTGTGTTACATTACATTCACTAGTAAGAGTGAGAAAAACATCACGGGGTGGGGTCAATCGGAGGGTCTGAATTAGGATAGGCAGTGAGTGGCAATGTAGGATGGAGAACAGCACCGCGGGGTGGTCAGCATGTGGAGGTCAGGGAACATGCCGTGGCAATGTAGATTAGGTTTCTGAAAAACATCGCGGGGTGGTGCGCATCGTATGGGTGTGTGTTACATTACATTCACTAGTAGCAGTGAGAAAAACATCACGGGGTGGTGTGAATGGAGAGTCTGAATTAGGATAGGCAGTGAGTGGCAATGTAGGATGGAGAAAAGCAACGCAGGGTGGTCAGCATGGGGAGGTCTGGGAACATGCAGTGGCAATGTAGGATAGGATTCTGAAAAACATCGCGGGGTGGTGCGCATTGTATGGGTGTGTGTTACATTGCATTCACCAGTTGGAGTGAGAAAAACATCACGGGTTGGTGTGAATCGGAGGGTCTGAATTGGGATAGGCAGTGAGTGGCAATGTAGGATTAAGAAAAGCACCGCGGGGTGGTAAGCATGGGGATGTCAGGGAACATGCAGTGGCCAGGTAGGATAGGTTTCTGAAAAACATCGCGGGGTGGTGCGCATTGTATGGGTGTGTGTTACATTACATTCACTAGTAGGAGTGAGAAAAACATCGCGGGGTTGTGCGCATTTTAGGGTGTGTGTTACATTACATTCACTAGTAGGAGTGAGAAAAACATCGCGGGGTGGTGTGAATCGGAGGGTCTGAATTAGGATAGGCAGTGAGTGGCAATGTAGGATGGAGAAAAGCACCGCGGGGTGGTCAGCATGGGGAGGTCAGGGAACATGCAGTGGCAATGGTGGATAGGTTTGTGAAAAACATCGCGGGGTGGTGCACATTGTATGGGTGTGTGTTACATTACATTCGCTAGTAGGAGTGAGAAAAACATCACGGGGTGGTGTGAATCGGGGAGTCTGAATTAGGATAGGCAGTGAGTAGCAATGTAGGATGGAGAAAAGCACCGCGGGGTGGTCAGCATGGGGAGGTCAGGGAACATGCAGTGGCAATGTAGGATAGGTTTCTGAAAAACATCCCTGGGTGGTGCGCATTGTATGGGTGTGTGTTACATTGCATTCACTAGTAGGAGTGACAAAAACATCACGGGGTGGGGCGCATTGTGTGGGTGTGTGTTACATTATATTCAGTAGTAGGAGTGAGAAAAACATCACGGGGTGGTGTGAATCGGAGGGTCTGAATTAGGATAGGCAGTGAGTGGCAATGTTAGATGGAGAAAAGCACTGCGGGGTTGTCAGCATTGGGAGGTCAGGGAACATGCAGTGGCAATGTAGGATAGGTTACTGAAAAATATCGCGGGGTGGTGCGCAATGTATGGGTGTGTGTTACATTACATTCACTAGTAGGAGTGAGAAAAACATCACGGGGTGGTGTGAATCGGAGGGTCTGAATTAGGATAGGCAGTGAGTGGCAATGTAGGATGGAGAAAAGCACCGCGGGGTGGTCAGCATGAGGAGGTCAGCGAACATGCAGTGGCAATGTAGGATAGGTTTCTGAAAAACAGCGCGGGGTGGTGCGCATTGTATGGGTGTGTGTTACATTACATTCACTAGTAGGAGTGAGAAAAACATCACGGGGTGGTGTGAATCGGAGGGTCTGAATTAGGATAGGCAGTGAGTGACAATGTAGGATGGAGAAAAGCACCGCGGGGTGGTCAGCATGGGGAGGTCACGGAACATGCAGTGGCAATGTAGGATAGGTTTCTGAAAAACATCGCGTGGTGGTGCACATTGTATAGGTGTGTGTTACATTACATTCACTAGTAGGAGTGAGAAAAACATCACGGGGTGGTGTGAATCGGAGGGTATGAATTAGGATAGGCAGTGAGTGGCAATGTAGGATGGAGAAAAGCACCGCGGGGTGGTCAGCATGGGGAAGTCCGGGAACATGCATTGGCAATGTAGGATAGTTTTCTGAAAAACATCACGGGGTGGTGCGCATTGTATGGGTGTGTGTTTCATTACATTCACTAGTAGGAGTGAGAAAAACATCACGGGGTGGTGTGAATCGGATTGTCTGAATTAGGATAGGCACTGAGTGTCAATGTAGGATGGAGAAAAGCACCGCGGGGTGGTCAGCATGGGGAGGTCAGGGAACATGCAGTGGCAATGTAGGATAGGTTTCTGAAAAACATCGAGTGGTGGTGCGCATTGTATGGGTGTGTGTTACATTACTTTCACTAGTAGGAGTGAGAAAATCATCACGGTGTGGCTCACATTGTATGAGTGTGTTTTACATTACATTCACTAGTAGGAGTGAGAAAAACATCACGGGGTGGTGTGAATCGGAGGGTCTGTATTAGGATAGGCAGTGAGTGACAATGTAGGATGGAGAAAAGCACCGCCGGCTGGTCAGCATGGGGAGGTCAGGGAACATACAATGGCAATGTAGGATAGGTTTCTGAAAAACATCGCAGGGTGGTGCGCATTTTATGAGTGTGTGTTACATTACATTCACTAGTAGGAGTGAGAGAAACATCACGGGGTGGTGTGAATCGGAGGGTCTGAATTAGGATAGGCAGTGAGTGGCAATGTAGGATGGAGAACAGCACCGCGGGGTGGTCAGCATGGGGAGGTCAGGGAACATGCCGTGGCAATGTAGATAAGGTTTCTGAAAAACATCGCGGGGTGGTGCACATTGTATGGGTGTGTGTTACATTACATTCACTAGTAGGAGTGAGAAAAACATCACGGGGTGGTTCGCATCGTATGGGTGTGTGTTACATTACATTCACTAGTAGCAGTGAGAAAAACATCACGGGGTGGTGTGAATGGAGGGTCTGAATTAGGATAGGCAGTGAGTGGCAATGTAGGATGGAGAAAAGCAACGCAGGGTGGTCAGCATGGGGAGGTCTGGGAACATGCAGTGGCAATGTAGGATAGGATTCTGAAAAACATCGCGGGGTGGTGCGCATTGTATGGGTGTGTGTTACATTGCATTCACCAGTAGGAGTGAGAAAAACATCACGGGGTGGTGTGAATCGGAGGGTATGAATTAGGATAGGCAGTGAGTGGCAATGTAGAATAGAGAAAAGCACCGTGGGGTGGTCACCTTGGGGAGGTCAGGGAACATGCAGTGGCAACGTAGTATAGGTTTCTGAAAAACATCGCGTGGTGGTGCGCATTGTATGGGTGTGTGTTACATTACATTCACTAGTAGGTGTGAGAAAAACATCACGGGGTGGTGTGAATCGGAGGGTCTGAATTGGGATAGGCACTGAGTGTCAATGTAGGATGGAGAAAAGCACCGCGGGGTTGTCAGCATGGGGAGGTCAGGGAACATGCAGTGGCAATGTACGATAGGTTTCTGAAAAACATCCAGTGGTGGTGCGCATTGTATGGGTGTGTGTTACATTACTTTCAATAGTAGGAGTGAGAAAATCATCACGGGAGGGCTCACATTGTATGGGTGTGTGTTACATTACATTCACTAGTAGGAGTGAGAAAAACATCACGGGGTGGTGTGAATCGGAGGGTCTGTATTAGGATAGGCAGTGAGTGACAATGTAGGATGGAGAAAAGCACCGCCGGGTGGTCAGCATGGGGAGGTCAGGGAACATGCAATGGCAATGTAGGATAGGTTTCTGAAAAACATCGCAGGGTGGTGCGCATTTTATGGGTGTGTGTTACATTACATTCACTAGTAGGAGTGAGAGAAACATCACGGGGTGGTGTGAATCGGAGGGTCTGAATTAGGATAGGCAGTGAGTGGCAATGTATGATGGAGAAAAGCACCGCGGGGTGGTCAGCATGGGGAGGTCAGGGAACATGCAATGGCAATGTAGGATAGGATTCTGAAAAACATCGCGGGGTGGTGCGCATTGTATGGGTGTGTGTTACATTACATTCACTAGTAGGAGTGAGAAAAACATCACGGGGTGGTGTGAATCGGAGGGTCTGAATTAGGATAGGCAGTGAGTGGCAATGTAGGATGGAGAAAAGCACCGCGGGGTGGTCAGCATGGGGAGGTCAGGGAACATGCAGTGGCAATGGTGGATAGGTTTGTGAAAAACATCGCGGGGTGGTACACATTGTATGGGTGTGTGTTACATTACATTCGCTAGTAGGAGTGAGAAAAACATCACGGGGTGGTGTGAATCGGAGGGTCTGAATTAGGATAGGCAGTGAGTAGCAATGTAGGATGGAGAAAAGCACCGCGGGGTGGTCAGCATGGGGAGGTCAGGGAACATGCAGTGGCAATGTAGGATAGGTTTCTGAAAAACATCGCTGGGTGGTGCGCATTGTATGGGTGTGTGTTACATTACATTTTCTAGTAGGAGTGAGAAAAACATCACGGGGTGGTGCGCATTGTATGGGTGTGTGTTACATTGCATTCACTAGTAGGAGTGACAAAAACATCACGGGGTGGGGCGCATTGTATGGGTGTGTGTTACATTACATTCAGTAGTAGGAGTGAGAAAAACATCACGGGGTGGTGTGAATCGGAGGGTCTGAATTAGGATAGGCAGTGAGTGGCAATGTAGGATGGAGAAAAGCACTGCGGGGTTGTCAGCATTGGGAGGTCAGGGAACATGCAGTGGCAATGTAGGATAGGTTACTGAAAAATATCGCGGGGTGGTGCGCAATGTATGGGTGTGTGTTACATTACATTCACTAGTAGGAGTGAGAAAAACATCACGGGGTGGTGTGAATCGGAGGGTCTGAATTAGGATAGGCAGTGAGTGGCAATGTAGGATGGAGAAAAGCACCGCGGGGTGGTCAGCATGAGGAGGTCAGCGAACATGCAGTGGCAATGTAGGATAGGTTTCTGAAAAACAGCGCGGGGTGGTGCGCATTGTATGGGTGTGTGTTACATTACATTCACTAGTAGGAGTGAGAAAAACATCACGGGGTGGTGTGAATCGGAGGGTCTGAATTAGGATAGGCAGTGAGTGACAATGTAGGATGGAGAAAAGCACCGCGGGGTGGTCAGCATGGGGAGGTCAGGGAACATGCAGTGGCAATGTAGGATAGGTTTCTGAAAAACATCGCGTGGTGGTGCACATTGTATAGGTGTGTGTTACATTACATTCACTAGTAGGAGTGAGAAAAACATCACGGGGTGGTGTGAATCGGAGGGTATGAATTAGGATAGGCAGTGAGTGGCAATGTAGGATGGAGAAAAGCACCGCGGGGTGGTCAGCATGGGGAAGTCCGGGAACATGCATTGGCAATGTAGGATAGTTTTCTGAAAAACATCACGGGGTGGTGCGCATTGTATGGGTGTGTGTTTCATTACATTCACTAGTAGGAGTGAGAAAAACATCACGGGGTGGTGTGAATCGGATTGTCTGAATTAGGATAGGCACTGAGTGTCAATGTAGGATGGAGAAAAGCACCGCGGGGTGGTCAGCATGGGGAGGTCAGGGAACATGCAGTGGCAATGTAGGATAGGTTTCTGAAAAACATCGAGTGGTGGTGCGCATTGTATGGGTGTGTGTTACATTACTTTCACTAGTAGGAGTGAGAAAATCATCACGGGGTGGCTCACATTGTATGAGTGTGTTTTACATTACATTCACTAGTAGGAGTGAGAAAAACATCACGGGGTGGGGTGAATCGGAGGGTCTGTATTAGGATAGGCAGTGAGTGACAATGTAGGATGGAGAAAAGCACCGCCGGGTGGTCAGCATGGGGAGGTCAGGGAACATGCAATGGCAATGTAGGATAGGTTTCTGAAAAACATCGCAGGGTGGTGCGCATTTTATGAGTGTGTGTTACATTACATTCACTAGTAGGAGTGAGAGAAACATCACGGGGTGGTGTGAATCGGAGGGTCTGAATTAGGATAGGCAGTGAGTGGCAATGTAGGATGGAGAACAGCACCGCGGGGTGGTCAGCATGGGGAGGTCAGGGAACATGCCGTGGCAATGTAGATAAGGTTTCTGAAAAACATCGCGGGGTGGTGCACATTGTATGGGTGTGTGTTACATTACATTCACTAGTAGGAGTGAGAAAAACATCACGGGGTGGTTCGCATCGTATGGGTGTGTGTTACATTACATTCACTAGTAGCAGTGAGAAAAACATCACGGGGTGGTGTGAATGGAGGGTCTGAATTAGGATAGGCAGTGAGTGGCAATGTAGGATGGAGAAAAGCAACGCAGGGTGGTCAGCATGGGGAGGTCTGGGAACATGCAGTGGCAATGTAGGATAGGATTCTGAAAAACATCGCGGGGTGGTGCGCATTGTATGGGTGTGTGTTACATTGCATTCACCAGTAGGAGTGAGAAAAACATCACGGGGTGGTGTGAATCGGAGGTTCTGAATTAGGATAGGCAGTGAGTAGCAATGTAGGATGGAGAAAAGCACCGCGGGGTGGTCAGCATGGGGAGGTCAGGGAACATGCAGTGGCAATGTAGGATAGGTTTCTGAAAAACATCGCTGGGTGGTGCGCATTGTATGGGTGTGTGTTACATTACATTTTCTAGTAGGAGTGAGAAAAACATCACGGGGTGGTGCGCATTGTATGGGTGTGTGTTACATTGCATTCACTAGTAGGAGTGACAAAAACATCACGGGGTGGGGCGCATTGTATGGGTGTGTGTTACATTACATTCAGTAGTAGGAGTGAGAAAAACATCACGGGGTGGTGTGAATCGGAGGGTCTGAATTAGGATAGGCAGTGAGTGGCAATGTAGGATGGAGAAAAGCACTGCGGGGTTGTCAGCATTGGGAGGTCAGGGAACATGCAGTGGCAATGTAGGATAGGTTACTGAAAAATATCGCGGGGTGGTGCGCAATGTATGGGTGTGTGTTACATTACATTCACTAGTAGGAGTGAGAAAAACATCACGGGGTGGTGTGAATCGGAGGGTCTGAATTAGGATAGGCAGTGAGTGGCAATGTAGGATGGAGAAAAGCACCGCGGGGTGGTCAGCATGAGGAGGTCAGCGAACATGCAGTGGCAATGTAGGATAGGTTTCTGAAAAACAGCGCGGGGTGGTGCGCATTGTATGGGTGTGTGTTACATTACATTCACTAGTAGGAGTGAGAAAAACATCACGGGGTGGTGTGAATCGGAGGGTCTGAATTAGGATAGGCAGTGAGTGACAATGTAGGATGGAGAAAAGCACCGCGGGGTGGTCAGCATGGGGAGGTCAGGGAACATGCAGTGGCAATGTAGGATAGGTTTCTGAAAAACATCGCGTGGTGGTGCACATTGTATAGGTGTGTGTTACATTACATTCACTAGTAGGAGTGAGAAAAACATCACAGGGTGGTGTGAATCGGAGGGTATGAATTAGGATAGGCAGTGAGTGGCAATGTAGGATGGAGAAAAGCACCGCGGGGTGGTCAGCATGGGGAAGTCCGGGAACATGCATTGGCAATGTAGGATAGTTTTCTGAAAAACATCACGGGGTGGTGCGCATTGTATGGGTGTGTGTTTCATTACATTCACTAGTAGGAGTGAGAAAAACATCACGGGGTGGTGTGAATCGGATTGTCTGAATTAGGATAGGCACTGAGTGTCAATGTAGGATGGAGAAAAGCACCGCGGGGTGGTCAGCATGGGGAGGTCAGGGAACATGCAGTGGCAATGTAGGATAGGTTTCTGAAAAACATCGAGTGGTGGTGCGCATTGTATGGGTGTGTGTTACATTACTTTCACTAGTAGGAGTGAGAAAATCATCACGGGGTGGCTCACATTGTATGAGTGTGTTTTACATTACATTCACTAGTAGGAGTGAGAAAATCATCACCGGGTGGCTCACATTGTATGAGTGTGTTTTACATTACATTCACTAGTAGGAGTGAGAAAAACATCACGGGGTGGTGTGAATCGGAGGGTCTGTATTAGGATAGGCAGTGAGTGACAATGTAGGATGGAGAAAAGCACCGCCGGGTGGTCAGCATGGGGAGGTCAGGGAACATGCAATGGCAATGTAGGATAGGTTTCTGAAAAACATCGCAGGGTGGTGCGCATTTTATGAGTGTGTGTTACATTACATTCACTAGTAGGAGTGAGAGAAACATCACGGGGTGGTGTGAATCGGAGGGTCTGAATTAGGATAGGCAGTGAGTGGCAATGTAGGATGGAGAACAGCACCGCGGGGTGGTCAGCATGGGGAGGTCAGGGAACATGCCGTGGCAATGTAGATAAGGTTTCTGAAAAACATCGCGGGGTGGTGCACATTGTATGGGTGTGTGTTACATTACATTCACTAGTAGGAGTGAGAAAAACATCACGGGGTGGTTCGCATCGTATGGGTGTGTGTTACATTACATTCACTAGTAGCAGTGAGAAAAACATCACGGGGTGGTGTGAATGGAGGGTCTGAATTAGGATAGGCAGTGAGTGGCAATGTAGGATGGAGAAAAGCAACGCAGGGTGGTCAGCATGGGGAGGTCTGGGAACATGCAGTGGCAATGTAGGATAGGATTCTGAAAAACATCGCGGGGTGGTGCGCATTGTATGGGTGTGTGTTACATTGCATTCACCAGTAGGAGTGAGAAAAACATCACGGGGTGGTGTGAATCGGAGGGTCTGAATTAGGATAGGCAGTGAGTGGCAATGTAGAATAGAGAAAAGCACCGTGGGGTGGTCACCTTGGGGAGGTCAGGGAACATGCAGTGGCAACGTAGTATAGGTTTCTGAAAAACATCGCGTGGTGGTGCGCATTGTATGGGTGTGTGTTACATTACATTCACTAGTAGGTGTGAGAAAAACATCACGGGGTGGTGTGAATCGGAGGGTCTGAATTGGGATAGGCACTGAGTGTCAATGTAGGATGGAGAAAAGCACCGCGGGGTTGTCAGCATGGGGAGGTCAGGGAACATGCAGTGGCAAAGTAGGATAGGTTTCTGAAAAACATCGAGTGGTGGTGCGCATTGTATGTGTGTGTTACATTACTTTCACTAGTAGGAGTGAGAAAATCATCACGGGGGGGCTCACATTGTATGGGTGTGTGTTACATTACATTCACTAGTAGGAGTGAGAAAAACATCACGGGGTGGTGTGAATCGGAGGGTCTGTATTAGGATAGGCAGTGAGTGACAATGTAGGATGGAGAAAAGCACCGCCGGGTGGTCAGCATGGGGAGGTCAGGGAACATGCAATGGCAATGTAGGATAGGTTTCTGAAAAACATCGCAGGGTGGTGCGCATTTTATGGGTGTGTGTTACATTACATTCACTAGTAGGAGTGAGAGAAACATCACGGGGTGGTGTGAATCGGAGGGTCTGAATTAGGATAGGCAGTGAGTGGCAATGTATGATGGAGAAAAGCACCGCGGGGTGGTCAGCATGGGGAGGTCAGGGAACATGCAGTGGCAATGTAGGATAGGATTCTGAAAAACATCGCGGGGTGGTGCGCATTGTATGGGTGTGTGTTACATTACATTCACTAGTAGGAGTGAGAAAAACATCACGGGGTGGTGTGAATCGGAGGGTCTGAATTAGGATAGGCAGTGAGTGGCAATGTAGGATTTAGAAAAGCACCGCGGGGTGGTCAGCATGGGGAGGTCAGGGAACATGTAGTGGCAATGGTGGATAGGTTTGTGAAAAACATCGCGGGGTGGTGCACATTGTATGGGTGTGTGTTACATTACATTCGCTAGTAGGAGTGAGAAAAACATCACGGGGTGGTGTGAATCGGAGGGTCTGAATTAGGATAGGCAGTGAGTAGCAATGTAGGATGGAGAAAAGCACCGCGGGGTGGTCAGCATGGGGAGGTCAGGGAACATGCAGTGGCAATGTAGGATAGGTTTCTGAAAAACATCGCTGGGTGGTGCGCATTGTATGGGTGTGTGTTACATTACATTTTCTAGTAGGAGTGAGAAAAACATCACGGGGTGGTGCGCATTGTATGGGTGTGTGTTACATTGCATTCACTAGTAGGAGTGACAAAAACATCACGGGGTGGGGCGCATTGTATGGGTGTGTGTTACATTACATTCAGTAGTAGGAGTGAGAAAAACATCACGGGGTGGTGTGAATCGGAGGGTCTGAATTAGGATAGGCAGTGAGTGGCAATGTAGCATGGAGAAAAGCACTGCGGGGTTGTCAGCATTGGGAGGTTAGGGAACATGCAGTGGCAATGTAGGATAGGTTACTGAAAAATATCGCGGGGTGGTGCGCAATGTATGGGTGTGTGTTACATTACATTCACTAGTAGGAGTGAGAAAAACATCACGGGGTGGTGTGAATCGGAGGGTATGAATTAGGATAGGCAGTGAGTGGCAATGTAGGATGGAGAAAAGCACCGCGGGGTGGTCAGCATGGGGAAGTCCGGGAACATGCATTGGCAATGTAGGACAGTTTTCTGAAAAACATCACGGGGTGGTGCGCATTGTATGGGTGTGTGTTTCATTACATTCACTAGTAGGAGTGAGAAAAACATCACGGTGTGGTGTGAATCGGATTGTCTGAATTAGGATAGGCACTGAGTGTCAATGTAGGATGGAGAAAAGCACCGCGGGGTGGTCAGCATGGGGAGGTCAGGGAACATGCAGTGGCAATGTAGGATAGGTTTCTGAAAAACATCGAGTGGTGGTGCGCATTGTATGGGTGTGTGTTACATTACTTTCACTAGTAGGAGTGAGAAAATCATCACGGGGTGGCTCACATTGTATGAGGGTGTTTTACATTACATTCACTAGTAGGAGTGAGAAAAACATCACGGGGTGGTGTGAATCGGAGGGTCTGTATTAGGACAGGCAGTGAGTGACAATGTAGGATGGAGAAAAGCACCGCCGGGTGGTCAGCATGGGGAGGTCAGGGAACATGCAATGGCAATGTAGGATAGGTTTCTGAAAAACATCGCAGGGTGGTGCGCATTTTATGAGTGTGTGTTACATTACATTCACTAGTAGGAGTGAGAGAAACATCACGGGGTGGTGTGAATCGGAGTGTCTGAATTAGGATAGGCAGTGAGTGGCAATGTAGGATGGAGAACAGCACCGCGGGGTGGTCAGCATGGGGAGGTCACGGAACATGCCGTGGCAATGTAGATAAGGTTTCTGAAAAACATCGCGGGGTGGTGCACATTGTATGGGTGTGTGTTACATTACATTCACTAGTAGGAGTGAGAAAAACATCACGGGGTGGTTCGCATCGTATGGGTGTGTGTTACATTACATTCACTAGTAGCAGTGAGAAAAACATCACGGGGTGGTGTGAATGGAGGGTCTGAATTAGGATAGGCAGTGAGTGGCAATGTAGGATGGAGAAAAGCAACGCAGGGTGGTCAGCATGGGGAGGTCTGGGAACATGCAGTGGCAATGTAGGATAGGATTCTGAAAAACATCGCGGGGTGGTGCGCATTGTATGGGTGTGTGTTACATTGCATTCACCAGTAGGAGTGAGAAAAACATCACGGGGTGCTGTGAATCGGAGGGTGTGAATTAGGATAGGCAGTGAGTGGCAATGTAGAATAGAGAAAAGCACCGTGGGGTGGTCACCTTGGGGAGGTCAGGGAACATGCAGTGGCAACGTAGTATAGGTTTCTAAAAAACATCGCGTGGTGGTGCGCATTGTATGGGTGTGTGTTACATTACATTCACTAGTAGGTGTGAGAAAAACATCACGGGGTGGTGTGAATCGGAGGGTCTGAATTGGGATAGGCACTGAGTGTCAATGTAGGATGGAGAAAAGCACCGCGGGGTTGTCAGCATGGGGAGGTCAGGGAACATGCAGTGGCAATGTAGGATAGGTTTCTGAAAAACATCCAGTGGTGGTGCGCATTGTATGGGTGTGTGTTACATTACTTTCACTAGTAGGAGTGAGAAAATCATCACGGGGGGGGCTCACATTGTATGGGTGTGTGTTACATTACATTCACTAGTAGGAGTGAGAAAAACATCACGGGGTGGTGTGAATCGGAGGGTCTGTATTAGGATAGGCAGTGAGTGACAATGTAGGATGGAGAAAAGCACCGCCGGGTGGTCAGCATGGGGAAGTCAGGGAACATGCAATGGCAATGTAGGATAGGTTTCTGAAAAACATCGCAGGGTGGTGCGCATTTTATGGGTGTGTGTTACATTACATTCACTAGTAGGAGTGAGAGAAACATCACGGGGTGGTGTGAATCGGAGGGTCTGAATTAGGATAGGCAGTGAGTGGCAATGTATGATGGAGAAAAGCACCGCGGGGTGGTCAGCATGGGGAGGTCAGGGAACATGCAGTGGCAATGTAGGATAGGATTCTGAAAAACATCGCGGGGTGGTGCGCATTGTATGGGTGTGTGTTACATTACATTCACTAGTAGGAGTGAGAAAAATATCACGGGGTGGTGTGAATCGGAGCATCTGAATTAGGATAGGCAGTGAGTGGCAATGTAGGATGGAGAAAAGCACCGCGGGGTGGTCAGCATGGGGAGGTCAGGGAACATGCAGTGGCAATGTAGGATAGGTTACTGAAAAACATCGCGGGGTGGTGCGAATTGTATGGGTGTGTGTTACATTACATTCACTAGTAGGAGTGAGAAAAACATCACGGGGTGGTGCGCATTGTATGGGTGTGTTTTACATTACATTCACTAGTAGGAGTGAAAAAAACATTACGGGGTGGAGTGAATCGGAGTGTCTGAATTAGGATAGGCAGTGAGTAGCAATGTAGGATGTAGAAAAGCACCGCGGGGTGGTCAGCATGGGGAGGTCAGGGAAAATGCAGTGGCAATGTAGGATAGGTTTCTGAAAAACATCGCTGGGTGGTGCGCATTGTATGGGTGTGTGTTACATTACATTCACTAGTAGGAGTGAGAAAAACATCACGGGGTGGTGCGCATTGTATGGGTGTGTGTTACATTACATTCACTAGTAGGAGTGAGAAAAACATCACGGGGTGGTGTGAATCGGAGGGTCTGAATTAGGATAGGCAGTGAGTGGCAATGTAGGATGGAGAAAAGCACCGCGGGGTGGTCAGCATGGGGAGGTCAGGGAACATGCAGTGGCAATGTAGGATAGGTTTCTGAAAAACATCGCGGGGTGGTGCGCATTGTGTGGGTGTGTGTTACATTACATTCACTAGTAGGAGTGAGAAAAACATCACGGGTTGGTGCGCATTGTATGGGTGTGTGTTACATTACATTCACTAGTAGGTGTGAGAAAAACATCACGGGGTAGTGTGAATTGGAGGGTCTGAATTAGGATAGGCAGTGAGTGGCAATGTAGGATGGGGAAAAGCACCGCGGGGTGGTCAGCATCGGGAGGTCAGGGAACATGCAGTGGCAATGTAGGATAGGCTTCTGAAAAATATCGCGGGGTGGTGCGCATTGTATGGGTGTGTGATACATTACATTCACTAGTAGGAGTGAGAAAAACATCACGGGGTGGTGTGAATCGGAGTTTCTGAATTAGGATAGGCATTGAGTGGCAATGTAGGATGGAGAAAAGCACCGCGGGGTGGTCAGCATGGTTAGGTCAGGGAACATGCAGTGGCACTGTAGGATAGTTTTGTGAAAAACATCACGGGGTGGTGCGCATTGTATGGGTGTGTGTTACATTACATTCACCAGTAGGAGTGAGAAAAACATCACGGGGTGGTGTGAATCGGAGGGTCTGAATTAGGATAGGCAGTGAGTGGCAATGTAGGATGGAGAAAAGCACCGCGGGGTGGTCAGCATCGGGAGGTCAGGGAACATGCAGTGGCAATGTAGGATAGGTTTCTGAAAAACATCGCGGGGTGGTGCGCATTGTGTGGGTGTGTGTTACATTACATTCACTAGTAGGAGTGACAAAAACATCACGGGTTGCTGCGCATTGTATGGGTGTGTGTTACATTACATTCACTAGTAGGTGTGAGAAAAACATCACGGGGTAGTGTGAATCGGAGTGTCTGAATTAGGATAGGCAGTGAGTGGCAATGTAGGATGGGGAAAAGCACCGCGGGGTGGTCAGCATGGGGAGGTCAGGGAACATGCAGTGGCAATGTAGGATAGGCTTTAAAAAATATCGCGGGGTGGTGCGCATTGTATGGGTGTGTGATACATTACATTCACTAGTAGGAGTGAGAAAAACATCACGGGGTGGTGTGAATCGGAGTGTCTGAATTAGGATAGGCATTGAGTGGCAATGTAGGATGGAGAAAAGCACCGCGGGGTGGTCAGCATGGGGAGGTCAGGGAACATGCAGTGGCACTGTAGGATAGTTTTGTGAAAAACATCACGGGGTGGTGCGCATTGTATGGGTGTGTGTTACATTACATTCACCAGTAGGAGTGAGAAAAACATCACGGGGTGGTGTGAATCGGAGGGTCTGAATTAGGATAGGCAGTGAATGGCAATGTAGAATAGAGAAAAGCACCGCGGGGTGGTCAGCATGGGGATGTCAGGGAACATGCAGTGGCAATGTAGGATAGGTTACTGAAAAACATCGCGTGGTGGTGCGCATTGTATGGGTGTGTGTTACATTACATTCAATAGTAGGTGTGAGAAAAACATCACGGGGTGTTGTGAATCGGAGGTTCTGAATTAGGATAGGCAGTGAGTGGCAATGTAGGATGGAGAAAAGCACCGCGGGGTGGTCCGCATGTGGAGGTCAGGGAACATGCAGTGGCAATGTTGGATAGTTTTCTGAAAAACATCGCGCGGTGGTGCGCATTGTATGGGTGTGTTTTACATTACATTCACTAGTAGGAGTGAGAAAAACATTACGGGGTGGTGTGAATCGGAGTGTCTGAATTAGGATAGGCAGTGAGTAGCAATGTAGGATGGAGAAAAGCACCGCGGGGTGGTCAGCATGGGGAGGTCAAGGAACATGCAGTGGCAATGTAGGATAGGTTTCTGAAAAACATCGCTGGGTGGTGTGCATTGTATGGGTGTGTGTTACATTACATTCACTAGTAGGAGTGAGAAAAACATCACGGGGTGGTGCACATTGTATGGGTGTGTGTTACATTACATTCAACAGTAGGAGTGAGAAAAACATCACGGGGTGGTGTGAATCGGAGTGTCTGAATTAGGATAGGCATTGAGTGGCAATGTCGGATGGAGAAAAGCACCGCGGGGTGGTCAGCATGGGGAGGTCAGGGAACATGCAGTGGCACTGTAGGATAGTTTTGTGAAAAACATCACGGGGTGGTGCGCATTGTATGGGTGTGTGTTACATTACATTCACCAGTAGGAGTGAGAAAAACATCACGGGGTGGTGTGAATCGGAGGGTGTGAATTAGAATAGGCAGTGAATGGCAATGTAGGATGGAGAAAAGCACCGCGGGGTGGTCAGCATGGGGAGGTCAGGGAACATGCAGTGGCAATGTAGGATAGGTTTCTGAAAAACATCGCGTGGTGGAGTGCATTGTATGGGTGTGTGTTACATTACATTCACTAGTAGGAGTGAGAAAAACATCATGGGGTGGTGTGCATTGTATGGGTGTGTGTTACATTACATTCACCAGTAGGAGTGAGAAAAACATCACGGGGTGGTGTGAATCGGAGGGTCGGAATTAGGATAGGCAGTGAGTGGCAATGTCGGATGGAGAAAAGCACCGCGGGGTGGTCAGCATGGGAAGGTGAGGGAACATGCAGTGGCAATGTAAGATAGGTTTCTGAAAAAAAACCTGGGGTGGTGCGCATTGTATGGGTGTGTGTTACATTACATTCACTAGTAGGAGTGAGAAAAACATCACGGGGTGGTGCGCATTGTATGGGGGTGTGTTACATTACATTCAATATTAGGAGTGAGAAAAACATCACGGGGTGGTGTGAATCGGAGGGTCTGAATTAGGATAGGCAGTGAGTGGCAATGTAGGATGGAGAAAAGCAGCGCGGGGTGGTCAGCATGGGGAAGTCAGGGAACATGCAGTGGCAATATAGGATAGTTTTCTGAAAAACATCACGGGGTGGTGCACATTGTATGGGTGTGTGTTACATGTAATTCACTAGTAGGAGTGAGAAAAACATCAAGGGCTGGTGTGAATCGGGGGTCTGAATTAGGATCGGCAGTGAGTGGCAATGTAGGATAGAGAAAAGTACCACGGGGTGGTCAGCATGAGGAGGTCAGGGAACATGCAGTGGCAATGTAGGATAGGTTTCAGAAAAATATCACGGGGTGATGCGCATTGTATGGGTGTGTGTTACATTACATTCACTAGTAGGAGTGAGAAAAACATCACGGGGTGGTGTGAATCGGAGGGTCTGAATTAGGATAGGCAGTGAGTGGCTATGTAGGATGGAGAAAAGCAGCGCGGGGTGGTCAGCATGGGGAGGTCAGGGAACATGCAGTGGCAATGGAGGATAGGTTTCTGAAAAACATCGCTGGGTGGTGCGCATTGTATGGGTGTGTGTTATATTACATTCACTAGTAGGAGTGAGAAAAACATCACGGGGTGGTGCGCATTGTATGGGTGTGTGTTACATTACATTCACTAGTAGGAGTGAGAAAAACATCACGGGGTGGTGTGAATCGGAGGGTCTGAATTAGGATAGGCAGTGAGTGGCAATGTAGGATGGAGAAAAGCACCGCGGGGTGGTCAGCATGGGGAGGTCAGGGAACATGCAGTGGCAATGTAGGATAGGTTTCTGAAAAACATCGCGGGGTGGTGCGCATTGTGTGGGTGTGTGTTACATTACATTCACTAGTAGGAGTGAGAAAAACATCACGGGGTGGTGCGCATTGTATGGGTGTGTGTTACATTACATTCACTATTAGGAGTGAGAAAAACATCACGGGGTGGGGCGCATTGTATGGGTGTGTGTTACATTACATTCACTAATAGGTGTGAGAAAAACATCACGGGGTGGTGTGAATCGGAGGATCTGAATTAGGATAGGCAGTGAGTGGCAATGTAGGATGTGGAAAAGCACCGCGGGGTGGTCAGCATGGGAAGGTGAGGGAACATGCAGTGGCAATGTAAGATAGGTTTCTGAAAAAAAACCTGGGGTGGTGCGCATTGTATGGGTGTGTGTTACATTACATTCACTAGTAGGAGTGAGAAAAACATCACGGGGTGGTGCGCATTGTATGGGTGTGTGTTACATTACATTCAATATTAGGAGTGAGAAAAACATCACGGGGTGGTGTGAATCGGAGGGTCTGAATTAGGATAGGCAGTGAGTGGCAATGTAGGATGGAGAAAAGCAGCGCGGGGTGGTCAGCATGGGGAGGTCAGGGAACATGCAGTGGCAATATAGGATAGTTTTCTGAAAAACATCACGGGGTGGTGCACATTGTATGGGTGTGTGTTACATGTAATTCACTAGTAGGAGTGAGAAAAACATCAAGGGCTGGTGTGAATCGGGGGTCTGAATTAGGATCGGCAGTGAGTGGCAATGTAGGATAGAGAAAAGTACCACGGGGTGGTCAGCATGAGGAGGTCAGGGAACATGCAGTGGCAATGTAGGATAGGTTTCAGAAAAACATCACGGGGTGATGCGCATTGTATGGGTGTGTGTTACATTACATTCACTAGTAGGAGTGAGAAAAACATCACGGGGTGGTGTGAATCGGAGGGTCTGAATTAGGATAGGCAGTGAGTGGCTATGTAGGATGGAGAAAAGCAGCGCGGGGTGGTCAGCATGGGGAGGTCAGGGAACATGAAGTGGCAATGGAGGATAGGTTTCTGAAAAACATCGCTGGGTGGTGCGCATTGTATGGGTGTGTGTTATATTACATTCACTAGTAGGAGTGAGAAAAACATCACGGGGTGGTGCGCATTGTATGGGTGTGTGTTACATTACATTCACTAGTAGGAGTGAGAAAAACATCACGGGGTGGTGTGAATCGGAGGGTCTGAATTAGGATAGGCAGTGAGTGGCAATGTAGGATGGAGAAAAGCACCGCGGGGTGGTCAGCATGGGGAGGTCAGGGAACATGCAGTGGCAATGTAGGATAGGTTTCTGAAAAACATCGCGGGGTGGTGCGCATTGTGTGGGTGTGTGTTACATTACATTCACTAGTAGGAGTGAGAAAAACATCACGGGGTGGTGCGCATTGTATGGGTGTGTGTTACATTACATTCACTATTAGGAGTGAGAAAAACATCACGGGGTGGGTCGCATTGTATGGGTGTGTGTTACATTACATTCACTAATAGGTGTGAGAAAAACATCACGGGGTGGTGTGAATCGGAGGATCTGAATTAGGATAGGCAGTGAGTGGCAATGTAGGATGTGGAAAAGCACCGCGGGGTGGTCAGCATGGGGAAGTCAGGGAACATGCAGGGGCAATGTAGGATAGGTTTCTGAAAAATATCGCGGGGTGGTGCGCATTGTATGGGTGTGTGATACATTACATTCACTAGTAGGAGTGAGAAAAACATCACGGGGTGGTGTGAATCGGAGGGTATGAATTAGCATAGGCAGTGAGTGGCAATGTAGGATGGAGAAAAGCACCGCGGGGTGGTCATCATGGGGAAGTCCGGAAACATGCAGTGGCATTGAAGGATAGTTTTCTGAAAAACATCACGGGGTGGTGCGCATTGTATGGGTGTGTGTTACATTACATTCACTAGTAGGTGTGAGAAAAACATCACGGGGTGGTGTGAATCGGAGGGTCTGAATTAGGATAGGCAGTGAGTGGCAATGTAGGATGGAGAAAAGCACCGCGGGGTGGTCAGCATGGGGAGGTTAGGGAACATGCAGTGGCAATGTAGGATAGTTTTCTGAAAAACAGCGCGGGGTGGTGCGCATTGTATGGGTGTGTGTTACATTACATTCACTAGTAGGAGTGAGAAAAACATCACGGGGTGGTGTGAATCGGATGGTCTGAATTAGGATAGGCAGTGAGTGGCAATGTAGGATGGATAAAAGCACCGTGGGGTGGTCAGCATGGGGAGGTCAGGGAACATGCAGTGGCAGTGTAGGATAGGTTTCTGAAAAATATCGCGTGGTGGTGCGCATTGTATAGGTGTGTGTTACATTACATTCACTAGTAGGAGTGAGAAAAACATCACGGGGTGGTGTGAATCGGGGGTCTGAATTAGGATCGGCAGTGAGTGGCAATGTAGGATAGAGAAAAGCACCACGGGGTGGTCAGCATGGGCAGGTCAGGGAACATGCAGTGGCAATGTAGGATGGGTTTCTGAAAAACATCACGGGGTGGTGCGCATTGTATGGGTGTGTGTTACATTACATTCACTAGTAGGAGTGAGAAAAACATCACGGGGTGGTGCGCATTGTATGGGTGTGTGTTACATTACATTCACTAGTAGGAGTGAGAAAAACATCACGTGGTGGTGTGAATCAAAGGGTCTGAATTAGGATAGGCAGTGAGTGGCAATTTAGGATGGAGAAAAGCACCGCGGGGTGGTCAGCATGGGGAGGTCAGGGAACATGCAGTGGCAATGTAGGATAGCTTTCTGAAAAACATCGCGGGGTGGTGCGCATTGTGTGGGTGTGTGTTACATTACATTCACTAGTAGGATTGAGAAAAACATCACGGGGTGGTGCGCATTGTATGGGTGTGTGTTACATTACATTCACTATTAGGAGTGAGAAAAACATCACGGGGTGGGGCGCATTGTATGGGTGTGTGTTACATTACATTCACTAATAGGTGTGAGAAAAACATCACGGGGTGGTGTGAATCGGAGGATCTGAATTAGGATAGGCAGTGAGTGGCAATGTAGGATGGGGAAAAGCACCGCGGGGTGGTCAGCATGGGGAGGTCAGGGAACATGCAGTGGCAATGTAAGATAGGTTTCTGAAAAATATCGCGGGGTGGTGCGCATTGTATGGGTGTGTGATACATTACATTCACTAGTAGGAGTGAAAAAAACATCACGGGGTGGTGTGAATCGGAGGGTATGAATTAGCATAGGCAGTGAGTGGCAATGTAGGATGGAGAAAAGCACCGCGGGGTGGTCATCATGGGGAAGTCCGGGAACATGCAGTGGCAATGAAGGATAGTTTTCTGAAAAACATCACGGGGTGGTGCGCATTGTATGGGTGTGTGTTACATTACATTCACTAGTAGGAGTGAGAAAAACATCACGGGGTGGTGTGAATCGGAGGGTCTGAATTAGGATAGGCAGTGAGTGGCAATGTAGGATGGAGAAAAACACCGCGGGGTGGTCAGCATGGGGAGGTCAGGGAACATGCAGTGGCAATATAGGATAGTTTTCTGAAAAACATCACGGGGTGGTGCACATTGTATGGGTGTGTGTTACATGACATTCACTAGTAGGAGTGAGAAAAACATCACGGGGTGGTGTGAATCGGGGGTCTGAATTTGGATCGGCAGTGAGTGGCAATGTAGGACAGAGAAAAGCACCACGGGGTGGTCAGCATGGGGAGGTCAGGGAACATGCAGTGGCAATGTAGGATAGGTTTCTGAAAAACATCACGGGGTGGTGCGCATTGTATGGGTGTGTGTTACATTACATTCACTAGTAGGAGTGAGAAAAATATCACGGGGTGGTGTGAATCGGAGGGTCTGAATTAGGATAGGCAGTGAGTGGCTATGTAGGTTGGAGAAAAGCAGCGCGGGGTGGTCAGCATCGGGAGGTCAGGGAACATGCAGTGGCAATGGAGGATAGGTTTCTGAAAAACATCGCGGGGTGGTGCACATTGTATGGGTATGTGTTACATTACATTCACTAGTAGGAATGAGAAAAACATCACGGGGTGGTGTGAATCGGAGGGTCTGAATTAGGATAGGCAGTGAGTAGCAATCTAGGATGGAGAAAAGCACCGCGGGGTGGTCAGCATGGGGAAGTCAGGGAACATGCAGTGGCAATGTAAGATAGGTTTCTGAAAAACATCGCTGGGTGGTGCGCATTGTATGGGTGTGTGTTACATTACATTCACTAGTAGGAGTGAGAAAAACATCACGGGATGGTGCGCATTGTATGGGTGTGTGTTACATTACATTCACTAGTAGGAGTGAGAAAAACATCACGGGGTGGTGTGAATCGGAGGGTCTGAATTAGGATAGGCAGTGAGTGGCAATGTAGGATGGAGAAAAGCACCGCGGGGTGGTCAGCATGGGGAGGTCAGGGAACATGCAGTGGCAATGTAGGATAGGTTTCTGAAAAACATCGCGGCGTGGTGCGCATTGTGTGGGTGTGTGTTACATTACATTCACCTGTAGGAGTGAGAAAATCATCACGGGGTGGTGCGCATTGTATGGGTGTGTGTTACATTACATTCACTATTAGGAATGAGAAAAACATCACGGGGTGGGGCGCATTGTATGGGTGTGTGTTACATTACATTCACTAATAGGTGTGATAAAAACATCACAGGGTGGTGTGAATCGGAGGATCTGAATTAGGATAGGCAGTGAGTGGCAATGTAGGATGGGGAAAAGCACCGTGGGGTGCTCAGCATGGGGAGGTCAGGGAACATGCAGTGGCAATGTAGGATAGGTTTCTGAAAAATATCGCGGGGTGGTGCGCATTGTATGGGTGTGTGATACATTACATTCACTAGTAGGAGTGAGAAAAACATCACGGGGTGGTGTGAATCGGAGTGTCTGAATTAGGATAGGCATTGAGTGGCAATGTAGGATAGAGAAAAGCACCGCGGGGTGGTCAGCATGGGGAGGTCAGGGAACATGCAGTGGCAATGTAGGATAGTTTTCTGAAAAACATCTCGGGGTGGTGCGCATGGTATGGGTGTGTGTTACATTACATTCAACAGTAGGTGTGAGAAAAACATCACGGGGTGGTGTGAATCAGAGGGTCTGAATTGGGATAGGCAGTGAGTGGCAATGTAGGATGGAGAAAAGCACCGCGGGGTGGTCAGCATGGGGAGGTCAGGGAACATGCAGTGGCAGTGTAGGATAGGTTTCTGAAAAACATCGCGTGGTGGTGCGCATTGTATAGGTGTGTGTTACATTACATTCACTAGTAGGAGTGAGAAAAACATCACGGGGTGGTGTGAATCGGAGGGTATGAATTAGGATAGGCAGTGAGTGGCAATGTAGGATGGAGAAAAGCACCGCGGGGTGGTCAGCGTGGGGAAGTCCGGGAACATGCAGTGGCAATGAAGGATAGTTTTCTTAAAAACATCATGGGCTGGTGCACATTGTATGGGTGTGTGTTACATTACATTCACTAGTAGGAGTGAGAAAAACATCACGGGGTGGTGTGAATCGGAGGGTCTGAATTAGGATAGGCAGTGAGTGGCAATGTATGATGGAGAAAAGCACCGCGTGGTGTTCAGCATGGGGAGGTTAGGGAACATGCAGTGGCAATGTAGGATAGGATTCTGAAAAATATCGCGGGGTCGTGCGCATTGTATGGGTGTGTGTTACATTGCATTCACCAGTAGGAGTGAGAAAAACATCACGGGGTGGTGTGAATCGGAGGGTCTGAATTAGGATAGGCAGTGAGTGGCAATGTATGATGGAGAAAAGCACCGCGGGGTGTTCAGCATGGGGAGGTCAGGGAACATGCAGTGGCAATGTAGGATAGGATTCTGAAAAACATCGCGGGGTGGTGCGCATTGTATGGGTGTGTGTTACATTGCATTCACCAGTAGGAGTGAGAAAAACATCACGGGGTGTTGTGAATCGGAGGGTCTGAATTAGGATAGGCAGTGAGTGGCAATGTAGGATGGAGAAAAGCACGGGGGGGTGGTCAGCATGGGGAAGTCAGGGAACATGCAGTGGCAATGTAGGATAGTTTTCTGAAAAACATCACGGGGTGGTGCGCAATGTATGGGTGTGTGTTACATTACATTCACTAGTAGGAGTGAGAAAAACATCACGGGGTGGTGTGAATCGGAGAGTCTGAATTAGGATAGGCAGTGAGTGGCAATGTAGGATAGAGAAAAGCACTGCGGGGTGGTCAGCATGCGGAGGTCAGGGAACATGCAGTGGCAATGTAGGATAGGTTACTGAAAAACATCGTGGGGTGGTGCGCATTGTATGGGTGTGTGTTACATTACATTCACTAGTAGGAGTGAGAAAAACATCACGGGGTGGTGTGAATCGGAGGGTCTGAATTAGGATAGGCAGTGAGTGGCAATGTATGATGGAGAAAAGCACCGCGGGGTGGTCAGCATGGGGAGGTCAGGGAACATGCAGTGGCAATGTAGGATAGGTTTCTGAAAAACATCGAGTGGTGGTGCGCATTGTATGGGTGTGTGTTACATTACTTTCACTAGTAGGAGTGAGAAAATCATCACTGGGTGGCTCACATTGTATGGGTGTGTGTTACATTACATTCACTAGTAGGAGTGAGAAAAACATCACGGGGTGGTGTGAATCGGAGGGTCTGTATTAGGATAGGCAGTGAGTGACGATGTAGGATGGAGAAAAGCACCGCGGGGTGGTCAGCATGGGGAGGTCAGGGAACATGCAATGGCAATGTAGGATAGGTTTCTGAAAAACATCGCAGGGTGGTGCGCATTTTATGGGTGTGTGTTACATTACATTCACTAGTAGGAGTGAGAGAAACATCACGGGGTGGTGTGAATCGGAGGGTCTGAATTAGGATAGGCAGTGAGTGGCAATGTAGGATGGAGAAAAGCACCGCGGGGTGGTCAGCATGGGGAGGTCAGGGAAGATGCAGTGGCAATGTAGGATAGGTTTCTGAAAAACATCGCGGGGTGGTACGCATTGTATGGGTGTGTGTTAATTTACATTCACTAGTAGGAGTGAGAAAAACATCACGGGGTGGTGTGAATTGGAGGGTCTGAATTAGGATAGACAGTGAGTGGCAATGTAGGATGGAGAAAAGCACCGCGGGGTGGTCAGCATGGGGACGTCAGGGAACATGCAGTGGCAATCTAGGATAGGTTTCTGAAAAACATTGCGGGGTGGTGCGCATTGTATGGGTGTGTGTTACATTACATTCACTAGTAGGAGTGAGAAAAACATCACGGGGTGGTGTGAATCGGAGGGTCTGAATTAGGATAGGCAGTGAGTGGCAATGTATGATGGACAAAAGCACCGCGGGGTGGTCAGCATGGGGAGGTCAGGGAACATGCAGTGGCAATGTAGGATAGGTTTATGAAAAATATCGCGGGGTGGTGCGCATTGTATGGGTGTGTGTTACATTACATTCACTAGTAGGAGTGAGAAAAACGTCAGGGGGTGGTGCAGATTGTATGGGTGTGTGTTACATTACATTCTCTAGTAGGAGTGCGAAAAATATCATGGGGTGGTGCGCATTGTATGGGTGTGTGTTACATTACATTCACTAGTAGGAGTGAGAAAAACATCACGGGGTGGGGTCAATCGGAGGGTCTGAATTAGGATAGGCAGTGAGTGGCAATGTAGGATGGAGAACAGCACCGCGGGGTGGTCAGCATGGGGAGGTCAGGGAACATGCCGTGGCAATGTAAGATAGGTTTCTGAAAAATATCGCGGGGAGGTGCGCATTGTATGGGTGTGTGATACATTACATTCACTAGTAGGAGTGAAAAAAACATCACGGGGTGGTGTGAATCGGAGGGTATGAATTAGCATAGGCAGTGAGTGGCAATGTAGGATGGAGAAAAGCACCGCGGGGTGGTCATCATGGGGAAGTCCGGGAACATGCAGTGGCAATGAAGGATAGTTTTCTGAAAAACATCACGGGGTAGTGCGCATTGTATGGGTGTGTGTTACATTACATTCACTAGTAGGAGTGAGAAAAACATCACGGTGTGGTGTGAATCGGAGGGTCTGAATTAGGATAGGCAGTGAGTGGCAATGTAGGATGGAGAAAAACACCGCGGGGTGGTCAGCATGGGGAGGTCAGGGAACATGCAGTGGCAATATAGGATAGTTTTCTGAAAAACATCACGGGGTGGTGCACATTGTATGGGTGTGTGTTACATGACATTCACTAGTAGGAGTGAGAAAAACATCACGGGGTGGTGTGAATCGGGGGTCTGAATTAGGATCGGCAGTGAGTGGCAATGTAGGACAGAGAAAAGCACCACGGGGTGGTCAGCATGGGGAGGTCAGGGAACATGCAGTGGCAATGTAGGATAGGTTTCTGAAAAACATCACGGGGTGGTGCGCATTGTATGGGTGTGTGTTACATTACATTCACTAGTAGGAGTGAGAAAAATATCACGGGGTGGTGTGAATCGGAGGGTCTGAATTAGGATAGGCAGTGAGTGGCTATGTAGGATGGAGAAAAGCAGCGCGGGGTGGTCAGCATCGGGAGGTCAGGGAACATGCAGTGGCAATGGAGGATAGGTTTCTGAAAAACATCGCGGGGTGGTGCACATTGTATGGGTATGTGTTACATTACATTCGCTAGTAGGAATGAGAAAAACATCACAGGGTGGTGTGAATCGGAGGGTCTGAATTAGGATAGGCAGTGAGTAGCAATCTAGGATGGAGAAAAGCACCGCGGGGTGGTCAGCATGGGGAGGTCAGGGAACATGCAGTGGCAATGTAAGATAGGTTTCTGAAAAACATCGCTGGGTGGTGCGCATTGTATGGGTGTGTGTTACATTACATTCACTAGTAGGAGTGAGAAAAACATCACGGGATGGTGCGCATTGTATGGGTGTGTGTTACATTACATTCACTAGTAGGAGTGAGAAAAACATCACGGGGTGGTGTGAATCGGAGGGTCTGAATTAGGATAGGCAGTGAGTGGCAATGTAGGATGGAGAAAAGCACCGCGGGGTGGTCAGCATGGGGAGGTCAGGGAACATGCAGTGGCAATGTAGGATAGGTTTCTGAAAAACATCGCGGGGTGGTGCGCATTGTGTGGGTGTGTGTTACATTACATTCACCAGTAGGAGTGAGAAAAACATCACGGGGTGGTGCGCATTGTATGGGTGTGTGTTACATTACATTCACTATTAGGAATGAGAAAAACATCACGGGGTGGGGCGCATTGTATGGGTGTGTGTTACATTACATTCACTAATAGGTGTGAGAAAAACATCACAGGGTGGTGTGAATCGGAGGATCTGAATTAGGATAGGCAGTGAGTGGCAATGTAGGATGGGGAAAAGCACCGTGGGGTGGTCAGCATGGGGAGGTCAGGGAACATGCAGTGGCAATGTAGGATAGGTTTCTGAAAAATATCGCGGGGTGGTGCGCATTGTATGGGTGTGTGATACATTACATTCACTAGTAGGAGTGAGAAAAACATCACGGGGTGGTGTGAATCGGAGTGTCTGAATTAGGATAGGCATTGAGTGGCAATGTAGGATGGAGAAAAGCACCGCGGGGTGGTCAGCATGGGGAGGTCAGGGAACATGCAGTGGCAATGTAGGATAGTTTTCTGAAAAACATCTCGGGGTGGTGCGCATGGTATGGGTGTGTGTTACATTACATTCACCAGTAGGAGTGAGAAAAACATCACGGGGTGGTGTGAATCGGATGGTCTGAATTAGGATAGGCAGTGAGTGGCAATGTAGGAAGGAGAAAAGCACCGCGGGGTGGTCAGCATGCGGAGGTCAGGGAACATGCAGTGGCAGTGTAGGATAGGTTTCTGAAAAATATCGCGTGGTGGTGCGCATTGTATGGGTGTGTGTTACATTACATTCAACAGTAGGTGTGAGAAAAACATCACGGGGTGGTGTGAATCAGAGGGTCTGAATTGGGATAGGCAGTGAGTGGCAATGTAGGATGGAGAAAAGCACCGCGGGGTGGTCAGCATGGGGAGGTCAGGGAACATGCAGTGGCAGTGTAGGATAGGTTTCTGAAAAACATCGCGTGGTGGTGCGCATTGTATAGGTGTGTGTTACATTACATTCACTAGTAGGAGTGAGAAAAACATCACGGGGTGGTGTGAATCGGAGGGTATGAATTAGGATAGGCAGTGAGTGGCAATGTAGGATGGAGAAAAGCACCGCGGGGTGGTCAGCGTGGGGAAGTCCGGGAACATGCAGTGGCAATGAAGGATAGTTTTCTTAAAAACATCATGGGCTGGTGCACATTGTATGGGTGTGTGTTACATTACCTTCACTAGTAGGAGTGAGAAAAACATCACGGTGTGGTGTGAATCGGAGGGTCTGAATTAGGATAGGCAGTGAGTAGCAATGTAGTATAGAGAAAAGCACCGCAGGGTGGTCAGCATGGGGAAGTCAGGGAACATGCAGTGGCAATGTAGAATAGTTTTCTGAAAAACATCACGGTGTGGTGAGCATTGTATGGGTGTGTGTTACATTACATTCACTAGTAGGACTGAGAAAAACATCACGGGGTGGTGTGAATCGGAGAGTCTGAATTAGGATAGGCAGTGAGTGGCAATGTAGGATAGAGAAAAGCACTGCGGGGTGGTCAGCATGCGGAGGTCAGGGAACATGCAGTGGCAATGTAGGATAGGTTACTGAAAAACATCGTGAGGTGGTGCGCATTGTATGGGTGTGTGTTACATTACATTCACTAGTAGGAGTGAGAAAAACATCACGGGGTGGTGTGAATCGGAGGGTCTGAATTAGGATAGGCAGTGAGTGGCAATGTATGATGGAGAAAAGCACCGCGTGGTGTTCAGCATGGGGAGGTTAGGGAACATGCAGTGGCAATGTAGGATAGGATTCTGAAAAATATCGCGGGGTCGTGCGCATTGTATGGGTGTGTGTTACATTGCATTCACCAGTAGGAGTGAGAAAAACATCACGGGGTGGTGTGAATCGGAGGGTCTGAATTAGGATAGGCAGTGAGTGGCAATGTATGATGGAGAAAAGCACCGCGGGGTGTTCAGCATGGGGAGGTCAGGGAACATGCAGTGGCAATGTAAGATAGGATTCTAAAAAACATCGCGGGGTGGTGCGCATTGTATGGGTGTGTGTTACATTGCATTCACCAGTAGGAGTGAGAAAAACATCACGGGGTGTTGTGAATCGGAGGGTCTGAATTAGGATAGGCAGTGAGTGGCAATGTAGGATGGAGAAAAGCACGGCGGGGTGGTCAGCATGGGGAAGTCAGGGAACATGCAGTGGCAATGTAGGATAGTTTTCTGAAAAACATCACGGGGTGGTGCGCAATGTATGGGTGTGTGTTACATTACATTCACTAGTAGGAGTGAGAAAAACATCACGGGGTGTTGTGAATCGGAGAGTCTGAATTAGGATAGGCAGTGAGTGGCAATGTAGGATAGAGAAAAGCACTGCGGGGTGGTCAGCATGCGGAGGTCAGGGAACATGCAGTGGCAATGTAGGATAGGTTACTGAAAAACATCGTGGGGTGGTGCGCATTGTATGGGTGTGTGTTACATTACATTCACTAGTAGGAGTGAGAAAAACATCACGGGGTGGTGTGAATCGGAGGGTCTGAATTAGGATAGGCAGTGAGTGGCAATGTATGATGGAGATAAGCACCGCGGGGTGTTCAGCATGGGGAGGGCAGGGAACATGCATTGGCAATGTAGGATAGGATTCTGAAAAACATCGCGGGGTGGTGCGCATTGTATGGGTGTGTGTTACATTGCATTCACCAGTAGGAGTGAGAAAAACATCACGGGGTGGTGTGAATCGGAGGGTCTGAATTAGGATAGGCACTGAGTGTCAATGTAGGATGGAGAAAAGCACCGCGGGGTGGTCAGCATGGGGAGGTCAGGGAACATGCAGTGGCAATGTAGGATAGGTTTCTGAAAAACATCGAGTGGTGGTGCGCATTGTATGGGTGTGTGTTACATTGCATTCACTAGTAGGAGTGAGAAAAACATCACGGGGTGGTGCGCATTGTATGGGTGTGTGTTACATTGCATTCACTAGTAGGAGTGACAAAAACATCACGGGGTGGGGCGCATTGTATGGGTGTGTGTTACATTACATTCAGTAGTAGGAGTGAGAAAAACATCACGGGGTGGTGTGAATCGGAGGGTCTGAATTAGGATAGGCAGTGAGTGGCAATGTAGGATGGAGAAAAGCACTGCGGGGTTGTCAGCATTGGGAGGTCAGGGAACATGCAGTGGCAATGTAGGATAGGTTACTGAAAAATATCGCGGGGTGGTGCGCAATGTATGGGTGTGTGTTACATTACATTCACTAGTAGGAGTGAGAAAAACATCACGGGGTGGTGTGAATCGGAGGGTCTGAATTAGGATAGGCAGTGAGTGGCAATGTAGGATGGAGAAAAGCACCGCGGGGTGGTCAGCATGAGGAGGTCAGCGAACATGCAGTGGCAATGTAGGATAGGTTTCTGAAAAACAGCGCGGGGTGGTGCGCATTGTATGGGTGTGTGTTACATTACATTCACTAGTAGGAGTGAGAAAAACATCACGGGGTGGTGTGAATCGGAGGGTCTGAATTAGGATAGGCAGTGAGTGACAATGTAGGATGGAGAAAAGCACCGCGGGGTGGTCAGCATGGGGAGGTCAGGGAACATGCAGTGGCAATGTAGGATAGGTTTCTGAAAAACATCGCGTGGTGGTGCACATTGTATAGGTGTGTGTTACATTACATTCACTAGTAGGAGTGAGAAAAACATCACGGGGTGGTGTGAATCGGAGGGTATGAATTAGGATAGGCAGTGAGTGGCAATGTAGGATGGAGAAAAGCACCGCGGGGTGGTCAGCATGGGGAAGTCCGGGAACATGCATTGGCAATGTAGGATAGTTTTCTGAAAAACATCACGGGGTGGTGCGCATTGTATGGGTGTGTGTTTCATTACATTCACTAGTAGGAGTGAGAAAAACATCACGGGGTGGTGTGAATCGGATTGTCTGAATTAGGATAGGCACTGAGTGTCAATGTAGGATGGAGAAAAGCACCGCGGGGTGGTCAGCATGGGGAGGTCAGGGAACATGCAGTGGCAATGTAGGATAGGTTTCTGAAAAACATCGAGTGGTGGTGCGCATTGTATGGGTGTGTGTTACATTACTTTCACTAGTAGGAGTGAGAAAATCATCACGGGGTGGCTCACATTGTATGAGTGTGTTTTACATTACATTCACTAGTAGGAGTGAGAAAAACATCACGGGGTGGGGTGAATCGGAGGGTCTGTATTAGGATAGGCAGTGAGTGACAATGTAGGATGGAGAAAAGCACCGCCGGGTGGTCAGCATGGGGAGGTCAGGGAACATGCAATGGCAATGTAGGATAGGTTTCTGAAAAACATCGCAGGGTGGTGCGCATTTTATGAGTGTGTGTTACATTACATTCACTAGTAGGAGTGAGAGAAACATCACGGGGTGGTGTGAATCGGAGGGTCTGAATTAGGATAGGCAGTGAGTGGCAATGTAGGATGGAGAACAGCACCGCGGGGTGGTCAGCATGGGGAGGTCAGGGAACATGCCGTGGCAATGTAGATAAGGTTTCTGAAAAACATCGCGGGGTGGTGCACATTGTATGGGTGTGTGTTACATTACATTCACTAGTAGGAGTGAGAAAAACATCACGGGGTGGTTCGCATCGTATGGGTGTGTGTTACATTACATTCACTAGTAGCAGTGAGAAAAACATCACGGGGTGGTGTGAATGGAGGGTCTGAATTAGGATAGGCAGTGAGTGGCAATGTAGGATGGAGAAAAGCAACGCAGGGTGGTCAGCATGGGGAGGTCTGGGAACATGCAGTGGCAATGTAGGATAGGATTCTGAAAAACATCGCGGGGTGGTGCGCATTGTATGGGTGTGTGTTACATTGCATTCACCAGTAGGAGTGAGAAAAACATCACGGGGTGGTGTGAATCGGAGGTTCTGAATTAGGATAGGCAGTGAGTAGCAATGTAGGATGGAGAAAAGCACCGCGGGGTGGTCAGCATGGGGAGGTCAGGGAACATGCAGTGGCAATGTAGGATAGGTTTCTGAAAAACATCGCTGGGTGGTGCGCATTGTATGGGTGTGTGTTACATTACATTTTCTAGTAGGAGTGAGAAAAACATCACGGGGTGGTGCGCATTGTATGGGTGTGTGTTACATTGCATTCACTAGTAGGAGTGACAAAAACATCACGGGGTGGGGCGCATTGTATGGGTGTGTGTTACATTACATTCAGTAGTAGGAGTGAGAAAAACATCACGGGGTGGTGTGAATCGGAGGGTCTGAATTAGGATAGGCAGTGAGTGGCAATGTAGGATGGAGAAAAGCACTGCGGGGTTGTCAGCATTGGGAGGTCAGGGAACATGCAGTGGCAATGTAGGATTGGTTACTGAAAAATATCGCGGGGTGGTGCGCAATGTATGGGTGTGTGTTACATTACATTCACTAGTAGGAGTGAGAAAAACATCACGGGGTGGTGTGAATCGGAGGGTCTGAATTAGGATAGGCAGTGAGTGGCAATGTAGGATGGAGAAAAGCACCGCGGGGTGGTCAGCATGAGGAGGTCAGCGAACATGCAGTGGCAATGTAGGATAGGTTTCTGAAAAACAGCGCGGGGTGGTGCGCATTGTATGGGTGTGTGTTACATTACATTCACTAGTAGGAGTGAGAAAAACATCACGGGGTGGTGTGAATCGGAGGGTCTGAATTAGGATAGGCAGTGAGTGACAATGTAGGATGGAGAAAAGCACCGCGGGGTGGTCAGCATGGGGAGGTCAGGGAACATGCAGTGGCAATGTAGGATAGGTTTCTGAAAAACATCGCGTGGTGGTGCACATTGTATAGGTGTGTGTTACATTACATTCACTAGTAGGAGTGAGAAAAACATCACGGGGTGGTGTGAATCGGAGGGTATGAATTAGGATAGGCAGTGAGTGGCAATGTAGGATGGAGAAAAGCACCGCGGGGTGGTCAGCATGGGGAAGTCCGGGAACATGCATTGGCAATGTAGGATAGTTTTCTGAAAAACATCACGGGGTGGTGCGCATTGTATGGGTGTGTGTTTCATTACATTCACTAGTAGGAGTGAGAAAAACATCACGGGGTGGTGTGAATCGGATTGTCTGAATTAGGATAGGCACTGAGTGTCAATGTAGGATGGAGAAAAGCACCGCGGGGTGGTCAGCATGGGGAGGTCAGGGAACATGCAGTGGCAATGTAGGATAGGTTTCTGAAAAACATCGAGTGGTGGTGCGCATTGTATGGGTGTGTGTTACATTACTTTCACTAGTAGGAGTGAGAAAATCATCACGGGGTGGCTCACATTGTATGAGTGTGTTTTACATTACATTCACTAGTAGGAGTGAGAAAATCATCACGGGGTGGCTCACATTGTATGAGTGTGTTTTACATTACATTCACTAGTAGGAGTGAGAAAAACATCACGGGGTGGTGTGAATCGGAGGGTCTGTATTAGGATAGGCAGTGAGTGACAATGTAGGATGGAGAAAAGCACCGCCGGGTGGTCAGCATGGGGAGGTCAGGGAACATGCAATGGCAATGTAGGATAGGTTTCTGAAAAACATCGCAGGGTGGTGCGCATTTTATGAGTGTGTGTTACATTACATTCACTAGTAGGAGTGAGAGAAACATCACGGGGTGGTGTGAATCGGAGGGTCTGAATTAGGATAGGCAGTGAGTGGCAATGTAGGATGGAGAACAGCACCGCGGGGTGGTCAGCATGGGGAGGTCAGGGAACATGCCGTGGCAATGTAGATAAGGTTTCTGAAAAACATCGCGGGGTGGTGCACATTGTATGGGTGTGTGTTACATTACATTCACTAGTAGGAGTGAGAAAAACATCACGGGGTGGTTCGCATCGTATGGGTGTGTGTTACATTACATTCACTAGTAGCAGTGAGAAAAACATCACGGGGTGGTGTGAATGGAGGGTCTGAATTAGGATAGGCAGTGAGTGGCAATGTAGGATGGAGAAAAGCAACGCAGGGTGGTCAGCATGGGGAGGTCTGGGAACATGCAGTGGCAATGTAGGATAGGATTCTGAAAAACATCGCGGGGTGGTGCGCATTGTATGGGTGTGTGTTACATTGCATTCACCAGTAGGAGTGAGAAAAACATCACGGGGTGGTGTGAATCGGAGGGTCTGAATTAGGATAGGCAGTGAGTGGCAATGTAGAATAGAGAAAAGCACCGTGGGGTGGTCACCTTGGGGAGGTCAGGGAACATGCAGTGGCAACGTAGTATAGGTTTCTGAAAAACATCGCGTGGTGGTGCGCATTGTATGGGTGTGTGTTACATTACATTCACTAGTAGGTGTGAGAAAAACATCACGGGGTGGTGTGAATCGGAGGGTCTGAATTGGGATAGGCACTGAGTGTCAATGTAGGATGGAGAAAAGCACCGCGGGGTTGTCAGCATGGGGAGGTCAGGGAACATGCAGTGGCAAAGTAGGATAGGTTTCTGAAAAACATCGAGTGGTGGTGCGCATTGTATGTGTGTGTTACATTACTTTCACTAGTAGGAGTGAGAAAATCATCACGGGGGGGCTCACATTGTATGGGTGTGTGTTACATTACATTCACTAGTAGGAGTGAGAAAAACATCACGGGGTGGTGTGAATCGGAGGGTCTGTATTAGGATAGGCAGTGAGTGACAATGTAGGATGGAGAAAAGCACCGCCGGGTGGTCAGCATGGGGAGGTCAGGGAACATGCAATGGCAATGTAGGATAGGTTTCTGAAAAACATCGCAGGGTGGTGCGCATTTTATGGGTGTGTGTTACATTACATTCACTAGTAGGAGTGAGAGAAACATCACGGGGTGGTGTGAATCGGAGGGTCTGAATTAGGATAGGCAGTGAGTGGCAATGTATGATGGAGAAAAGCACCGCGGGGTGGTCAGCATGGGGAGGTCAGGGAACATGCAGTGGCAATGTAGGATAGGATTCTGAAAAACATCGCGGGGTGGTGCGCATTGTATGGGTGTGTGTTACATTACATTCACTAGTAGGAGTGAGAAAAACATCACGGGGTGGTGTGAATCGGAGGGTCTGAATTAGGATAGGCAGTGAGTGGCAATGTAGGATGGAGAAAAGCACCGCGGGGTGGTCAGCATGGGGAGGTCAGGGAACATGTAGTGGCAATGGTGGATAGGTTTGTGAAAAACATCGCGGGGTGGTGCACATTGTATGGGTGTGTGTTACATTACATTCACTAGTAGGAGTGAGAAAAACATCACGGGGTGGTGTGAATCGGAGGGTCTGAATTAGGATAGGCAGTGAGTAGCAATGTAGGATGGAGAAAAGCACCGCGGGGTGGTCAGCATGGGGAGGTCAGGGAACATGCAGTGGCAATGTAGGATAGGTTTCTGAAAAACATCGCTGGGTGGTGCGCATTGTATGGGTGTGTGTTACATTACATTTTCTAGTAGGAGTGAGAAAAACACGGGGTGGTGCGCATTGTATGGGTGTGTGTTACATTGCATTCACTAGTAGGAGTGACAAAAACATCACGGGGTGGGGCGCATTGTATGGGTGTGTGTTACATTACATTCAGTAGTAGGAGTGAGAAAAACATCACGGGGTGGTGTGAATCGGAGGGTCTGAATTAGGATAGGCAGTGAGTGGCAATGTAGCATGGAGAAAAGCACTGCGGGGTTGTCAGCATTGGGAGGTCAGGGAACATGCAGTGGCAATGTAGGATAGGTTACTGAAAAATATCGCGGGGTGGTGCGCAATGTATGGGTGTGTGTTACATTACATTCACTAGTAGGAGTGAGAAAAACATCACGGGGTGGTGTGAATCGGAGGGTATGAATTAGGATAGGCAGTGAGTGGCAATGTAGGATGGAGAAAAGCACCGCGGGGTGGTCAGCATGGGGAAGTCCGGGAACATGCATTGGCAATGTAGGACAGTTTTCTGAAAAACATCACGGGGTGGTGCGCATTGTATGGGTGTGTGTTTCATTACATTAACTAGTAGGAGTGAGAAAAACATCACGGTGTGGTGTGAATCGGATTGTCTGAATTAGGATAGGCACTGAGTGTCAATGTAGGATGGAGAAAAGCACCGCGGGGTGGTCAGCATGGGGAGGTCAGGGAACATGCAGTGGCAATGTAGGATAGGTTTCTGAAAAACATCGAGTGGTGGTGCGCATTGTATGGGTGTGTGTTACATTACTTTCACTAGTAGGAGTGAGAAAATCATCACGGGGTGGCTCACATTGTATGAGGGTGTTTTACATTACATTCACTAGTAGGAGTGAGAAAAACATCACGGGGTGGTGTGAATCGGAGGGTCTGTATTAGGACAGGCAGTGAGTGACAATGTAGGATGGAGAAAAGCACCGCCGGGTGGTCAGCATGGGGAGGTCAGGGAACATGCAATGGCAATGTAGGATAGGTTTCTGAAAAACATCGCAGGGTGGTGCGCATTTTATGAGTGTGTGTTACATTACATTCACTAGTAGGAGTGAGAGAAACATCACGGGGTGGTGTGAATCGGAGTGTCTGAATTAGGATAGGCAGTGAGTGGCAATGTAGGATGGAGAACAGCACCGCGGGGTGGTCAGCATGGGGAGGTCACGGAACATGCCGTGGCAATGTAGATAAGGTTTCTGAAAAACATCGCGGGGTGGTGCACATTGTATGGGTGTGTGTTACATTACATTCACTAGTAGGAGTGAGAAAAACATCACGGGGTGGTTCGCATCGTATGGGTGTGTGTTACATTACATTCACTAGTAGCAGTGAGAAAAACATCACGGGGTGCTGTGAATCGGAGGGTCTGAATTAGGATAGGCAGTGAGTGGCAATGTAGAATAGAGAAAAGCACCGTGGGGTGGTCACCTTGGGGAGGTCAGGGAACATGCAGTGGCAACGTAGTATAGGTTTCTAAAAAACATCGCGTGGTGGTGCGCATTGTATGGGTGTGTGTTACATTACATTCACTAGTAGGTGTGAGAAAAACATCACGGGGTGGTGTGAATCGGAGGGTCTGAATTGGGATAGGCACTGAGTGTCAATGTAGGATGGAGAAAAGCACCGCGGGGTTGTCAGCATGGGGAGGTCAGGGAACATGCAGTGGCAATGTAGGATAGGTTTCTGAAAAACATCCAGTGGTGGTGCGCATTGTATGGGTGTGTGTTACATTACTTTCACTAGTAGGAGTGAGAAAATCATCACGGGGGGGGCTCACATTGTATGGGTGTGTGTTACATTACATTCACTAGTAGGAGTGAGAAAAACATCACGGGGTGGTGTGAATCGGAGGGTCTGTATTAGGATAGGCAGTGAGTGACAATGTAGGATGGAGAAAAGCACCGCCGGGTGGTCAGCATGGGGAAGTCAGGGAACATGCAATGGCAATGTAGGATAGGTTTCTGAAAAACATCGCAGGGTGGTGCGCATTTTATGGGTGTGTGTTACATTACATTCACTAGTAGGAGTGAGAGAAACATCACGGGGTGGTGTGAATCGGAGGATCTGAATTAGGATAGGCAGTGAGTGGCAATGTATGATGGAGAAAAGCACCGCGGGGTGGTCAGCATGGGGAGGTCAGGGAACATGCAGTGGCAATGTAGGATAGGATTCTGAAAAACATCGCGGGGTGGTGCGCATTGTATGGGTGTGTGTTACATTACATTCACTAGTAGGAGTGAGAAAAATATCACGGGGTGGTGTGAATCGGAGCATCTGAATTAGGATAGGCAGTGAGTGGCAATGTAGGATGGAGAAAAGCACCGCGGGGTGGTCAGCATGGGGAGGTCAGGGAACATGCAGTGGCAATGTAGGATAGGTTACTGAAAAACATCGCGGGGTGGTGCGCATTGTATGGGTGTGTGTTACATTACATTCACTAGTAGGAGTGAGAAAAACATCACGGGGTGGTGCGCATTGTATGGGTGTGTTTTACATTACATTCACTAGTAGGAGTGAAAAAAACATTACGGGGTGGAGTGAATCGGAGTGTCTGAATTAGGATAGGCAGTGAGTAGCAATGTAGGATGTAGAAAAGCACCGCGGGGTGGTCAGCATGGGGAGGTCAGGGAAAATGCAGTGGCAATGTAGGATAGGTTTCTGAAAAACATCGCTGGGTGGTGCGCATTGTATGGGTGTGTGTTACATTACATTCACTAGTAGGAGTGAGAAAAACATCACGGGGTGGTGCGCATTGTATGGGTGTGTGTTACATTACATTCACTAGTAGGAGTGAGAAAAACATCACGGGGTGGTGTGAATCGGAGGGTCTGAATTAGGATAGGCAGTGAGTGGCAATGTAGGATGGAGAAAAGCACCGCGGGGTGGTCAGCATGGGGAGGTCAGGGAACATGCAGTGGCAATGTAGGATAGGTTTCTGAAAAACATCGCGGGGTGGTGCGCATTGTGTGGGTGTGTGTTACATTACATTCACTAGTAGGAGTGAGAAAAACATCACGGGTTGGTGCGCATTGTATGGGTGTGTGTTACATTACATTCACTAGTAGGTGTGAGAAAAACATCACGGGGTAGTGTGAATCGGAGGGTCTGAATTAGGATAGGCAGTGAGTGGCAATGTAGGATGGGGAAAAGCACCGCGGGGTGGTCAGCATCGGGAGGTCAGGGAACATGCAGTGGCAATGTAGGATAGGCTTCTGAAAAATATCGCGGGGTGGTGCGCATTGTATGGGTGTGTGATACATTACATTCACTAGTAGGAGTGAGAAAAACATCACGGGGTGGTGTGAATCGGAGTTTCTGAATTAGGATAGGCATTGAGTGGCAATGTAGGATGGAGAAAAGCACCGCGGGGTGGTCAGCATGGTTAGGTCAGGGAACATGCAGTGGCACTGTAGGATAGTTTTGTGAAAAACATCACGGGGTGGTGCGCATTGTATGGGTGTGTGTTACATTACATTCACCAGTAGGAGTGAGAAAAACATCACGGGGTGATGTGAATCGGAGGGTCTGAATTAGGATAGGCAGTGAGTGGCAATGTAGGATGGAGAAAAGCACCGCGGGGTGGTCAGCATCGGGAGGTCAGGGAACATGCAGTGGCAATGTAGGATAGGTTTCTGAAAAACATCGCGGGGTGGTGCGCATTGTGTGGGTGTGTGTTACATTACATTCACTAGTAGGAGTGACAAAAACATCACGGGTTGCTGCGCATTGTATGGGTGTGTGTTACATTACATTCACTAGTAGGTGTGAGAAAAACATCACGGGGTAGTGTGAATCGGAGTGTCTGAATTAGGATAGGCAGTGAGTGGCAATGTAGGATGGGGAAAAGCACCGCGGGGTGGTCAGCATGGGGAGGTCAGGGAACATGCAGTGGCAATGTAGGATAGGCTTTAAAAAATATCGCGGGGTGGTGCGCATTGTATGGGTGTGTGATACATTACATTCACTAGTAGGAGTGAGAAAAACATCACGGGGTGGTGTGAATCGGAGTGTCTGAATTAGGATAGGCATTGAGTGGCAATGTAGGATGGAGAAAAGCACCGCGGGGTGGTCAGCATGGGGAGGTCAGGGAACATGCAGTGGCACTGTAGGATAGTTTTGTGAAAAACATCACGGGGTGGTGCGCATTGTATGGGTGTGTGTTACATTACATTCACCAGTAGGAGTGAGAAAAACATCACGGGGTGGTGTGAATCGGAGGGTCTGAATTAGGATAGGCAGTGAATGGCAATGTAGAATAGAGAAAAGCACCGCGGGGTGGTCAGCATGGGGATGTCAGGGAACATGCAGTGGCAATGTAGGATAGGTTACTGAAAAACATCGCGTGGTGGTGCGCATTGTATGGGTGTGTGTTACATTACATTCAATAGTAGGTGTGAGAAAAACATCACGGGGTGTTGTGAATCGGAGGTTCTGAATTAGGATAGGCAGTGAGTGGCAATGTAGGATGGAGAAAAGCACCGCGGGGTGGTCCGCATGTGGAGGTCAGGGAACATGCAGTGGCAATGTTGGATAGTTTTCTGAAAAACATCGCGCGGTGGTGCGCATTGTATGGGTGTGTTTTACATTACATTCACTAGTAGGAGTGAGAAAAACATTACGGGGTGGTGTGAATCGGAGTGTCTGAATTAGGATAGGCAGTGAGTAGCAATGTAGGATGGAGAAAAGCACCGCGGGGTGGTCAGCATGGGGAGGTCAAGGAACATGCAGTGGCAATGTAGGATAGGTTTCTGAAAAACATCGCTGGGTGGTGTGCATTGTATGGGTGTGTGTTACATTACATTCACTAGTAGGAGTGAGAAAAACATCACGGGGTGGTGCACATTGTATGGGTGTGTGTTACATTACATTCACTAGTAGGAGTGAGAAAAACATCACGGGGTGGTGTGAATCGGAGGGTCTGAATTAGGATAGGCAGTGAGTGGCAATGTAGGATGGAGAAAAGCACCGCGGGGTGGTCAGCATGGGGAGGTCACGGAACATGCAGTGGCAATGTAAGATAGGTTTCTGAAAAACATCGCGGGGTGGTGCGCATTGTGTGGGTGTGTGTTACATTACATTCACTAGTAGGAGTGAGAAAAACATCACGGGTTGGTGCGCATTGTATGGGTGTGTGTTACATTACATTCACCAGTAGGTGTGAGAAAAACATCACGGGGTGGTGTGAATCGGAGGGTCTGAATTAGGATAGGCAGTGAGTGGCAATGTAGGATGGGGAAAAGCACCGTGGTGTGGTCAGCATGGGGAGGTCAGGGAACATGCAGTGGCAATGTAGGATAGGCTTCTGAAAAATATCGCGGGGTGGTGCGCATTGTATGGGTGTGTGATACATTACATTCAACAGTAGGAGTGAGAAAAACATCACGGGGTGGTGTGAATCGGAGTGTCTGAATTAGGATAGGCATTGAGTGGCAATGTCGGATGGAGAAAAGCACCGCGGGGTGGTCAGCATGGGGAGGTCAGGGAACATGCAGTGGCACTGTAGGATAGTTTTGTGAAAAACATCACGGGGTGGTGCGCATTGTATGGGTGTGTGTTACATTACATTCACCAGTAGGAGTGAGAAAAACATCACGGGGTGGTGTGAATCGGAGGGTGTGAATTAGAATAGGCAGTGAATGGCAATGTAGGATGGAGAAAAGCACCGCGGGGTGGTCAGCATGGGGAGGTCAGGGAACATGCAGTGGCAATGTAGGATAGGTTTCTGAAAAACATCGCGTGGTGGAGTGCATTGTATGGGTGTGTGTTACATTACATTCACTAGTAGGAGTGAGAAAAACATCATGGGGTGGTGTGCATTGTATGGGTGTGTGTTACATTACATTCACCAGTAGGAGTGAGAAAAACATCACGGGGTGGTGTGAATCGGAGGGTCGGAATTAGGATAGGCAGTGAGTGGCAATGTCGGATGGAGAAAAGCACCGCGGGGTGGTCAGCATGGGAAGGTGAGGGAACATGCAGTGGCAATGTAAGATAGGTTTCTGAAAAAAAACCTGGGGTGGTGCGCATTGTATGGGTGTGTGTTACATTACATTCACTAGTAGGAGTGAGAAAAACATCACGGGGTGGTGCGCATTGTATGGGGGTGTGTTACATTACATTCAATATTAGGAGTGAGAAAAACATCACGGGGTGGTGTGAATCGGAGGGTCTGAATTAGGATAGGCAGTGAGTGGCAATGTAGGATGGAGAAAAGCAGCGCGGGGTGGTCAGCATGGGGAAGTCAGGGAACATGCAGTGGCAATATAGGATAGTTTTCTGAAAAACATCACGGGGTGGTGCACATTGTATGGGTGTGTGTTACATGTAATTCACTAGTAGGAGTGAGAAAAACATCAAGGGCTGGTGTGAATCGGGGGTCTGAATTAGGATCGGCAGTGAGTGGCAATGTAGGATAGAGAAAAGTACCACGGGGTGGTCAGCATGAGGAGGTCAGGGAACATGCAGTGGCAATGTAGGATAGGTTTCAGAAAAACATCACGGGGTGGTGCGCATTGTATGGGTGTGTGTTACATTACATTCACTAGTAGGAGTGAGAAAAACATCACGGGGTGGTGTGAATCGGAGGGTCTGAATTAGGATAGGCAGTGAGTGGCAATGTAGGATGGAGAAAAGCACCGCGGGGTGGTCAGCATGGGGAGGTCAGGGAACATGCAGTGGCAATGTAGGATAGGTTTCTGAAAAACATCGCGGGGTGGTGCGCATTGTGTGGGTGTGTGTTACATTACATTCACTAGTAGGAGTGAGAAAAACATCACGGGGTGGTGCGCATTGTATGGGTGTGTGTTACATTACATTCACTATTAGGAGTGAGAAAAACATCACGGGGTGGGGCGCATTGTATGGGTGTGTGTTACATTACATTCACTAATAGGTGTGAGAAAAACATCACGGGGTGGTGTGAATCGGAGGATCTGAATTAGGATAGGCAGTGAGTGGCAATGTAGGATGTGGAAAAGCACCGCGGGGTGGTCAGCATGGGAAGGTGAGGGAACATGCAGTGGCAATGTAAGATAGGTTTCTGAAAAAAAACCTGGGGTGGTGCGCATTGTATGGGTGTGTGTTACATTACATTCACTAGTAGGAGTGAGAAAAACATCACGGGGTGGTGCGCATTGTATGGGTGTGTGTTACATTACATTCAATATTAGGAGTGAGAAAAACATCACGGGGTGGTGTGAATCGGAGGGTCTGAATTAGGATAGGCAGTGAGTGGCAATGTAGGATGGAGAAAAGCAGCGCGGGGTGGTCAGCATGGGGAGGTCAGGGAACATGCAGTGGCAATATAGGATAGTTTTCTGAAAAACATCACGGGGTGGTGCACATTGTATGGGTGTGTGTTACATGTAATTCACTAGTAGGAGTGAGAAAAACATCAAGGGCTGGTGTGAATCGGGGGTCTGAATTAGGATCGGCAGTGAGTGGCAATGTAGGATAGAGAAAAGTACCACGGGGTGGTCAGCATGAGGAGGTCAGGGAACATGCAGTGGCAATGTAGGATAGGTTTCAGAAAAACATCACGGGGTGATGCGCATTGTATGGGTGTGTGTTACATTACATTCACTAGTAGGAGTGAGAAAAACATCACGGGGTGGTGTGAATCGGAGGGTCTGAATTAGGATAGGCAGTGAGTGGCTATGTAGGATGGAGAAAAGCAGCGCGGGGTGGTCAGCATGGGGAGGTCAGGGAACATGCAGTGGCAATGGAGGATAGGTTTCTGAAAAACATCGCTGGGTGGTGCGCATTGTATGGGTGTGTGTTATATTACATTCACTAGTAGGAGTGAGAAAAACATCACGGGGTGGTGCGCATTGTATGGGTGTGTGTTACATTACATTCACTAGTAGGAGTGAGAAAAACATCACGGGGTGGTGTGAATCGGAGGGTCTGAATTAGGATAGGCAGTGAGTGGCAATGTAGGATGGAGAAAAGCACCGCGGGGTGGTCAGCATGGGGAGGTCAGGGAACATGCAGTGGCAATGTAGGATAGGTTTCTGAAAAACATCGCGGGGTGGTGCGCATTGTGTGGGTGTGTGTTACATTACATTCACTAGTAGGAGTGAGAAAAACATCACGGGGTGGTGCGCATTGTATGGGTGTGTGTTACATTACATTCACTATTAGGAGTGAGAAAAACATCACGGGGTGGGGCGCATTGTATGGGTGTGTGTTACATTACATTCACTAATAGGTGTGAGAAAAACATCACGGGGTGGTGTGAATCGGAGGATCTGAATTAGGATAGGCAGTGAGTGGCAATGTAGGATGTGGAAAAGCACCGCGGGGTGGTCAGCATGGGGAAGTCAGGGAACATGCAGGGGCAATGTAGGATAGGTTTCTGAAAAATATCGCGGGGTGGTGCGCATTGTATGGGTGTGTGATACATTACATTCACTAGTAGGAGTGAGAAAAACATCACGGGGTGGTGTGAATCGGAGGGTATGAATTAGCATAGGCAGTGAGTGGCAATGTAGGATGGAGAAAAGCACCGCGGGGTGGTCATCATGGGGAAGTCCGGAAACATGCAGTGGCATTGAAGGATAGTTTTCTGAAAAACATCACGGGGTGGTGCGCATTGTATGGGTGTGTGTTACATTACATTCACTAGTAGGTGTGAGAAAAACATCACGGGGTGGTGTGAATCGGAGGGTCTGAATTAGGATAGGCAGTGAGTGGCAATGTAGGATGGAGAAAAGCACCGCGGGGTGGTCAGCATGGGGAGGTTAGGGAACATGCAGTGGCAATGTAGGATAGTTTTCTGAAAAACAGCGCGGGGTGGTGCGCATTGTATGGGTGTGTGTTACATTACATTCACTAGTAGGAGTGAGAAAAACATCACGGGGTGGTGTGAATCGGATGGTCTGAATTAGGATAGGCAGTGAGTGGCAATGTAGGATGGATAAAAGCACCGTGGGGTGGTCAGCATGGGGAGGTCAGGGAACATGCAGTGGCAGTGTAGGATAGGTTTCTGAAAAATATCGCGTGGTGGTGCGCATTGTATAGGTGTGTGTTACATTACATTCACTAGTAGGAGTGAGAAAAACATCACGGGGTGGTGTGAATCGGGGGTCTGAATTAGGATCGGCAGTGAGTGGCAATGTAGGATAGAGAAAAGCACCACGGGGTGGTCAGCATGGGCAGGTCAGGGAACATGCAGTGGCAATGTAGGATGGGTTTCTGAAAAACATCACGGGGTGGTGCGCATTGTATGGGTGTGTGTTACATTACATTCACTAGTAGGAGTGAGAAAAACATCACGGGGTGGTGCGCATTGTATGGGTGTGTGTTACATTACATTCACTAGTAGGAGTGAGAAAAACATCACGTGGTGGTGTGAATCAAAGGGTCTGAATTAGGATAGGCAGTGAGTGGCAATTTAGGATGGAGAAAAGCACCGCGGGGTGGTCAGCATGGGGAGGTCAGGGAACATGCAGTGGCAATGTAGGATAGCTTTCTGAAAAACATCGCGGGGTGGTGCGCATTGTGTGGGTGTGTGTTACATTACATTCACTAGTAGGATTGAGAAAAACATCACGGGGTGGTGCGCATTGTATGGGTGTGTGTTACATTACATTCACTATTAGGAGTGAGAAAAACATCACGGGGTGGGGCGCATTGTATGGGTGTGTGTTACATTACATTCACTAATAGGTGTGAGAAAAACATCACGGGGTGGTGTGAATCGGAGGATCTGAATTAGGATAGGCAGTGAGTGGCAATGTAGGATGGGGAAAAGCACCGCGGGGTGGTCAGCATGGGGAGGTCAGGGAACATGCAGTGGCAATGTAAGATAGGTTTCTGAAAAATATCGCGGGGTGGTGCGCATTGTATGGGTGTGTGATACATTACATTCACTAGTAGGAGTGAAAAAAACATCACGGGGTGGTGTGAATCGGAGGGTATGAATTAGCATAGGCAGTGAGTGGCAATGTAGGATGGAGAAAAGCACCGCGGGGTGGTCAGCATGGGGAGGTCAGGGAACATGCAGTGGCAATGTAGGATAGCTTTCTGAAAAACATCGCGGGGTGGTGCGCATTGTGTGGGTGTGTGTTACATTACCTTCACTAGTAGGATTGAGAAAAACATCACGGGGTGGTGCGCATTGTATGGGTGTGTGTTACATTACATTCACTAGTAGGAGTGAGAAAAACATCACGGGGTGGTGCGCATTGTATGGGTGTGTGTTACATTACATTCACTAGTAGGAGTGAGAAAAACATCACGGGGTGGTGTGAATCGGAGGGTCTGAATTAGGATAGGCAGTGAGTGGCAATGTAGGATGGAGAAAAGCACCGCGGGGTGGTCAGCATGGGGAGGTCAGGGAACATGCAGTGGCAATGTAGGATAGGTTTCTGAAAAACATCGCGGGGTGGTGCGCATTGTGTGGGTGTGTGTTACATTACATTCACTAGTAGGAGTGAGAAAAACATCACGGGGTGGTGCGCATTGTATGGGTGTGTGTTACATTACATTCACTATTAGGAGTGAGAAAAACATCACGGGGTGGGGCGCATTGTATGGGTGTGTGTTACATTACATTCACTAATAGGTGTGAGAAAAACATCACGGGGTGGTGTGAATCGGAGGATCTGAATTAGGATAGGCAGTGAGTGGCAATGTAGGATGTGGAAAAGCACCGCGGGGTGGTCAGCATGGGGAAGTCAGGGAACATGCAGGGGCAATGTAGGATAGGTTTCTGAAAAATATCGCGGGGTGGTGCGCATTGTATGGGTGTGTGATACATTACATTCACTAGTAGGAGTGAGAAAAACATCACGGGGTGGTGTGAATCGGAGGGTATGAATTAGCATAGGCAGTGAGTGGCAATGTAGGATGGAGAAAAGCACCGCGGGGTGGTCATCATGGGGAAGTCCGGAAACATGCAGTGGCATTGAAGGATAGTTTTCTGAAAAACATCACGGGGTGGTGCGCATTGTATGGGTGTGTGTTACATTACATTCACTAGTAGGTGTGAGAAAAACATCACGGGGTGGTGTGAATCGGAGGGTCTGAATTAGGATAGGCAGTGAGTGGCAATGTAGGATGGAGAAAAGCACCGCGGGGTGGTCAGCATGGGGAGGTTAGGGAACATGCAGTGGCAATGTAGGATAGTTTTCTGAAAAACAGCGCGGGGTGGTGCGCATTGTATGGGTGTGTGTTACATTACATTCACTAGTAGGAGTGAGAAAAACATCACGGGGTGGTGTGAATCGGATGGTCTGAATTAGGATAGGCAGTGAGTGGCAATGTAGGATGGATAAAAGCACCGTGGGGTGGTCAGCATGGGGAGGTCAGGGAACATGCAGTGGCAGTGTAGGATAGGTTTCTGAAAAATATCGCGTGGTGGTGCGCATTGTATAGGTGTGTGTTACATTACATTCACTAGTAGGAGTGAGAAAAACATCACGGGGTGGTGTGAATCGGGGGTCTGAATTAGGATCGGCAGTGAGTGGCAATGTAGGATAGAGAAAAGCACCACGGGGTGGTCAGCATGGGCAGGTCAGGGAACATGCAGTGGCAATGTAGGATGGGTTTCTGAAAAACATCACGGGGTGGTGCGCATTGTATGGGTGTGTGTTACATTACATTCACTAGTAGGAGTGAGAAAAACATCACGGGGTGGTGCGCATTGTATGGGTGTGTGTTACATTACATTCACTAGTAGGAGTGAGAAAAACATCACGTGGTGGTGTGAATCAAAGGGTCTGAATTAGGATAGGCAGTGAGTGGCAATTTAGGATGGAGAAAAGCACCGCGGGGTGGTCAGCATGGGGAGGTCAGGGAACATGCAGTGGCAATGTAGGATAGCTTTCTGAAAAACATCGCGGGGTGGTGCGCATTGTGTGGGTGTGTGTTACATTACATTCACTAGTAGGATTGAGAAAAACATCACGGGGTGGTGCGCATTGTATGGGTGTGTGTTACATTACATTCACTATTAGGAGTGAGAAAAACATCACGGGGTGGGGCGCATTGTATGGGTGTGTGTTACATTACATTCACTAATAGGTGTGAGAAAAACATCACGGGGTGGTGTGAATCGGAGGATCTGAATTAGGATAGGCAGTGAGTGGCAATGTAGGATGGGGAAAAGCACCGCGGGGTGGTCAGCATGGGGAGGTCAGGGAACATGCAGTGGCAATGTAAGATAGGTTTCTGAAAAATATCGCGGGGTGGTGCGCATTGTATGGGTGTGTGATACATTACATTCACTAGTAGGAGTGAAAAAAACATCACGGGGTGGTGTGAATCGGAGGGTATGAATTAGCATAGGCAGTGAGTGGCAATGTAGGATGGAGAAAAGCACCGCGGGGTGGTCAGCATGGGGAGGTCAGGGAACATGCAGTGGCAATGTAGGATAGCTTTCTGAAAAACATCGCGGGGTGGTGCGCATTGTGTGGGTGTGTGTTACATTACCTTCACTAGTAGGATTGAGAAAAACATCACGGGGTGGTGCGCATTGTATGGGTGTGTGTTACATTACATTCACTAGTAGGAGTGAGAAAAACATCACGGGGTGGTGCGCATTGTATGGGTGTGTGTTACATTACATTCACTAGTAGGAGTGAGAAAAACATCACGGGGTGGTGTGAATCGGAGGGTCTGAATTAGGATAGGCAGTGAGTGGCAATGTAGGATGGAGAAAAGCACCGCGGGGTGGTCAGCATGGGGAGGTCAGGGAACATGCAGTGGCAATGTAGGATAGGTTTCTGAAAAACATCGCGGGGTGGTGCGCATTGTGTGGGTGTGTGTTACATTACATTCACTAGTAGGAGTGAGAAAAACATCACGGGGTGGTGCGCATTGTATGGGTGTGTGTTACATTACATTCACTATTAGGAGTGAGAAAAACATCACGGGGTGGGGCGCATTGTATGGGTGTGTGTTACATTACATTCACTAATAGGTGTGAGAAAAACATCACGGGGTGGTGTGAATCGGAGGATCTGAATTAGGATAGGCAGTGAGTGGCAATGTAGGATGTGGAAAAGCACCGCGGGGTGGTCAGCATGGGGAAGTCAGGGAACATGCAGGGGCAATGTAGGATAGGTTTCTGAAAAATATCGCGGGGTGGTGCGCATTGTATGGGTGTGTGATACATTACATTCACTAGTAGGAGTGAGAAAAACATCACGGGGTGGTGTGAATCGGAGGGTATGAATTAGCATAGGCAGTGAGTGGCAATGTAGGATGGAGAAAAGCACCGCGGGGTGGTCATCATGGGGAAGTCCGGAAACATGCAGTGGCATTGAAGGATAGTTTTCTGAAAAACATCACGGGGTGGTGCGCATTGTATGGGTGTGTGTTACATTACATTCACTAGTAGGTGTGAGAAAAACATCACGGGGTGGTGTGAATCGGAGGGTCTGAATTAGGATAGGCAGTGAGTGGCAATGTAGGATGGAGAAAAGCACCGCGGGGTGGTCAGCATGGGGAGGTTAGGGAACATGCAGTGGCAATGTAGGATAGTTTTCTGAAAAACAGCGCGGGGTGGTGCGCATTGTATGGGTGTGTGTTACATTACATTCACTAGTAGGAGTGAGAAAAACATCACGGGGTGGTGTGAATCGGATGGTCTGAATTAGGATAGGCAGTGAGTGGCAATGTAGGATGGATAAAAGCACCGTGGGGTGGTCAGCATGGGGAGGTCAGGGAACATGCAGTGGCAGTGTAGGATAGGTTTCTGAAAAATATCGCGTGGTGGTGCGCATTGTATAGGTGTGTGTTACATTACATTCACTAGTAGGAGTGAGAAAAACATCACGGGGTGGTGTGAATCGGGGGTCTGAATTAGGATCGGCAGTGAGTGGCAATGTAGGATAGAGAAAAGCACCACGGGGTGGTCAGCATGGGCAGGTCAGGGAACATGCAGTGGCAATGTAGGATGGGTTTCTGAAAAACATCACGGGGTGGTGCGCATTGTATGGGTGTGTGTTACATTACATTCACTAGTAGGAGTGAGAAAAACATCACGGGGTGGTGCGCATTGTATGGGTGTGTGTTACATTACATTCACTAGTAGGAGTGAGAAAAACATCACGTGGTGGTGTGAATCAAAGGGTCTGAATTAGGATAGGCAGTGAGTGGCAATTTAGGATGGAGAAAAGCACCGCGGGGTGGTCAGCATGGGGAGGTCAGGGAACATGCAGTGGCAATGTAGGATAGCTTTCTGAAAAACATCGCGGGGTGGTGCGCATTGTGTGGGTGTGTGTTACATTACATTCACTAGTAGGATTGAGAAAAACATCACGGGGTGGTGCGCATTGTATGGGTGTGTGTTACATTACATTCACTATTAGGAGTGAGAAAAACATCACGGGGTGGGGCGCATTGTATGGGTGTGTGTTACATTACATTCACTAATAGGTGTGAGAAAAACATCACGGGGTGGTGTGAATCGGAGGATCTGAATTAGGATAGGCAGTGAGTGGCAATGTAGGATGGGGAAAAGCACCGCGGGGTGGTCAGCATGGGGAGGTCAGGGAACATGCAGTGGCAATGTAAGATAGGTTTCTGAAAAATATCGCGGGGTGGTGCGCATTGTATGGGTGTGTGATACATTACATTCACTAGTAGGAGTGAAAAAAACATCACGGGGTGGTGTGAATCGGAGGGTATGAATTAGCATAGGCAGTGAGTGGCAATGTAGGATGGAGAAAAGCACCGCGGGGTGGTCATCATGGGGAAGTCCGGGAACATGCAGTGGCAATGAAGGATAGTTTTCTGAAAAACATCACGGGGTGGTGCGCATTGTATGGGTGTGTGTTACATTACATTCACTAGTAGGAGTGAGAAAAACATCACGGGGTGGTGTGAATCGGAGGGTCTGAATTAGGATAGGCAGTGAGTGGCAATGTAGGATGGAGAAAAACACCGCGGGGTGGTCAGCATGGGGAGGTCAGGGAACATGCAGTGGCAATATAGGATAGTTTTCTGAAAAACATCACGGGGTGGTGCACATTGTATGGGTGTGTGTTACATGACATTCACTAGTAGGAGTGAGAAAAACATCACGGGGTGGTGTGAATCGGGGGTCTGAATTTGGATCGGCAGTGAGTGGCAATGTAGGACAGAGAAAAGCACCACGGGGTGGTCAGCATGGGGAGGTCAGGGAACATGCAGTGGCAATGTAGGATAGGTTTCTGAAAAACATCACGGGGTGGTGCGCATTGTATGGGTGTGTGTTACATTACATTCACTAGTAGGAGTGAGAAAAATATCACGGGGTGGTGTGAATCGGAGGGTCTGAATTAGGATAGGCAGTGAGTGGCTATGTAGGTTGGAGAAAAGCAGCGCGGGGTGGTCAGCATCGGGAGGTCAGGGAACATGCAGTGGCAATGGAGGATAGGTTTCTGAAAAACATCGCGGGGTGGTGCACATTGTATGGGTATGTGTTACATTACATTCACTAGTAGGAATGAGAAAAACATCACGGGGTGGTGTGAATCGGAGGGTCTGAATTAGGATAGGCAGTGAGTAGCAATCTAGGATGGAGAAAAGCACCGCGGGGTGGTCAGCATGGGGAAGTCAGGGAACATGCAGTGGCAATGTAAGATAGGTTTCTGAAAAACATCGCTGGGTGGTGCGCATTGTATGGGTGTGTGTTACATTACATTCACTAGTAGGAGTGAGAAAAACATCACGGGATGGTGCGCATTGTATGGGTGTGTGTTACATTACATTCACTAGTAGGAGTGAGAAAAACATCACGGGGTGGTGTGAATCGGAGGGTCTGAATTAGGATAGGCAGTGAGTGGCAATGTAGGATGGAGAAAAGCACCGCGGGGTGGTCAGCATGGGGAGGTCAGGGAACATGCAGTGGCAATGTAGGATAGGTTTCTGAAAAACATCGCGGCGTGGTGCGCATTGTGTGGGTGTGTGTTACATTACATTCACCTGTAGGAGTGAGAAAATCATCACGGGGTGGTGCGCATTGTATGGGTGTGTGTTACATTACATTCACTATTAGGAATGAGAAAAACATCACGGGGTGGGGCGCATTGTATGGGTGTGTGTTACATTACATTCACTAATAGGTTTGATAAAAACATCACAGGGTGGTGTGAATCGGAGGATCTGAATTAGGATAGGCAGTGAGTGGCAATGTAGGATGGGGAAAAGCACCGTGGGGTGCTCAGCATGGGGAGGTCAGGGAACATGCAGTGGCAATGTAGGATAGGTTTCTGAAAAATATCGCGGGGTGGTGCGCATTGTATGGGTGTGTGATACATTACATTCACTAGTAGGAGTGAGAAAAACATCACGGGGTGGTGTGAATCGGAGTGTCTGAATTAGGATAGGCATTGAGTGGCAATGTAGGATAGAGAAAAGCACCGCGGGGTGGTCAGCATGGGGAGGTCAGGGAACATGCAGTGGCAATGTAGGATAGTTTTCTGAAAAACATCTCGGGGTGGTGCGCATGGTATGGGTGTGTGTTACATTACATTCAACAGTAGGTGTGAGAAAAACATCACGGGGTGGTGTGAATCAGAGGGTCTGAATTGGGATAGGCAGTGAGTGGCAGTGTAGGATGGAGAAAAGCACCGCGGGGTGGTCAGCATGGGGAGGTCAGGGAACATGCAGTGGCAGTGTAGGATAGGTTTCTGAAAAACATCGCGTGGTGGTGCGCATTGTATAGGTGTGTGTTACATTACATTCACTAGTAGGAGTGAGAAAAACATCACGGGGTGGTGTGAATCGGAGGGTATGAATTAGGATAGGCAGTGAGTGGCAATGTAGGATGGAGAAAAGCACCGCGGGGTGGTCAGCGTGGGGAAGTCCGGGAACATGCAGTGGCAATGAAGGATAGTTTTCTTAAAAACATCATGGGCTGGTGCACATTGTATGGCTGTGTGTTACATTACATTCACTAGTAGGAGTGAGAAAAACATCACGGGGTGGTGTGAATCGGAGGGTCTGAATTAGGATAGGCAGTGAGTGGCAATGTATGATGGAGAAAAGCACCGCGTGGTGTTCAGCATGGGGAGGTTAGGGAACATGCAGTGGCAATGTAGGATAGGATTCTGAAAAATATCGCGGGGTCGTGCGCATTGTATGGGTGTGTGTTACATTGCATTCACCAGTAGGAGTGAGAAAAACATCACGGGGTGGTGTGAATCGGAGGGTCTGAATTAGGATAGGCAGTGAGTGGCAATGTATGATGGAGAAAAGCACCGCGGGGTGTTCAGCATGGGGAGGTCAGGGAACATGCAGTGGCAATGTAGGATAGGATTCTGAAAAACATCGCGGGGTGGTGCGCATTGTATGGGTGTGTGTTACATTGCATTCACCAGTAGGAGTGAGAAAAACATCACGGGGTGTTGTGAATCGGAGGGTCTGAATTAGGATAGGCAGTGAGCGGCAATGTAGGATGGAGAAAAGCACGGGGGGGTGGTCAGCATGGGGAAGTCAGGGAACATGCAGTGGCAATGTAGGATAGTTTTCTGAAAAACATCACGGGGTGGTGCGCAATGTATGGGTGTGTGTTACATTACATTCACTAGTAGGAGTGAGAAAAACATCACGGGGTGGTGTGAATCGGAGAGTCTGAATTAGGATAGGCAGTGAGTGGCAATGTAGGATAGAGAAAAGCACTGCGGGGTGGTCAGCATGCGGAGGTCAGGGAACATGCAGTGGCAATGTAGGATAGGTTACTGAAAAACATCGTGGGGTGGTGCGCATTGTATGGGTGTGTGTTACATTACATTCACTAGTAGGAGTGAGAAAAACATCACGGGGTGGTGTGAATCGGAGGGTCTGAATTAGGATAGGCAGTGAGTGGCAATGTATGATGGAGAAAAGCACCGCGGGGTGGTCAGCATGGGGAGGTCAGGGAACATGCAGTGGCAATGTAGGATAGGTTTCTGAAAAACATCGAGTGGTGGTGCGCATTGTATGGGTGTGTGTTACATTACTTTCACTAGTAGGAGTGAGAAAATCATCACGGGGTGGCTCACATTGTATGGGTGTGTGTTACATTACATTCACTAGTAGGAGTGAGAAAAACATCACGGGGTGGTGTGAATCGGAGGGTCTGTATTAGGATAGGCAGTGAGTGACGATGTAGGATGGAGAAAAGCACCGCGGGGTGGTCAGCATGGGGAGGTCAGGGAACATGCAATGGCAATGTAGGATAGGTTTCTGAAAAACATCGCAGGGTGGTGCGCATTTTATGGGTGTGTGTTACATTACATTCACTAGTAGGAGTGAGAGAAACATCACGGGGTGGTGTGAATCGGAGGGTCTGAATTAGGATAGGCAGTGAGTGGCAATGTAGGATGGAGAAAAGCACCGCGGGGTGGTCAGCATGGGGAGGTCAGGGAAGATGCAGTGGCAATGTAGGATAGGTTTCTGAAAAACATCGCGGGGTGGTACGCATTGTATGGGTGTGTGTTAATTTACATTCACTAGTAGGAGTGAGAAAAACATCACGGGGTGGTGTGAATTGGAGGGTCTGAATTAGGATAGACAGTGAGTGGCAATGTAGGATGGAGAAAAGCACCGCGGGGTGGTCAGCATGGGGACGTCAGGGAACATGCAGTGGCAATCTAGGATAGGTTTCTGAAAAACATTGCGGGGTGGTGCGCATTGTATGGGTGTGTGTTACATTACATTCACTAGTAGGAGTGAGAAAAACATCACGGGGTGGTGTGAATCGGAGGGTCTGAATTAGGATAGGCAGTGAGTGGCAATGTATGATGGAGAAAAGCACCGCGGGGTGGTCAGCATGGGGAGGTCAGGGAACATGCAGTGGCAATGTAGGATAGGTTTATGAAAAATATCGCGGGGTGGTGCGCATTGTATGGGTGTGTGTTACATTACATTCACTAGTAGGAGTGAGAAAAACGTCAGGGGGTGGTGCAGATTGTATGGGTGTGTGTTACATTACATTCTCTAGTAGGAGTGCGAAAAATATCATGGGGTGGTGCGCATTGTATGGGTGTGTGTTACATTACATTCACTAGTAGGAGTGAGAAAAACATCACGGGGTGGGGTCAATCGGAGGGTCTGAATTAGGATAGGCAGTGAGTGGCAATGTAGGATGGAGAACAGCACCGCGGGGTGGTCAGCATGGGGAGGTCAGGGAACATGCCGTGGCAATGTAAGATAGGTTTCTGAAAAATATCGCGGGGAGGTGCGCATTGTATGGGTGTGTGATACATTACATTCACTAGTAGGAGTGAAAAAAACATCACGGGGTGGTGTGAATCGGAGGGTATGAATTAGCATAGGCAGTGAGTGGCAATGTAGGATGGAGAAAAGCACCGCGGGGTGGTCATCATGGGGAAGTCCGGGAACATGCAGTGGCAATGAAGGATAGTTTTCTGAAAAACATCACGGGGTAGTGCGCATTGTATGGGTGTGTGTTACATTACATTCACTAGTAGGAGTGAGAAAAACATCACGGTGTGGTGTGAATCGGAGGGTCTGAATTAGGATAGGCAGTGAGTGGCAATGTAGGATGGAGAAAAACACCGCGGGGTGGTCAGCATGGGGAGGTCAGGGAACATGCAGTGGCAATATAGGATAGTTTTCTGAAAAACATCACGGGGTGGTGCACATTGTATGGGTGTGTGTTACATGACATTCACTAGTAGGAATGAGAAAAACATCACGGGGTGGTGTGAATCGGGGGTCTGAATTAGGATCGGCAGTGAGTGGCAATGTAGGACAGAGAAAAGCACCACGGGGTGGTCAGCATGGGGAGGTCAGGGAACATGCAGTGGCAATGTAGGATAGGTTTCTGAAAAACATCACGGGGTGGTGCGCATTGTATGGGTGTGTGTTACATTACATTCACTAGTAGGAGTGAGAAAAATATCACGGGGTGGTGTGAATCGGAGGGTCTGAATTAGGATAGGCAGTGAGTGGCTATGTAGGATGGAGAAAAGCAGCGCGGGGTGGTCAGCATCGGGAGGTCAGGGAACATGCAGTGGCAATGGAGGATAGGTTTCTGAAAAACATCGCGGGGTGGTGCACATTGTATGGGTATGTGTTACATTACATTCGCTAGTAGGAATGAGAAAAACATCACAGGGTGGTGTGAATCGGAGGGTCTGAATTAGGATAGGCAGTGAGTAGCAATCTAGGATGGAGAAAAGCACCGCGGGGTGGTCAGCATGGGGAGGTCAGGGAACATGCAGTGGCAATGTAAGATAGGTTTCTGAAAAACATCGCTGGGTGGTGCGCATTGTATGGGTGTGTGTTACATTACATTCACTAGTAGGAGTGAGAAAAACATCACGGGATGGTGCGCATTGTATGGGTGTGTGTTACATTACATTCACTAGTAGGAGTGAGAAAAACATCACGGGGTGGTGTGAATCGGAGGGTCTGAATTAGGATAGGCAGTGAGTGGCAATGTAGGATGGAGAAAAGCACCGCGGGGTGGTCAGCATGGGGAGGTCAGGGAACATGCAGTGGCAATGTAGGATAGGTTTCTGAAAAACATCGCGGGGTGGTGCGCATTGTGTGGGTGTGTGTTACATTACATTCACCAGTAGGAGTGAGAAAAACATCACGGGGTGGTGCGCATTGTATGGGTGTGTGTTACATTACATTCACTATTAGGAATGAGAAAAACATCACGGGGTGGGGCGCATTGTATGGGTGTGTGTTACATTACATTCACTAATAGGTGTGAGAAAAACATCACAGGGTGGTGTGAATCGGAGGATCTGAATTAGGATAGGCAGTGAGTGGCAATGTAGGATGGGGAAAAGCACCGTGGGGTGGTCAGCATGGGGAGGTCAGGGAACATGCAGTGGCAATGTAGGATAGGTTTCTGAAAAATATCGCGGGGTGGTGCGCATTGTATGGGTGTGTGATACATTACATTCACTAGTAGGAGTGAGAAAAACATCACGGGGTGGTGTGAATCGGAGTGTCTGAATTAGGATAGGCATTGAGTGGCAATGTAGGATGGAGAAAAGCACCGCGGGGTGGTCAGCATGGGGAGGTCAGGGAACATGCAGTGGCAATGTAGGATAGTTTTCTGAAAAACATCTCGGGGTGGTGCGCATGGTATGGGTGTGTGTTACATTACATTCACCAGTAGGAGTGAGAAAAACATCACGGGGTGGTGTGAATCGGATGGTCTGAATTAGGATAGGCAGTGAGTGGCAATGTAGGAAGGAGAAAAGCACCGCGGGGTGGTCAGCATGCGGAGGTCAGGGAACATGCAGTGGCAGTGTAGGATAGGTTTCTGAAAAATATCGCGTGGTGGTGCGCATTGTATGGGTGTGTGTTACATTACATTCAACAGTAGGTGTGAGAAAAACATCACGGGGTGGTGTGAATCAGAGGGTCTGAATTGGGATAGGCAGTGAGTGGCAATGTAGGATGGAGAAAAGCACCGCGGGGTGGTCAGCATGGGGAGGTCAGGGAACATGCAGTGGCAGTGTAGGATAGGTTTCTGAAAAACATCGCGTGGTGGTGCGCATTGTATAGGTGTGTGTTACATTACATTCACTAGTAGGAGTGAGAAAAACATCACGGGGTGGTGTGAATCGGAGGGTATGAATTAGGATAGGCAGTGAGTGGCAATGTAGGATGGAGAAAAGCACCGCGGGGTGGTCAGCGTGGGGAAGTCCGGGAACATGCAGTGGCAATGAAGGATAGTTTTCTTAAAAACATCATGGGCTGGTGCACATTGTATGGGTGTGTGTTACATTACCTTCACTAGTAGGAGTGAGAAAAACATCACGGTGTGGTGTGAATCGGAGGGTCTGAATTAGGATAGGCAGTGAGTAGCAATGTAGTATAGAGAAAAGCACCGCAGGGTGGTCAGCATGGGGAAGTCAGGGAACATGCAGTGGCAATGTAGAATAGTTTTCTGAAAAACATCACGGTGTGGTGAGCATTGTATGGGTGTGTGTTACATTACATTCACTAGTAGGACTGAGAAAAACATCACGGGGTGGTGTGAATCGGAGAGTCTGAATTAGGATAGGCAGTGAGTGGCAATGTAGGATAGAGAAAAGCACTGCGGGGTGGTCAGCATGCGGAGGTCAGGGAACATGCAGTGGCAATGTAGGATAGGTTACTGAAAAACATCGTGAGGTGGTGCGCATTGTATGGGTGTGTGTTACATTACATTCACTAGTAGGAGTGAGAAAAACATCACGGGGTGGTGTGAATCGGAGGGTCTGAATTAGGATAGGCAGTGAGTGGCAATGTATGATGGAGAAAAGCACCGCGTGGTGTTCAGCATGGGGAGGTTAGGGAACATGCAGTGGCAATGTAGGATAGGATTCTGAAAAATATCGCGGGGTCGTGCGCATTGTATGGGTGTGTGTTACATTGCATTCACCAGTAGGAGTGAGAAAAACATCACGGGGTGGTGTGAATCGGAGGGTCTGAATTAGGATAGGCAGTGAGTGGCAATGTATGATGGAGAAAAGCACCGCGGGGTGTTCAGCATGGGGAGGTCAGGGAACATGCAGTGGCAATGTAAGATAGGATTCTAAAAAACATCGCGGGGTGGTGCGCATTGTATGGGTGTGTGTTACATTGCATTCACCAGTAGGAGTGAGAAAAACATCACGGGGTGTTGTGAATCGGAGGGTCTGAATTAGGATAGGCAGTGAGTGGCAATGTAGGATGGAGAAAAGCACGGCGGGGTGGTCAGCATGGGGAAGTCAGGGAACATGCAGTGGCAATGTAGGATAGTTTTCTGAAAAACATCACGGGGTGGTGCGCAATGTATGGGTGTGTGTTACATTACATTCACTAGTAGGAGTGAGAAAAACATCACGGGGTGGTGTGAATCGGAGAGTCTGAATTAGGATAGGCAGTGAGTGGCAATGTAGGATAGAGAAAAGCACTGCGGGGTGGTCAGCATGCGGAGGTCAGGGAACATGCAGTGGCAATGTAGGATAGGTTACTGAAAAACATCGTGGGGTGGTGCGCATTGTATGGGTGTGTGTTACATTACATTCACTAGTAGGAGTGAGAAAAACATCACGGGGTGGTGTGAATCGGAGGGTCTGAATTAGGATAGGCAGTGAGTGGCAATGTATGATGGAGATAAGCACCGCGGGGTGTTCAGCATGGGGAGGGCAGGGAACATGCATTGGCAATGTAGGATAGGATTCTGAAAAACATCGCGGGGTGGTGCGCATTGTATGGGTGTGTGTTACATTGCATTCACCAGTAGGAGTGAGAAAAACATCACGGGGTGGTGTGAATCGGAGGGTCTGAATTAGAATAGGCACTGAGTGTCAATGTAGGATGGAGAAAAGCACCGCGGGGTGGTCAGCATGGGGAGGTCAGGGAACATGCAGTGGCAATGTAGGATAGGTTTCTGAAAAACATCGAGTGGTGGTGCGCATTGTATGGGTGTGTGTTACATTACTTTCACTAGTAGGAGTGAGAAAATCATCACGGGGTGGCTCACATTGTATGGGTGTGTGTTACATTACATTCACTAGTAGGAGTGAGAAAAACATCACGGGGTGGTGTGAATCGGAGGGTCTGAATTAGGATAGGCAGTGAGTGGCAATGTATGATGGAGAAAAGCACCGCGGGGTGGTCAGCATGGGGAGGTCAGGGAAGATGCAGTGGCAATGTAGGATAGGTTTCTGAAAAACATCGCGGGGTGGTACGCATTGTATGGGTGTGTGTTACATTACATTGACTAGTAGGAGTGAGAGAAACATCACGGGGTGGTGTGAATCGGAGGGTCTGAATTAGGATAGGCAGTGAGTGGCAATGTAGGATGGAGAAAAGCACCGCGGGGTGGTCAGCATGGGGAGGTCAGGGAACATGCAGTGGCAATGTAGGATAGGTTACTGAAAAACATCGCGGGGTGGTGCGCATTGTATGGGTGTGTGTTAATTTACATTCACTAGTAGGAGTGAGAAAAACATCACGGGGTGGTGTGAATTGGAGGGTCTGAATTAGGATAGACAGTGATTGGTAATGTAGGATGGAGAAAAGCACCGCGGGGTGGTCAGCATGGGGACGTCAGGGAACATGCAGTGGCAATGTAGGATAGGTTTCTGAAAAACATTGCGGGGTGGTGCGCATTGTATGGGTGTGTGTTACATTACATTCACTAGTAGGAGTGAGAAAAACATCACGGGGTGTTGTGAATCGGAGGGTCTGAATTAGGATAGGCAGTGAGTGGCAATGTAGGATGGAGAAAAGCACCGCGGGGTGGTCAGCATGGGGAGGTCAGGGAACATCCAGTGGCAATGTAGGATAATTTTCTGAAAAACATCGCGGGGTGGTGCGCATTGTATGGGTGTGTGTTACATTACATTCACTAGTAGGAGTGAGAAAAACGTCAGGGGGTGGTGCAGATTGTATGGGTGTGTGTTACATTACATTCTCTAGTAGGAGTGCGAAAAATATCATGGGGTGGTGCGCATTGTATGGGTGTGTGTTACATTACATTCACTAGTAGGAGTGAGAAAAACATCACGGGGTGGGGTCAATCGGAGGGTCTGAATTAGGATAGGCAGTGAGTGGCAATGTAGGATGGAGAACAGCACGGCGGTGTGGTCAGCATGGGGAGGTCAGGGAACATGCCGTGGCAATGTAGATAAGGTTTCTGAAAAACATCGCGGGGTGGTGCGCATTGTATGGGTGTGTGTTACATTACATTCACTAGTAGGAGTGAGAAAAACATCACGGGGTGGTTCGCATCGTATGGGTGTGTGTTACATTACATTCACTAGTAGCAGTGAGAAAAACATCACGGGGTGGTGTGAATGGAGGGTCTGAATTAGGATAGGCAGTGAGTGGCAATGTAGGATGGAGAAAAGCAACGCAGGGTGGTCAGCATGGGGAGGTCTGGGAACATGCAGTGGCAATGTAGGATAGGATTCTGAAAAACATCGCGGGGTGGTGCGCATTGTATGGGTGTGTGTTACATTGCATTCACCAGTAGGAGTGAGAAAAACATCACGGGGTGGTGTGAAGCGGAGGGTCTGAATTAGGATAGGCAGTGAGTGGCAATGTAGAATAGAGAAAAGCACCGTCGGGTGGTCAGCTTGGGGAGGTCAGGGAACATGCAGTGGCAATGTAGGATAGGTTACCTAAAAACATCGCGGGGTGGTGCGCATTGTATGGGTGTGTGTTACATTACATTCACTAGTAGGTGTGAGAAAAACATCACGGGGTGGTGTGAATCGGAGGGTCTGAATTGGGATAGGCAGTGAGTGGCAATGTAGGATGGAGAAAAGCACCGCGGGGTGGTCAGCATGGGGAGGTCAGGGAACATGCTGTGGCAATGTAGGATAGGTTTTTGTAGAACATCGCGGGGTGGTGCGCATTGTATGGGTGTGTGTTACATTACATTCACTAGTAGGAGTGAGAAAAACATCGCGGGGTGGTGTGCATTGTTTGGGTTGTGTTTCATTACATTCACTAGTAGGAGTGAGAAAAACATCACGGGGTGGTGTGAATCGGAGAGTCTGAATTAGGATAGGCAGTGAGTGGCAATGTAGGATAGAGAAGAGCACTGCGGGGTGGTCAGCATGCGGAGGTCAGGGAACATGCAGTGGCAATGTAGGATAGGTTACTGAAAAACATCGTGGGGTGGTGCGCATTGTATGGGTGTGTGTTACATTACATTCATTAGTAGGAGTGAGAAAAACATCACGGGGTGGTGTGAATCGGAGGGTCTGAATTAGGAGAGGCAGTGAGTGGCAATGTATGATGGAGAAAAGCACCGCGTGGTGTTCAGCATGGGGAGGTTAGGGAACATGCAGTGGCAATGTAGGATAGGATTCTGAAAAATATCGCGGGGTCGTGCGCATTGTATGGGTGTGTGTTACACTGCATTCACCAGTAGGAGTGAGAAAAACATCACGGGGTGGTGTGAATCGGAGGGTCTGAATTAGGATAGGCAGTGAGTGGCAATGTATGATGGAGAAAAGCACCGCGGGGTGTTCAGCATGGGGAGGTCAGGGAACATGCAGTGGCAATGTAGGATAGGATTCTGAAAAACATCGCGGGGTGGTGCGCATTGTATGGGTGTGTGTTACATTACATTCACTAGTAGGAGTGAGAAAAATATCACGGGGTGGTGTGAATCGGAGCATCTGAATTAGGATAGGCAGTGAGTGGCAATGTAGGATGGAGAAAAGCACCGCGGGGTGGTCAGCATGGCGAGGTCAGGGAAGATGCAGTGGCAATGTAGGATAGGTTTCTGAAAAACATCGCGGGGTGGTACGCATTGTATGGGTGTGTGTTACATTACATTGACTAGTAGGAGTGAGAAAAACATCACGGGGTGGTGTGAATCGGAGGGTCTGAATTAGGATAGGCAGTGAGTGGCAATGTAGGATGGAGAAAAGCACCGCGGGGTGGTCAGCATGGGGAGGTCAGGGAACATGCAGTGGCAATGTAGGATAGGTTTATGAAAAATATCGCGGGGTGGTGCGCATTGTATGGGTGTGTGTTTCATTACATTCACTCTTAGGAGTGAGAAAAACGTCAGGGGGTGGTGCAGATTGTATGGGTGTGTGTTACATTACATTCTCTAGTAGGAGTGAGAAAAATATCATGGGGTGGTGCGCATTGTATGGGTGTGTGTTACATTACATTCACTAGTAGGAGTGAGAAAAACATCACGGGGTGGGGTCAATCGGAGGGTCTGAATTAGGATAGGCAGTGAGTGGCAATGTAGGATGGAGAACAGCACCGCGGGGTGGTCAGCATGGGGAGGTCAGGGAACATGCCGTGGCAATGTAGATAAGGTTTCTGAAAAACATCGCGGGGTGGTGCGCATTGTATGGGTGTGTGTTACATTACATTCACTAGTAGGAGTGAGAAAAACATCACGGGGTGGTTCGCATCGTATGGGTGTGTGTTACATTACATTCACGAGTAGCAGTGAGAAAAACATCACGGGGTGGTGTGAATGGAGGGTCTGAATTAGGATAGGCAGTGAGTGGCAATGTAGGATGGAGAAAAGCAACGCAGGGTGGTCAACATGGGGAGGTCTGGGAACATGCAGTGGCAATGTAGTATAGGATTCTGAAAAACATCGCGGGGTGGTGCGCATTTTATGGGTGTGTGTTACATTGCATTCACCAGTAGGAGTGAGAAAAACATCACGGGGTGGTGTGAATCGGAGGGTCTGAATTAGGATAGGCAGTGAGTGGCAATGTAGAATAGAGAAAAGCACCGTGGGGTGGTCAGCTTGGGGAGGTCAGGGAACATGCAGTGGCAATGTAGGATAGGTTACTGAAAAACATCGCGGGGTGGTGCGCATTGTATGGGTGTGTGTTACATTACATTCACTAGTAGGAGTGAGAAAAACATCACGGTGTGGTGTGAATCGGAGGGTCTGAATTAGGATAGGCAGTGAGTGGCAATGTAGGATGGAGAAAAGCACCGCGGGGTGTTCAGAATGTGGAGGTCAGGGAACATGCAGTGGCAACGTAGTATAGGTTTCTGAAAAACATCGCGTGGTGGTGTGCATTGTATGGGTGTGTGTTACATTACATTCACTAGTAGGTGTGAGAAAAACATCACGGGGTGGTGTGAATCGGAGGGTCTGAATTGGGATAGGCAGTGAGTGGCAATGTAGGATGGAGAAAAGCACCGCGGGGTGGTCAGCATGGGGAGGTCAGGGAACATGCTGTGGCAATGTAGGATAGGTTTTTGTAAAACATCGCGGGGTGGTGCGCATTGTATGGGTGTGTGTTACATTACATTCACTAGTAGGAGTGAGAAAAACATCGCGGCGTGGTGTGCATTGTTTGGGTTGTGTTTCATTACATTCACTAGTAGGAGTGAGAAAAACGTCACGGGGTGGTGTGAATCGGAGAGTCTGAATTAGGATAGGCAGTGAGTGGCAATGTAGGATAGAGAAAAGCACCGCGGGGTGTTCAGCATGGGGAGGGCAGGGAACATGCAGTGGCAATGTAGGATAGGATTCTGAAAAACATCGCGGGGTGGTGCGCATTGTATGGGTGTGTGTTACATTGCATTCACCAGTAGGAGTTAGAAAAACATCACGGGGTGGTGTGAATCGGAGGGTCTGAATTAGGATAGGCACTGAGTGTCAATGTAGGATGGAGAAAAGCACCGCGGGGTGGTCAGCATGGGGAGGTCAGGGAACATGCAGTGGCAATGTAGGATAGGTTTCTGAAAAACATCGAGTGGTGGTGCGCATTGAATGGGTGTGTGTTACATTACTTTCACTAGTAGGAGTGAGAAAATCATCACGGGGTGGCTCACATTGTATGGGTGTGTGTTACATTACATTCACTAATAGGAGTGAGAAAAACATCACGGGGTGGTGTGAATCGGAGGGTCTGTATTAGGATAGGCAGTGAGTGACGATGTAGGATGGAGAAAAGCACCGCGGGGTGGTCAGCATGGGGAGGTCAGGGAACATGCAGTGGCAATGTAGGATAGGTTACTGAAAAACATCGCGGGGTGGTGCGCATTGTATGGGTGTGTGTTAATTTACATTCACTAGTAGGAGTGAGAAAAACATCACGGGATGGTGTGAATGGGAGGGTCTGAATTAGGATAGGCAGTGAGTGGCAATGTAGGATGGAGAAAAGCACCGCGGGGTGGTCAGCATGGGGAGGTCAGGGAACATCCAGTGGCAATGTAGGATAATTTTCTGAAAAACATCGCGGGGTGGTGCGCATTGTATGGGTGTGTGTTATATTACATTCACTAGTAGGAGTGAGAAAAACATCACGGGTTGGTGTGAATTGGAGGGTCTGAATTAGGATAGGCAGTGAGTGGCAATGTAGGATGGAGAAAAGCACCGCGGGGTGGTCAGCATGGGGAGGTCAGGGAACATGCAGTGGCAATGTAGGATAGGTTTATGAAAAATATCGCGGGGTGGTGCGCATTGTATGGGTGTTTGTTACATTACATTCACTAGTAGGAGTGAGAAAAACGTCAGGGGGTGGTGCAGATTGTATGGGTGTGTGTTACATTACATTCTCTAGTAGGAGTGCGAAAAATATCATGGGGTGGTGCGCATTGTATGGGTGTGTGTTACATTACATTCACTAGTAGGAGTGAGAAAAACATCACGGGGTGGGGTCAATCGGAGGGTCTGAATTAGGATAGGCAGTGAGTGGCAATGTAGGATGGAGAACAGCACCGCGGGGTGGTCAGCATGGGGAGGTCAGGGAACATGCCGTGGCAATGTAGATAAGGTTTCTGAAAAACATCGCGGGGTGGTGCGCATTGTATGGGTGTGTGTTACATTACATTCACTAGTAGGAGTGAGAAAAACATCACGGGGTGGTTCGCATCGTATGGGTGTGTGTTACATTACATTCACTAGTAGCAGTGAGAAAAACATCACGGGGTGGTGTGAATGGAGGGTCTGAATTAGGATAGGCAGTGAGTGGCAATGTAGGATGGAGAAAAGCAACGCAGGGTGGTCAGCATGGGGAGGTCTGGGAACATGCAGTGGCAATGTAGGATAGGATTCTGAAAAACATCGCGGGGTGGTGCGCATTGTATGGGTGTGTGTTACATTGCATTCACCAGTAGGAGTGACAAAAACATCACGGGGTGGTGTGAAGCGGAGGGTCTGAATTAGGATAGGCAGTGAGTGGCAATGTAGAATAGAGAAAAGCACCGTGGGGTGGTCAGCTTGGGGAGGTCAGGGAACATGCAGTGGCAATGTAGGATAGGTTACTGAAAAACATCCCGGGGTGGTGCGCATTGTATGGGTGTGTGTTACATTACATTCACTAGTAGGAGTGAGAAAAACATCACGGGGTGGTGTGAATCGGAGGGTCTGAATTAGGATAGGCAGTGCGTGGCAATGTAGGATGGAGAAAAGCACCGCGGGGTGGTCAGAATGGGGAGGTCAGGGAACATGCAGTGGCAACGTAGTATAGTTTTCTGAAAAACATCGCGTGGTGGTGTGCATTGTATGGGTGTGTGTTACATTACATTCACTAGTAGGTGTGAGAAAAACATCATGGGGTGGTTTGAATCGGAGGGTCTGAATTGGGATAGGCAGTGAGTGGCAATGTAGGATGGAGAAAAGCACCGCGGGGTGGTCAGCATGGGGAGGTCAGGGAACATGCTGTGGCAATGTAGGATAGGTTTTTGTAAAACATCGCGGGGTGGTGCGCATTGTATGGGTGTGTGTTACATTACATTCACTAGTAGGAGTGAAAAAAAAAAGCGGGGTGGTGTGCATTGTTTGGGTTGTGTTTCATTACATTCACTAGTAGGAGTGAGAAAAACATCACGGGGAGGTGTGAATCGGAGAGTCTGAATTAGGATAGGCAGTGAGTGGCAATGTAGGATAGAGAAAAGCACTGCGGGGTGGTCAGCATGCGGAGGTCAGGGAACATGCAGTGGCAATGTAGGATAGGTTACTGAAAAACATCGTGGGGTGGTGCGCATTGTATGGGTGTGTGTTACATTACATTCATTAGTAGGAGTGAGAAAAACATCACGGGGTGGTGTGAATCGGAGGGTCTGAATTAGGATAGGCAGTGAGTGGCAATGTATGATGGAGAAAAGCACCGCGTGGTGTTCAGCATGGGGAGGTTAGGGAACATGCAGTGGCAATGTAGGATAGGATTCTGAAAAACATCGCGGGGTGGTACGCATTGTATGGGTGTGGGTTACATTACATTGACTAGTAGGAGTGAGAAAAACATCACGGGGTGGTGTGAATCGGAGGGTCTGAATTAGGATAGGCAGTGAGTGGCAATGTAGGATGGAGAAAAGCACCGCGGGGTGGTCAGCATGGGGAGGTCAGGGAACATGCAGTGGCAATGTAGGATAGGTTTATGAAAAATATCGCGGGGTGGTGCGCATTGTATGGGTGTGTGTTTCATTACATTCACTCTTAGGAGTGAGAAAAACGTCAGGGGGTGGTGCAGATTGTATGGGTGTGTGTTACATTACATTCTCTAGTAGGAGTGAGAAAAATATCATGGGGTGGTGCGCATTGTATGGGTGTGTGTTACATTACATTCACTAGTAGGAGTGAGAAAAACATCACGGGGTGGGGTCAATCGGAGGGTCTGAATTAGGATAGGCAGTGAGTGGCAATGTAGGATGGAGAACAGCACCGCGGGGTGGTCAGCATGGGGAGGTCAGGGAACATGCCGTGGCAATGTAGATAAGGTTTCTGAAAAACATCGCGATGTGGTGCGCATTGTATGGGTGTGTGTTACATTACATTCACTAGTAGGAGTGAGAAAAACATCACGGGGTGGTTCGCATCGTATGGGTGTGTGTTACATTACATTCACGAGTAGCAGTGAGAAAAACATCACGGGGTGGTGTGAATGGAGGGTCTGAATTAGGATAGGCAGTGAGTGGCAATGTAGGATGGAGAAAAGCAACGCAGGGTGGTCAGCATAGGGAGGTCTGGGAACATGCAGTGGCAATGTAGTATAGGATTCTGAAAAACATCGCGGGGTGGTGAGCATTTTATGGGTGTGTGTTACATTGCATTCACCAGTAGGAGTGAGAAAAACATCACGGGGTGGTGTGAATCGGAGGGTCTGAATTAGGATAGGCAGTGAGTGGCAATGTAGAATAGAGAAAAGCACCGTGGGGTGGTCAGGTTGGGGAGGTCAGGGAACATGCAGTGGCAATGTAGGATAGGTTACTGAAAAACATCGTGGGGTGGTGCGCATTGTATGGGTGTGTGTTACATTACATTCACTAGTAGGAGTGAGAAAAACATCACGGTGTGGGGTGAATCGGAGGGTCTGAATTAGGATAGGCAGTGAGTGGCAATGTAGGATGGAGAAAAGCACCGCGGGGTGTTCAAAATGTGGAGGTCAGGGAACATGCAGTGGCAACGTAGTATAGGTTTCTGAAAAACATCGCGTGGTGGTGTGCATTGTATGGGTGTGTGTTACATTACATTCACTAGTAGGTGTGAGAAAAACATCACGGGGTGGTGTGAATCGGAGGGTCTGAATTGGGATAGGCAGTGAGTGGCAATGTAGGATGGAGAAAAGCACCGCGGGGTGGTCAGCATGGGGAGGTCAGGGAACATGCTGTGGCAATGTAGGATAGGTTTTTGTAAAACATCGCGGGGTGGTGCGCATTGTATGGGTGTGTGTTACATTACATTCACTAGTAGGAGTGAGAAAAACATCGCGGGGTGGTGTGCATTGTTTGGGTTGTGTTTCATTACATTCACTAGTAGGAGTGAGAAAAACATCACGGGGTGGTGTGAATCGGAGAGTCTGAATTAGGATAGGCAGTGAGTGGCAATGTAGGATAGAGAAAAGCACTGCGGGGTGGTCAGCATGCGGAGGTCAGGGAAAATGCAGTGGCAATGTAGGATAGGTTACTGAAAAACATCGTGGGGTGGTGCGCATTGTATGGGTGTGTGTTACATTACATTCACTAGTAGGAGTGAGAAAAACATCATGGGGTGGTGTGAATCGGAGGGTCTGAATTAGGATAGGCAGTGAGTGGCAATGTATGATGCAGAAAAGCACCGCGTGGTGTTCAGCATGGGGAGGTTAGGGAACATGCAGTGGCAATGTAGGATAGGATTCTGAAAAATATCGCGGTGTCGTGCGCATTGTATGGGTGTGTGTTACATTGCATTCACCAGTAGGAGTGAGAAAAACATCACGGGGTGGTGTGAATCGGAGGGTCTGAATTAGGATAGGCAGTGAGTGGCAATGTATGATGGAGAAAAGCACCGCGGGGTGTTCAGCATGGGGAGGTCAGGGAACATGCAGTGGCAACGTAGGATAGGATTCTGAAAAACATCGCGGGGTGGTGCGCATTGTATGGGTGTGTGTTACATTGCATTCACCAGTAGGAGTGAGAAAAACATCACGGGGTGTTGTGAATCGGAGGGTCTGAATTAGGATAGGCAGTGAGTGGCAATGTAGGATGGAGAAAACCACGGCGGGGTGGTCAGCATGGGGAAGTCAGGGAACATGCAGTGGCAATGTATGATAGTTTTCTGAAAAACATCACGGGGTGGTGCGCAATGTATGGGTGTGTGTTACATTACATTCACTAGTAGGAGTGAGAAAAACATCACGGGGTGGTGTGAATCGGAGAGTCTGAATTAGGATAGGCAGTGAGTGGCAATGTAGGATAGAGAAAAGCACTGCGGGGTGGTCAGCATGCGGAGGTCAGGGAACATGCAGTGGCAATGTAGGATAGGTTACTGAAAAACATCGTGGGGTGGTGCGCATTGTATGGGTGTGTGTTACATTACATTCACTAGTAGGAGTGAGAAAAACATCACGGGGAGGTGTGAATCGGAGGGTCTGAATTAGGATAGGCAGTGAGTGGCAATGTATGATGGAGATAAGCACCGCAGGGTGTTCAGCATGGGGAGGGCAGGGAACATGCAGTGGCAATGTAGGATAGGATTCTGAAAAACATCGCGGGGTGGTGCGCATTGTATGGGTGTGTGTTACATTGCATTCACCAGTAGGAGTGAGAAAAACATCACGGGGTGGTGTGAATCGGAGGGTCTGAATTAGGATAGGCACTGAGTGTCAATGTAGGATGGAGAAAAGCACCGCGGGGTGGTCAGCATGGGGAGGTCAGGGAACATGCAGTGGCAATGTAGGATAGGTTTCTGAAAAACATCGAGTGGTGGTGCGCATTGTATGGGTGTGTGTTACATTACTTTCACTAGTAGGAGTGAGAAAATCATCACGGGCTGGCTCACATTGTATGGGTGTGTGTTACATTACATTCACTAGTAGGAGTGAGAAAAACATCACGGGGTGGTGTGAATCAGAGGGTCTGTATTAGGATAGGCAGTGAGTGACGATGTAGGATGGAGAAAAGCACCGCCGGGTGGTCAGCATGGGGAGGTCAGGGAACATGCAATGGCAATGTAGGATAGGTTTCTGAAAAACATCGCAGGGTGGTGCGCATTTTATGGGTGTGTGTTACATTACATTCACTAGTAGGAGTGAGAGAAACATCACGGGGTGGTGTGAATCGGAGGGTCTGAATTAGGATAGGCAGTGAGTGGCAATGTATGATGGAGAAAAGCACCGCGGGGTGGTTAGCATGGGGAGGTCAGGGAAGATGCAGTGGCAATGTAGGATAGGTTTCTGAAAAACATCGCGGGGTGGTACGCATTGTATGGGTGTGTGTTACATTACATTGACTAGTAGGAGTGAGAAAAACATCACGGGGTGGTGTGAATCGGAGGGTCTGAATTAGGATAGGCAGTGAGTGGCAATGTATGATGGAGAAAAGCACCGCGGGGTGGTCAGCATGGGGAGGTCAGGGAACATGCAGTGGCAATGTAGGATAGGTTACTGAAAAACATCGCGGGGTGGTGCACATTGTATGGGTGTGTGTTAATTTACATTCACTAGTAGGAGTGAGAAAAACATCACGGGGTGGTGTGAATTGGAGGGTCTGAATTAGGATAGACAGTGAGTGGCAATGTAGGATGGAGAAAAGCACCGCGGGGTGGTCAGCATGGGGAGGTCCGGGAACATGCAGTGGCAATGTAGGATAGGTTTCTGAAAAACATCGAGTGGTGGTGCGCATTGTATGGGTGTGTGTTACATTACTTTCACTAGTAGGAGTGAGAAAATCATCACGGGGTGGCTCACATTGTATGGGTGTGTGTTACATTACATTCACTAGTAGGAGTGAGAAAAACATCACGGGGTGGTGTGAATCGGAGGGTCTGTATTAGGATAGGCAGTGAGTGACGATGTAGGATGGAGAAAAGCACCGCCGGGTGGTCAGCATGGGGAGGTCAGGGAACATGCAGTGGCAATGTAGGATAGGTTTATGAAAAATATCGCGGGGTGGTGCGCATTGTATGGGTGTGTGTTACATTACATTCACTAGTAGGAGTGAGAAAAACGTCAGGGGGTGGTGCAGATTGTATGGGTGTTTGTTACATTACATTCTCTAGTAGGAGTGCGAAAAATATCATGGGGTGGTGCGCATTGTATGGGTGTGTGTTACATTACATTCACTAGTAGGAGTGAGAAAAACATCACGGGGTGGGATCAATCGGAGGGTCTGAATTAGGATAGGCAGTGAGTGGCAATGTAGGATGGAGAACAGCACCGCGGGGTGGTCAGCATGGGGAGGTCAGGGAACATGCCGTGGCAATGTAGATAAGGTTTCTGAAAAACATCGCGGGGTGGTGCGCATTGTATGGGTGTGTGTTACATTACATTCACTAGTAGGAGTGAGAAAAGCATCACGGGGTGGTTCGCATCGTATGGGTGTGTGTTACATTACATTCACTAGTAGCAGTGAGAAAAACATCACGGGGTGGTGTGAATGGAGGGTCTGAATTAGGATAGGCAGTGAGTGGCAATGTAGGATGGAGAAAAGCAACGCAGGGTGGTCAGCATGGGGAGGTCTGGGAACATGCAGTGGCAATGTAGGATAGGATTCTGAAAAACATCGCGGGGTGGTGCGCATTGTATGGGTGTGTGTTACATTGCATTCACCAGTAGGAGTGAGAAAAACATCACGGGGTGGTGTGAAGCGGAGGGTCTGAATTAGGATAGGCAGTGAGTGGCAATGTAGAATAGAGAAAAGCACCGTGAGGTGGTCAGCTTGGGGAGGTCAGGGAACATGCAGTGGCAATGTAGGATAGGTTACTGAAAAACATCGCGGGGTGGTGCGCATTGTAAGGGTGTGTGTTACATTACATTCACTAGTAGGAGTGAGAAAAACATCACGGGGTGGTGTGAATCGGAGGGTCTGAATTAGGATAGGCAGTGAGTGGCAATGTAGGATGGAGAAAAGCACCGCGGGGTGGTCAGAATGGGGAGGTCAGGGAACATGCAGTGGCAACGTAGTATAGGTTTCTGAAAAACATCGCGTGGTGGTGTGCATTGTATGGGTGTGTGTTACATTACATTCACTAGTAGGTGTGAGAAAAACATCACGGGGTGGTGTGAATCGGAGGGTCTGAATTGGGATAGGCAGTGAGTGACAATGTAGGATGGAGAAAAGCACCACGGGGTGGTCAGCATGGGGAAGTCAGGGAACATGCTGTGGCAATGTAGGATAGGTTTTTGTAAAACATCGCGGGGTGGTGCGCATTGTATGGGTGTGTGTTACATTACATTCACTAGTAGGAGTGATAAAAACATCGCGGGGTGGTGTGCATTGTTTGGGTTGTGTTTCATTACATTCACTAGTAGGAGTGAGAAAAACATCACGGGGTGGTGTGAATCGGAGAGTCTGAATTAGGATAGGCAGTGAGTGGCAATGTAGGATAGAGAAAAGCACTGCGGGGTGGTCAGCATGCGGAGGTCAGGGAACATGCAGTGGCAATGTAGGATAGGTTACTTAAAAACATCGTGGGGTGGTGCGCATTGTATGGGTGTGTGTTACATTACATTCACTAGTAGGAGTGAGAAAAACATCACGGGGTGGTGTGAATCGGAGGGTCTGAATTAGGATAGGCAGTGAGTGGCAATGTATGATGGAGAAAAGCACCGCGTGGTGTTCAGCATGGGGAGGTTAGGGAACATGCAGTGGCAATGTAGGATAGGATTCTGAAAAATATCGCGGGGTCGTGCGCATTGTATGGGTGTGTGTTACACTGCATTCACCAGTAGGAGTGAGGAAAACATCACGGGGTGGTGTGAATCGGAGGGTCTGAATTAGGATAGGCAGTGAGTGGCAATGTATGATGGAGAAAAGCACCGCGGGGTGTTGAGCATGGGGAGGTCAGGGAACATGCAGTGGCAATGTAGGATAGGATTCTGAAAAACATCGCGGGGTGGTGCGCATTGTATGGGTGTGTGTTACATTACATTCACTAGTAGGAGTGAGAAAAACATCACGGGGTGGTGTGAATCGGAGGGTCTGAATTAGGATAGGCAGTGAGTGGCAATGTATGATGGAGAAAAGCACCGCGTGGTGTTCAGCATGGGGAGGTTAGGGAACATGCAGTGGCAATGTAGGATAGGATTCTGAAAAATATCGCGGGGTCGTGCGCATTGTATGGGTGTGTGTTACACTGCATTCACCAGTAGGAGTGAGAAAAACATCACGGGGTGGTGTGAATCGGAGGGTCTGAATTAGGATAGGCAGTGAGTGGCAATGTATGATGGAGAAAAGCACCGCGGGGTGTTGAGCATGGGGAGGTCAGGGAACATGCAGTGGCAATGTAGGATAGGATTCTGAAAAACATCGCGGGGTGGTGCGCATTGTATGGGTGTGTGTTACATTACATTCACTAGTAGGAGTGAGAAAAACATCACGGGGTGGTGTGAATCGGAGCATCTGAATTAGGATAGGCAGTGAGTGGCAATGTAGGATGGAGAAAAGCACCGCGGGGTGGTCAGCATGGGGAGGTCAGGGAACATGCAGTGGCAATGTAGGATAGGTTTATGAAAAATATCGCGGGGTGGTGCGCATTGTATGGGTGTGTGTTACATTACATTCACTAGTAGGAGTGAGAAAAACGTCAGGGGGTGGTGCAGAATGTATGGGTGTGTGTTACATTACATTCTCTAGTAGGAGTGAGAAAAATATCATGGGGTGGTGCGCATTGTATGTTTGTGTGTTACATTACATTCACTAGTAGGAGTGAGAAAAACATCACGGGGTGGGGTCAATCGGAGGGTCTGAATTAGGATAGGCAGTGAGTGGCAATGTAGGATGGAGAACAGCACCGCGGGGTGGTCAGCATGGGGAGGTCAGGGAACATGCAGTGGCAATGTAGATAAGGTTTCTGAAAAACATCGCGGGGTGGTGCGCATTGTATGGGTGTGTGTTACATTACATTCACTAGTAGGAGTGAGAAAAACATCACGGTGTGGTTCGCATCGTATGGGTGTGTGTTACATTACATTCACTAGTAGCAGTGAGAAAAACATCACGGGGTGGTGTGAATGGAGGGTCTGAATTAGGATAGGCAGTGAGTGGCAATGTAGGATGGAGAAAAGCAACGCAGGGTGGTCAGCATGGGGAGGTCTGGGAACATGCAGTGGCAATGTAGGATAGGATTCTGAAAAACATCGCGGGGTGGTGCGCATTGTATGGGTGTGTGTTACATTGCATTCACCAGTAGGAGTGAGAAAAACATCACGGGGTGGTGTGAAGCGGAGGGTCTGAATTAGGATAGGCAGTGAGTGGCAATGTAGAATAGAGAAAAGCACAGTGGGGTGGTCAGCTTGGGGAGGTCAGGGAACATGCAGTGGCAATGTAGGATAGGTTACTGAAAAACATCGCGGTGTGGTGCGCATTGTATGGGTGTTTGTTACATTACATTCACTAGTAGGAGTGAAAAAAACATCACGGTGTGGTGTGAATCGGAGGGTCTGAATTAGGATAGGCAGTGAGTGGCAATGTAGAATGGAGAAAAGCACCGCGGGTTGGTCAGAATGGGGAGGTCAGGGAACATGCAGTGGCAACGTAGTATAGGTTTCTGAAAAACATCGCGTGGTGGTGTGCATTGTATGGGTGTGTGTTACATTACATTCACTAGTAGGTGTGAGAAAAACATCACGGGGTGGTGTGAATCGGAGGGTCTGAATTGGGATAGGCAGTGAGTGGCAATGTAGGATGGAGAAAAGCACCGCGGGGTGGTCAGCATGGGGAGGTCAGGGAACATGCTGTGGCAATGTAGGATAGGTTTTTGTAAAACATCGCGGGGTGGTGCGCATTGTATGGGTGTGTGTTACATTACATTCACTAGTAGGAGTGAGAAAAACATCGCGGGTTGGTGTGCATTGTTTGGGTTGTGTTTCATTACATTCACTAGTAGGAGTGAGAAAAACATCACGGGGTGGTGTGATTCGGAGAGTCTGAATTAGGATAGGCAGTGAGTGGCAATGTAGGATAGAGAAAAGCACTGCGGGGTGGTCAGCATGCGGAGGTCAGGGAACATGCAGTGGCAATGTAGGATAGGTTACTGAAAAACATCGTGGGGTGGTGCGCATTGTATGGGTGTGTGTTACATTGCATTCACCAGTAGGAGTGAGAAAAACATCACGGGGTGTTGTGAATCGGAGGGTCTGAATTAGGATAGGCAGTGAGTGGCAATGTAGGATGGAGAAAAGCACCGCGGGGTGGTCAGCATGGGGAAGTCAGGGAACATGCAGTGGCAATGTAGGATAGTTTTCTGAAAAACATCACGGGGTGGTGCGCAATGTATGGGTGTGTGTTACATTACATTCACTAGTAGGAGTGAGAAAAACATCACGGTGTGTTGTGAATCGGAGAGTCTGAATTAGGATAGGCAGTGAGTGGCAATGTAGGATAGAGAAAAGCACTGCGGGGTGGTCAGCATGCGGAGGTCAGGGAACATGCAGTGGCAATGTAGGATAGGTTACTGAAAAACATCGTGGGGTGGTGCGCATTGTATGGGTGTGTGTTACATTACATTCACTAGTAGGAGTGAGAAAAACATCACGGGGTGGTGTGAATCGGAGGGTCTGAATTAGGATAGGCAGTGAGTGGCAATGTATGATGGAGATAAGCACCGCGGGGTGTTCAGCATGGGGAGGGCAGGGAACATGCAGTGGCAATGTAGGATAGGATTCTGAAAAACATAGCGGGGTGGTGCGCATTGTATGGGTGTGTGTTACATTGCATTCACCAGTAGGAGTGAGAAAAACATCACGGGGTGGTGTGAATCGGAGGGTCTGAATTAGGATAGGCACTGAGTGTCAATGTAGGATGGAGAAAAGCACCGCGGGTTGGTCAGCATGGGGAGGTCAGGGAACATGCAGTGGCAATGTAGGATAGGTTTCTGAAAAACATTGAGTGGTGGTGCGCATTGTATGGGTGTGTGTTACATTACTTTCACTAGTAGGAGTGAGAAAATCATCACGGGGTGGCTCACATTGTATGGGTGTGTGTTACATTACATTCACTAGTAGGAGTGAGAAAAACATCACGGGGTGGTGTGAATCGGAGGGTCTGTATTAGGATAGGCAGTGAGTGACGATGTAGGATGGAGAAAAGCACCGCCGGGTGGTCAGCATGGGGAGGTCAGGGAACATGCAATGGCAATGTAGGATAGGTTTCTGAAAAACATCGCAGGGTGGTGCGCATTTTATGGGTGTGTGTTACATTACATTCACTAGTAGGAGTGAGAGAAACATCACGGGGTGGTGTGAATCGGAGGGTCTGAATTAGGATAGGCAGTGAGTGGCAATGTATGATGGAGAAAAGCACCGCGGGGTGGTCAGCATGGGGAGGTCAGGGAAGATGCAGTGGCAATGTAGGATAGGTTTCTGAAAAACATCGCGGGGTGGTACGCATTGTATGGGTGTGTGTTAATTTACATTCACTAGTAGGAGTGAGAAAAACATCACGGGGTGGTGTGAATTGGAGGGTCTGAATTAGGATAGACAGTGAGTGGCAATGTAGGATGGAGAAAAGCACCGCGGGGTGGTCAGCATGGGGAGGTCAGGGAACATGCAGTGGCAATGTAGGATAGGTTTCTGAAAAACATTGCGGGGTGGTGCGCATTGTATGGGTGTGTGTTACATTACATTCACTAGTAGGAGTGAGAAAAACATCACGGGGTGGTGTGAATCGGAGGGTCTGAATTAGGATAGGCAGTGAGTGGCAATGTAGGATGGAGAAAAGCACCGCGGGGTGGTCAGCATGGGGAGGTCAAGGAACATCCAGTGGCAATGTAGGATAATTTTCTGAAAAACATCGCGGGGTGGTGCGCATTGTATGGGTGTGTGTTACATTACATTCACTAGTAGGAGTGAGAAAAACATCACGGGGTGGTGTGAATCAGAGGGTCTGAATTAGGATAGGCAGTGAGTGGCAATGTAGGATGGAGAAAAGCACCGCGGGGTGGTCAGCATGGGGAGGTCAGGGAAAATGCAGTGGCAATGTAGGATAGGTTTATGAAAAATATCGCGGGTGGTAGGCATTGTATGGGTGTGTGTTACATTACATTCACTAGTAGGAGTGAGAAAAACGTCAGGGGGTGGTGCAGATTGTATGGGTGTGTGTTACATTACATTCTCTAGTAGGAGTGCGAAAAATATCATGGGGTGGTGCGCATTGTATGGGTGTGTGTTACATTACATTCACTAGTAGGAGTGAGAAAAACATCACGGGGTGGGGTCAATCGGAGGGTCTGAATTAGGATAGGCAGTGAGTGGCAATGTAGGATGGAGAACAGCACCGCGGGGTGGTCAGCATGGGGAGGTTAGGGAACATGCCGTGGCAATGTAGATAAGGTTTCTGAAAAACATCGCGGGGTGGTGCGCATTGTGTGGGTGTGTGTTACATTACATTCACTAGTAGGAGTGAGAAAAACATCACGGGGTGGTTCGCATCGTATGGGTGTGTGTTACATTACATTCACTAGTAGCAGTGAGAAAAACATCACGGGGTGGTGTGAATGGAGGGTCTGAATTAGGATAGGCAGTGAGTGGCAATGTAGGATGGAGAAAAGCAACGCAGGGTGGTCAGCATGGGGAGGTCTGGGAACATGCAGTGGCAAAGTAGGATAGGATTCTGAAAAACATCGCGGGGTGGTGCGCATTGTATGGGTGTGTGTTACATTGCATTCACCAGTAGGAGTGAGAAAAACATCACGGGGTGGTGTGAAGCGGAGGGTCTGAATTAGGATAGGCACTGAGTGGCAATGTAGAATAGAGAAAAGCACCGTGGGGTGGTCAGCTTGGGGAGGTCAGGGAACATGCAGTGGCAATGTAGGATAGGTTACTGAAAAACATCGCGTGGTGGTGTGCATTGTATGGGTGTGTGTTACATTACATTCACTAGTAGGTGTGAGAAAAACATCACGGGGTGGTGTGAATCGGAGGGTCTGAATTGGGATAGGCAGTGAGTGGCAATGTAGGATGGAGAAAAGCACCGCGGGGTGGTCAGCATGGGGAGGTCAGGGAACATGCTGTGGCAATGTAGGATAGGTTTTTGTAAAACATCGCGGGGTGGTGCGCATTGTATGGGTGTGTGTTACATTACATTCACTAGTAGGAGTGAGAAAAACATCGCGGGGTGGTGTGCATTGTTTGGGTTGTGTTTCATTACATTCACTAGTAGGAGTGAGAAAAACATCACGGGGTGGTGTGAATCGGAGGGTCTGAATTAGGATAGGCAGTGAGTGGCAATGTATGATGGAGATAAGCACCGCGGGGTGTTCAGCATGGGGAGGGCAGGGAACATGCAGTGGCAATGTAGGATAGGATTCTGAAAAACATCGCGGGGTGGTGCGCATTGTATGGGTGTGTGTTACATTGCATTCACCAGTAGGAGTGAGAAAAACATCACAGGGTGGTGTGAATCGGAGGGTCTGAATTAGGATAGGCACTGAGTGTCAATGTAGGATGGAGAAAAGCACCGCGGGGTGGTCAGCATGGGGAGGTCAGGGAACATGCAGTGGCAATGTAGGATAGGTTTCTGAAAAACATCGAGTGGTGGTGCGCATTGTATGGGTGTGTGTTACATTACTTTCACTAGTAGGAGTGAGAAAATCATCACGGGGTGGCTCACATTGTATGGGTGTGTGTTACATTACATTCACTAGTAGGAGTGAGAAAAACATCACGGGGTGGTGTGAATCGGAGGGTCTGTATTAGGATAGGCAGTGAGTGACGATGTAGGATGGAGAAAAGCACCGCCGGGTGGTCAGCATGGGGAGGTCAGGGAACATGCAATGGCAATGTAGGATAGGTTTCTGAAAAACATCGCGGGGTGGTGCGCATTTTATGGGTGTGTGTTACATTACATTCACTAGTAGGAGTGAGAGAAACATCACGGGGTGGTGTGAATCGGAGGGTCTGAATTAGGATAGGCAGTGAGTGGCAATGTATGATGGAGAAAAGCACCGCGGGGTGGTCAGCATGGGGAGGTCAGGGAAGATGCAGTGGCAATGCAGGATAGGTTTCTGAAAAACATCGCGGGGTGGTACGCATTGTATGGGTGTGTGTTACATTACATTGACTAGTAGGAGTGAGAAAAACATCACGGGGTGGTGTGAATCGGAGGGTCTGAATTAGGATAGGCAGTGAGTGGCAATGTAGGATGGAGAAAAGCACCGCGGGGTGGTCAGCATGGGGAGGTCAGGGAACATGCAGTGGCAATGTAGGATAGGTTACTGAAAAACATCGCGGGGTGGTGCGCATTGTATGGGTGTGTGTTAATTTACATTCACTAGTAGGAGTGAGAAAAACATCACGGGGTGGTGTGAATTGGAGGGTCTGAATTAGGATAGACAGTGAGTGGCAATGTAGGATGGAGAAAAGCACCGCGGGGTGGTCAGCATGGGGAGGTCAGGGAAGATGCAGTGGCAATGTAGGATAGGTTTCTGAAAAACATTGCGGGGTGGTGCGCATTGTATGGGTGTGTGTTACATTACATTCACTAGTAGGAGTGAGAAAAACATCACGGGGTGGTGTGAATCGGAGGGTCTGAATTAGGATAGGCAGTGAGTGGCAATGTAGGATGGAGAAAAGCACCGCGGGGTGGTCAGCATGGGGAGGTCAGGGAACATCCAGTGGCAATGTAGGATAATTTTCTGAAAAACATCGCGGGGTGGTGCGCATTGTATGGGTGTGTGTTACATTACATTCACTAGTAGGAGTGAGAAAAACATCACGGGGTGGTGTGAATCGGAGGGTCTGAATTAGGATAGGCAGTGAGTGGCAATGTAGGATGCAGAAAAGCACCGCGGGGTGGTCAGCATGGGGAGGTCAGGGAACATGCAGTGGCAATGTAGGATAGGTTTATGAAAAATATCGCGGGGTGGTGCGCATTGTATGGGTGTGTGTTACATTACATTCACTAGTAGGAGTGAGAAAAACGTCAGGGGGTGGTGCAGATTGTATGGGTGTGTGTTACATTACATTCTCTAGTAGGAGTGCGAAAAATATCATGGGGTGGTGCGCATTGTATGGGTGTGTGTTACATTACATTCACTAGTAGGAGTGAGAAAAACATCACGGGGTGGGGTCAATCGGAGGGACTGAATTAGGATAGGCAGTGAGTGGCAATGTAGGATGGAGAACAGCACCGCGGGGTGGTCAGCATGGGGAGGTCAGGGAACATGCCGTGGCAATGTAGATAAGGTTTCTGAAAAACATCGCGGGGTGGTGCGCATTGTATGGGTGTGTGTTACATTACATTCACTAGTAGGAGTGAGAAAAACATCACGGGGTGGTTCGCATCATATGGGTGTGTGTTACATTACATTCACTAGTAGCAGTGAGAAAAACATCACGGGGTGGTGTGAATGGAGTGTCTGAATTAGGATAGGCAGTGAGTGGCAATGTAGGATGGAGAAAAGCAACGCAGGGTGGTCAGCATGGGGAGGTCTGGGAACATGCAGTGGCAATGTAGGATAGGATTCTGAAAAACATCGCGGGGTGGTGCGCATTGTATGGGTGTGTGTTACATTGCATTCACCAGTAGGAGTGAGAAAAACATCACGGGGTGGTGTGAATCGGAGGGTCTGAATTAGGATAGGCAGTGAGTGGCAATGTATGATGGAGATAAGCACCGCGGGGTGTTCAGCATGGGGAGGGCAGGGAACATGCAGTGGCAATGTAGGATAGGATTCTGAAAAACATCGCGGGGTGGTGCGCATTGTATGGGTGTGTGTTACATTGCATTCACCAGTAGGAGTGAGAAAAACATCACAGGGTGGTGTGAATCGGAGGGTCTGAATTAGGATAGGCACTGAGTGTCAATGTAGGATGGAGAAAAGCACCGCGGGGTGGTCAGCATGGGGAGGTCAGGGAACATGCAGTGGCAATGTAGGATAGGTTTCTGAAAAACATCGAGTGGTGGTGCGCATTGTATGGGTGTGTGTTACATTACTTTCACTAGTAGGAGTGAGAAAATCATCACGGGGTGGCTCACATTGTATGGGTGTGTGTTACATTACATTCACTAGTAGGAGTGAGAAAAACATCGCGGGGTGGTGTGAATCGGAGGGTCTGTATTAGGATAGGCAGTGAGTGACGATGTAGGATGGAGAAAAGCACCGCCGGGTGGTCTGCATGGGGAGGTCAGGGAACATGCAATGGCAATGTAGGATAGGTTTCTGAAAAACATCGCGGGGTGGTGCGCATTTTATGGGTGTGTGTTACATTACATTCACTAGTAGGAGTGAGAGAAACATCACGGGGTGGTGTGAATCGGAGGGTCTGAATTAGGATAGGCAGTGAGTGGCAATGTATGATGGAGAAAAGCACCGCGGGGTGGTCAGCATGGGGAGGTCAGGGAAGATGCAGTGGCAATGCAGGATAGGTTTCTGAAAAACATCGCGGGGTGGTACGCATTGTATGGGTGTGTGTTACATTACATTGACTAGTAGGAGTGAGAAAAACATCACGGGGTGGTGTGAATCGGAGGGTCTGAATTAGGATAGGCAGTGAGTGGCAATGTAGGATGGAGAAAAGCACCGCGGGGTGGTCAGCATGGGGAGGTCAGGGAACATGCAGTGGCAATGTAGGATAGGTTACTGAAAAACATCGCGGGGTGGTGCGCGTTGTATGGGTGTGTGTTAATTTACATTCACTAGTAGGAGTGAGAAAAACATCACGGGGTGGTGTGAATTGGAGGGTCTGAATTAGGATAGACAGTGAGTGGCAATGTAGGATGGAGAAAAGCACCGCGGGGTGGTCAGCATGGGGAGGTCAGGGAACATGCAGTGGCAATGTAGGATAGGTTTCTGAAAAACATTGCGGGGTGGTGCGCATTGTATGGGTGTGTGTTACATTACATTCACTAGTAGGAGTGAGAAAAACATCACGGGGTGGTGTGAATCGGAGGGTCTGAATTAGGATAGGCAGTGAGTGGCAATGTAGGATGGAGAAAAGCACCGCGGGGTGGTCAGCATGGGGAGGTCAGGGAACATCCAGTGGCAATGTAGGATAATTTTCTGAAAAACATCGCGGGGTGGTGCGCATTGTATGGGTGTGTGTTACATTACATTCACTAGTAGGAGTGAGAAAAACATCACGGGGTGGTGTGAATCGGAGGGTCTGAATTAGGATAGGCAGTGAGTGGCAATGTAGGATGCAGAAAAGCACCGCGGGGTGGTCAGCATGGGGAGGTCAGGGAACATGCAGTGGCAATGTAGGATAGGTTTATGAAAAATATCGCGGGGTGGTGCGCATTGTATGGGTGTGTGTTACATTACATTCACTAGTAGGAGTGAGAAAAACGTCAGGGGGTGGTGCAGATTGTATGGGTGTGTGTTACATTACATTCTCTAGTAGGAGTGCGAAAAATATCATGGGGTGGTGCGCATTGTATGGGTGTGTGTTACATTACATTCACTAGTAGGAGTGAGAAAAACATCACGGGGTGGGGTCAATCGGAGGGACTGAATTAGGATAGGCAGTGAGTGGCAATGTAGGATGGAGAACAGCACCGCGGGGTGGTCAGCATGGGGAGGTCAGGGAACATGCCGTGGCAATGTAGATAAGGTTTCTGAAAAACATCGCGGGGTGGTGCGCATTGTATGGGTGTGTGTTACATTACATTCACTAGTAGGAGTGAGAAAAACATCACGGGGTGGTTCGCATCATATGGGTGTGTGTTACATTACATTCACTAGTAGCAGTGAGAAAAACATCACGGGGTGGTGTGAATGGAGTGTCTGAATTAGGATAGGCAGTGAGTGGCAATGTAGGATGGAGAAAAGCAACGCAGGGTGGTCAGCATGGGGAGGTCTGGGAACATGCAGTGGCAATGTAGGATAGGATTCTGAAAAACATCGCAGGGTGGTGCGCATTGTATGGGTGTGTGTTACATTGCATTCACCAGTAGGAGTGAGAAAAACATCACGGGGTGGTGTGAAGCGGAGGGTCTGAATTAGGATAGGCAGTGAGTGGCAATGTAGAATAGAGAAAAGCACCGTGGGGTGGTCAGCTTGGGGAGGTCAGGGAACATGCAGTGGCAATGTAGGATAGGTTACTGAAAAACATCGCGGGGTGGTGCGCATTGTATGGGTGTGTGTTACATTACATTCACTAGTAGGAGTGAGAAAAACATCACGGGGTGGTGTGAATCGGAGGGTCTGAATTAGGATAGGCAGTGAGTGGCAATGTAGGATGGAGAAAAGCACCGCGGGGTGGTCAGAATGGGGAGGTCAGGGAACATGCAGTGGCAACGTAGTATAGGTTTCTGAAAAACATCGCGTGGTGGTGTGCATTGTATGGGTGTGTGTTACATTACATTCACTAGTAGGTGTGAGAAAAACATCACGGGGTGGTGTGAATCGGAGGGTCTGAATTGGGATAGGCAGTGAGTGGCAATGTAGGATGGAGAAAAGCACCGCGGGGTGGTCAGCATGGGGAGGTCAGGGAACATGCTGTGGCAATGTAGGATAGGTTTTTGTAAAACATCGCGGGGTGGTGCGCATTGTATGGGTGTGTGTTACATTACATTCACTAGTAGGAGTGAGAAAAACGTCGCGGGGTGGTGTGCATTGTTTGGGTTGTGTTTCATTACATTCACTAGTAGGAGTGAGAAAAAGATCACGGGGTGGTGTGAATCGGAGAGTCTGAATTAGGATAGGCAGTGAGTGGCAATGTAGGATAGAGAAAAGCACTGCGGGGTGGTCAGCATGCGGAGGTCAGGGAACATGCAGTGGCAATGTAGGATAGGTTTCTGAAAAACATCGTCGGGTGGTGCGCATTGTATGGGTGTGTGTTACATTACATTCACTAGTAGGAGTGAGAAAAACATCACGGGGTGGTGTGAATCGGAGGGTCTGAATTAGGATAGGCAGTGAGTGGCAATGTATGATGGAGAAAAGCACCGCGTGGTGTTCAGCATGGGGAGGTTAGGGAACATGCAGTGGCAATGTAGGATAGGATTCTGAAAAATATCGCGCGGTCGTGCGCATTGTATGGGTGTGTGTTACACTGCATTCACCAGTAGGAGTGAGAAAAACATCACGGGGTGGTGTGAATCGGAGGGTCTGAATTAGGATAGGCAGTGAGTGGCAATGTATGATGGAGAAAAGCACCGCGGGGTGTTCAGCATGGGGAAGTCAGGGAACATGCAGTGGCAATGTAGGATAGGATTCTGAAAAACATCGCGGGGTGGTGCGCATTGTATGGGTGTGTGTTACATTACATTCACTAGTAGTAGTGAGAAAAACATCACGGGGTTGGGTCAATCGGAGGGTCTGAATTAGGATAGGCAGTGAGTGGCAATGTAGGATGGAGAACAGCACCGCGGGGTGGTCAGCATGGGGAGGTCAGGGAACATGCCGTGGCAATGTAGATAAGGTTTCTGAAAAACATCGCGGGGTGGTGAGCATTGTATGGGTGTGTCTTACATTACATTCACTAGTAGGAGTGAGAAAAACATCACGGGGTGGTTCGCATCGTATGGGTGTGTGTTACATTACATTCACTAGTAGCAGTGAGAAAAACATCACGGGGTGGTGTGAATGGAGGGTCTGAATTAGGATAGGCAGGGAGTGGCAATGTAGGATGGAGAAAAGCAACGCAGGGTGGTCAGCATGGGGAGGTCTGGGAACATGCAGTGGCAATGTAGGATAGGATTCTGAAAAACATCGCGGGGTGGTGCGCATTGTATGGGTGTGTTTTACATTGCATTCACCAGTAGGAGTGAGAAAAACATCACGGGGTGGTGTGAAGCGGAGGGTCTGAATTAGGATAGGCAGTGAGTGGCAATGTAGAATAGAGAAAAGCACCGTGGGGTGGTCAGCTTGGGGAGGTCAGGGAACATGCAGTGGCAATGTAGGATAGGTTACTGAAAAACATCGCGTGGTGGTGTGCATTGTATGGGTGTGTGTTACATTACATTCACTAGTAGGAGTGAGAAAAACATCGCAGGGTGGTGTGCATTGTTTGGGTTGTGTTTCATTACATTCACTAGTAGGAGTGAGAAAAACATCACGGGGTGGTGTGAATCGGAGGGTCTGAATTAGGATAGGCAGTGAGTGGCAATGTATGATGGAGATAAGCACCGCGGGGTGTTCAGCATGGGGAGGGCAGGGAACATGCAGTGGCAATGTAGGATAGGATTCTGAAAAACATCGCGGGGTGGTGCGCATTGTATGGGTGTGTGTTACATTGCATTCACCAGTAGGAGTGAGAAAAACATCACAGGGTGGTGTGAATCGGAGGGTCTGAATTAGGATAGGCACTGAGTGTCAATGTAGGATGGAGAAAAGCACCGCGGGGTGGTCAGCATGGGGAGGTCAGGGAACATGCAGTGGCAATGTAGGATAGGTTTCTGAAAAACATCGAGTGGTGGTGCGCATTGTATGGGTGTGTGTTACATTACTTTCACTAGTAGGAGTGAGAAAATCATCACGGGGTGGCTCACATTGTATGGGTGTGTGTTACATTACATTCACTAGTAGGAGTGAGAAAAACATCACGGGGTGGTGTGAATCGGAGGGTCTGTATTAGGATAGGCAGTGAGTGACGATGTAGGATGGAGAAAAGCACCGCCGGGTGGTCAGCATGGGGAGGTCAGGGAACATGCAATGGCAATGTAGGATAGGTTTCTGAAAAACATCGCAGGGTGGTGCGCATTTTATGGGTGTGTGTTACATTACATTCCCTAGTAGGAGTGAGAGAAACATCACGGGGTGGTGTGAATCGGAGGGTCTGAATTAGGATAGGCAGTGAGTGGCAATGTATGATGGAGAAAAGCACCGCGGGGTGGTCAGCATGGGGAGGTCAGGGAAGATGCAGTGGCAATGTAGGATAGGTTTCTGAAAAACATCGCGGGGTGGTACGCATTGTATGGGTGTGTGTTACATTACATTGACTAGTAGGAGTGAGAAAAACATCACGCGGTGGTGTGAATCGGAGGGTCTGAATTAGGATAGGCAGTGAGTGGCAATGTAGGATGGAGAAAAGCACCGCGGGGTGGTCAGCATGGGGAGGTCAGGGAACATGCAGTGGCAATGTAGGATAGGTTACTGAAAAATATCGCGGGGTGGTGCGCATTGTATGTGTGTGTGTTAATTTACATTCACTAGTAGGAGTGAGAAAAACATCACGGGGTGGTGTGAATTGGAGGGTCTGAATTAGGATAGACAGTGAGTGGCAATGTAGGATGGAGAAAAGCACCGCGGTGTGGTCAGCATGGGGAGGTCAGGGAACATGCAGTGGCAATGTCGGATAGGTTTCTGAAAAACATTGCGGGGTGGTGCGCATTGTATGGGTGTGTGTTACATTACATTCACTAGTAGGAGTGAGAAAAACATCACGGGGTTGTGTGAATCGGAGGGTCTGAATTAGGATAGGCAGTGAGTGGCAATGTAGGATGGAGAAAAGCACCGCGGGGTGGTCAGAATGGGGAGGTCAGGGAACATGCAGTGGCAACGTAGTATAGGTTTCTGAAAAACATCGCGTGGTGGTGTGCATTGTATGGGTGTGTGTTACATTACATTCACTAGTAGGTGTGAGAAAAACATCACGGGGTGGTGTGAATCGGAGGGTCTGAATTGGGATAGGCAGTGAGTGGCAATGTAGGATGGAGAAAAGCACCGCGGGGTGGTCAGCATGGGGAGGTCAGGGAACATGCTGTGGCAATGTAGGATAGGTTTTTGTAAAACATCGCGGGGTGGTGCGCATTGTATGGGTGTGTGTTACATTACATTCACTAGTAGGAGTGAGAAAAACGTCGCGGGGTGGTGTGCATTGTTTGGGTTGTGTTTCATTACATTCACTAGTAGGAGTGAGAAAAAGATCACGGGGTGGTGTGAATCGGAGAGTCTGAATTAGGATAGGCAGTGAGTGGCAATGTAGGATAGAGAAAAGCACTGCGGGGTGGTCAGCATGCGGAGGTCAGGGAACATGCAGTGGCAATGTAGGATAGGTTACTGAAAAACATCGTCGGGTGGTGCGCATTGTATGGGTGTGTGTTACATTACATTCACTAGTAGGAGTGAGAAAAACATCACGGGGTGGTGTGAATCGGAGGGTCTGAATTAGGATAGGCAGTGAGTGGCAATGTATGATGGAGAAAAGCACCGCGGGGTGTTCAGCATGGGGAAGTCAGGGAACATGCAGTGGCAATGTAGGATAGGATTCTGAAAAACATCGCGGGGTGGTGCGCATTGTATGGGTGTGTGTTACATTACATTCACTAGTAGTAGTGAGAAAAACATCACGGGGTTGGGTCAATCGGAGGGTCTGAATTAGGATAGGCAGTGAGTGGCAATGTAGGATGGAGAACAGCACCGCGGGGTGGTCAGCATGGGGAGGTCAGGGAACATGCCGTGGCAATGTAGATAAGGTTTCTGAAAAACATCGCGGGGTGGTGAGCATTGTATGGGTGTGTGTTACATTACATTCACTAGTAGGAGTGAGAAAAACATCACGGGGTGGTTCGCATCGTATGGGTGTGTGTTACATTACATTCACTAGTAGCAGTGAGAAAAACATCACGGGGTGGTGTGAATGGAGGGTCTGAATTAGGATAGGCAGGGAGTGGCAATGTAGGATGGAGAAAAGCAACGCAGGGTGGTCAGCATGGGGAGGTCTGGGAACATGCAGTGGCAATGTAGGATAGGATTCTGAAAAACATCGCGGGGTGGTGCGCATTGTATGGGTGTGTTTTACATTGCATTCACCAGTAGGAGTGAGAAAAACATCACGGGGTGGTGTGAAGCGGAGGGTCTGAATTAGGATAGGCAGTGAGTGGCAATGTAGAATAGAGAAAAGCACCGTGGGGTGGTCAGCTTGGGGAGGTCAGGGAACATGCAGTGGCAATGTAGGATAGGTTACTGAAAAACATCGCGTGGTGGTGTGCATTGTATGGGTGTGTGTTACATTACATTCACTAGTAGGAGTGAGAAAAACATCGCAGGGTGGTGTGCATTGTTTGGGTTGTGTTTCATTACATTCACTAGTAGGAGTGAGAAAAACATCACGGGGTGGTGTGAATCGGAGGGTCTGAATTAGGATAGGCAGTGAGTGGCAATGTATGATGGAGATAAGCACCGCGGGGTGTTCAGCATGGGGAGGGCAGGGAACATGCAGTGGCAATGTAGGATAGGATTCTGAAAAACATCGCGGGGTGGTGCGCATTGTATGGGTGTGTGTTACATTGCATTCACCAGTAGGAGTGAGAAAAACATCACAGGGTGGTGTGAATCGGAGGGTCTGAATTAGGATAGGCACTGAGTGTCAATGTAGGATGGAGAAAAGCACCGCGGGGTGGTCAGCATGGGGAGGTCAGGGAACATGCAGTGGCAATGTAGGATAGGTTTCTGAAAAACATCGAGTGGTGGTGCGCATTGTATGGGTGTGTGTTACATTACTTTCACTAGTAGGAGTGAGAAAATCATCACGGGGTGGCTCACATTGTATGGGTGTGTGTTACATTACATTCACTAGTAGGAGTGAGAAAAATATCACGGGGTGGTGTGAATCGGAGGGTCTGTATTAGGATAGGCAGTGAGTGACGATGTAGGATGGAGAAAAGCACCGCCGGGTGGTCAGCATGGGGAGGTCAGGGAACATGCAATGGCAATGTAGGATAGGTTTCTGAAAAACATCGCAGGGTGGTGCTCATTTTATGGGTGTGTGTTACATTATATTACCTAGTAGGAGTGAGAGAAACATCACGGGGTGGTGTGAATCGGAGGGTCTGAATTAGGATAGGCAGTGAGTGGCAATGTATGATGGAGAAAAGCACCGCGGGGTGGTCAGCATGGGGAGGTCAGGGAAGATGCAGTGGCAATGTAGGATAGGTTTCTGAAAAACATCGCGGGGTGGTACGCATTGTATGGGTGTGTGTTACATTACATTGACTAGTAGGAGTGAGAAAAACATCACGGGGTGGTGTGAATCGGAGGGTCTGAATTAGGATAGGCAGTGAGTGGCAATGTAGGATGGAGAAAAGCACCGCGGGGTGGTCAGCATGGGGAGGTCAGGGAACATGCAGTGGCAATGTAGGATAGGTTACTGAAAAATATCGCGGGGTGGTGCGCATTGTATGTGTGTGTGTTAATTTACATTCACTAGTAGGAGTGAGAAAAACATCACGGGGTGGTGTGAATTGGAGGGTCTGAATTAGGATAGACAGTGAGTGGCAATGTAGGATGGAGAAAAGCACCGCGGTGTGGTCAGCATGGGGAGGTCAGGGAACATGCAGTGGCAATGTAGGATAGGTTTCTGAAAAACATTGCGGGGTGGTGCGCATTGTATGGGTGTGTGTTACATTACATTCACTAGTAGGAGTGAGAAAAACATCACGGGGTTGTGTGAATCGGAGGGTCTGAATTAGGATAGGCAGTGAGTGGCAATGTAGGATGGAGAAAAGCACCGCGGGGTGGTCAGAATGGGGAGGTCAGGGAACATGCAGTGGCAACGTAGTATAGGTTTCTGAAAAACATCGCGTGGTGGTGTGCATTGTATGGGTGTGTGTTACATTACATTCACTAGTAGGTGTGAGAAAAACATCACGGGGTGGTGTGAATCGGAGGGTCTGAATTGGGATAGGCAGTGAGTGGCAATGTAGGATGGAGAAAAGCACCGCGGGGTGGTCAGCATGGGGAGGTCAGGGAACATGCTGTGGCAATGTAGGATAGGTTTTTGTAAAACATCGCGGGGTGGTGCGCATTGTATGGGTGTGTGTTACATTACATTCACTAGTAGGAGTGAGAAAAACGTCGCGGGGTGGTGTGCATTGTTTGGGTTGTGTTTCATTACATTCACTAGTAGGAGTGAGAAAAAGATCACGGGGTGGTGTGAATCGGAGAGTCTGAATTAGGATAGGCAGTGAGTGGCAATGTAGGATAGAGAAAAGCACTGCGGGGTGGTCAGCATGCGGAGGTCAGGGAACATGCAGTGGCAATGTAGGATAGGTTACTGAAAAACATCGTCGGGTGGTGCGCATTGTATGGGTGTGTGTTACATTACATTCACTAGTAGGAGTGAGAAAAACATCACGGGGTGGTGTGAATCGGAGGGTCTGAATTAGGATAGGCAGTGAGTGGCAATGTATGATGGAGAAAAGCACCGCGGGGTGTTCAGCATGGGGAAGTCAGGGAACATGCAGTGGCAATGTAGGATAGGATTCTGAAAAACATCGCGGGGTGGTGCGCATTGTATGGGTGTGTGTTACATTACATTCACTAGTAGTAGTGAGAAAAACATCACGGGGTTGGGTGAATCGGAGGGTCTGAATTAGGATAGGCAGTGAGTGGCAATGTAGGATGGAGAACAGCACCGCGTGGTGGTCAGCATGGGGAGGTCAGGGAACATGCCGTGGCAATGTAGATAAGGTTTCTGAAAAACATCGCGGGGTGGTGCGCATTGTATGGGTGTGTGTTACATTACATTCACTAGTAGGAGTGAGAAAAACATCACGGGGTGGTTCGCATCGTATGGGTGTGTGTTACATTACATTCACTAGTAGCAGTGAGAAAAACATCACGGGGTGGTGTGAATGGAGGGTCTGAATTAGGATAGGCAGTGAGTGGCAATGTAGGATGGAGAAAAGCAACGCAGGGTGGTCAGCATGGGGAGGTCTGGGAACATGCAGTGGCAATGTAGGATAGGATTCTGAAAAACATCGCGGGGTGGTGCGCATTGTATGGGTGTGTTTTACATTGCATTCACCAGTAGGAGTGAGAAAAACATCACGGGGTGGTGTGAAGCGGAGGGTCTGAATTAGGATAGGCAGTGAGTGGCAATGTAGAATAGAGAAAAGCACCGTGGGGTGGTCAGCTTGGGGAGGTCAGGGAACATGCAGTGGCAATGTAGGATAGGTTACTGAAAAACATCGCGTGGTGGTGTGCATTGTATGGGTGTGTGTTACATTACATTCACTAGTAGGTGTGAGAAAAACATCACGGGGTGGTGTGAATCGGAGGGTCTGAATTGGGATAGGCAGTGAGTGGCAATGTAGGATGGAGAAAAGCACCGCGGGGTGGTCAGCATGGGGAGGTCAGGGAACATGCTGTGGCAATGTAGGATAGGTTTTTGTAAAACATCGCGGGGTGGTGCGCATTGTATGGGTGTGTGTTACATTACATTCACTAGTAGGAGTGAGAAAAACATCGCGGGGTGGTGTGCATTGTTTGGGTTGTGTTTCATTACATTCACTAGTAGGAGTGAGAAAAACATCACGGGGTGGTGTGAATCGGAGGGTCTGAATTAGGATAGGCAGTGAGTGGCAATGTATGATGGAGATAAGCACCGCGGGGTGTTCAGCATGGGGAGGGCAGGGAACATGCAGTGGCAATGTAGGATAGGATTCTGAAAAACATCGCGGGGTGGTGCGCATTGTATGGGTGTGTGTTACATTGCATTCACCAGTAGGAGTGAGAAAAACATCACAGGGTGGTGTGAATCGGAGGGTCTGAATTAGGATAGGCACTGAGTGTCAATGTAGGATGGAGAAAAGCACCGCGGGGTGGTCAGCATGGGGAGGTCAGGGAACATGCAGTGGCAATGTAGGATAGGTTTCTGAAAAACATCGAGTGGTGGTGCGCATTATATGGGTGTGTGTTACATTACTTTCACTAGTAGGAGTGAGAAAATCATCACGGGGTGGCTCACATTGTATGGGTGTGTGTTACATTACATTCACTAGTAGGAGTGAGAAAAACATCACGGGGTGGTGTGAATCGGAGGGTCTGTATTAGGATAGGCAGTGAGTGACGATGTAGGATGGAGAAAAGCACCGCCGGGTGGTCAGCATGGGGAGGTCAGGGAACATGCAATGGCAATGTAGGATAGGTTTCTGAAAAACATCGCAGGGTGGTGCGCATTTTATGGGTGTGTGTTACATTACATTCACTAGTAGGAGTGAGAGAAACATCACGGCGTGGTGTGAATCGGAGGGTCTGAATTAGGATAGGCAGTGAGTGGCAATGTATGATGGAGAAAAGCACCGCGGGGTGGTCAGCATGGGGAGGTCAGGGAAGATGCAGTGGCAATGTAGGATAGGTTTCTGAAAAACATCGCGGGGTGGTACGCATTGTATGGGTGTGTGTTACATTACATTGACTAGTAGGAGTGAGAAAAACATCACGGGGTGGTGTGAATCGGAGGGTCTGAATTAGGATAGGCAGTGAGTGGCAATGTAGGATGGAGAAAAGCACCGCGGGGTGGTCAGTATGGGGAGGTCAGGGAACATGCAGTGGCAATGTAGGATAGGTTACTGAAAAACATCGCGGGGTGGTGCGCATTGTATGGGTGTGTGTTAATTTACATTCACTAGTAGGAGTGAGAAAAACATCACGGGGTGGTGTGAATTGGAGGGTCTGAATTAGGATAGACTGTGAGTGGCAATGTAGGATGGAGAAAAGCACCGCGGGGTGGTCAGCATGGGGAGGTCAGGGAACATCCAGTGGCAATGTAGGATAATTTTCTGAAAAACATCGCGGGGTGGTGCGCATTGTATGGGTGTGTGTTACATTACATTCACTAGTAGGAGTGAGAAAAACATCACGGGGTGGTGTGAATCGGAGGGTCTGAATTAGGATAGGCAGTGAATGGCAATGTAGGATGGAGAAAAGCACCGCGGGGTGGTCAGCATGGGGAGGTCAGGGAACATGCAGTGGCAATGTAGGATAGGTTTATGAAAAATATCGCGGGGTGGTGCGCATTGTATGGGTGAGTGTTACATTACATTCACTAGTAGGAGTGAGAAAAACGTCAGGGGGTGGTGCAGATTGTATGGGTGTGTGTTACATTACATTCTCTAGTAGGAGTGCGAAAAATATCATGGGGTGGTGCGCATTGTATGGGTGTGTGTTACATTACATTCACTAGTAGGAGTGAGAAAAACATCACGGGGTGGGGTCAATCGGAGGGACTGAATTAGGATAGGCAGTGAGTGGCAATGTAGGATGGAGAACAGCACCGCGGGGTGGTCAGCATGGGGAGGTCAGGGAACATGCCGTGGCAATGTAGATAAGGTTTCTGAAAAACATCGCGGGGTGGTGCGCATTGTATGGGTGTGTGTTACATTACATTCACTAGTAGGAGTGAGAAAAACATCACGGGGTGGTTCGCATCGTATGGGTGTGTGTTACATTACATTCACTAGTAGCAGTGAGAAAAACATCACGGGGTGGTGTGAATGGAGGGTCTGAATTAGGATAGGCAGTGAGTGGCAATGTAGGATGGAGAAAAGCAACGCAGGGTGGTCAGCATGGGGAGGTCTGGGAACATGCAGTGGCAATGTAGGATAGGATTCTGAAAAACATCGCGGGGTGGTGCGCATTGTATGGGTGTGTGTTACATTGCATTCACCAGTAGGAGTGAGAAAAACATCACGGGGTGGTGTGAAGCGGAGGGTCTGAATTAGGATAGGCAGTGAGTGGCAATGTAGAATAGAGAAAAGCACCGTGGGGTGGTCAGCTTGGGGAGGTCAGGGAACATGCAGTGGCAATGTAGGATAGGTTACTGAAATACATCGCGGGGTGGTGCGCATTGTATGGGTGTGTGTTACATTACATTCACTAGTAGGAGTGAGAAAAACATCACGGGGTGGTGTGAATCGGAGGGTCTGAATTAGGATAGGCAGTGAGTGGCAATGTAGGATGGAGAAAAGCACCGCGGGGTGGTCAGAATGGGCAGGTCAGGGAACATGCAGTGGCAACGTAGTATAGGTTTCTGAAAAACATCGCGTGGTGGTGTGCATTGTATGGGTGTGTGTTACATTACATTCACTAGTAGGTGTGAGAAAAACATCACGGGGTGGTGTGAATCGGAGGGTCTGAATTGGGATAGGCAGTGAGTGGCAATGTAGGATGGAGAAAAGCACCGCGGGGTGGTCAGCATGGGGAGGTCAGGGAACATGCTGTGGCAATGTAGGATAGGTTTTTGTAAAACATCGCGGGGTGGTGCGCATTGTATGGGTGTGTGTTACATTACATTCACTAGTAGGAGTGAGAAAAACGTCGCGGGGTGGTGTGCATTGTTTGGGTTGTGTTTCATTACATTCACTAGTAGGAGTGAGAAAAAGATCACGGGGTGGTGTGAATCGGAGAGTCTGAATTAGGATAGGCAGTGAGTGGCAATGTAGGATAGAGAAAAGCACTGCGGGGTGGTCAGCATGCGGAGGTCAGGGAACATGCAGTGGCAATGTAGGATAGGTTACTGAAAAACATCGTCGGGTGGTGCGCATTGTATGGGTGTGTGTTACATTACATTCACTAGTAGGAGTGAGAAAAACATCACGGGGTGGTGTGAATCGGAGGGTCTGAATTAGGATAGGCAGTGAGTGGCAATGTATGATGGAGAAAAGCACCGCGTGGTGTTCAGCATGGGGAGGTTAGGGAACATGCAGTGGCAATGTAGGATAGGATTCTGAAAAATATCGCGCGGTCGTGCGCATTGTATGGGTGTGTGTTACACTGCATTCACCAGTAGGAGTGAGAAAAACATCACGGGGTGGTGTGAATCGGAGGGTCTGAATTAGGATAGGCAGTAAGTGGCAATGTATGATGGAGAAAAGCACCGCGGGGTGTTCAGCATGGGGAAGTCAGGGAACATGCAGTGGCAATGTAGGATAGGATTCTGAAAAACATTGCGGGGTGGTGCGCATTGTATGGGTGTGTGTTACATTACATTCACTAGTAGTAGTGAGAAAAACATCACGGGGTTGGGTCAATCGGAGGGTCTGAATTAGGATAGGCAGTGAGTGGCAATGTAGGATGGAGAACAGCACCGCGGGGTGGTCAGCATGGGGAGGTCAGGGAACATGCCGTGGCAATGTAGATAAGGTTTCTGAAAAACATCGCGGGGTGCTGCGCATTGTATGGGTGTGTGTTACATTACATTCACTAGTAGGAGTGAGAAAAACATCACGGGGTGGTTCGCATCGTATGGGTGTGTGTTACATTACATTCACTAGTAGCAGTGAGAAAAACATCACGGGGTGGTGTGAATGGAGGGTCTGAATTAGGATAGGCAGTGAGTGGCAATGTAGGATGGAGAAAAGCAACGCAGGGTGGTCAGCATGGGGAGGTCTGGGAACATGCAGTGGCAATGTAGGATAGGATTCTGAAAAACATCGCGGGGTGGTGCGCATTGTATGGGTGTGTGTTACATTGCATTCACCAGTAGGAGTGAGAAAAACATCACGGGGTGGTGTGAAGCGGAGGGTCTGAATTAGGATAGGCAGTGAGTGGCAATGTAGAATAGAGAAAAGCACCGTGGGGTGGTCAGCTTGGGAGGTCAGGGAACATGCAGTGGCAATGTAGGATAGGTTACTGAAAAACATCGCGTGGTGGTGTGCATTGTATGGGTGTGTGTTACATTACATTCACTAGTAGGTGTGAGAAAAACATCACGGGGTGGTGTGAATCGGAGGGTCTGAATTGGGATAGGCAGTGAGTGGCAATGTAGGATGGAGAAAAGCACGGGGGGGTGGTCAGCATGGGGAGGTCAGGGAACATGCTGTGGCAATGTAGGATAGGTTTTTGTAAAACATCGCGGGGTGGTGCGCATTGTATGGGTGTGTGTTACATTACATTCACTAGTAGGAGTGAGAAAAACATCGCGGGGTGGTGTGCATTGTTTGGGTTGTGTTTCATTACATTCACTAGTAGGAGTGAGAAAAACATCACGGGGTGGTGTGAATCGGAGAGTCTGAATTAGGATAGGCAGTGAGTGGCAATGTAGGATGGAGAAAAGCACGGCGGGGTGGTCAGCATGGGGAAGTCAGGGAACATGCAGTGGCAATGTAGGATAATTTTCTGAAAAACATCGCGGGGTGGTGCGCATTGTATGGGTGTGTGTTACATTACATTCACTAGTAGGAGTGAGAAAAACATCACGGGGTGGTGTGAATCGGAGGGTCTGAATTAGGATAGGCAGTGAATGGCAATGTAGGATGGAGAAAAGCACCGCGGGGTGGTCAGCATGGGGAGGTCAGGGAACATGCAGTGGCAATGTAGGATAGGTTTATGAAAAATATCGCGGGGTGGTGCGCATTGTATGGGTGAGTGTTACATTACATTCACTAGTAGGAGTGAGAAAAACGTCAGGGGGTGGTGCAGATTGTATGGGTGTGTGTTACATTACATTCTCTAGTAGGAGTGCGAAAAATATCATGGGGTGGTGCGCATTGTATGGGTGTGTGTTACATTACATTCACTAGTAGGAGTGAGAAAAACATCACGGAGTGGGGTCAATCGGAGGGACTGAATTAGGATAGGCAGTGAGTGGCAATGTAGGATGGAGAACAGCACCGCGGGGTGGTCAGCATGGGGAGGTCAGGGAACATGCCGTGGCAATGTAGATAAGGTTTCTGAAAAACATCGCGGGGTGGTGCGCATTGTATGGGTGTGTGTTACATTACATTCACTAGTAGGAGTGAGAAAAACATCACGGGGTGGTTCGCATCGTATGGGTGTGTGTTACATTACATTCACTAGTAGCAGTGAGAAAAACATCACGGGGTGGTGTGAATGGAGGGTCTGAATTAGCATAGGCAGTGAGTGGCAATGTAGGATGGAGAAAAGCAACGCAGGGTGGTCAGCATGGGGAGGTCTGGGAACATGCAGTGGCAATGTAGGATAGGATTCTGAAAAACATCGCGGGGTGGTGCGCATTGTATGGGTGTGTGTTACATTGCATTCACCAGTAGGAGTGAGAAAAACATCACGGGGTGGTGTGAAGCGGAGGGTCTGAATTAGGATAGGCAGTGAGTGGCAATGTAGAATAGAGAAAAGCACCGTGGGGTGGTCAGCTTGGGGAGGTCAGGGAACATGCAGTGGCAATGTAGGATAGGTTACTGAAATACATCGCGGGGTGGTGCGCATTGTATGGGTGTGTGTTACATTACATTCACTAGTAGGAGTGAGAAAAACATCACGGGGTGGTGTGAATCGGAGGGTCTGAATTAGGATAGGCAGTGAGTGGCAATGTAGGATGGAGAAAAGCACCGCGGGGTGGTCAGAATGGGGAGGTCAGGGAACATGCAGTGGCAACGTAGTATAGGTTTCTGAAAAACATCGCGTGGTGGTGTGCATTGTATGGGTGTGTGTTACATTACATTCACTAGTAGGTGTGAGAAAAACATCACGGGGTGGTGTGAATCGGAGGGTCTGAATTGGGATAGGCAGTGAGTGGCAATGTAGGATGGAGAAAAGCACCGCGGGGTGGTCAGCATGGGGAGGTCAGGGAACATGCTGTGGCAATGTAGGATAGGTTTTTGTAAAACATCGCGGGGTGGTGCGCATTGTATGGGTGTGTGTTACATTACATTCACTAGTAGGAGTGAGAAAAACGTCGCGGGGTGGTGTGCATTGTTTGGGTTGTGTTTCATTACATTCACTAGTAGGAGTGAGAAAAAGATCACGGGGTGGTGTGAATCGGAGAGTCTGAATTAGGATAGGCAGTGAGTGGCAATGTAGGATAGAGAAAAGCACTGCGGGGTGGTCAGCATGCGGAGGTCAGGGAACATGCAGTGGCAATGTAGGATAGGTTACTGAAAAACATCGTCGGGTGGTGCGCATTGTATGGGTGTGTGTTACATTACATTCACTAGTAGGAGTGAGAAAAACATCACGGGGTGGTGTGAATCGGAGGGTCTGAATTAGGATAGGCAGTGAGTGGCAATGTATGATGGAGAAAAGCACCGCGTGGTGTTCAGCATGGGGAGGTTAGGGAACATGCAGTGGCAATGTAGGATAGGATTCTGAAAAATATCGCGCGGTCGTGCGCATTGTATGGGTGTGTGTTACACTGCATTCACCAGTAGGAGTGAGAAAAACATCACGGGGTGGTGTGAATCGGAGGGTCTGAATTAGGATAGGCAGTGAGTGGCAATGTATGATGGAGAAAAGCACCGCGGGGTGTTCAGCATGGGGAAGTCAGGGAACATGCAGTGGCAATGTAGGATAGGATTCTGAAAAACATCGCGGGGTGGTGCGCATTGTATGGGTGTGTGTTACATTACATTCACTAGTAGTAGTGAGAAAAACATCACGGGGTTGGGTCAATCGGAGGGTCTGAATTAGGATAGGCAGTGAGTGGCAATGTAGGATGGAGAACAGCACCGCGGGGTGGTCAGCATGGGGAGGTCAGGGAACATGCCGTGGCAATGTAGATAAGGTTTCTGAAAAACATCGCGGGGTGGTGCGCATTGTATGGGTGTGTGTTACATTACATTCACTAGTAGGAGTGAGAAAAACATCACGGGGTGGTTCGCATCGTATGGGTGTGTGTTACATTACATTCACTAGTAGCAGTGAGAAAAACATCACGGGGTGGTGTGAATGGAGGGTCTGAATTAGGATAGGCAGTGAGTGGCAATGTAGGATGGAGAAAAGCAACGCAGGGTGGTCAGCATGGGGAGGTCTGGGAACATGCAGTGGCAATGTAGAATAGGATTCTGAAAAACATCGCGGGGTGGTGCGCATTGTATGGGTGTGTGTTACATTGCATTCACCAGTAGGAGTGAGAAAAACATCACGGGGTGGTGTGAAGCGGAGGGTCTGAATTAGGATAGGCAGTGAGTGGCAATGTAGAATAGAGAAACGCACCGTGGGGTGGTCAGCTTGGGAGGTCAGGGAACATGCAGTGGCAATGTAGGATAGGTTACTGAAAAACATCGCGTGGTGGTGTGCATTGTATGGGTGTGTGTTACATTACATTCACTAGTAGGTGTGAGAAAAACATCAAGGGGTGGTGTGAATCGGAGGGTCTGAATTGGGATAGGCAGTGAGTGGCAATGTAGGATGGAGAAAAGCACCGCGGGGTGGTCAGCATGGGGAGGTCAGGGAACATGCTGTGGCAATGTAGGATAGGTTTTTGTAAAACATCGCGGGGTGGTGCGCATTGTATGGGTGTGTGTTACATTACATTCACTAGTAGGAGTGAGAAAAACATCGCGGGGTGGTGTGCATTGTTTGGGTTGTGTTTCCTTACATTCACTAGTAGGAGTGAGAAAAACATCACGGGGTGGTGTGAATCGGAGAGTCTGAATTAGGATAGGCAGTGAGTGGCAATGTAGGATGGAGAAAAGCACGGCGGGGTGGTCAGCATGGGGAAGTCAGGGAACATGCAGTGGCAATGTAGGATAGTTTTCTGAAAAACATCACGAGGTGGTGCGCAATGTATGGGTGTGTGTTACATTACATTCACTAGTAGGAGTGAGAAAAACATCACGGGGTGGTGTGATTCGGAGAGTTTGAATTACGATAGGCAGTGAGTGGCAATGTAGGATAGAGAAAAGCACTGCGGGGTGGTCAGCATGCGGAGGTCAGGGAACATGCAGTGGCAATGTAGGATAGGTTACTGAAAAACATCGTGGGGTGGTGCGCATTGTATGGGTGTGTGTTACATTACATTCACTAGTAGGAGTGAGAAAAACATCACGGGGTGGTGTGAATCGGAGGGTCTGAATTAGGATAGGCAGTGAGTGGCAATGTATGATGGAGATAAGCACCGCGGGGTGTTCAGCATGGGGAGGGCAGGGAACATGCAGTGGCAATGTAGGATAGGATTCTGAAAAACATCGCGGGGTGGTGCGCATTGTATGGGTGTGTGTTACATTGCATTCACCAGTAGGAGTGAGAAAAACATCACGGGGTGGTGTGAATCGGAGGGTCTGAATTAGGATAGGCACTGAGTGTCAATGTAGGATGGAGAAAAGCACCGCGGGGTGGTCAGCATGGGGAGGTCAGGGAACATGCAGTGGCAATGTAGGATAGGTTTCTGAAAAACATCGAGTGGTGGTGCGCATTGTATGGGTGTGTGTTACATTACTTTCACAAGTAGGAGTGAGAAAATCATCACGGGGTGGCTCACATTGTATGGGTGTGTGTTACATTACATTCACTAGTAGGAGTGAGAAAAACATCACGGGGTGGTGTGAATCGGAGGGTCTGTATTAGGATAGGCAGTGAGTGACGATGTAGGATGGAGAAAAGCACCGCCGGGTGGTCAGCATGGGGAGGTCAGGGAACATGCAATGGCAATGTAGGATAGGTTTCTGAAAAACATCGCAGAGTGGTGCGCATTTTATGGGTGTGTGTTACATTACATTCACTAGTAGGAGTGAGAGAAACATCACGGGGTGGTGTGAATCGGAGGGTCTGAATTAGGACAGGCAGTGAGTGGCAATGTATGATGGAGAAAAGCACCGCGGGGTGGTCAGCATGGGGAGGTCAGGGAAGATGCAGTGGCAATGTAGGATAGGTTTCTGAAAAACATCGCGGGGTGGTACGCATTGTATGGGTGTGTGTTACATTACATTGACTAGTAGGAGTGAGAAAAACATCACGGGGTGGTGTGAATCGGAGGGTCTGAATTAGGATAGGCAGTGAGTGGCAATGTAGGATGGAGAAAAGCACCGCGGGGTGGTCAGCATGGGGAGGTCAGGGAACATGCAGTGGCAATGTAGGATAGGTTACTGAAAAACATCGCGGGGTGGTGCGCATTGTATGGGTGTGTGTTAATTTACATTCACTAGTAGGAGTGAGAAAAACATCACGGGGTGGTGTGAATTGGAGGGTCTGAATTAGGATAGACAGTGAGTGGCAATGTAGGATGGAGAAAAGCACCGCGGGGTGGTCAGCATGGGGAGGTCAGGGAACATGCAGTGGCAATGTAGGATAGGTTTCTGAAAAACATTGCGGGGTGGTGCGCATTGTATGGGTGTGTGTTACATTACATTCACTAGTAGGAGTGAGAAAAACATCACGGGGTGGTGTGAATCGGAGGGTCTGAATTAGGATAGGCATTGAGTGGCAATGTAGGATGGAGAAAAGCACCGCGGGGTGGTCACCATGGGGAGGTTAGGGAACATCCAGTGGCAATGTAGGATAATTTTCTGAAAAACATCGCGGGGTGGTGCGCATTGTATGGGTGTGTGTTACATTACATTCACTAGTAGGAGTGAGAAAAACATCACGGGGTGGTGTGAATCGGAGGGTCTGAATTAGGATAGGCAGTGAGTGGCAATGTAGGATGGAGAAAAGCACCGCGGGGTGGTCAGCATGGGGAGGTCAGGGAACATGCAGTGGCAATGTAGGATAGGTTTATGAAAAATATCGCGGGGTGGTGCGCATTGTATGGTGTGTGTTACATTACATTCACTAGTAGGAGTGAGAAAAACGTCAGGGGGTGGTGCAGATTGTATGGGTGTGTGTTACATTACATTCTCTAGTAGGAGTGCGAAAAATATCATGGGGTGGTGCGCATTGTATGGGTGTGTGTTACATTACATTCACTAGTAGGGGTGAGAAAAACATCACGGGGTGGGGTCAATCGGAGGGTCTGAATTAGGATAGGCAGTGAGTGGCAATGTAGGATGGAGAACAGCACTGCGGGGTGGTCAGCATGGGGAGGTCAGGGAACATGCCGTGGCAATGTAGATAAGGTTTCTGAAAAACATCGCGGGGTGGTGCGCATTGTATGGGTGTGAGTTACATTACATTCACTAGTAGGAGTGAGAAAAACATCACGGGGTGGTTCGCATCGTATGGGTGTGTGTTACATTACATTCACTAGTAGCAGTGAGAAAAACATCACGGGGTGGTGTGAATGGAGGGTCTGAATTAGGATAGGCAGTGAGTGGCAATGTAGGATGGAGAAAAGCAAAGCAGGGTGGTCAGCATGGGGAGGTCTGGGAACATGCAGTGGCAATGTAGGATAGGATTCTGAAAAACATCGCGGGGTGGTGCGCATTGTATGGGTGTGTGTTACATTGCATTCACCAGTAGGAGTGAGAAAAACATCACGGGGTGGTGTGAAGCGGAGGGTCTGAATTAGGATAGGCAGTGAGTGGCAATGTAGAATAGAGAAAAGCACCGTGGGGTGGTCAGCTTGGGGAGGTCAGGGAACATGCAGTGGCAATGTAGGATAGGTTACTGAAAAACATCGCGGGGTGGTGCGCATTGTATGGGTGTGTGTTACATTACATTCACTAGTAGGAGTGAGAAAAACATCACGGGGTGGTGTGAATCGGAGGGTCTGAATTAGGATAGGCAGTGAGTGGCAATGTAGGATGGAGAAAAGCACCGCGGGGTGGTCAGAATGGGGAGGTCAGGGAACATGCAGTACCACGTAGTATAGGTTTCTGAAAAACATCGCGTGGTGGTGTGCTTTGTATGGGTGTGTGTTACATTACATTCACTAGTAGGTGTGAGAAAAACATCACGGGGTGGTGTGAATCGGAGGGTCTGAATTGGGATAGGCAGTGAGTGGCAATGTAGGATGGAGAAAAGCACCGCGGGGTGGTCAGCATGGGGAGGTCAGGGAACATGCTGTGGCAATGTAGGATAGGTTTTTGTAAAACATCGCGGGGTGGTGCGCATTGTATGGGTGTGTGTTACATTACGTTCACTAGTAGGAGTGAGAAAAACATCGCGGGGTGGTGTGCATTGTTTGGGTTGTGTTTCATTACATTCACTAGTAGGAGTGAGAAAAACATCACGGGGTGGTGTGAATCGGAGGGTCTGAATTAGGATAGGCAGTGAGTGGCAATGTAGGATGGAGAAAAGCACCGCCCGGTGGTCAGCATGGGGAGGTCAGGGAAGATGCAGTGGCAATGTAGGATAGGATTCTGAAAAATATCGCGGGGTCGTGCGCATTGTATGGGTGTGTGTTACACTGCATTCACCAGTAGGAGTGAGAAAAACATCACGGGGTGGTGTGAATCGGAGGGTCTGAATTAGGATAGGCAGTGAGTGGCAATGTATGATGGAGAAAAGCACCGCGGGGTGTTCAGCATGGGGAGGTCAGGGAACATGCAGTGGCAATGTAGGATAGGATTCTGAAAAACATCGCGGGGTGGTGCGCATTGTATGGGTGTGTGTTACATTACATTCACTAGTAGGAGTGAGAAAAATATCACGGAGGGGTGTGAATCGGAGCATCTGAATTAGGATAGGCAGTGAGTGGCAATGTAGGATGGAGAAAAGCACCGCGGGGTGGTCAGCATGGGGAGGTCAGGGAAGATGCAGTGGTAATGTAGGATAGGTTTCTGAAAAACATCGCGGGGTGGTACGCATTGTATGGGTGTGTGTTACATTACATTGACTAGTAGGAGTGAGAAAAACATCACGGGGTGGTGTGATTCGGAGGGTCTGAATTAGGATAGGCAGTGAGTGGCAATGTAGGATGGAGAAAAGCACCGCGGGGTGGTCAGCACGGGGAGATCAGGGAACATGCAGTGGCAATGTAGGATAGGTTTATGAAAAATATCGCGGGGTGGTGCGCATTGTATGGGTGTGTGTTACATTACATTCACTAGTAGGAGTGAGAAAAACGTCAGGGGGTGGTGCAGATTGTATGGGTGTGTGTTACATTACATTCTCTAGTAGGAGTGAGAAAAATATCATGGGGTTGTGCGCATTGTATGGGTGTGTGTTACATTACATTCACTAGTAGGAGTGAGAAAAACATCACGGGGTGGGGTCAATCGGAGGGTCTGAATTAGGATAGGCAGTGAGTGGCAATGTAGGATGGAGAACAGCACCGCGGGGTGGTCAGCATGGGGAGGTCAGGGAACATGCCGTGGCAATGTAGATAAGGTTTCTGAAAAACATCGCGGGGTGGTGCGCATTGTATGGGTGTGTGTTACATTACATTCACTAGTAGGAGTGAGAAAAACATCACGGGGTGGTTCGCATCGTATGGGTGTGTGTTACATTACATTCACTAGTAGCAGTGAGAAAAACATCACGGGGTGGTGTGAATCGGAGGGTCTGAATTGGGATAGGCAGTGAGTGGCAATGTAGGATGGAGAAAAGCACCGCGGGGTGGTCAGCATGGGGAGGTCAGGGAACATGCTGTGGCAATGTAGGATAGGTTTTTGTAAAACATCGCGGGGTGGTGCGCATTGTATGGGTGTGTGTTACATTACATTCACTAGTAGGAGTGAGAAAAACATCGCGGGGTGGTGTGCATTGTTTGGGTTGTGTTTCATTACATTCACTAGTAGGAGTGAGAAAAACATCACGGTGTGGTGTGAATCGGAGAGTCTGAATTAGGATAGGCAGTGAGTGGCAATGTAGGATAGAGAAAAGCACTGCGGGGTGGTCAGCATGCGGAGGTCAGGGACCATGCAGTGGCAATGTAGGATAGGTTACTGAAAAACATCGTGGGGTGGTGCGCATTGTATGGGTGTGTGTTACATTACATTCACTAGTAGGAGTGAGAAAAACATCACGGGGTGGTGTGAATCGGAGGGTCTGAATTAGGATAGGCAGTGAGTGGCAATGTATGATGGAGAAAAGCACCGCGTGGTGTTCAGCATGGGGAGGTTAGGGAACATGCAGTGGCAATGTAGGATAGGATTCTGAAAATTATCGCGGGGTCGTGCGCATTGTATGGGTGTGTGTTACATTGCATTCAGCAGTAGGAGTGAGATAAACATCACGGGGTGGTGTGAATCGGAGTGTCTGAATTAGGATAGGCAGTGAGTGGCAATGTATGATGGAGAAAAGCACCGCAGGGTGTTCAGCATGGGGAGGTCAGGGAACATGCAGTGGCAATGTAGGATAGGATTCTGAAAAACATCGTGGGGTTGTGCGCATTGTATGGGTGTGTGTTACATTGCATTCACCAGTAGGAGTGAGAAAAACATCACGGGGTGTTGTGAATCGGAGGGTCTGAATTAGGATAGGCAGTGAGTGGCAATGTAGGATGGAGAAAAGCACGGCGGGGTGGTCAGCATGGGGAAGTCAGGGAACATGCAGTGGCAATGTAGGATAGTTTTCTGAAAAACATCACGGGGTGGTGCACAATGTATGGGTATGTGTTACATTACATTCACTAGTAGGAGTGAGAAAAACATCACGGGGTGGTGTGAATCGGAGAGTCTGAATTAGGATAGGCAGTGAGTGGCAATGTAGGATAGAGATAATTACTGCGGGGTGGTCAGCATGCGGAGGTCAGGGAACATGCAGTGGCAATGTAGGATAGGTTACTGAAAAACATCGTGGGGTGGTGCGCATTGTATGGGTGTGTGTTACATTACATTCACTAGTAGGAGTGAGAAAAACATCACGGGGTGGTGTGAATCGGAGGGTCTGAATTAGGATAGGCAGTTAGTGGCAATGTATGATGGAGATAAGCATCGCGGGGTGTTCAGCATGGGGAGGGCAGGGAACATGCAGTGGCAATGTAGGATAGGATTCTGAAAAACATCGCGGGGTGGTGCGCATTGTATGGGTGTGTGTGTTACATTGCATTCACCATTAGGAGTGAGAAAAACATCACGGGGTGGTGTGAATCGGAGGGTCTGAATTAGGATAGGCACTGAGTTTCAATGTAGGATGGAGAAAAGCACCGCGGGGTGGTCAGCATGGGGAGGTAAGGGAACATGCAGTGGCAATGTAGGATAGGTTTCTGAAAAATATCGAGTGGTGGTGCGCATTGTATGGGTGTGTGTTACATTACTTTCACTAGTAGGAGTGAGAAAATCATCACGGGGTGGCTCACATTGTATGGGTGTGTGTTACATTACATTCACTAGTAGGAGTGAGAAAAACATCACGGGGTGGTGTGAATCGGAGGGTCTGTATTAGGATAGGCAGTGAGTGACAATGTAGGATGGAGAAAAGCACCGCCGGGTGGTCAGCATGGCGAGGTCAGGGAACATGCAATGGCAATGTAGGATAGGATTCTGAAAAACATCGCAGGGTGGTGCGCATTTTATGGGTGTGTGTTACATTACATTCACTAGTAGGAGTGAGAGAAACATCACGGGGTGGTGTGAATCGGAGGGTCTGAATTAGGATAGGCAGTGAGTGGCAATGTATGATGGAGAAAAGCACCGCGGGGTGGTCAGCATGGGGAGGTCAGGGAACATGCAGTGGCAATGTAGGATAGGATTCTGAAAAACATCGCGGGGTGGTGCGCATTGTATGGGTGTGTGTTACATTACATTCACTAGTAGGAGTGAGAAAAATATCACGGGGTGGTGTGAATCGGAGCATCTGAATTAGGATAGGCAGTGAGTGGCAATGTAGGATGGAGAAAAGCACCGCGGGGTGGTCAGCATGGGGAGGTCAGGGAAGATGCAGTGGCAATGTAGGATAGGTTTCTGAAAAACATCGCGGGGTGGTACGCATTGTATGGGTGTGTGTTACATTACATTGACTAGTAGGAGTGAGAAAAACATCACGGGGTGGTGTGAATCGGAGGGTCTGAATTAGGATCGGCAGTGAGTGGCAATGTAGGATGGAGAAAAGCACCGCGGGGTGGTCAGCATGGGGAGGTCAGGGAACATGCAGTGGCAATGTAGGATAGGTTACTGAAAAACATCGCGGGGTGGTGCGCATTGTATGGGTGTGTGTTAATTTACATTCACTAGTAGGAGTGAGAAAAACATCACGGGGTGGTGTGAATTGGAGGGTCTGAATTAGGATAGGCAGTGAGTGGCAATGTAGGATGGAGAAAAGCACCGCGGGGTGGTCAGCATGGGGAGGTCAGGGAACATGCAGTGGCAATGTAGGATAGGTTTCTGAAAAACATTGCGGGGTGGTGCGCATTGTATGGGTGTGTGTTACATTACATTCACTAATAGGAGAGAGAAAAACATCACGGGTTGGTGTGAATCGGAGGGTCTGAATTAGGATAGGCAGTGAGTGGCAATGTAGGATGGAGAAAAGCACCGCGGGGTGGTCAGCATGGGGAGGTCAGGGAACATCCAGTGGCAATGTAGGATAATTTTCTGAAAAACATCGCGGGGTGGTGCGCATTGTATGGGTGTGTGTTACATTACATTCACTAGTAGGAGTGAGAAAAACATCACGGGGTGGTGTGAATCGGAGGGTCTGAATTAGGATAGGCAGTGAGTGGCAATGTAGGATGGAGAAAAGCACCGCGGGGTGGTCAGCATGGGGAGGTCAGGGAACATGCAGTGGCAATGTAGGATAGGTTTATGAAAAATATCGCGGGGTGGTGCGCATTGTATGGGTGTGTGTTACATTACATTCACTAGTAGGAGTGAGAAAAACGTCAGGGGGTGGTGCAGATTGTATGGGTGTGTGTTACATTACATTCTCTAGTAGGAGTGAGAAAAATATCATGGGGTGGTGCGCATTGTATGGGTGTGTGTTACATTACATTCACTAGTAGGAGTGAGAAAATCATCACGGGGTGGGGTGAATCGGAGGGTCTGAATTAGGATAGGCAGTGAGTGGCAATGTAGGATGGAGAACAGCACCGCGGGGTGGTCAGCATGGGGAGGTCAGGGAACATGCCGTGGCAATGTAGATAAGGTTTCTGAAAAACATCGCGGGGTGGTCCGCATTGTATGGGTGTGTGTTACATTACATTCACTAATAGGAGTGAGAAAAACATCACGGGGTGGTTCGCATCGTATTGGTGTGTGTTACATTACATTCACTAGTAGCAGTGAGAAAAACATCACGGGGTGGTGTGAATGGAGGGTCTGAATTAGGATAGTCAGTGAGTGGCAATATAGGATGGAGAAAAGCAACGCAGGGTGGTCAGCATGGGGAGGTCTGGGAACATGCAGTGGCAATGTAGGATAGGATTCTGAAAAACATCGCGGGGTGGTGAGCATTGTATGGGTGTGTGTTACATTGCATTCACCAGTAGGAGTGAGAAAAACATCACGGGGTTGTGTGAATCGGAGGGTATGAATTAGGATAGGCAGTGAGTGGCAATGTAGAATAGAGAAAAGCACCGTGGGGTGGTCAGCTTGGGGAGGTCAGGGAACATGCAGTGGCAATGTAGGATAGGTTACTGAAAAACATCGCGGGGTGGTGCGCATTGTATGGGTGTGTGTTACATTACATTCACTAGTAGGAGTGAGAAAAACATCACGGGGTGGTGTGAATCGGAGGGTCTGAATTAGGATAGGCAGTGAGTGGCAATGTAGGATGGAGAAAAGCACTGCAGGGTGGTCAGAATGGGGAGGTCAGGGAACATGCAGTGGCAACGTAGTATAGGTTTCTGAAAAACATCGCGTGGTGGTGTGCATTGTATGGGTGTGTGTTACATTACATTCACTAGTAGGTGTGAGAAAAACATCACGGGGTGGTGTGAATCGGAGGGTCTGAATTGGGATAGGCAGTGAGTGGCAATGTAGGATGGAGAAAAGCACCGCAGGGTGGTCAGCATGGGGAGGTCAGGGAACATGCTGTGGCAATGTAGGATAGGTTTTTGTAAAACATCGCGGGGTGGTGCGCATTGTATGGGTGTGTGTTACATTACATTCACTAGTAGGAGTGAGAAAAACATCGCGGGGTGGTGTGCATTGTTTGGGGTGTGTTTCATTACATTCACTAGTAGGAGTGAGAAAAACATCACGGGGTGGTGTGAATCGGACGCTCTGAATTAGGATAGGCAGTGAGTGGCAATGTAGGATGGAGAAAAGCACCGCGGGGTGGTCAGCATGGGGAGGTCAGGGAACATGCAGTGGCAATGTAGGATAGTTTTCTGAAAAACATCGCGGGGTGGTGCGCATTGTATGGGTGTGTGTTACATTACGTTCACTATTAGGAGTGAGAAAAACATCACGGGCTGGTTCGCATTGTATGGGTGTGTGTTACATTACATTCACTAGTAGGAGTGAGAAAAACATCACGGGGTGGTGTGAATCGGAGGGTCTGAATTAGGATAGGCAGTGAGTGGCAATGTAGGATGGAGAAAAGCTCCGCGGGGTGGTCAGCATGTGGAGGTCAGGGAACATGCAGTGGCAATGTAGGATAGGTTTCGCAAAAACATTGCGGGGTGGTGCGCATTGTATGGGTGTGTGTTACATTACATTCACTAGTAGTAGTGAGAAAAACATCACGGGGTGGTGCGCATTGTATGGGTGTGTGTTTCATTACATTCACTAGTAGGAGTGAGAAAAACATCACGGGGTGGTGTGAATCGGAGGGTCTGAATTAGGATCGGCAGTGAGAGGCAATGTAGGATGGAGAAAAGCACCACGGGGTGGTCAGCATGGGGAGGTCAGGGAACATGCAGTGGCAAGGTAGGATAGGTTTCTGAAAAACATCGAGGGGTGGTGCGCATTGTATGGCTGTGTGTTACATTACATTCACTAGTAGGAGTGAGAAAAACATCACGGGGTGGTTTGAATCGGAGGGTCTGAATTAGGATAGGCAGTGAGTGGCAATGTAGGATGGAGAAAAGCACCGCGGGGTGGTCAGCATGGGGAGGTCAGGGAACATGCAGTGGCAATATAGGATAGTTTTCTGAAAAACATCACGGGGTGGTGCGCATTGTATGGGTGTGTGTTACATTACATTCACTATTAGGAGTGAGAAAAACATCACGGGGTGGGCGCATTGTATGGGTGTGTGTTACATTACATTCACTAGTAGGAGTGAGAAAAACATCACGGGGTAGTGTGAATCGGAGAGTCTGAATTAGGATAGGCAGTGAGTGGCAATGTAGGATAGAGAAAAGCACTGCGGGGTGGTCAACATGCGGAGGTCAGGGAACATGCAGTGGCAATGTAGGATAGGTTACTGAAAAACATCGTGGGGTGTTGCGCATTGTATGGGTGTGTGTTACATTACATTCAATAGTAGGAGTGAGAAAAACATCACGGGGTGGTGTGAATCGGAGGGTCTGATTTAGAATAGGCAGTGAGTGGCAATGTAGGATGGAGAAAAGCACCGCGGGGTCGTCAGCATGGGGAGGTCAGGGAACATGCAGTGGCAATGTAGGATAGGTTTCTGAAAAACATCGCGTGGTGGTGCGCATTGTATGGGTGTGTGTTACTTTATATTCACTAGTAGGAGTGAGAAAAACATCACGGGGTGGTGTGAATCGGAGGGTCTGAATTAGGATAGACAGTGAGTGGCAATGTAGGATGGAGAAAAGCACCGCGGGGTGGTCAGCATGGGGAGGTCAGGGAACATGCAGTGGCAATGCAGGATATGTTTCTGAAAAACATCGCGGGGTGGTGCGCATTGTATGGGTGTGTGTTACATTACATTCACTAGTAGAAGTGAGAAAAACATCACGGGGTGGTGTGAATCGGAGGGTCTGAATTAGGATAGGCAGTGAGTGGCAATGTAGGATGGAGAAAAGCACCGCGGGGTGGTCAGCATGGGGAGGTCAGGAACATCCAGTGGCAATGTAAGATAGTTTTCTGAAAAACATCGCGGGGTGGTGCACATTGTATGGGTGTGTGTTACATTACATTCACTAGTAGGAGTGAGAAAAACATCACGGGGTGGGCGCATTGTATGGGTGTGTGTTACATTACATTCACTAGTAGGAGTGAGAAAAACATCACGGGTTGGTGTGAATCGGAGTGTCTGAATTAGGATAGGCAGTGAGTACCAATGTAGTATAGAGAAAAGCACCGCAGGGTGGTCAGCATGGGGAAGTCAGGGAACATGCAGAGGCAATGTAGGATAGGTTTCTGAAAAACATCGCAGGGTGGTGCGCATTGTATGGGTGTGTGTTACATTACATTCACTAGTAGGAGTGAGAAAAACATCACGGGGTGGTGTGAATCGGAGAGTCTGAATTAGGATAGGCAGTGAGTGGCAATGTAGGATAGAGAAAAGCACTGCGGGGTGGTCAGCATGCGGAGGTCAGGGAACATGCAGTGGCAATGTAGGATAGGTTACTGAAAAACATCGTGGGGTGGTGCGCATTGTATGGGTGTGTGTTACATTACATTCACTAGTAGGAGTGAGAAAAACATCACGGGGTGGTGTGAATCGGAGGGTCTGAATTAGGATAGGCAGTGAGTGGCAATGTATGATGGAGAAAAGCATTGCGGGGTGTTCAACATGGGGAGGTCAGGGAACATGCAGTGGCAATGTAGGATAGGTTTCTGAAAAACATCTCGTGGTGGTGCGCATTGTATAGGTGTGTGTTACATTACATTCACTACTGGGAGTGAGAAAAACATCACGGGGTGGTTCGCATTGTATGGGTGTGTGTTACATTACATTCACTACTGGGAGTGAGAAAAACATCACGGGCTGGTGTGAATCGGAGGGTCTGAATTAGGATAGGCAGTGAGTGGCAATGTAGGATGGAGAAAAGCACCGCGGGGTGGTCCGCATGTGGAGGTCAGGGAACATGCAGTGGCAATGTTGGATAGTTTTCTGAAAAACATCGCGCGGTGGTGCGCATTGTATGGGTGTGTTTTACATTACATTCACTAGTAGGAGTGAAAAAAACATTACGGGGTGGTGTGAATCGGAGTGTCTGAATTCGGATAGGCAGTGAGTAGCAATGTAGGATAGAGAAAAGCACCGCGGGGTGGTCAGCATGGGGAGGTCAGGGAACATGCAGTGGCAATGTAGGATAGGTTTCTGAAAAACATCGCTGGGTGGTGCGCATTGTATGGGTGTGTGTTACATTACATTCACTACTAGGAGTGAGAAAAACATCACGGGGTGGTGCGCATTGTATGGGTGTGTGTTACATTACATTCACTAGTAGGAGTGAGAAAAACATCATGGGGTGGTGTGAATCGGAGGGTCTGAATTAGGATAGGCAGTGAGTGGCAATGTAGGATGGAGAAAAGCACCGCGGGGTGGTCAGCATGGGGAGGTCAGGGAACATGCAGTGGCAATGTAGGATAGGTTTCTGAAAAACATCGCGGGGTGGTGCGCATTGTGTGGGTGTGTTTTACATTACATTCACTAGTAGGAGTGAGAAAAACATCACGGGTTGGTGCGCATTGTATGGGTGTGTGTTACATTACATTCACTAGTAGGTGTGAGAAAAACATCACGGGCTGGTGTGAATCGGAGGGTCTGAATTAGGATAGGCAGTGAGTGGCAATGTTGGATGGGGAAAAGCACCGGGGGGTGGTCAGCATGGGGAGGTCAGGGAACATGCAGTGGAAATGTAGGATAGGCTTCTGAAAAATATCGCGGGGTGGTGCGCATTGTATGGGTGTGTGATACATTACATTCACTAGAAGGAGTGAGAAAAACATCACGGGGTGCTGTGAATCGGAGTGTCTGAATTAGGATAGGCATTGAGTGACAATGTAGGATGGAGAAAAGCACCGCGGGGTGGTCAGCATGGGGAGGTCAGGGAACATGCCGTGGCACTGTAGGATAGTTTTGTGAAAAACATCACAGGGTGGTGCGCATTGTAAGGGTGTGTGTTACATTACATTCACCAGTAGGAGTGAGAAAAACATCACGGGGTGGTGTGAATCGGAGGGTCTGAATTAGGATAGGCAGTGAATGGCAATGTAGAATAGAGAAAAGCACTGCGGGGTGGTCAGCATGGGGAGGTCAGGGAACATGCAGTGGCAATGTAGGATAGGTTACTGAAAAACATCGCGTGGTGGTGCGCATTGTATGGGTGTGTGTTACATTACATTCAATAGTAGGTGTGAGAAAAACATCACGGGGTGGTGTGAATCAGAGGGCCTGAATTAGGATAGGCAGTGAGTGGCAATGTAGGATGGAGAAAAGCACCGCGGGGTGGTCCGCATGTGGAGGTCAGGGAACATGCAGTGGCAATGTTGGATAGTTTTCTGAAAAACATCGCGCGGTGGTGCGCATTGTATGGGTGTGTTTTACATTACATTCACTAGTAGGAGTGAGAAAAACATTACTGGGTGGTGTGAATCGGAGTGTCTGAATTAGGATAGGCAGTGAGTAGCAATGTAGGATGGAGAAAAGCACCGCGGCGTGGTCAGCATGGGGAGGTCAAGGAACATGCAGTGGCAATGTAGGATAGGTTTCTGAAAAACATCGCTGGGTGGTGCGCATTGTATGGGTGTGTGTTACATTACATTCACTAGTAGGAGTGAGAAAAACATCACGGGGTGGTGCGCATTGTATGGGTTTGTGTTACATTACATTCACTAGTAGGAGTGAGAAAAACATCACGGGGTGGTGTGAATCGGAGGGTCGGAATTAGGATAGGCAGTGAGTGTCAATGTAGGATGGAGAAAAGCACCGCGGGGTGGTCAGCATGGGGAGGTCACGGAACATGCAGTGGCAATGTAGGATAGGTTTCTGAAAAACATCGCGGGGTGGTGCGCATTGTGTGGGTGTGCGTTACATTACATTCACTAGTAGGAGTGAGAAAACCATCACGGGTTGGTGCGCATTGTATGGTTGTGTGTTACATTACATTCACTAGTAGGTGTGAGAAAAACATCATGGGGTGGTGTGAATCGGAGGGTCTGAATTAGGATAGGCAGTGAGTGGAAATGTAGGATGGGGAAAAGCACCGCGGTGTGGTCAGCATGGGGAGGTCAGGGAACATGCAGTGGCAATGTAGGATAGGCTTCTGAAAAATATCGCGGGGTGGTGAGCATTGTATGGGTGTGTGATACATTACATTCACTAGTAGGAGTGAGAAAAACATCACGGGGTGGTGTGAATCGGAGTGTCTGAATTAGGATAGGCATTGAGTGGCAATGTAGGATGGAGAAAAGCACCGCAGGGTGGTCAGCATGGGGAGGTCAGGGAACATGCAGTGGCACTGTAGGATAGTTTTGTGAAAAACATCACGGGGTGGTGCGCATTGTATGGGTGTGTGTTACATTACATTCACCAGTAGGAGTGAGAAAAACATCACGGGGTGGTGTGAATCGGAGGGTCTGAATTAGGATAGGCAGTGAGTGGCAATGTAGAACAGAGAAAAGCACCGCGGGGTGGTCAGCATGGGGAGGTCAGGGAACATGCAGTGGCAATGTAGGATAGGTTACTGAAAAACATCGCGTGGTGGTGCGCATTGTATGGGTGTATTTACATTACATTCAATAGTAGGTGTGAGAAAAACATCACGGGGTGGTGTGAATCGGAGGGTCTGAATTGGGATAGGCAGTGAGTGGCAATGTAGGATGGAGAAAAGCACCGCGGGGTGGTCAGCATGGGGAGGTCAGGGAACATGCAGTGGCAATGTAGGATAGGATTCTGAAAAACATCGCGGGGTGGTGCGCATTGTATGAGTGTGTGTAACATTACATTCACTAGGAGGAGTGAGAAAAACATCACGGGGTGGTGTGAATCGGAGGGTATGAATTAGGATAGGCAGTGAATGGCAATGTAGGATGGAGAAAAGCAACGCGGGGTGGTCAGCATGGGGAGGTCAGGGAACATGCAGTGGCAATGTAGGATAGGTTTCTGAAAAACAGCGCGGGGTGTGCGCATTGTATGGGTTTGTGTTACATTACATTCACTAGTAGGAGTGAGAAAAACATCACGGGGTGGTGTGAATCGGAGGGTCTGAATTAGGATAGGCAGTGAGTGGCAATGTAGGATGGATAAAAGCACCGCGGGGTGGTCAGCATGGGGAGGTCAGGAAACATGCAGTGGCAGTGTAGGATAGGTTTCTGAAAAACATCGCGTGGTGGTGCGCATTGTATAGGTGTGTGTTACATTACATTCACTAGTAGGAGTGAGAAAAACATCACGGGGTGGTGTGAATCGGAGGGTATGAATTAGCATAGGCAGTGAGTGGCAATGTAGGATGGAGAAAAGCACCGCGGGGTGGTCATCATGGGGAAGTCCGGGAACATGCAGTGGCAATGAAGGATAGTTTTCTGAAAAACATCACGGGGTGGTGCGCATTGTATGGGTGTGTGTTACATTACATTCACTAGTAGGAGTGAGAAAAACCTCACGGGGTGGTGTGAATCGGAGGGTCTGAATTAGGATAGGCAGTGAGTGGCAATGTAGGATGGAGAAAAGCACCGAGGGGGGGTCAGCATGGGGAGGTCAGGGAACATGCAGTGGCAATATAGGATAGTTTTCTGAAAAACATCACGGGGTGGTGCACATTGTATGGGTGTGTGTTACATGTCATTCACTAGTAGGAGTGAGAAAAACATCACGGGGTGGTGTGAATCGGGGGTCTGAATTAGGATCGGCAGTGAGTGGCAATGTAGGATAGAGAAAAGCACCACGGGGTGGTCAGCATGGGGAGGTCAGGGAACATGCAGTGGCAATGTAGGATAGGTTTCTGAAAAACATCACGGGGTGGTGCGCATTGTATGGGTGTGTGTTACATTACATTCACTAGTAGGAGTGAGAAAAACATCACGGGGTGGTGTGAATCGGAGGGTCTGAATTAGGATAGGCAGTGAGTGGCTATGTAGGATGGAGAAAAGCAGCGCGGGGTGGTCAGCATGGGGAGGTCAGGGAACATGCAGTGGCAATGGAGGATAGGTTTCTGAAAAACATCGCGGGGTGGTGCACATTGTATGGGTATGTGTTACATTACATTCGCTAGTAGGAATGAGAAAAACATCACGGGGTGGTGTGAATCGGAGGGTCTGAATTAGGATAGGCAGTGAGTAGCAATGTAGGATGGAGAAAAGAACCGCGGGGTGGTCAGCATGGGGAGGTCAGGGAACATGCAGTGGCAATGTAAGATAGGTTTCTGAAAAACATCGCTGGGTGGTGGGCATTGTATGGGTGTGTGTTACATTACATTCACTAGTAGGAGTGAGAAAAACATCACGGGGTGGTGCACATTGTATGGGTGTGTGTTACATTACATTCACTATTAGGAGTGAGAAAAACATCACGGGGTGGTGTGAATCGGAGGGTCTGAATTAGGATAGGCAGTGAGTGGCAATGTAGGATGGAGAAAAGCACCGCGGGTTGGTCATCATGGGGAGGTCAGGGAACATGCAGTGGCAATGTAGGAGAGGTTTCTGAAAAACATCGCGGGGTGGTGCGCATTGTGTGGGTGTGTGTTACATTACATTCACTAGTAGGAGTGAGAAAAACATCACGGGGTGGTGCGCATTGTATGGGTGTGTGTTACATTACATTCACTATTAGGAGTGAGAAAAACATCACGGGGTGGGGCGCATTGTATGGGTGTGTGTTACATTACATTCACTAATAGGTGTGAGAAAAACATCACGGGGTGGTGTGAATCGGATGGTCTGAATTACGATAGGCAGTGAGTGGCAATGTAGGATGGAGAAAAGCACCGCGGGGTGGTCAGCATGGGGAGGTCAGGGAACATGCAGTGGCAATGTAGGATAGTTTTCTGAAAAACATCTCGGGGTGGTGCGCATGGTATGGGTGTGTGTTACATTACATTCACCAGTAGGAGTGAGAAAAACATCACGGGGTGGTGTGAATCGGATGGTCTGAATTAGGATAGGCAGTGAGTGGCAATGTAGGATGGAGAAAAGCACCGCGGGGTGGTCAGCATGGGGAGGTCAGGGAACATGCAGTGGCAATGTAGGATAGGTTACTGAAAAACATCGCCGGGTGGTGCGCATTGTATGGGTTTGTGTTACATTACATTCACTAGTAGGAGTGAGAAAAACATCACGGGCTGGTGTGAATCGGAGGGTCTGAATTAGGATACGCAGTGAGTCGCAATGTAGGATGGAGAAAAGCACTGCGGGGTGGTCAGCATGGGGAGGTTAGGGAACATGCAGTGGCAATGTAGGATAGGTTTCTGAAAATCATCGCGTGGTGGTGCGCATCGTATGGGTGTGTGTTACATAACATTCAACAGTAGGTGTGAGAAAAACATCACGGGGTGGTGTGAATCGGAGGGTCTGAATTGGGATAGGCAGTGAGTGGCAATATAGGATGGAGAAAAGCACCGCGTGGTGGTCAGCATGGGGAGGTCAGGGAACATGCAGTGGCAGTGTAGGATAGGTTTCTGAAAAATATCGCGTGGTGGTGCGCATTGTATAGGTGTGTGTTACATTACATTCACTAGTAGGAGTGAGAAAAACATCACGGGGTAGTGTGAATCGGAGGGTATGAATTAGGATAGGCAGTGAGTGGCAATGTAGGATGGAGAAAAGCACCGCGGGCTGGTCAGCGTGGGGAAGTCCGGGAACATGCAGTGGCAATGAAGGATAGTTTTCTTAAAATCATCATGGGGTGGTGCACATTGTATGGGTGAGTGTTACATTACCTTCACTAGTAGGAGTGAGAAAAACATCACGGTGTGGTGTGAATCGGAGGGTCTGAATTAGGATAGGCAGTGAGTAGCAATGTAGTATAGAGAAAAGCACCGCAGGGTGGTCAGCATGGGGAAGTCAGGGAACATGCAGTGGCAATGTAGGATAGGTTTCTGAAAAACATCACGGGGTGGTGAGCATTGTATGGGTGTGTGTTACATTACATTCACTAGTAGGAGTGAGAAAAACATCACGGGGTGGTGTGAATCGGAGAGTCTGAATTAGGATAGGCAGTGAGTGGCAATGTGTGATGGAGAAAAGCACCGCGGGGTGTTCAGCATGGGGAGGTCAGGGAACATGCAGTGGCAATGTAGGATAGGATTCTGAAAAACATCGCGGGGTGGTGCGCATTGTATGGGTGTGTGTTACATTGCATTCACCAGTAGGAGTGAGAAAAACATCAGGGGGTGGTGTGAATCGGAGGGTCTGAATTAGGATAGGCAGTGAGTGGCAATGTAGGATGGAGAAAAGCACTGCGGGCTGGTCAGCATGGGGAAGTCAGGGAACATGCAGTGGCAATGTAGGATAGTTTTCTGAAAAACATCACGGGGTGGTGCGCAATGTATGGGTGTGTGTTACATTACATTCACTAGTAGGAGTGAGAAAAACATCACGGGGTGGTGTGAATCGGAGAGGCTGAATTAGGATAGGCAGTGAGTGGCAATGTAGGATAGAGAAAAGCACTGCGGGGTGGTCAGCATGCGGAGGTCAGGGAACATGCAGTGGCAATGTAGGATAGGTTACTGAAAAACATCGTGGGGTGGTGCGCATTGTATGGGTGTGTGTTACATTACATTCACTAGTAGGAGTGAGAAAAACATCACGGGATGGTGTGAATCGGAGGGTCTGAATTAGGATAGGCAGTGAGTGGCAATGTAAGATGGAGAAAAGCACCGCGGGGTGTTCAGCACGGGGAGGTCAGGGAACATGCAGTGGCAATGTAGGATAGGATTCTGAAAAACATTGCGGGGTGGTGCGCATTGTATGGGTGTGTGTTACATTGCATTCACCATTAGGAGTGAGAAAAACATCACGGGGTGGTGTGAATCGGAGGGTCTGAATTAGGATAGGCAGTGAATGGCAATGTAGGATGGAGAAAAGCACCGCGGGGTGGTCAGCATGTGGAGGTCAGGGAACATGCAGTGGCAATGTAGGATAGGTTTCTGAATAACATCTTGTGGTGGTGCGCATTGTACAGGTGTGTGTTACATTACATTCACTAGTAGGAGTGAGAAAAACATCACGGGGTGGTGTGAATCGGAGGGTCTGAATTAGGATACGCAGTGAGTGGCAATGTAGGATGGAGAAAAGCACCGCGGGGTGGTCAGCATGAGGAGGTCAGGGAACATGCAGTGGCAATGTAGGATAGGTTTCTCAAAAACATCACGGGGTGGTGCGCATTGTATGGCTGAGTGTTACATTACAATCACTAGTAGGAGTGAGAAAAACATCACGGGGTGGTGTGAATCGGAGGGTCTGAATTAGGATCGGCAGTGAGTGGCAATGTAGGATGGAGAAAAGCACCGCGGGGTGGTCAGCATGGGGAGGTCAGGGAACATGCAGTGGCAAGGTAGGATAGTTTTCTGAAAAACATCGCGGGGTGGTGCGCATTGTATGGGTTTGTGTTACATTACATTCACTAGTAGGAGTGAGAAAAACATCGCGGGGTTGTGCGCATTTTATGGGTGTGTGTTACATTACATTCACTAGTAGGAGTGAGAAAAACATCGCCGGGTGGTGTGCATTGTATGGGTGTGTGTTACATTACATTCACTAGTAGGAGTGAGAAAAACATCACGGGGTGGTGTGAATCGGAGGGTCTGAATTAGGATAGGCAGTGAGTGGCAATGTAGGATGGAGAAAAGCACCGCGGGGTGGTCAGCATGGGGAGGTCAGGGAACATGCAGTGGCAATATAGGATAGTTTTCTTAAAAACATCACGGGGTGGTGCGCATTGTATGGGTGTGTGTTACATTACATTCACTAGTAGGAGTGAGAAAAACATCACGGGGTGGTTCGCATTGTATGGGTGTGTGTTACATAACATTCACTAGAAGGAGTGAGAAAAACATCACGGCGTGGTGTGAATCGGGGGTCTGAATTAGGATCAGCAGTGAGTGGCAATGTAGGATAGAGAAAAGCACCACAGGGTGGTCAGCATGGGGAGGTCAGGGAACATGCAGTGGCAATGCAGGATAGGTTTCTGAAAAACATCACGGGGTGGTGCGCATTGTATGGGTGTGTGTTACATTACATTCATTAGTAGGAGTGAGAAAAACATCACGGGGTAGTGTGAATCGGAGGGTCTGAATTAGGATAGGCAGTGAGTGGCTATGTAGGATGGAGAAAAGCACCGCCGGGTGGTCCGCATGCGGAGGTCAGGGAACATGCAGTGGCAATGTTGGATAGTTTTCTGAAAAACATCGCACGGTGGTGCGCATAGTATGGGTGTGTTTTACATTACATTCACTAGTAGGAGTGAGAAAAACATCACGGGGTGGTGTGAATCGGAGGGTCTGAATTAGGATAGGCAGTGAGTGGCAATGTAGGATGGAGAAAAGCAGCGCGGGGTGGTCAGCATGGGGAGGTTAGGGAACATGCAGTGGCAATGGAGGATAGGTTTCTGAAAAACATCGCGGGGTGGTGCACATTGTATGGGTATGTGCTACATTACATTCGCTAGTAGGAATGAGAAAAACATCACGGGGTGGTGTGAATCGGAGGGTCTGAATTAGGATAGGCAGTGAGTAGCAATGTAGGATGGAGAAAAGCACCGCGGGGTGGTCAGCATGGGGAGGTCAGGGAACATGCAGTGGCAATGTAGGATAGGTTTCTGAAAAACATCGCTGGGTGGTGCGCATTGTATGGGTGTGTGTTACATTACATTCACTAGTAGGAGTGAGAAAAACATCACAGGGTGGTGCGCATTGTATGGGTGTGTGTTACATTACATTCACTAGTAGGAGTGAGAAAAACATCACGGGGTGCTGTGAATCGGAGGGTCTGAATTAGGATAGGCAGTGAGTGGCAATGTAGGATGGAGAAAAGCACCGCGGGGTGGTCAGCATGGGGAGGTCAGAGAACATGCAGTGGCAATGTAGGATAGGTTTCTGAAAAACATCGCGGGGTGGTGCGCATTGTGTGGGTGTGTGTTACATTACATTCACTAGTAGGAGTGAGAAAAACATCACGGGGTGGTGCGCATTGTATGGGTGTGTGTTACATTACATTCACTATTAGGAGTGAGAAAATCATCACGGGGTGGGGCGCATTGTATGGGTGTGTGTTACATTACATTCACTAGTAGGAGTGAGAAAAACATCACGGGGTGGTGTGAATCGAAGGGTCTGAATTAGGATAGGCAGTGAGTGGCAATGTAGGATGGAGAAAAGCACCGCGGGTTGGTCAGCATGGGGAGGTCAGGGAACATGCAGTGGCAATGTAGGATAGGTTTCTGAAAAATATCGCGGGGTGGTGCGCATTGTATGGGTGTGTGATACATTACATTCACTAGTAGGAGTGAGAAAAACATCACGGGTGGTGTGAATCGGAGGGTCTGAATTAGGATAGGCATTGAGTGGCAATGTAGGATGGAGAAAAGCACCGCGGGGTGGTCAGCATGGGGAGGTCAGGGAACATGCAGTGGCAATGTAGGATAGTTTTCTGAAAAACATCACGGGGTGGTGCGCATGGTATGGGTGTGTGTTACATTACATTCACCAGTAGGAGTGAGAAAAACATCACGGGGTGGTGTGAATCGGATGGTCTGAATTAGGATAGGCAGTGAGTGGCAATGTAGGATGGAGAAAAGCACCGCGGGGTGGTCAGCATGGGGAGGTCAGCGAAGATGCAGTGGCAATGTAGGATAGGTTTCTGAAAAACATCGCGGGGTGGTACGCATTGTATGGGTGTGTGTTCCATTACATTGACGAGTAGGAGTGAGAAAAACATCACGGGGTGATGTGAATCGGAGGGTCTGAATTAGGATAGGCAGTGAGTGGCAATGTAGGATGGAGAAAAGCACCGCGGGGTGGTCAGCATGGGGAGGTCAGGGAACATGCAGTGGCAATGTAGGATAGTTTTCTGAAAAACATCACGGGGTGGTGCGCATTGTATGGGTGTGTGTTACATTGCATTCACCAGTAGGAGTGAGAAAAACATCACGGGGTGGTGTGAATCGGAGGGTCTGAATTAGGATACGCAGTGAGTGGCAATGTAGGATGGAGAAAAGCACCGCGGGGTGGTCAGCATGGGGAGGTCAGGGAACATGCAGTGGCAATGTAGGATAGGTTTCTGAAAATCATCGCGTGGTGGTGCGCATTGTATGGGTGTGTGTTACATTACATTCAATAGTAGGTGTGAGAAAAACATCACGGGGTGGTGTGAATCGGAGGGTCTGAATTGGGATAGGCAGTGAGTGGCAATGTAGGATGGAGAAAAGCACCACGGGGTGGTCAGCATGGGGAGGTAAGGAAAAAGGCAGTGGCCGTGTAGGATAGGTTTCTGAAAAACATCGCGTGGTGGTGCGCATTGTATAGGTGTGTGTTACATTACATTCACTAGTAGGAGTGAGAAAAACATCACGGGGTCGTGTGAATCGGACGGTATGAATTAGGATAGGCAGTGAGTGGCAATATAGGATGGAGAAAAGCACCGCGGGGTGGTCAGCATGGGGAAGTCCGGGAACATGCAGTGGCAATGAAGGATAATTTTCTGAAAAACATCATGGGGTGGTGCGCATTGTATGGGTGTGTGTTACATTACATTCACTAGGAGGAGTGAGAAAAGAATCACGGTGTGGTGTGAATCGGAGGGTCTGAATTAGGATAGGCAGTGAGTAGCAATGTAGTATAGAGAAAAGCACCGCAGTGTGGTCAGCATGGGGAAGTCAGGGAACATGCAGTGGCAATGTAGGATAGTTTTCTGAAAAACATCACGGGGTGGTGAGCATTGTATGGGTGTGTGTTACATTACATTCACTAGTAGGAGTGAGAAAAACATCACCCGGTGGTGTCAATCGGAGAGTCTGAATTAGGATAGGCAGTGAGAGGCAATGTAAGATAGAGAAAAGCACTGTGGGGTGGTCAGCATGCGGAGGTCAGGGAACATGCAGTGGCAATGTAGGATAGGTTACTGAAAAACATCGTGGGGTGGTGCGCATTGTATGGGTGTGTGTTACATTACATTCACTAGTAGGAGTGAGAAAAACATCACAGGGTGGTGTGAATCGGAGGGTCTGAATGAGGATAGGCAGTGAGTGGCAATGTATGATGGAGAAAAGCACCACGTGGTGTTCAGCATGGGGAGGTTAGGGAACATGCAGTGGCAATGTAGGATAGGATTCTGAAAAACATCGCGGGGTGGTGCGCATTGTATGGGTGTGTGTTACATTGCATTCACCAGTAGGAGTGAGAAAAACATCACGGGGTGGTGTGAATCGGAGGGTCTGAATTAGGATAGGCAGTGAGTGGCAATGTATGATGGAGAAAAGCACCGTGGGGTGTTCAGCATGGGGAGGTCAGGGAACATGCAGTGGCAATGTAGGATAGGATTCTGAAAAACATCGCGGGGTGGTGCTCATTGTATGGGTGTGTGTTACATTGCATTCACCAGTAGGAGTGAGAAAAACATCACGGGGTGGTGTGAATCGGAGGGTCTGAATTAGGATACGCAGTGAGTTGCAATGTAGGATGGAGAAAAGCACCGCGGGGTGGTCAGCATGGGGAGGTCAGGGAACATGCAGTGGCAATGTAGGATAGGTTTCTGAAAAACATCGCTGGGTGGTGCGCATTGTATGGGTGTGTGTTACATTACATTCACTAGTAGGAGAAAAACATCACGGGGTGGTGCGCATCGTATGGGTGTGTGTTACATCACATTCACTAGTAGGAGTGAGAAAAACATCACGGGGTGGTGCGCATTGTATGGGTGTGTGTTACATTACATTCACTATTAGGAGTGAGAAAAACATCACGGTGTGGTGTGAATCGGAGGGTCTGAATTAGGATAGGCAGTGAGTAGCAATGTAGTATAGAGAAAAGCACCGCAGGGTGGTCAGCATGGGTAGTCAGGAAACATGCAGTGGCAATGTAGGATAGATTTCTGAAAAACATCACGGGGTGGTGAGCATTGTATGGGTGTGTGTTACATTACATTCACTAGTAGGAGTGAGAAAAACATCACGGAGTGGTGCGCATTGTATGGGTGTGTGTTACATTACATTCACTATTAGGAGTGAGAAAAACATCACGGGGTGGGGCGCATTGTATGGGTGTGTGTTACATTACATTCACTAGTAGGTGTGAGAAAAACATCACGGGGTGGTGTGAATCGGAGGGTATGAATTAGGATAGGCAGTGAGTGGCAATGTAGGATGGAGAAAAGCACCGCGGGGTGGTCAGCATGTGGAGGTCAGGGAACATGCAGTGGCAATGTAGGATAGGTTTCTGAAAAACATCTCGTGGTGGTGCACATTGTATAGGTGTGTGTTACATTACATTCACTAGTAGGAGTGAGAAAAACATCACGGGGTGGTGTGAATCGGAGGGTATGAATTAGGATAGGCAGTGAGTGGCAATGTAGGATGGAGAAAAGCACAGCGGGGTGGTGAGCATGGGGAAGTCCGGGAACATGCAGTGGCAATGAAGGATAGATTTCTGAAAAACATCACGGGGTGGTGCGCATTGTATGGGTGTGTGTTACATTACATTCACTAGTAGGAGTGAGAAAAACATCACGGTGTGGTGTGAATCGGAGGGTCTGAATTAGGATAGGCAGTGAGTAGCAATGGAGTATAGAGAAAAGAACCGCACTGTGGTCAGCATGGGGAAGTCAGAGAACATGCAGTGGCAATGTAGGATAGTTTTCTTAAAAACATCACGGGGTGGTGCGCATTGTATGGGTGTGTGTTACATTACATTCACTAGTAGGAGTTAGAAAAACATGACGGGGTGGTGTGAATCGGAGAGTCTGAAATGGGATAGGCAGTGAGTGGCAATGTAGGATAGAGAAAAGCACTGAGGGGTGGTCAGCAGGCTGAGGTCAGGGAACATGCAGTGGCAATGTAGGATAGGTTACTGAAAAACATCGTGGGGTGGTGCGCATTGTAAGGGTGTGTGTTACATTACATTCACTAGTAGGAGTGAGAAAAACATCACGGGGTGGTGTGAATCGGAGGGTCTGAATTAGGATAGGCAGTGAGTGGCAATGTATGATGGAGAAAAGCACCGCGTGGTGTTCAGCATGGGGAGGTCAGGGAACATGCAGTGGCAATGTAGGATAGGATTCTGAAAAACATCGCGTGGTGGTGCGCATTGTATGGGTGTGTGTTACATTGCATTCACCAGTAGGAGTGAGAAAAACATCACGGGGTGGTGTGAATCGTAGGGTCTGAATTAGGATAGGCAGTGAGTGGCAATGTAGGATGGAGAAAAGCACCGCGGGGTGGTCAGCATGTGGAGGTCAGGGAACATGCAGTGGCAATGTAGGATAGGTTTCTGAAAAACATCTCGTGGTGGTGCGCATTGTATAGTTGTGTGTTACATTACATTCACTAGTAGGAGTGAGAAAAACATCACGGGGTGGTGTGAATCGGAGGGTATGAATTAGGATAGGCAGTGAGTGGCAATGTAGGATGGAGAAAAGCACCGCGGGGTGGTCACCATGGGGAAGTCCGGGAACATGCAGTGGCAATGTAGGATAGTTTTCTGAAAAACATCTTGGGGTGGTGCGCATTGTATGGGTGTGTGTTACATTACAGTCACTAGTAGGAGTGAGAAAAACATCAAGGGGTGGTTCGCATTTTATGGGTGTGTGTTACATTACATTCACTAGTAGGAGTGAGAAAAACATCACGGGGTGGTGTGAATCGGAGGGTCTGAATTAGGATAGGCAGTGAGTGGCAATGTAGGATGGAGAAAAGCACCGCGGGGTGGTCAGCATGGGGAGGTCAGGGAACATGCAGTGGCAATGTAGGATAGGTTTCTGAAAAATATCGCGGGGTGGTGCGCATTGTATGGGTGTGTGATACATTACATTCACTAGTAGGAGTGAGAAAAACATCACGGGGAGGTGTGAATCGGAGTGTCTGAATTAGGATAGGCATTGAGTGGCAATGTAGGATGGAGAAAAGCACCGCAGGCTGGTCAGCATGGGGAGGTCAGGGAACATGCAGTGGCAATGTAGGATAGTTTTCTGAAAAACATCACGGGGTGGTGGGCATGGTATGGGTGTGTGTTACATTACATTCACCAGTAGGAGTGAGAAAAACATCACGGGGTGGTGTGAATCGGATGGTCTGAATTAGGATAGGCAGTGAGTGGCAATGTAGGATGGAGAAAAGCACCGCGGGGTGGTCAGCATGGGGAGGTCAGCGCAGATGCAGTGGCAATGTAGGATAGGTTTCTGAAAAACATCGCGGGGTGGTACGCATTGTATGGGTGTGTGTTCCATTACATTGACGAGTAGGAGTGAGAAAAACATCACGGGGTGATGTGAATCGGAGGGTCTGAATTAGGATAGGCAGTGAGTGGCAATGTAGGATGGAGAAAAGCACCGCGGGGTGGTCAGCATGGGGAGGTCAGGGAACATGCAGTGGCAATGTAGGATAGTTTTCTGAAAAACATCACGGGGTGGAGCGCTTTGTATGGGTGTGTGTTACATTGCATTCACCAGTAGGAGTGAGAAAAACATCACGGGGTGGTGTGAATCGGAGGGTCTGAATTAGGATACACAGTGAGTGGCAATGTAGGATGGAGAAAAGCACCGCGGGGTGGTCAGCATGGGGAGGTCAGGGAACATGCAGTGGCAATGTAGGATAGGTTTCTGAAAATCATCGCGTGGTGGTGCGCATTGTATGGGTGTGTGTTACATTACATTCAATAGTAGGTGTGAGAAAAACATCACGGGCTGGTGTGAATCGGAGGGTCTGAATTGGGATAGGCAGTGAGTGGCAATGTAGGATGGAGAAAAGCACCGCGGGGTGGTCAGCATGGGGAGGTCAGGGAAAATGCAGTGGCCGTGTAGGATAGGTTTCTGAAAAACATCGCGTGGTGGTGCGCATTGTATAGGTGTGTGTTACATTACATTCACTAGTAGGAGTGAGAAAAACATCACGGAGTCGTGTGAATCGGAGGGTATGAATTAGGATAGGCAGTGAGTAGCAATGTAGGCTGGAGAAAAGCACCGCGGGGTGGTCAGCATGGGGAGGTCAGGGAACATGCAGTGGCAATGTAGGATAGGTTTCTGAAAAATATCGCTGGGTGGTGCGCATTGTATGGGTGTGTGTTACATTACATTCACTAGTAGGAGTGAGAAAAACATCACGGGGTGGTGCGCATTGTATGGGTGTGTGTTACATTACATACACTAATAGGAGTGAGAAAAACATCACGGGGTGGTGTGAATCGGAGGGTCTGAATTAGGATAGGCAGTGAGTGGCAATGTAGGATGGAGAAAAGCACCGCGGGGTGGTCAGCATGGGGAGGTCAGGGAACATGCAGTGGCAATGTAGGATAGGTTTCTGAAAAACATCGCGGGGTGGTGCGCATTGTGTGGGTGTGTGTTACATTACATTCACTAGTAGGAGTGAGAAAAACATCACGGGGTGGTGTGAATCGGAGGGTCTGAATTAGGATAGGCAGTGAGTGGCAATGTAGGATGGAGAAAAGCACCGCGGGGTGGTCAGCATGGGGAGGTCAGGGAACATGCAGTGGCAATGTAGGATAGGTTTCTGAAAAATATCGCGGGGTGGTGCGCATTGTATGGGTGTGTGATACATTACATTCACTAGTAGGAGTGAGAAAAACATCACGGGGAGGTGTGAATCGGAGTGTCTGAATTAGGATAGGCATTGAGTGGCAATGTAGGATGGAGAAAAGCACCGCAGGCTGGTCAGCATGGGGAGGTCAGGGAACATGCAGTGGCAATGTAGGATAGTTTTCTGAAAAACATCACGGGGTGGTGGGCATGGTATGGGTGTGTGTTACATTACATTCACCAGTAGGAGTGAGAAAAACATCACGGGGTGGTGTGAATCGGATGGTCTGAATTAGGATAGGCAGTGAGTGGCAATGTAGGATGGAGAAAAGCACCGCGGGGTGGTCAGCATGGGGAGGTCAGCGCAGATGCAGTGGCAATGTAGGATAGGTTTCTGAAAAACATCGCGGGGTGGTACGCATTGTATGGGTGTGTGTTCCATTACATTGACGAGTAGGAGTGAGAAAAACATCACGGGGTGATGTGAATCGGAGGGTCTGAATTAGGATAGGCAGTGAGTGGCAATGTAGGATGGAGAAAAGCACCGCGGGGTGGTCAGCATGGGGAGGTCAGGGAACATGCAGTGGCAATGTAGGATAGTTTTCTGAAAAACATCACGGGGTGGTGCGCTTTGTATGGGTGTGTGTTACATTGCATTCACCAGTAGGAGTGAGAAAAACATCACGGGGTGGTGTGAATCGGAGGGTCTGAATTAGGATACGCAGTGAGTGGCAATGTAGGATGGAGAAAAGCACCGCGGGGTGGTCAGCATGGGGAGGTCAGGGAACATGCAGTGGCAATGTAGGATAGGTTTCTGAAAATCATCGCGTGGTGGTGCGCATTGTATGGGTGTGTGTTACATTACATTCAATAGTAGGTGTGAGAAAAACATCACGGGCTGGTGTGAATCGGAGGGTCTGAATTGGGATAGGCAGTGAGTGGCAATGTAGGATGGAGAAAAGCACCGCGGGGTGGTCAGCATGGGGAGGTCAGGGAAAATGCAGTGGCCGTGTAGGATAGGTTTCTGAAAAACATCGCGTGGTGGTGCGCATTGTATAGGTGTGTGTTACATTACATTCACTAGTAGGAGTGAGAAAAACATCACGGGGTCGTGTGAATCGGAGGGTATGAATTAGGATAGGCAGTGAGTAGCAATGTAGGCTGGAGAAAAGCACCGCGGGGTGGTCAGCATGGGGAGGTCAGGGAACATGCAGTGGCAATGTAGGATAGGTTTCTGAAAAACATCGCTGGGTGGTGCGCATTGTATGGGTGTGTGTTACATTACATTCACTAGTAGGAGTGAGAAAAACATCACGGGGTGGTGCGCATTGTATGGGTGTGTGTTACATTACATACACTAGTAGGAGTGAGAAAAACATCACGGGGTGGTGTGAATCGGAGGGTCTGAATTAGGATAGGCAGTGAGTGGCAATGTAGGATGGAGAAAAGCACCGCGGGGTGGTCAGCATGGGGAGGTCAGGGAACATGCAGTGGCAATGTAGGATAGGTTTCTGAAAAACATCGCGGGGTGGTGCGCATTTTGTGTGTGTGTGTTACATTACATTCACTAGTAGGAGTGAGAAAAACATCACGGGGTGGTGCGCATTGTATGGGTGTGTGTTACATTACATTCACTATTAGGAGTGAGAAAAACATCACGGGGTGGGGCGCATTGTATGGGTGTGTGTTACATTACATTCACTAGTAGGTGTGAGAAAAACATCATGGGGTGGTGTGAATCGGAGGGTCTGAATTAGGATAGGCAGTGAGTGGCAATGTAGGATGGAGAAAAGCACCGCGGGGTGGTCAGCATGGGGAGGTCAGGGAACATGCAGTGGCAATGTAGGATAGGTTTCTGAAAAATATCGCGGGGTGGTGCGCATTGTATGGGTGTGTGATACATTACATTCACTAGTAGGAGTGAGAAAAACATCACGGGGTGGTGTGAATCGGAGTGTCTGAATTAGGATAGGCATTGAGTGGCAATGTAGGATGGAGAAAAGCACCGCGGGGTGGTCAGCATGGGGAGGTCAGGGAACATGCAGTGGCAATGTAGGATAGTTTTCTGAAAAACATCACGGGGAGGTGCGCATGGTATGGGTGTGTGTTACATTACATTCACCAGTAGGAGTGAGAAAAACATCATGGGGTGGTGTGAATCGGATGGTCTGAATTAGGATAGGCAGTGAGTGGCAATGTAGGATGGAGAAAAGCACCGCGGGGTGGTCAGCATGGGGAGGTCAGCGAAGATGCAGTGGCAATGTAGGATAGGATTCTGAAAAACATCGCGGGGTGGTACGCATTGTATGGGTGTGTGTTCCATTACATTGACGAGTAGGAGTGAGAAAAACATCACGGGGTGATGTGAATCGGAGGGTCTGAATTAGGATAGGCAGTGAGTGGCAATGTAGGATGGAGAAAAGCACCGCGGGGTGGTCAGCATGGGGAGGTCAGGGAACATGCAGTGGCAATGTAGGATAGTTTTCTGAAAAACATCACGGGGTGGTGCGCATTGTATGGGTGTGTGTTACATTGCATTCACCAGTAGGAGTGAGAAAAACATCACGGGGTGGTGTGAATCGGAGGGTCTGAATTAGGATACGCAGTGAGTGGCAATGTAGGATGGAGAAAAGCACCGCGGGGTGGTCAGCATGGGGAGGTCAGGGAACATGCAGTGGCAATGTAGGATAGGTTTCTGAAAATCATCGCGTGGTGGTGCGCATTGTATGGGTGTGTGTTACATTACATTCAATAGTAGGTGTGAGAAAAACATCACGGGGTGGTGTGAATCGGAGGGTCTGAATTGGGATAGGCAGTGAGTGGCAATGTAGGATGGAGAAAAGCACCGCGGGGTGGTCAGCATGGGGAGGTCAGGGAAAATGCAGTGGCCGTGTAGGATAGGTTTCTGAAAAACATCGCGTGGTGGTGCGCATTGTATAGGTGTGTGTTACATTACATTCACTAGTAGGAGTGAGAAAAACATTACGGGGTCGTGTGAATCGGAGGGTATGAATTAGGATAGGCAGTGAGTGGCAATATAGGATGGAGAAAAGCACCGCGGGGTGGTCAGCATGGGGAAGTCCGGGAACATGCAGTGGCAATGAAGGATAATTTTCTGAAAAACATCATGGGGTGGTGCGCATTGTATGGGTGTGTGTTACATTACATTCACTAGGAGGAGTGAGAAAAACATCACGGTGTGGTGTGAATCGGAGGGTCTGAATTAGGATAGGCAGTGAGTAGCAATGTAGTATAGAGAAAAGCACCGCAGGGTGGTCAGCATGGGGAATTCAGGGAACATGGAGTGGCAATGTAGGATAGTTTTCTGAAAAACATCACGGGGTGGTGAGCATTGTATGGGTGTGTTACATTACATTCACTAGTAGGAGTGAGAAAAACATCACCCGGTGGTGTCAATCGGAGAGTCTGAATTAGGATAGGCAGTGAGAGGCAATGTAAGATAGAGAAAAGCACTGCGGGTTGGTCAGCATGCGGAGGTCAGGGAACATGCAGTGGCAATGTAGGATAGGTTACTGCAAAACATCGTGGGGTGGTGCGCATTGTATGGGTGTGTGTTACATTACATTCACTAGTAGGAGTGAGAAAAACATCACAGGGTGGTGTGAATCGGAGGGTCTGAATGAGGATAGGCAGTGAGTCGCAATGTATGATGGAGAAAAGCACCGCGTGGTGTTCAGCATGGGGAGGTTAGGGAACATGCAGTGGCAATGTAGGATAGGATTCTGAAAAACATCGCGGGGTGGTGCGCATTGTATGGGTGTGTGTTACATTGCATTCACCAGTAGGAGTGAGAAAAACATCACGGGGTGGTGTGAATCGGAGGGTCTGAATTAGGATAGGCAGTGAGTGGCAATGTATGATGGAGAAAAGCACCGTGGGGTGTTCAGCATGGGGAGGTCAGGGAACATGCAGTGGCAATGTATGATAGGATTCTGAAAAACATCGCGGGGTGGTGCTCATTGTATGGGTGTGTGTTACATTGCATTCACCAGTAGGAGTGAGAAAAACATCACGGGGTGGTGTGAATCGGAGGGTCTGAATTAGGATACGCAGTGAGTAGCAATGTAGGATGGAGAAAAGCACCGCGGGGTGGTCAGCATGGGGAGGTCAGGGAACATGCAGTGGCAATGTAGGATAGGTTTCTGAAAAACATGGCTGGGTGGTGCGCATTGTATGGGTGTGTGTTACATTACATTCACTAGTAGGAGAAAAACATCACGGGGTTGTGCGCATTGTATGGGTGTGTGTTACATCACAATCACTAGTAGGAGTGAGAAAAACATCACGGGGTGGTGCGCATTGTATGGGTGTGTGTTACATTACATTCACTATTAGGAGTGAGAAAAACATCACGGTGTGGTGTGAATAGGAGGGTCTGAATTAGGATAGGCAGTGAGTAGCAATGTAGTATAACGAAAAGCACCGCAGGGTGGTCAGCATGGGGAAGTCAGGGAACATGCAGTGGCAATGTAGGATAGATTTCTGAAAAACATCACGGGGTGGTGAGCATTGTATGGGTGTGTGTTACATTACATTCACTAGTAGGAGTGAGAAAAACATCACGGGGTGGTGCGCATTGTATGGGTGTGTGTTACATTACATTCACTATTAGGAGTGAGAAAAACATCACGGGGTGGGACGCATTGTATGGGTGTGTGTTACATTACATTCACTAGTATGTGTGAGAAAAACATCACGGGGTGGTGTGAATCGGAGGGTATGAATTAGGATAGGCATTGAGTGGCAATGTAGGATGGAGAAAAGAACCGCGGGGTGGTCAGCATGTGGAGGTCAGGGAACATGCAGTGGCATTGTAGGATAATTTTCTGAAAAACATCTCGTGGTGGTGCACATTGTATAGGTGTGTGTTACATTACATTCACTAGTAGGAGTGAGAAAAACATCACGGGGTGGTGTGAATCGGAGGGTATGAATTAGGATAGGCAGTGAGTGGCAATGTAGGATGGAGAAAAGCACCGCGGGGTGGTGAGCATGGGGAAGTCCGGGAACATGCAGTGGCAATGAAGGATAGTTTTCTGAAAAACATCACGGGGTGGTGCGCATTGTATGGGTGTGTGTTACATTACATTCACTAGTAGGAGTGAGAAAAACATCACGGTGTGGTGTGAATCGGAGGGTCTGAATTAGGATAGGCAGTGAGTAGCAATGGAGTATAGAGAAAAGCACCGCAGTGTGGTCAGCATGGGGAAGTCAGAGAACATGCAGTGGCAATGTAGGATAGTTTTCTTAAAAACATCACGGGGTGGTGCGCATTGTATGGGTGTGTGTTACATTACATTCACTAGTAGGAGTTAAAAAAACATGACGGGGTGGTGTGAATCGGAGAATCTGAAATAGGATAGGCAGTGAGTGGCAATGTAGGATAGAGAAAAGCACTGAGGGGTGGTCAGCAGGCGGAGGTCAGGGAACATGCAGTGGCAATGTAGGATAGGTTACTGAAAAACATCGTGGGGTGGTGCGCATTGTAAGGGTGTGTGTTACATTACATTCACTAGTAGGAGTGAGAAAAACATCACGGGGTGGTGTGAATCGGAGGGTCTGAATTAGGATAGGCAGTGAGTGGCAATGTATGATGGAGAAAAGCACCGCGTGGTGTTCAGCATGGGGAGGTCAGGGAACATGCAGTGGCAATGTAGGATAGGATTCTGAAAAACATCGCGGGGTGGTGCGCATTGTATGGGTGTGTGTTACATTGCATTCACCAGTAGGAGTGAGAAAAACATCACGGGGTGGTGTGAATCGGAGGGTCTGAATTAGGATAGGCAGTGAGTGGCAATGTAGGATGGAGAAAAGCACCGCGGGGTGGTCACCATGGGGAAGTCCGGGAACATGCAGTGGCAATGTAGGATAGTTTTCTGAAAAACATCACGGGGTGGTGCGCATTGTATGGGTGTGTGTTACATTACATTCACTAGTAGGAGTGAGAAAAACATCAAGGGGTGGTTCGCATTGTATGGGTGTGTGTTACATTACATTCACTAGTAGGAGTGAGAAAAACATCACGGGGTGGTGTGAATCGGAGGGTCTGAATTAGGATAGGCAGTGAGTGGCAATGTAGGATGGAGAAAAGCACCGCGGGGTGGTCAGCATGGGGAGGTCAGGGAACATGCAGTGGCAATGTAGGATAGGTTTCTGAAAAATATCGCGGGGTGGTGCGCATTGTATGGGTGTGTGATACATTACATTCACTAGTAGGAGTGAGAAAAACATCACGGGGTGGTGTGAATCGGAGTGTCTGAATTAGGATAGGCATTGAGTGGCAATGTAGGATGGAGAAAAGCACCGCGGGGTGGTCAGCATGGAGAGATCAGGGAACATGCAGTGGCAATGTAGGATAGTTTTCTGAAAAACATCACGGGGTGGTGCGCATGGTATGGGTGTGTGTTACATTACATTCACCAGTAGGAGTGAGAAAAACATCACGGGGTGGTGTGAATCGGATGGTCTGAATTAGGATAGGCAGTGAGTGGCAATGTAGGATGGAGAAAAGCACCGCGGGGTGGTCAGCATGGGGAGGTCAGCGAAGATGCAGTGGCAATGTAGGATAGATTTCTGAAAAACATCGCGGGGTGGTACGCATTGTATGGGTGTGTGTTACATTACATTGACGAGTAGGAGTGAGAAAAACATCACGGGGTGATGTGAATCGGAGGGTCTGAATTAGGATAGGCAGTGAGTGGCAATGTAGGATGGAGAAAAGCACCGCGGGGTGGTCAGCATGGGGAGGTCAGGGAACATGCAGTGGCAATGTAGGATAGTTTTCTGAAAAACGTCACGGGGTGGTGCGCATTGTATGGGTGTGTGTTACATTGCATTCACCAGTAGGAGTGAGAAAAACATCACGGGGTGGTGTGAATCGGAGGGTCTGAATTAGGATACGCAGTGAGTGGCAATGTAGGATGGAGAAAATCACCGCGGGGTGGTCAGCATGGGGAGGTCAGGGAACATGCAGTGGCAATGTAGGATAGGTTTCTGAAAATCATCGCGTGGTGGTGCGCATTGTATGGGTGTGTGTTACATTACATTCAATAGTAGGTGTGAGAAAAACATCACGGGCTGGTGTGAATCGGAGGGTCTGAATTGGGATAGGCAGTGAGTGGCAATGTAGGATGGAGAAAAGCACCGCAGGGTGGTCAGCATGGGGAGGTCAGGGAAAATGCAGTGGCCGTGTAGGATAGGTTTCTGAAAAACATCGCGTGGTGGTGCGCATTGTATAGGTGTGTGTTACATTACATTCACTAGTAGGAGTGAGAAAAACATCACGGGGTCGTGTGAATCGGAGGGTATGAATTAGGATAGGCAGTGAGTGGCAATATAGGATGGAGAAAAGCACCGTGGGGTGGTCAGCATGGGGAAGTCCGGGAACATGCAGTGGCAATGAAGGATAATTTTCTGAAAAACATCATGGGGTGGTGCGCATTGTATGGGTGTGTGTTACATTACATTCACTAGGAGGAGTGAGAAAAACATCACGGTGTGGTGTGAATCGGAGGGTCTGAATTAGGATAGGCAGTGAGTAGCAATGTAGTATAGAGAAAAGCACCGCGGGGTGGTCAGCATTGGGAAGTCAGGGAACATGCAGTGGCAATGTAGGATAGTTTTCTGAAAAACATCACGGGGTGGTGAGCATTGTATGGGTGTGTGTTACATTACATTCACTAGTAGGTGTGAGAAAAACATCACCCGGTGGTGTCAATCGGAGAGTCTGAATTAGGATAGGCAGTGAGAGGCTATGTAAGATAGAGAAAAGCACTGCGGGGTGGTCAGCATGCGGAGGTCAGGGAACATGCAGTGGCAATGTAGGATAGGTTACTGAAAAACATCGTGGGGTGGTGCGCATTGTATGGGTGTGTGTTACATTACATTCACTAGTAGGAGTGAGAAAAACATCACGGGGTGGTGCGCATTGTATGGGTGTGTGTTACATTACATTCACTATTAGGAGTGAGAAAAACATCACGGGGTGGGGCGCATTGTATGGGTGTTTGTTACATTACATTCACTAGTAGGTGTGAGTAAAACATCACGGGGTGGTGTGAATCGGAGGGTATGAATTAGGATAGGCAGTGAGTGGCAATGTAGGATGGAGAAAAGCACCGCGGGGTGGTCAGCATGTGGAGGTCAGGGAACATGCAGTGGCAATGTAGGATAGGTTTCTGAAAAACATCTCGTGGTGGTGCACATTGTATAGGTGTGTGTTACATTACATTCACTAGTAGGAGTGAGAAAAACATCACGGTGTGGTGTGAATCGGAGGGTATGAATTAGGATAGGCAGTGAGTGGCAATGTAGGATGGAGAAAAGCACCGCTGGGTGGTGAGCTTGGGGAAGTCCGGGAACATGCAGTGGCAATGAAGGATAGTTTTCTGAAAAACATCACGGGGTGGTGCGCATTGTATGGGTGTGTGTTACATTACATTCACTAGTAGGAGTGAGAAAAACATCACGGTGTGGTGTGAATCGGAGGGTCTGAATTAGGATAGGCAGTGAGTAGCAATGGAGTATAGAGAAAAGCACCGCAGTGTGGTCAGCATGGGGAAGTCAGAGAACATGCAGTGGCAATGTAGGATAGTTTTCTTAAAAACATCACGGGGTGGTGCGCATTGTATGGGTGTGTGTTACATTACATTCACTAGTAGGAGTTAGAAAAACATGACGGGGTGGTGTGAATCGGAGAATCTGAAATAGGATAGGCAGTGAGTGGCAATGTAGGATAGAGAAAAGCACTGAGGGGTGGTCAGCAGGCGGAGGTCAGGGAACATGCAGTGGCAATGTAGGATAGGTTACTGAAAAACATCGTGGGGTGGTGCGCATTGTAAGGGTGTGTGTTACATTACATTCACTAGTAGGAGTGAGAAAAACATCACGGGGTGGTGTGAATCGGAGGGTCTGAATTAGGATAGGCAGTGAGTGGCAATGTATGATGGAGAAAAGCACCGCGTGGTGTTCAGCATGGGGAGGTCAGGGAACATGCAGTGGCAATGTAGGATAGGATTCTGAAAAACATCGCGGGGTGGTGCGCATTGTATGGGTGTGTGTTACATTGCATTCACCAGTAGGAGTGAGAAAAACATCACGGGGTGGTGTGAATCGGAGGGTCTGAATTAGGATAGGCAGTGAGTGGCAATGTAGGATGGAGAAAAGCACCGCGGGGTGGTCAGCATGCGTAAGTCCGGGAACATGCAGTGGCAATGTAGGATAGTTTTCTGAAAAACATCACGGGGTGGTGCGCATTGTATGGGTGTGTGTTACATTACATTCACTAGTAGGAGTGAGAAAAACATCAAGGGGTGGTTCGCATTGTATGGGTGTGTGTTACATTACATTCACTAGTAGGAGTGAGAAAAACATCAAGGGGTGGTGTGAATCGGAGGGTCTGAATTAGGATAGGCAGTGAGTGGCAATGTAGGATGGAGAAAAGCACCGAGGGGTGGTCAGTATGGGGAGGTCAGGGAACATGCAGTGGCAATGTAGGATAGGTTTCTGAAAAATATCGCGGTGTGGTGCGCATTGTATGGGTGTGTGATACATTACATTCACTAGTAGGAGTGAGAAAAACATCACGGGGTGGTGTGAATCGGAGTGTCTGAATTAGGATAGGCATTGAGTGGCAATGTAGGATGGAGAAAAGCACCACGGGGTGGTCAGCATGGAGAGGTCAGGGAACATGCAGTGGCAATGTAGGATAGTTTTCTGAAAAACATCACGGGGTGGTGCGCATGGTATGGGTGTGTGTTACATTACATTCACCAGTAGGAGTGAGAAAAACATCACGGGGTGGTGTGAATCGGATGGTCTGAATTAGGATAGGCAGTGAGTGGCAATGTAGGATGGAGAAAAGCACCGCGGGGTGGTCAGCATGGGGAGGTCAGCGAAGATGCAGTGGCAATGTAGGATAGATTTCTGAAAAACATCGCGGGGTGGTACGCATTGTATGGGTGTGTGTTACATTACATTGACGAGTAGGAGTGAGAAAAACATCACGGGGTGATGTGAATCGGAGGGTCTGAATTAGGATAGGCAGTGAGTGGCAATGTAGGATGGAGAAAAGCACCGCGGGGTGGTCAGCATGGGGAAGTCAGGGAACATGCAGTGGCAATGTACGATAGTTTTCTGAAAAACATCACGGGGTGGTGCGCATTGTATGGGTGTGTGTTACATTGCATTCACCAGTAGGAGTGAGAAAAACATCACGGGGTGGTGTGAATCGGAGGGTCTGAATTAGGATACGCAGTGAGTGGCAATGTAGGATGGAGAAAATCACCGCGGGGTGGTCAGCATGGGGAGGTCAGGGAACATGCAGTGGCAATGTAGGATAGGTTTCTGAAAATCATCGCGTGGTGGTGCGCATTGTATGGGTGTGTGTTACATTACATTCAATAGTAGGTGTGAGAAAAACATCACGGGCTGGTGTGAATCGGAGGGTCTGAATTGGGATAGGCAGTGAGTGGCAATGTAGGATGGAGAAAAGCACCGCGGGGTGGTCAGCATGGGGAGGTCAGGGAAAATGCAGTGGCCGTGTAGGATAGGTTTCTGAAAAACATCGCGTGGTGGTGCGCATTGTATAGGTGTGTGTTACATTACATTCACTAGTAGGAGTGAGAAAAACATCACGGGGTCGTGTGAATCGGAGGGTATGAATTAGGATAGGCAGTGAGTGGCAATATAGGATGGAGAAAAGCACCGCGGGGTGGTCAGCATGGGGAAGTCCGGGAACATGCAGTGGCAATGAAGGATAATTTTCTGAAAAACATCATGGGGTGGTGCGCATTGTATGGGTGTGTGTTACATTACATTCACTAGGAGGAGTGAGAAAAACATCATGGTGTGGTGTGAATCTGAGGGTCTGAATTAGGATAGGCAGTGAGTAGCAATGTAGTATAGAGAAAAGCACCGCAGGGTGGTCAGCATGGGGAAGTCAGGGAACATGCAGTGGCAATGTAGGATAGTTTTCTGAAAAACATCACGGGGTGGTGAGCATTGTATGGGTGTGTGTTACATTACATTCACTAGTAGGTGTGAGAAAAACATCACCCGGTGGTGTCAATCGGAGAGTGTGAATTAGGATAGGCAGTGAGAGGCAATGTAAGATAGAGAAAAGCACTGCGGGGTGGTCAGCATGCGGAGGTCAGGGAACATGCAGTGGCAATGTAGGATAGGTTACTGAAAAACATCGTGGGGTGGTGCGCATTGTATGGGTGTGTGTTACATTACATTCACTAGTAGGAGTGAGAAAAACATCACAGGGTGGTGTGAATCGGAGGGTCTGAATGAGGATAGGCAGTGAGTGGCAATGTATGATGGAGAAAAGCACCGCGTGGTGTTCTGCATGGGGAGGTTAGGGAACATGCAGTGGCAATGTAGGATAGGATTCTGAAAAACATCGCGGGGTGGTGCGCATTGTATGGGTGTGTGTTACATTGCATTCACCAGTAGGAGTGAGAAAAACATCACGGGGTGGTGTGAATCGGAGGGTCTGAATTAGGATAGGCAGTGAGTGGCAATGTATGATGCAGAAAAGCACCGTGGGGTGTTCAGCATGGGGAGGTCAGGGAACATGCAGTGGCAATGTAGGATAGGATTCTGAAAAACATCGCGGGGTGGTGCTCATTGTATGGGTGTGTGTTACATTGCATTCACCAGTAGGAGTGAGAAAAACATCACGGGGTGGTGTGAATCGGAGGGTCTGAATTAGGATACGCAGTGAGTAGCAATGTAGGATGGAGAAAAGCACCGCGGGGTGGTCAGCATGGGGAGGTCAGGGAACATGCAGTGCCAATGTAGGATAGGTTTCTGAAAAACATCGCTGGGTGGTGCGCATTGTATGGGTGTGTGTTACATTACATTCACTAGTAGGAGAAAAACATCACGGGGTGGTGCGCATTGTATGGGTGTGTGTTACATTACATTCACTAGTAGGAGTGAGAAAAACATCACGGGGTGGTGCGCATTGTATGGGTGTGTGTTACATTACATTCACTATTAGGAGTGAGAAAAACATCACGGTGTGGTGTGAATCGGAGGGTCTGAATTAGGATAGGCAGTGAGTAGCAATGTAGTATAGAGAAAAGCACCGCAGGGTGGTCAGCATGGGGAAGTCAGGGAACATGCAGTGGCAATGTCGGATAGATTTCTGAAAAACATCACGGGGTGGTGAGCATTGTATGGGTGTGTGTTACATTACATTCACTAGTAGGAGTGAGAAAAACATCACGGGGTGGTGCGCATTGTATGGGTGTGTGTTACATTACATTCACTATTAGGAGTGAGAAAAACATCACGGGGTGGGTCGCATTGTATGGGTGTGTGTTACATTACATTCACTAGTAGGTGTGAGAAAAACATCACGGGGTGGTGTGAATCGGAAGGTATGAATTAGGATAGGCAGTGAGTGGCAATGTAGGATGGAGAAAAGCACCGCGGGGTGGTCAGCATGTGGAGGTCAGGGAACATGCAGTGGCAATGTAGGATAGGTTTCTGAAAAACATCTCGTGGTGGTGCACATTGTATAGGTGTGTGTTACATTACATTCACTAGTAGGAGTGAGAAAAACATCACGGGGTGGTGTGAATCGGAGGGTATGAATTAGGATAGGCAGTGAGTGGCAATGTAGGATGGAGAAAAGCACCGCGGGGTGGTGAGCATGGGGAAGTCCGGGAACATGCAGTGGCAATGAAGGATAGTTTTCTGAAAAACATCACGGGGTGGTGCGAATTGTATGGGTGTGTGTTACATTACATTCACTAGTAGGAGTGAGAAAAACATCACGGTGTGGTGTGAATCGGAGGGTCTGAATTAGGATAGGCAGTGAGTAGCAATGGAGTATAGAGAAAAGCACTGCAGTGTGGTCAGCATGGGGAAGTCAGAGAACATGCAGTGGCAATGTAGGATAGTTTTCTTAAAAACATCACGGGGTGGTGCGCATTGTATGGGTGTGTGTTACATTACATTCACTAGTAGGAGTTAGAAAAACATGACGGGGTGGTGTGAATCGGAGAGTCTGAATTAGGATAGGCAGTGAGTGGCAATGTAGGATAGAGAAAAGCACTGAGGGGTGGTCAACAGGCGGAGGTCAGGGAACATGCAGTGGCAATGTAGGATAGGTTACTGAAAAACATCGTGGGGTGGTGCGCATTGTAAGGGTGTGTGTTACATTACATTCACTAGTAGGAGTGAGAAATACATCACGGGGTGGTGTGAATCGGAGGGTCTGAATTAGGATAGGCAGTGAGTGGCAATGTATGATGGAGAAAAGCACCGCGTGGTGTTCAGCATGGGGAGGTCAGGGAACATGCAGTGGCAATGTAGGATAGGATTCTGAAAAACATCGCGGGGTGGTGCGCATTGTATGGGTGTGTGTTACATTGCATTCACCAGTAGGAGTGAGAAACACATCACGGGGTGGTGTGAATCGGAGGGTCTGAATTAGGATAGGCAGTGAGTGGCAATGTAGGATGGAGAAAAGCACCGCGGGGTGGTCAGCATGTGGAGGTCAGGGAACATGCAGTGGCAATGTAGGATAGGTTTCTGAAAAACATCTCGTGGTGGTGCGCATTGTATAGTTGTGTGTTACATTACATTCACTAGTAGGAGTGAGAAAAACATCACGGGGTGGTGTGAATCGGAGGGTATGAATTAGGATAGGCAGTGAGTGGCAATGTAGGATGGAGAAAAGCACTGCGGGGTGGTCACCATGGGGAAGTCTGGGAACATGCAGTGGCAATGTAGGATAGTTTTCTGAAAAACATCACGGGGTGGTGCGCATTGTATGGGTGTGTGTTACATTACATTCACTAGTAGGAGTGAGAAAAACATCAAGGGGTGGTTCGCATTGTATGGGTGTGTGTTACATTACATTCACTAGTAGGAGTGAGAAAAACATCACGGGGTGGTGTGAATCGGAGGGTCTGAATTAGGATAGGCAGTGAGTTGCAATGTAGGATGGAGAAAAGCACCGCGGGGTGGTCAGCATGAGGAGGTCAGGGAACATGCAGTGGCAATGTAGGATAGGTTTCTCAAAAACATCGCGGGGTGGTGCGCATTGTATGGGTGTGTGTTACATTACATTCACTAGTAGTAGTGATAAAAACATCACGGGGTGGTGTGCATTGTATGGGTGAGTGTTACATTACATTCACTAGTAGGAGTGAGAAAAACATCACGGGGTGGTGTGAATCGGAGGGTCTGAATTAGGATCGGCAGTGAGTGGCAATGTAGGATGGAGAAAAGCACCGCGGTGTGGTCAGCATGGGGAGGTCAGGGAACATGCAGTGGCAAGGTAGGATAGGTTTCTGAAAAACATCGCGGGGTGGTGCGCATTGTATGGGTTTGTGTTACATTACATTCACTAGTAGGAGTGAGAAAAACATCGCGGGGTTGTGCGCATTTTATGGGTGTGTGTTACATTACATTCACTAGTAGGAGTGAGAAACACATCGCGGGGTGGTGTGCATTGTATGGGTGTGTGTTACATTACATTCACTAGTAGGAGTGAGAAAAACATCACGGGGTGGTGTGAATCGGAGGGTCTGAATTAGGATAGGCAGTGAGTGGCAATGTAGGATGGAGAAAAGCACCGGGGGGTGGTCAGCATGGGGAGGTCAGGGAACATGCAGTGGCAATATAGGATAGTTTTCTGAAAAACATCACGGGGTGGTGCGCATTGTATGGGTGTGTGTAACATTACATTCAATAGTAGGAGTGAGAAAAACATCACTGGGTGGTTCGCATTGTATGGGTGTGTGTTACATGACATTCACTAGTAGGAGTGAGAAAAACATCACGGGGTGGTGTGAATCGGGGGTCTGAATTAGGATCGGCAGTGAGTGGCAATGTAGGATAGAGAAAAGCACCACGGGGTGGTCAGCATGGGGAGGTCAGGGAACATGCAGTGCCAATGTAAGATAGGTTTCTGAAAAACATCGCAGGGTGGTGCGCATTGTATGGGTGTGTGTTACATTACATTCACTAGTAGGAGTGAGAAAAACATCACGGGGTGGGGCGCATTTTATGGGTGTGTGTAACATTACATTCACTAGTAGGAGTGAGAAATACATCACGGGGTGGTGTGATTCGGATTGTCTGAATTAGGATAGGCAGTGAGTGGCAATGTAGGATGGAGAAAAGCACCGCGGGGTGGTCAGCATGGGGAGGTCACGGAATATGCAGTGGCAATGGAGGATAGGTTTCTGAAAAACATCGCGGGGTGGTGCACATTGTATGGGTGTGTGTTACATTACATTCGCTAGTACGAATGAGAAAAACATCACGGGGTGGTGTGAATCGGAGGGTCTGAATTAGGATAGGCAGTGAGTAGCAATGTAGGATGGAGAAAAGCACCGCAGGGTGGTCAGAATGGGGAGGTCAGGGAACATGCAGTGGCAATGTAGGATAGGATTCTGAAAAACATCGCTTGGTGGTGCGCATTGTATGGGTGTGTGTTACATTACATTCACTACTAGGAGTGAGAAAAACATCACGGGGTGGTGCGCATTGTATGGGTGTGTGTTACATTACATTCACTAGTAGGAGTGAGAAAAACATCACGGGGTGGTGTGAATCGGAGGGTCTGAATTAGGATAGGCAGTGAGTGGCAATGTAGGATGGAGAAAAGCACCGCGGGGTGGTCAGCATGGGGAGGTCAGGGAACATGCAGTGGCAATGTAGGATAGGTTTCTGAAAAACATCGCGGGGTGGTGCGCATTGTGTGGGTGTGTGTTACATTACATTCACTAGTAGGAGTGAGAAAAACATCACGGTGTGGTGCGCATTGTATGGGTGTGTGTTACATTACATTCACTAGTAGGAGTGAGAAAAACATCACGGGGTGGTGTGAATCGGAGGGTATGAATTAGGATAGGCAGTGAGTGGCAATGTAGGATGGAGAAAAGCACCGCGGGGTGGTCAGCATGGGGAAGTCCGGGAACATGCAGTGGCAATGAAGGATAGTTTTCTGAAAAAAATCACGGGGTGGTGCGCATTGTATGGGTGTGTGTTACATTACATTCACTAGTAGGAGTGAGAAAAACATCACGGTGTGGTGTGAATCGGAGGGTCTGAATTAGGATAGGCAGTGAGTAGCAATGTAGTATAGAGAAAAGCACCGCAGGGTGGTCAGCATGGGGAAGTCAGGGAACATGCAGTGGCAATGTAGGATAGTTTTCTGAAAAACATCACGGGGTGGTGCGCATTGTATTGGTGTGTGTTACATTACATTCACTAGTAGGAGTTAGAAAAACATCACGGGGTGGTGTGAATCGGAGAGTCTGAATTAGGATAGGCAGTGAGTGGCAATGTAGGATAGAGAAAAGCACTGCGGGGTGGTCAGCATGCGGAGGTCAGGGAACATGCAGTGGCAATGTAGGATAGGTTACTGAAAAACATCGTGGGGTGGTGCGCATTGTATGGGTGTGTGTTACATTACATTCACTAGTAGTAGTGAGAAAAACATCACGGGGTGGTGTGCATTGTATGGGTGAGTGTTACATTACATTCACTAGTAGGAGTGAGAAAAACATCATGGGGTGGTGTGAATCGGAGGCTCTGAATTGGGATCGGCAGTGAGTGGCAATGTAGGATGGAGAAAAGCACCGCGGGGTGATCAGCATGGGGAGGTCAGGGAACATGCAGTGGCAAGATAGGATAGGTTTCTGAACAACATCGCGGGGTGGTGCGCATTGTATGGGTGTGTGTTACATTACATTCACTAGTAGGAGTGAGAAAAACATCGCGGGGTTGTGCGCATTTTATGGGTGTATGTTACATTACATTCACTAGTAGGAGTGAGAAAAACATCACGGTGTGGTGTGAATCGGAGGGTCTGAATTAGGATAGGCAGTGAGTAGCAATGTAGTATAGAGAAAAGCACCGCAGGGTGGTCAGCATGGGGAAGGCAGGGAACATGCAGTGGCAATGTAGGATAGTTTTCTGAAAAACATCACGGGGTGGTGAGCATTGTTTGGGTGTGTGTTACATTACATTCACTAGTAGGAGTGAGAAAAACATCACCCGGTGGTGTCAATCAGAGAGTCTGAATTAGGATAGGCAGTGAGAGGCAATGTAAGATAGAGAAAAGCACTGCGGGGTGGTCAGCATGCGGAGGTCAGGGAACATGCAGTGGCAATGTAGGATAGGTTAGTGAAAAACATCGTGGGGTGGTGCGCATTGTATGGGTGTGTGTTACATTACATTCACTAGTAGGAGTGAGAAAAACATCACAGGGTGGTGTGAATCGGAGGGTATGAATGAGGATAGGCAGTAAGTGGCAATGTATGATGGAGAAAAGCACCGCGTGGTGTTCAGCATGGGGAGGTTAGGGAACATGCAGTGGCAATGTAGGATAGGATTCTGAAAAACATCGCGGGGTGGTGCGCATTGTATGGGTGTGTGTTACATTGCATTCACCAGTAGGAGTGAGAAAAACATCACGGGGTGGTGTGAATCGGAGGGTCTGAATTAGGATAGGCAGTGAGTGGCAATGTATGATGGAGAAAAGCACCGTGGGGTGTTCAGCATGGGGAGGTCAGGGAACATGCAGTGGCAATGTAGGATAGGATTCTGAAAAACATCGCGGGGTGGTGCGTATTGTATGGGTGTGTGTTACATTGCATTCACCAGTAGGAGTGAGAAAAACATCACGGGGTGGTGTGAATCGGAGGGTCTGAATTAGGATAGGCAGTGAGTAGCAATGTAGGATGGAGAAAAGCACCGCGGGGTGGTCAGCATGGGGAGGTCAGGCAACATGCAGTGGCAATGTAGGATAGGTTTCTGAAAAACATCGCTGGGTGGTGCGCATTGTATGGGTGTGTGTTACATTACATTCACTAGTAGGAGAAAAACATCACGGGGTGGTGCGCATTGTATGGGTGTTTGTTACATTACATTCACTAGTAGGAGTGAGAAAAACATCACGGGGTGGTGCGCATTGTATGGGTGTGTGTTACATTACATTCACTATTAGGAGTGAGAAAAACATCACGGTGTGGTGTGAATCGGAGGGTCTGAATTAGGATAGGCAGTGAGTAGGAAAGTAGTATAGAGAAAAGCACCGCAGGGTGGTCAGCATGGGGAAGTCAGGGAACATGCAGTGGCAATGTAGGATAGATTTCTGAAAAACATCAGGGGGTGGTGAGCATTGTATGGGTGTGTGTTACATTACATTCACTAGTAGGAGTGAGAAAAACATCACGGGGTGGTGCGCATTGTATGGGTGTGTGTTACATTACATTCACTATTAGGAGTGAGAAAAACATCACGGGGTGGGGCGCATTGTATGGGTGTGTGTTACATTACATTCACTAGTAGGTGTGAGAAAAACATCACGGGGTGGTGTGAATCGGAGGGTATGAATTAGGATAGGCAGTGAGTGGCAATGTAGGATGGAGAAAAGCACCGCGGGGTGGTCAGCATGTGGAGGTCAGGGAACATGCAGTGGCAATGTAGGATAGGTTTCTGAAAAACATCTCGTGGTGCACATTGTATAGGTGTGTGTTACATTACATTCACTAGTAGGAGTGAGAAAAACATCACGGGGTGGTGTGAATCGGAGGGTATGAATTAGGATAGGCAGTGAGTGGCAATGTAGGATGGAGAAAAGCACCGCGGGGTGGTGAGCATGGGGAAGTCCGGGAACATGCAGTGGCAATGAAGGATAGTTTTCTGAAAAACATCACGGGGTGGTGCGCATTGTATGCGTGTGTGTTACATTACATTCACTAGTAGGAGTGAGAAAAACATCACGGTGTGGTGTGAATTGGAGGGTCTGAATTAGGATAGGCAGTGAGTAGCAATGGAGTATAGAGAAAAGCACCGCAGTGTGGTCAGCATGGGGAAGTCAGAGAACATGCAGTGGCAATGTAGGATAGTTTTCTTAAAAACATCACGGGGTGGTGCGCATTGTATGGGTGTGTGTTACATTACATTCACTAGTAGGAGTTAGAAAAACATGACGGGGTGGTGTGAATCGGAGAGTCTGAAATAGGATAGGCAGTGAGTGGCAATGTAGGATAGAGAAAAGCACTGAGGGGTGGTCAGCAGGCGGAGGTCAGGGAACATGCAGTGGCAATGTAGGATAGGATTCTGAAAAACATCGCGGGGTGGTGCGCATTGTATGGGTGTGTGTTACATTGCATTCACCAGTAGGAGTGAGAAAAACATCACGGGGTGGTGTGAATCGGAGGGTCTGAATTAGGATAGACAGTGAGTGGCAATGTAGGATGGAGAAAAGCACCGCGGGGTGGTCAGCATGGGGAGGTCAGGGAACATGCAGTGGCAATGGAGGATAGGTTTCTGAAAAACATCGCGGGGTGGTGCACATTGTATGGGTGTGTGTTACATTACATTCGCTAGTAGGAATGAGAAAAACATCACGGGGTGGTGTGAATCGGAGGGTCTGAATTAGGATAGGCAGTGAGTAGCAATGTAGGATGGAGAAAAGCACCGCGGGGTGGTCAGCATGGGGAGGTAAGGGAACATGCAGTGGCAATGTAGGATAGGTTTCTCAAAAACATCGCGGGGTGGTGCGCATTGTATGGGTGTGTGTTACATTACATTCACTAGTAGTAGTGAGAAAAACATCACGGGGTGGTGCGCATTGTATGGGTGAGTGTTACATTACATTCACTAGTAGGAGTGAGAAAAACATCACGGGGTGGTGTGAATGGGAGGGTCTGAATTAGGATCGGCAGTGAGTGGCAATGTAGGATGGAGAAAAGCACCGCGGTTTGGTCAGCATGGGGAGGTCAGGGAACATGCAGTGGCAAGGTAGGATAGGTTTCTGAAAAACATCGCGGGGTGGTGCGCATTGTATGGGTTTGTGTTACATTACATTCACTAGTAGGAGTGAGAAAAACATTGCGGAGTTGTGCGCATTTTATGGGTGTGTGTTACATTACATTCACTAGTAGGAGTGAGAAACACATCGGGGGGTGGTGTGCATTGTATGGGTGTGTGTTACATTACATTCACTAGTAGGAGTGAGAAAAACATCACAAGGTGGTGTGAATCGGAGGGTCTGAATTAGGATAGGCAGTGAGTGGCAATGTAGGATGGAGAAAAGCACCGCGGGGTGGTCAGCATGGGGAGGTCAGGGAACATGCAGTGGCAATATAGGATAGTTTTCTGAAAAACATCACGGGGTGGTGCGCATTGTATGGGTGTGTGTAACATTACATTCAATAGTAGGAGTGAGAAAAACATCACTGGGTGGTTCGCATTGTATGGGTGTGTGTTACATGACATTCACTAGTAGGAGTGAGAAAAACATCACGGGGTGGTGTGAATCGGGGGTCTGAATTAGGATCGGCAGTGAGTGGCAATGTAGGATAGAGAAAAGCACCACGGGGTGGTCAGCATGGGGAGGTCAGGGAACATGCAGTGCCAATGTAAGATAGGTTTCTGAAAAACATCGCGGGGTGGTGCGCATTGTATGGGTGTGTGTTACATTACATTCACTAGTAGGAGTGAGAAAAACATCACGGGGTGGGGCGCATTTTATGGGTGTGTGTTACATTACATTCACTAATAGGAGTGAGAAATACATCACGGGGTGGTGTGATTCGGAGGGTCTGAATTAGGATAGGCAGTGAGTGGCAATGTAGGATGGAGAAAAGCACCGCGGGGTGGTCAGCATGGGGAGGTCAGGGAACATGCAGTGGCAATGGAGGTTAGGTTTCTGAAAAACATCGCGGGGTGGTGCACATTGTATGGGTGTGTGTTACATTACATTCGCTAGTAGGAATGAGAAAAACATCACGGGGTGGTGTGAATCGGAGGGTCTGAATTAGGATAGGCAGTGAGTAGCAATGTAGGATGGAGAAAAGCACCGCGGGGTGGTCAGCATGGGGAGGTCAGGGAACATGCAGTGGCAATGTAGGATAGGATTCTGAAAAACATCGCTTGGTGGTGCGCATTGTATGGGTGTGTGTTACATTACATTCACTACTAGGAGTGAGAAAAACATCACGGGGTGGTGCGCATTGTATGGGTGTGTGTTACATTACATTCACTAGTAGGACTGAGAAAAACATCACGGGGTGGTGTGAATCGGAGGGTCTGAATTAGGATAGGCAGTGAGTGGCAATGTAGGATGGAGAAAAGCACCGCGGGGTGGTCAGCATGGGGAGGTCAGGGAACATGCAGTGGCAATGTAGGATAGGTTTCTGAAAAACATCGCGGGGTGGTGCGCATTGTGTGCGTGTGTGTTACATTACATTCACTAGTAGGAGTGAGAAAAACATCACGGTGTGGTGTGCATTGTATGGGTGTGTGTTACATTACATTCACTATTAGGAGTGAGAAAAACATCACGGGGTGGGGCGCATTGTATGGGTGTGTGTTACATTACATTCAATATTAGGTTTAAAAAAAACATCACGGGGTGGTGTGAATTGGAGGGTCTGAATTAGGATAGGCAGTGAGTGGCAATGTAGGATGGGGAAAAGCACCGCGGGGTGGTCAGCATGGGGAGGTCAGGGAACATGCAGTGGCAATGTAGGATAGGTTTCTGAAACATATCGCGGGGTGGTGCGCATTGTATGGGTGTGTGATACATTACATTCACTATTAGGAGTGAGAAAAACATCACGGGGTGGTGTGAATCGGAGGGACTGAATTAGGATAGGCAGTGAGTGGCAATGAAGGATGGAGAAAAGCACCGCGGGGTGGTCAGCATGGGGAGGTCAGGGAACATGCAGTGGCAATGTAGAAAAGTTTTCTGAAAAACATCACGGGGTGGTGCGCATTGTATGGGTGTGTGTTACATTGCATTCACCAGTAGGAGTGAGAAAAACATCACGGGGTGGTGTGAATCGGAGGGTCTGAATTAGGATAGGCAGTGTGTGGCAATGCAGGATGGAGAAAAGCACCGCGGGGTGGTCAGCATGGGGAAGTCCGGGAACATGCAGTGGCAATGAAGGATAGTTTTCTGAAAAACATCACGGGGTGGTGCGCATTGTATGGGTGTGTGTTACATTACATTCACTAGTAGGAGTGAGAAAAACATCACGGTGTGGTGTGAATCGGAGAGTCTGAATTAGGATAGGCAGTGAGTAGCAATGTAGTATAGAGAAAAGCACCGCAGGGTGGTCAGCATGGGGAAGTCAGGGAACATGCAGTGGCAATGTAGGATAGTTTTCTGAAAAACATCACGGGGTGGTGCGCATTGTATTGGTGTGTGTTACATTACATTCACTAGTAGGAGTGAGAAAAACATCACGGGGTGGTTTGAATCGGAGAGTCTGAATTAGGATAGGCAGTGAGTGGCAATGTAGGATAGAGAAAAGCACTGCGGGGTGGTCAGCATGCGGAGGTCAGGGAACATGCATTGTCAATATAGGATAGGTTTCTGAAAAACATCGCGGGGTGGTGCGCATTGTATGGGTGTGTGTTACATTACATTCACTAGTAGGAGTGAGAAAAACATCGCGGGGTTGTGCGCATTTTATGGGTGTATGTTACATTACATTCACTAGTAGGAGTGAGAAAAACATCGCGGGGTGGTGCGCATTGTATTGGTGTGTGTTACATTACATTCACTAGTAGGAGTGAGAAAAACATCACGGGGTGGTGTGAATCGGAGGGTCTGAATTAGGATAGGCAGTTAGTGGCAATGTAGGATGGAGAAAAGCACCGTGGGGTGGTCAGAATGGGGAGGTCAGGGAACATGCAGTGGCAATATAGGATACTTTTCTGAAAAACATCACGGGGTGGTGCGCATTGTATGGGTGTGTGTTACATTACATTCACTAGTAGGAGTGAGAAAAACATCACGGGGTGGTTCACATTGTATGGGTGTGTGTTACATGACATTCACTAGTAGGAGTGAGAAAAACATCACGGGGTGGTGTGAATCGGGGGTCTGAATTAGGATCGGCAGTGAGTGGCAATGTAGGATAGAGAAAAGCACCACGGGGTGGTCAGCATGGGGAGGTCAGGAAACATGCAGTGGCAATGTAGGATAGGTTTCTGAAAAACATCGCGGGGTGGTGTGCATTGTATGGGTGTGTGTTACATTACATTCACTAGTAGGAGTGAGAAAAACATCACGGGGTGGGGCGCATTTTATGGGTGTGTGTTACATTACATTCACTAGTAGGAGTGAGAAAAACATCACGTGGTGGTGTGAATCGGGGGTCTGAATTAGGATAGGCAGTGAGTGGCAATGTAGGATGGAGAAAAGCACCCCGGGGTGGTCAGCATGGGGAGGTCAGGGAACATGCAGTGGCAATGGAGGATAGGTTTCTGAAAAACATCGCGGGGTGGTGCACATTGTATGGGTGTGTGTTACATTACATTCATTAGTAGGAATGAGAAAAACATCACGGGGTGGTGTGAATCGGAGTTTCTGAATTAGGATAGGCAGTGAGTAGCAATGTAGGATGGAGAAAAGCACCGCGGGGTGGTCAGCATGGGGAGGTCAGGGAACATGCAGTGGCAATGGAGGATAGGTTTCTGAAAAACATCGCGGGGTGGTGCACATTGTATGGCTGTGTGTTACATTACATTCACTTGTAGGAATGAGAAAAACATCACGGGGTGGTGTGAATCGGAGTTTCTGAATTAGGATAGGCAGTGAGTAGCAATGTAGGATGGAGAAAAGCACCGCGGGGTGGTCAGCATGGGGAGGTCATTGAACATGCAGTGGCAATGTAGGATAGGTTTCTGAAAAACATCGCTGGGTGGTGCGCATTGTATGGGTGTGTGTTACATTACATTCACTAGTAGGAGTGAGAAAAACATCACGGGGTGGTGCGCATTGTATGGGTGTGTGTTACATTACATTCACTAGTAGGAGTGAGAAAAACATCACGGGGTGGTGTGAATCGGAGGGTCTGAATTAGGATAGACAGTGAGTGGCAATGTAGGATGGAGAAAAGCACCGCGGGGTGGTCAGCATGGGGAGGTCATGGAACATGCAGTGGCAATGTAGGATAGGATTCTGAAAAACATCGCTTGGTAGTGCGCATTGTATGGGTGTGTGTTACATTACATTCACTACTAAGAGTGAGAAAAACATCACGGGGTGGTGCGCATTGTATGGGTGTGTGTTACATTACATTCACTAGTAGGAGTGAGAAAAACATCACGGGGTGGTGTGAATCGGAGGGTCTGAATTAGGATAGGCAGTGAGTGGCAATGTAGGATGGAGAAAAGCACCGCGGGGTGGTCAGCATGGGGAGGTCAGGGAACATGCAGTGGCAATGTAGGATAGGTTTCTGAAAAACATCACGGGGTGGTGCGCATTGTGTGGGTGTGTGTTACATTACATTCACTAGTAGGAGTGAGAAAAACATCACGGTGTGGTGCGCATTGTATGGGTGTGTGTTACATTACATTCACTATTAGGAGTGAGAAAAACATCACGGGGTGGGGCGCATTGTATGGGTGTGTGTTACATTACATTCAATATTAGGTTTAAAAAAACATCACGGGGTGGTGTGAATCGGAGGGTCTGAATTAGGATAGGCAGTGAGTGGCAATGTAGGATGGGGAAAAGCACCGCGGGGTGGTCAGCATGGGGAGGTCAGGGAACATGCAGTGGCAATGTAGGATAGGTTTCTGAAAAATATCGCGGGGTGGTGCGCATTGTATGGGTGTGTGATACATTACATTCACTATTAGGAGTGAGAAAAACATCACGGGGTGGTGTGAATCGGAGGGTCTGAATTAGGATAGGCAGTGAGTGGCAATGAAGGATGGAGAAAAGCACCGCGGGGTGGTCAGCATGGGGAGGTCAGGGAACATGCAGTGGCAATGTAGGATAGGTTTCTGAAAAATATCGCGGGGTGGTGCGCATTGTATGGGTGTGTGTTACATTGCATTCACCAGTAGGAGTGAGAAAAACATCACGGGGTGGTGTGAATCGGAGGGTCTGAATTAGGATAGGCAGTGAGTGGCAATGTAGAATAGAGAAAAGCACCGCGGGGTGGTCTGCATGGGAGGTCAGGGAACATGCAGTGGCAATGTAGGATAGGTTTCTGAAAAACATCGCGTGGTGGTGCGCATTGTATAGGTGTGTGTTACATTACATTCACTAGTAGGAGTGAGAAAAACATCACGGGGTGGTGTGAATCGGAGGGTCTGAATTAGGATAGGCAGTGAGTGGCAATGTAGGATGGAGAAAAGCACCGCGGGGTGGTCAGCATGGGGAGGTCAGGGAACATGCAGTGGCAATGGAGGATAGGTTTCTGAAAAACATCGCGGTGTGGTGCACATTGTATGGGTGTGTGTTACATTACATTCACTAGTAGGAATGAGAAAAACATCACGGGGTGGTGTGAATCGGAGTTTCTGAATTAGGATAGGCAGTGAGTAGCAATGTAGGATGGAGAAAAGCACCGCGGGGTGGTCAGCATGGGAGGTCATTGAACATGCAGTGGCAATGTAGGATAGGTTTCTGAAAAACATCGCTGGGTGGTGCGCATTGTATGGGTGTGTGTTACATTACATTCACTAGTAGGAGTGAGAAAAACATCACGGGGTGGTGCGCATTGTATGGGTGTGTGTTACATTGCATTCACCAGTAGGAGTGAGAAAAACATCACGGGGTGGTGTGAATCGGAGGGTCTGAATTAGGATAGGCAGTGAGTGGCAATGTAGGATGGAGAAAAGCACCGCGGGGTGGTCAGCATGGGGAAGTCCGGGAACATGCTGTGGCAATGAAGGATAGTTTTCTGAAAAACATCACGGGGTTGTGCGCATTGTATGGGTGTGTGTTACATTACATTCACTAGTAGGAGTGAGAAAAACATCCCGGGTTGGTTTGAATCGGAGAGTCTGAATTAGGATAGGCAGTGAGTGGCAATGTAGGATAGAGAAAAGCACTGCGGGGTGGTCAGCATGCGGAGGTCAGGGAACATGCATTGTCAATGTAGGATAGGTTTCTGAAAAACATCGCGGGGTGGTGCGCATTGTATGGGTGTGTGTTACATTACATTCACTAGTAGGAGTGAGAAAAACATCGCGGGGTTGTGAGCATTTTATGGGTGTATGTTACATTACATTCACTAGTAGGAGTGAGAAAAACATCGCGGGGTGGTGCGCATTGTATTGGTGTGTGTTACATTACATTCACTAGTAGGAGTGAGAAAAACATCACGGGGTGGTGTGAATCGGAGGGTCTGAATTAGGATAGGCAGTGAGTAGCAATGTAGGATGGAGAAAAGCACCGCGGGGTGGTCAGCATGGGGAGGTCATTGAACATGCAGTGGCAATGTAGGATAGGTTTCTGAAAAACATCGCTGGGTGGTGCGCATTGTATGGGTGTGTGTTACATTACATTTACTAGTAGGAGTGAGAAAAACATCACGGGGTGGTGCGCATTGTATGGGTGTGTGTTACATTACATTCACTAGTAGGAGTGAGAAAAACATCACGGGGTGGTGTGAATCGGAGGGTCTGAATTAGGATAGACAGTGAGTGGCAATGTAGGATGGAGAAAAGCACCGCGGGGTGGTCAGCATGGGGAGGTCATGGAACATGCAGTGGCAATGTAGGATAGGATTCTGAAAAACATCGCTTGGAGGTGCGCATTGTATGGGTGTGTGTTACATTACATTCACTACTAGGAGTGAGAAAAACATCACGGGGTGGTGCGCATTGTATGGGTGTGTGTTACATTACATTCACTAGTAGGAGTGAGAAAAACATCACGGGGTGGTGTAAATCGGAGGGTCTGAATTAGGATAGGCAGTGAGTGGCAATGTAGGATGGAGAAAAGCACCGCGGGGTGGTCAGCATGGGGAGGTCAGGGAACATGCAGTGGCAATGTAGGATAGGTTTCTGAAAAACATCGCGGGGTGGTGCGCATTGTGTGGGTGTGTGTTACATTACATTCACTAGTAGGAGTGAGAAAAACATCACGGTGTGGTGCGCATTGTATGGGTGTGTGTTACATTACATTCACTATTAGGAGTGAGAAAAACATCACGGGGTGGGGCGCATTGTATGGGTGTGTGTTACATTACATTCAATATTAGGTTTAAAAAAACATCACGGGGTGGTGTGAATCGGAGGGTCTGAATTAGGATAGGCAGTGAGTGGCAATGTAGGATGGGGAAAAGCACCGCGGGTTGGTCAGCATGGGGAGGTCAGGGAACATGCAGTGGCAATGTAGGATAGGTTTCTGAAAAATATCGCGGGGTGGTGCGCATTGTATGGGTGTGTGATACATTACATTCACTATTAGGAGTGAGAAAAACATCACGGGGTGGTGTGAATCGGAGGGTCTGAATTAGGATAGGCAGTGAGTGGCAATGAAGGATGGAGAAAAGCACCGCGGGGTGGTCAGCATGGGGAGGTCAGGGAACATGCAGTGGCAATGTAGGATAGGTTTCTGAAAAATATCGCGGGGTGGTGCGCATTGTATGGGTGTGTGTTACATTGCATTCACCAGTAGGAGTGAGAAAAACATCACAGGGTGGTGTGAATCGGAGTGTCTGAATTAGGATAGGCAGTGAGTGGCAATGTAGAATAGAGAAAAGCACCGCGGGGTGGTCTGTATGGGGAGGTCAGGGAACATGCAGTGGCAATGTAGGATAGGTTTCTGAAAAACATCGCGTGGTGGTGCGCATTGTATAGGTGTGTGTTACATTACATTCACTAGTAGGAGTGAGAAAAACATCACGGGGTGGTGTGAATCGGAGGGTATGAATTAGGATAGGCAGTGAGTGGCAATGTAGGATGGAGAAAAGCACCGCGGGGTGGTCAGCATGGGGAAGTCCGGGAACATGCAGTGGCAATGAAGGATAGTTTTCTGAAAAACATCACGGGGTGGTGCGCATTGTATGGGTGTGTGTTACATTACAGTCACTAGTAGGAGTGAGAAAAACATCACGGTGTGGTGTGAATCGGAGGGTCTGAATTAGGATAGGCAGTGAGTAGCAATGTAGTATAGAGAAAAGCACCGCAGGGTGGTCAGCATGGGGAAGTCAGGGAACATGCAGTGGCAATGTAGGATAATTTTCTGAAAAACATCACGGGGTGGTGCGCATTGTATTGGTGTGTGTTACATTACATTCACTAGTAGGAGTGAGAAAAACATAACGGGGTGTTATGAATCGGAGATTCTGAATTAGGATAGGCAGTGAGTGGCAATATAGGATAGAGAAAAGCACTGCGGGGTGGTCAGCATGCGGAGGTCAGGGAACATGCAGTGGCAATATAGGATAGGTTACTGAAAAATATCGTGGGGTGGTGCGCATTGTATGGGTGTGTGTTACATTACATTCACTAGCAGTAGTGAGAAAAACATCACGGGGTGGTGCGCATTGTATGGGTGAGTGTTACATTACATTCACTAGTAGGAGTGAGAAAAACATCATGGGGTGGTGTGAATCGGTTTCTCTGAATTGGGATCGGCAGTGAGTGGCAATGTAGGATGGAGAAAAGCACCGCCGTGTGGTCAGCATGGGGAGGTCAGGGAACATGCCGTGGCAAGATAGGATAGGTTTCTGAAAAACATCGCGGGGTGGTGCGCATTGTATGGGTGTGTGTTACATTACATTCACTAGTAGGAGTGAGAAAAACATCGCGGGGTTGTGCGCATTTTATGGGTGTATGTTACATTTCATTCACTAGTAGGAGTGAGAAAAACATCGCGGGGTGGTGCGCATTGTATGGGTGTGTGTTACATTACATTCACTAGTAGGAGTGAGAAAAACATCACGGGGTGGTGTGAATCGGAGGGTCTGAATTAGGATAGGCAGTGAGTGGCAATGTAGGATGGAGAAAAGCACCGCGGGGTGGTCAGCATGGGGAGGTCAGGGAACATGCAGTGGCAATATAGGATACTTTTCTGAAAAACATCACGGGGTGGTGCGCATTGTATGGGTGTGTGTTACATTACATTCACTAGTAGGAGTGAGAAAAACATCACGGGGTGGTTCACATTGTATGGGTGTGTGTTACATGACATTCACTAGTAGGAGTGAGAAAAACATCACGGGGTGGTGTGAATCGGGGGTCTGAATTAGGATCGGCAGTGAGTGGCAATGTAGGATAGAGAAAAGCACCACGGGGTGGTCAGCATGGGGAGGTCAGGAAACATGCAGTGGCAATGTAGGATAGGTTTCTGAAAAACATCGCGGGGTGGTGTGCATTGTATGGGTGTGTGTTACATTACATTCACTAGTAGGAGTGAGAAAAACATCACGGGGTGGGGCGCATTTTATGGGTGTGTGTTACATTACATTCACTAGTAGGAGTGAGAAATACATCACGGGGTGGTGTGAATCGGAGGGTCTGAATTAGGATAGGCAGTGAGTGGCAATGTAGGATGGAGAAAAGCACCGCGGGGTGGTCAGCATGGGGAGGTCAGGGAACATGCAGTGGCAATGGAGGATAGGTTTCTGAAAAACATCGCGGGGTGGTGCACATTGTATGGGTGTGTGTTACATTACATTCACTAGTAGAAATGAGAAAAACATCACGGGGTGGTGTGAATCGGAGTTTCTGAATTAGCATAGGCAGTGAGTAGCAATTTAGGATGGAGAAAAGCACCGCGGGGTGGTCAGCATGGGGAGTTCATTGAACATGCAGTGGCAATGTAGGATAGGTTTCTGAAAAACATCGCTGGGTGGTACGCATTGTATGGGTGTGTGTTACATTACATTCACTAGTAGGAGTGAGAAAAACGTCACGGGGTGGTGTGAATCGGAGGGTCTGAATTAGGATAGGCAGTGAGTGGCAATGTAGGATGGAGAAAAGCACCGCGGTGTGGTCAGCATGGGGAGGTCAGGGAACATGCCGTGGCAATGTAGGATAGGTTTCTGAAAAACATCGCAGGGTGGTGTGCATTGTGTGGGTGTGTGTTACATTACATTCACTAGTAGGAGTGAGAAAAACATCACGGGGTGGTGTGCATTGTATGGATGTGTGTTACATTACATTCACTATTAGGAGTGAGAAAAACATCATGGGGTGGGGAGCATTGTATGGGTGTGTGTTACATTACATTCACTAGTAGGTGTGAGAAAAACATCACGGGGTGGTGTGAATCGGAGGGTCTGAATTAGGATATGCAGTAAGTGGCAATGTAGGATGGGGAAAAGCACCGCGGGGTGGTCAGCATGGGGAGGTCAGGGAACATGCAGTGGCAATGTAGGATAGGTTTCTGAAAAATATCGCGGGGTGGTGCGCATTGTATGGGTGTGTGATACATTACATTCACTAGTAGGAGTGAGAAAAACATCACGGGGTGGTGTGAATCGGAGGGTCTGAATTAGGATAGACAGTGAGTGGCAATGTAGGATGGAGAACAGCACCGCGGGGTGGTCAGCATGGGGAGGTCAGGGAACATGCCGTGGCAATGTAGATTAGGTTTCTGAAAAACATTGCGGGGTGGTGCGCATTGTATGGGTGTGTGTTACATTACATTCACTAGAAGGAGTGAGAATAACATCATGGGGTGGTTCGCATCATATTGGTGTGTGTTACATTACATTCACTAGTAGCAGTGAGAAAAACATCACAGGGTGGTGTGAATGGAGGGCCTGAATTAGGATAGGCAATGAGTGGCAATGTAGGAAGGAGAAAAGCAACGCAGGGTGGTCAGCATGGGGAGGTCAGCGAACATGCAGTGGCAATGTAGGATAGGTTTCTGAAAAACATCGCCGGGTGGTGTGCATTGTATGGGTGTGTGTTAAATTACATTCACTAGTAGGAGTGAGAAAAACATCACGGGTTGGTGCAGATTGTATGGGTGTGTGTTACATTACATTCTCTAGTAGGAGTGAGAAAACATCACGGGGTGGTGCGCATTGTATGGGTGTGTGTTACATTACATTCACTAGTAGGAGTGAGAAAAACATCACGGGGTGGGTTCAATCAGAGGGTCTGAATTTGGATAGGCAGTGAGTGGCAATGAAGGATGGAGAACAGCACCGCGGGGTGGTCAGCATGGGGAGGTCAGGGAACATGCCGTGGCAATGTAGGATAGGTTTCTGAAAAACATCGCGTGGTGGTGCGCATTGTATTGGTGTGTGTTACATTACATTCACTAGTAGGTGTGAGAAAAACATCACGGGGTGGTGTGAATTGGAGAGTCTGAATTGGGATAGGCAGTGAGTGGCAATATAGGATGGAGAAAAGCACCGCGGGGTGGTCAGCATGGGGAGGTCAGGGAACATGCAGTGGAAATGTAGGATAGGTTTCGGAAAAACATCACGGGGTGGTGCGCATTGTATGAGTGTGGGTTACATTACATTCACTAGGAGGAGTGAGAAAAACATCACGGGGTGGTGTGAATCGGAGGGTATGAATTAGGATAGGCAGTGAGTGGCAATGTAGGATGGAGAAAAGCACCGCGGGGTGGTCAGCATGGGGAAGTCCGGGAACATGCAGTGGCAATGTAGGATAGTTTTCTGAAAAACATCACGGGGTGGTGCGCATTGTATGGGTGTGGTTACATTACATTCACTAGTAGAAGTGAGAAAAACATCACGGTGTGCTGTGAATCGGAGGGTCTGAATTAGGATAGGCAGTGAGTAGCAATGCAGTATAGAGAAAAGCACCGCGGGGTGGTCAGCATGGGGAAGTCAGGGAACATGCAGTGGCAATGTAGGATAGTTTTCTGAAAATCATCACGGGGTGGTGCGCATTGTATGGGTGTGTGTTACATTACATTCACTAGTAGGAGTGAGAAAAACATCACGGGGTGGTGTGAATCGGAGAGTCTGAATTAGGATAGGCAGTGAGTGGCAATGTAGGTTAGAGAAAAGCACTGCGGGGTCGTCAGCATGCGTAGGTCAGGGAACATGCAGTGGCAATGTAGGATAGGTTACTGAAAAACATCGTGGGGTTGTGCGCATTGTATGGGTCTGTGTTACATTACATTCACTAGTACGAGTGAGAAAAACATCACGGGGTGGTGTGACTCGGAGGGTCTGAATTAGAATAGGCAGTGAGTGGCAATGTAGGATGAAGAAAAGCACCGCGGGGTGGTCAGCATGGGGAGGTCAGGGAACATGCAGTGGCAATGTAGGATAGGATTCTGAAAAACATCGCGTGGTGGTGCGCATTGTATGGGTGTGTGTTACTTTACATTCACTAGTAGGAGTGAGAAAAACATCACGGGGTGGTGTGAATCGGAGGGTCTGAATTAGGATAGACAGTGAGTGGCAATGTAGGATGGAGAAAAGCACCGCGGGGTGGTCAGCATGGGGAGGTCATGGAACATGCAGTGGCAATGTAGGATAGGTTTCTGAAAAACATCGCGGGGTGGTGCGCATTGTATGAGTGTGTGTTACATTATATTCACTAGGAGGAGTGAGAAAAACATCACGGGGTGGTGCAGATTGTATGGGTGTGTGTTACATTACATTCTCTAGTAGGAGTGAGAAAAACATCACGGGGTGGTGCGCATTGTATGGGTGTGTGTTACATTACATTCACTAGTAGGAGTGAGAAAAACATCACGCGGTGGGTTCAATCAGAGGGTCTGAATTTGGATAGGCAGTGAGTGGCAATGAAGGATGGAGAACAGCACCGCGGGGTGGTCAGCATGGGGAAGTCAGGGAACATGCCGTGGCAATGTAGGATAGGTTTCTGAAAAACATCGCGTGGTGGTGCGCATTGTATTGGTGTGTGTTACATTACATTCACTAGTAGGTGTGAGAAAAACATCACGGGGTGGTGTGAATCGGAGAGTCTGAATTGGGATAGGCAGTGAGTGGCAATGTAGGATGGAGAAAAGCACCGCGGGGTGGTCAGCATGGGGAGGTCAGGGAACATGCAGTGGAAATGTAGGATAGGTTTCTGAAAAACATCGCGGGGTGGTGCGCATTGTATGAGTGTGTGTTACATTACATTCACTAGGAGGAGTGAGAAAAACATCAAGGGGTGGTGTGAATCGGAGGGTCTGAATTAGGATAGGCAGTGAATGGCAATGTAGGATGGAGAAAAGCACCGCGGGGTGGTCAGCATGGGGAGGTCAGGGAACATGCAGTGGCAATGTAGGATAGGTTTCTGAAAAACAGCGCGGGGTGGTGCGCATTGTATGGGTGTGTGTTACATTACATTCACTATGAGGAATGAGAAAAACATCACGGCGTGGTGTGAATCGGAGGGTCTGAATTAGTATAGGCAGTGAGAGGCAATGTAGGATGGAGAAAAGCACCGCGGGGTGGTCAGCATGGGGAGGTCAGGGAACATGCAGTGGCAATGTAGGATAGGTTTCTGAAAAACATCGCGTGGTGGTGCGCATTGTATAGGTGTGTTTTACATTACATTCACTAGTAGGAGTGAGAAAAACATCACGGGGTGGTGTGAATCGGAGGGTATGAATTAGGATAGACAGTGAGTGGCAATGTAGGATGGAGAAAAGCACCGCGGGGTGGTCAGCATGGGGAAGTCCGGGAACAAGCAGTGGCAATGTAGGATAGTTTTCTGAAAAACATCACGGGGTGGTACGCATTGTATGGGTGTGTGTTACATTACATTCACTAGTAGAAGTGAGAAAAACATCACGGTGTGGTGTGAATCAGAGGGTCTGAATTAGGATAGGCAGTGAGTAGCAATGCAGTATAGAGAAAAGCACCGCGGGGTGGTCAGCATGGGGAAGTCAGGGAACATGCAGTGGCAATGTAGGATAGTTTTCTGAAAATCATCACGGGTGGTGCGCATTGTGTGGGTGTGTGTTACATTACATTCACTAGTAGGAGTGAGAAAAACATCACGGGGTGTTGCGCATTGTATGGGTGTGTGTTACATTTCTTTCACTAGTAGGAGTGAGAAAAACATCATGGGGTCGTGTGAGTCGGAGGGTCTGAATTGGGATCGGCAGTGAGTGGCAATGTAGGATGGAGAAAAGCACCGCGGGGTGGTCAGCATGGGGAGGTCAGGGAACATGCAGTGGCAAGATAGGATAATTTTCTGAAAAACATCGCGGGGTGGTGCGCATTGTATGGGTGTGTGTTACATTACATTCACTAGTAGGAGTGAGAAAAACATCGCGGGGTTGTGCGCATTTTATGGGTGTATGTTACATTACATTCACTAGTAGGAGTGAGAAAAACATCGCGGTGTGGTGCGCATTGTATGGGTGTGTGTTACATTACATTCACTAGTAGGAGTGAGAAAAACATCACGGGGTGGTGTGAATCGGAGGGTCTGAATTAGGATAGGCAGTGAGTGGCAATGTAGGATGGAGAAAAGCACCGCGGGGTGGTCAGCATGGGGAGGTCAGGGAACATGCAGTGGCAATATAGGATACTTTTCTGAAAAACATCACGGGGTGGTGCGCATTGTATGGGTGTGTGTTACATTACATTCACTAGTAGGAGTGAGAAAAACATCAGGGGGTGGTTCGCATTGTATGGGTGTGTGTTACATGACATTCCCTAGTAGGAGTGAGAAAAACATCACGGGGTGGTGTGAATCGTGGGTCTGAATTAGGATAGGCAGTGAGTGGCAATGTAGGATGGAGAAAAGCACCGCGGGGTGGTCAGCATGGGGAGGTCAGGGAACTTCCAGTGGCAATATAGGATACATTTCTGAAAAACATCACGGGGTGGTGCGCATTGTATGGGTGTGTGTTACATTACATTCACTAATAGGAGTGAGAAAAACATCACGGGGTGGTTCGCATTGTATGGGTGTGTGTTACATGACATTCACTAGTAAGAGTGAGAAAAACATCACAGGGTGGTGTGAATCGGGGGTCTGAATTAGGATCGGCAGTGAGTGGCAATGTAGGATGGAGAAAAGCAACGCGGGGTGGTCAGCATGGGGAGGTCAGGGAACATGCAGTGGCAATGGAGGATAGGTTTCTGAAAAACATCGCGGGGTGTGCACATTGTATGGGTGTGTGTTACATTACATTCACTAGTAGGAATGAGAAAAACAGCACGGGGTGGTGTGAATCGGAGTTTCTGAATTAGGATAGGCAGTGAGTAGCAATGTAGGATGGAGAAAAGCACCGCGGGGTGGTCAGCATGGGGAGGTCAGGGAACATGCAGTGGCAATGTAGGATAGGTTTCTGAAAATCATCGCTGGGTGGTGCGCATTGTATGGGTGTGTGTTACATTACATTCACTAGTAGGAGTGAGAAAAACATCACGGGGTGGTGCGCATTGTATGGGTGTGTGTTACATTACATTCAATAGTAGGAGTGAGAAAAACATCAAGGGGTGGTGTGAATCGGAGGGTCTAAATTAGGATAGGCAGTGAGTGGCAATGTAGGATGGAGAACAGCACCGCGGGGTGGTCAGCATGGGGAGGTCAGGGTACATGCAGTGGCAATGTAGGATAGGTTTCTGAAAAGCATCGCGGGGTGGTGCGCATTGTATGGGTGTGTGTTACATTACATTCATTTGTATGAGTGAGAAAAACATCGCGGGGTGGTGCGCATTGTGTGGGTGTTTGTTACATTACATTCACTAGTAGGAGTGAGAAAAACATCACGGGGTGGTGCACATTGTATGGGTGTGTGTTACATTACATTCACTAGTAGGAGTGAGAAAAACATCACGGGGTGGTGTGAATCGGAAGGTCTGAATTAGGATAGGCAGTGAGTGGCAATGTAGGATGGAGAAAAGCACCGCGGGGTGGTCAGCATGGGGAAGTCAGGGAACATGCTGTGGCAATGTAGAATAGGTTTATGAAAAATATCGCGGGGTGGTGCGCATTGTATGGGTGTGTGTTACATTACATTCACTAGTAGGAGTGAGAATAACATCACGGGGTGGTGCAGATTGTATGGGTGTGTGTTACATTACATTCTCTAGTAGGGGTGAGAAAAACATCACGGCGTGGTGCGCATTGTATGGGTGTGTGTTACATTACATTCACTAGTAGGAGTGAGAAAAACATCACGGGTTGGTGCAGATTGTATGGGTGTGTGTTACATTACATTCTCTAGTAGTAGTGAGAAAAACATCACGGGGTGGTGCGCATTGTATGGGTGTGTGTTACATTACATTCACTAGTAGGAGTGAGAAAAACATCACGGGGTGGGTTCAATCAGAGGGTCTGAATTAGGATAGGCAGTGAGTGGCAATGTAGGATGGAGAAAAGCACTGCGGGGTCGTCAGCATGCGTAGGTCAGGGAACATGCAGTGGCAATGTAGGATAGGTTACTGAAAAACATCGTGGGGTTGTGCGCATTGTGTGAGTGTGTGTTACATTACATTCACTAGGAGGAGTGAGAAAAACATCACGGGGTGGTGCAGATTGTACGGATGTGTGTTACATTACATTCTCTAGTAGGAGTGAGAAAAACATCACGGGGTGGTGCGCATTGTATGGGTGTGTCTTACATTACATTCACTAGTAGAAGTGAGAAAAACATCACGGTGTGCTGTGAATCAGAGGGTCTGAATTAGGATAGGCAGTGAGTTGCAATGTAGGATAGAGAAAAGCAGCGCGTGGTGGTCAGCATGGGGAGGTCAGGGAACATGCAGTGGCAATGTAGGATAGGTTTATGAAAAATATCGCGGTGTGGTGCGCATTGTATGGGTATGTGTTACATTACATTCACTAGTAGGAGTGAGAAAAACATCACGGGGTGGTGCAGATTGTACGGATGTGTGTTACATTACATTCTCTAGTAGGAGTGAGAAAAACATCACGGGGTGGTGCGCATTGTATGGGTGTGTGTTACATTACATTCACTAGTAGGAGTGAGAAAAACATCACGCGGTGGGTTCAATCAGAGGGTCTGAATTTGGATAGGCAGTGAGTGGCAATGAAGGATGGAGAACAGCACCGCGGGGTGGTCAGCATGGGGAAGTCAGGGAACATGCCGTGGCAATGTAGGATAGGTTTCTGAAAAACATCGCAGGCTGGTGTGCATTGTGTGGGTGTGTGTTACATTACATTCACTAGTAGGAGTGAGAAAAACATCACGGGGTGGTGCGCATTGTATGGGTGTGTGTTACATTACATTCACTATTAGGAGTGAGAAAAACATCATGGGGTGGGGAGCATTGTATGGGTGTGTGTTACATTACATTCACTAGTAGGTGTGAGAAAAACATCACGGGGTGGTGTGAATCGGAGGGTCTGAATTAGGATATGCAGTAAGTGGCAATGTAGGATGGGGAAAAGCACAGCGGGGTGGTCAGCATGGGGAGGTCAGGGAACATGCAGTAGCAATGTAGGATAGGTTTCTGAAAAATATCGCGGGGTGGTGCGCATTGTATGGGTGTGTGATACATTACATTCACTAGTAGGAGTGAGAAAAACATCAGGGGGTGGTGTGAATCGGAGGGTCTGAATTAGGATAGGCATTGAGTGGCAATGTAGGGTGGAGAAAAGCACCACGGGGTGGTCAGCATGGGGAGGTCAGGGAACATGCAGTGGCAATGTAGGATAGTTTTCTGAAAAACATCACGGGGTGGTGCGCATTGTATGGGTGTGTGTTACATTACATTCACTAGTAGGAGTGAGAAAAACATCACGGGGTGGTGTGAATCGGAGGGTATGAATTAGGATAGGCAGTGAGTGGCAATGTAGGATGGAGAAAAGCACCGCGGGGTGGTCAGCATGGGGAGGTCACGGAAGATGCAGTGGCAATGTAGGATAGGTTTCTGAAAAACATCGCAGGGTGGTGCGCATTGTATGGGTGTGTGTTACATTACATGGACTAGTAGGAGTGAGAAAAACATCACGGGGTGGTGTGAATCGGAGGGTCTGAATTAGGATAGGCAGTGAGTGGCAATGTAGGATGGAGGAAAGCACCGCACGGTGGTCAGCATGGCGAGGTCAGGGAACATGCAGTGGCAATGTAGGATAGGTTTCTGAAAAACATCGCGGGGTGGTGCGCATTGTATGGGTGTGTGTTACATTACATTAACTAGTAGAAGTGAGAAAAACATCACGGGGTGGTGTGAATCGGAGGTTCTGAATTAGGATAGGCAGTGAGTCACAATGTAGGATGTAGAAAAGCACCGCGGGGTCGTCAGCATGGGGAGGTCAGGGAACATCCAGTGGCAATGTAGGATAGTTTTCTGAAAAACATCGCGGGGTGGTGCGCATTGTATGGGTGTGTGTTACATTACATTCACTAGTAGGAGTGAGATAAACATCACGGGGTGGTGTGAATCGGAAGGTCTGAATTAGGATAGGCAGTGAGTGGCAATGTAGGATGGAGAATAGCACCGCGGGGTGGTCAGCATGGGGAAGTCAGGGAACATGCTGTGGCAATGTAGAATAGGTTTATGAAAAATATCGCGGGGTGGTGCGCATTGTATGGGTGTGTGTTACATTACATTCACTAGTAGGAGTGAGAATAACATCACGGGGTGGTGCAGATTGTATGGGTGTGTGTTACATTACATTCTCTAGTAGGAGTGAGAAAAACATCACGGCGTGGTGCGCATTGTATGGGTGTGTGTTACATTACATTCACTAGTAGGAGTGAGAAAAACATCACGGGTTGGTGCAGATTGTATGGGTGTGTGTTACATTACATTCTCTAGTAGTAGTGAGAAAAACATCACGGGGTGGTTCGCATTGTATGGGTGTGTGTTACATTACATTCACTAGTAGGAGTGAGAAAAACATCACGGGGTGGGTTCAATCAGAGGGTCTGAATTTGGATAGGCAGTGAGTGGCAATGAAGGATGGAGAACAGCACGGCGGGGTGGTCAGCATGGGGAGGTCAGGGAACATGCAGTGGAAATGTAGGATAGGTTTCTGAAAAACATCGCGGGGTGGTGCGCATTGTGTGAGTGTGTGTTACATTACATTCACTAGGAGGAGTGAGAAAAACATCACGGGGTGGTGTGAATCGGAGGGTATGAATTAGGATAGGCAGTGAGTGGCAATGTAGGATGGAGAAAAGCACCCCGGGGTGGTCAGCATGGGGAAGTCCGGGAACATGCAGTGGCAATGTAGGATAGTTTTCTGAAAAACATCACGGGGTGGTGCGCATTGTATGGGTGTGGTTACATTACATTCACTAGTAGAAGTGAGAAAAACATCACGGTGTGCTGTGAATCGGAGGGTCTGAATTAGGATAGGCAGTGAGTAGCAATGCAGTATAGAGAAAAGCACCGCGGGGTGGTCAGCATGGGGAAGTCAGGGAACATGCAGTGGCACTGTAGGATAGTTTTCTGAAAATCATCACGGGGTGGTGCGCATTGTATGGGTGTGTGTTACATTACATTCACTAGTAGGAGTGAGAAAAACATCACGGGGTGGTGTGAATCGGAGAGTCTGAATTAGGATAGGCAGTGAGTGGCAATGTAGGTTAGAGAAAAGCACTGCGGGGTCGTCAGCATGCGTAGGTCAGGGAACATGCAGTGGCAATGTAGGATAGGTTACTGAAAAACATCGTGGGGTTGTGCGCATTGTATGGGTGTGTGTTACATTACATTCACTAGTACGAGTGAGAAAAACATCACGGAGTGGTGCAGATTGTACAGATGTGTGTTACATTACATTCTCTAGTAGGAGTGAGAAAAACATCACGGGGTGGTGCGCATTGTATGGGTGTGTGTTACATTACATTCACTAGTAGGAGTGACAAAAACATCACGCGGTGGGTTCAATCAGAGGGTCTGAATTTGGATAGGCAGTGAGTGGCAATGAAGGATGGAGAACAGCACCGCGGGGTGGTCAGCATGGGGAAGTCAGGGAACATGCCGTGGCAATGTAGGATAGGTTTCTGAAAAACATCGCGTGGTGGTGCGCATTGTATTGGTGTGTGTTACATTACATTCACTAGTAGGTGTGAGAAAAACATCACGGGGTGGTGTGAATCGTAGAGTCTGAATTGGAATAGGCAGTGAGTGGCAATGTAGGATGGAGAAAAGCACCGCGGGGTGGTCAGCATGGGGAGGTCAGGGCACATGCAGTGGAAATGTAGGATAGGTTTCTGAAAAACATCGCGGTGTGGTGCGCATTGTATGAGTGTGTGTTACATTACATTCACTAGTAGGAGTGAGAAAAACATCACGGGGTGGTGTGAATTGGAGGGTCTCAATTAGGATAGGCAGTGAATGGCAATGTAGGATGGAGAAAAGCACCGCGGGGTGGTCAGCATGGGGAGGTCAGGGAACATGCAGTGGCAATGTAGGATAGGTTTCTGAAAAACAGCGCGGGGTGGTGTGCATTGTATGGGTGTGTGTTACATTACATTCACTAGGAGGAATGAGAAAAACATCACGGGGTGGTGTGAATCGGAGGGTCTGAATTAGTATAAGCAGTGAGAGGCAATGTAGGATGGAGAAAAGCACCGCGGGGTGGTCAGCAAGGGGAGGTCAGGGAACATGCAGTGGCAATGTAGGATAGGTTTCTGAAAAACATCGCGTGGTGGTGCGCATTGTATAGGTGTGTTTTACATTACATTCACTAGTAGGAGTGAGAAAAACATCACGGGGTGGTGTGAATCGGAGGGTATGAATTAGGATAGGCAGTGAGTGGCAATGTAGGATGGAGAAAAGCACCGCGGGGTGGTCAGCATGGGGAAGTCCGGGAACATGCAGTGGCAATGTAGGATAGTTTTCTGAAAAACATCACGGGGTGGTACGCATTGTATGGGTGTGTGTTACATTACATTCACTAGTAGAAGTGAGAAAAACATCACGGTGTGGTGTGAATCAGAGGGTCTGAATTAGGATAGGCAGTGAGTAGCAATGCAGTATAGAGAAAAGCACCGCGGGGTGGTCTGCATGGGGAAGTCAGGGAACATGCAGTGGCAATGTAGGATAGTTTTCTGAAAATCATCACGGGTGGTGCGCATTGTGTGGGTGTGTGTTACATTACATTCACTAGTAGGAGTGAGAAAAACATCACAGGGTGGTGTGAATCGGAGAGTCTGAATTAGGATAGGCAGTGAGTGGCAATGTAGGATAGAGAAAAGCACTGCGGGGTCGTCAGCATGCGTAGGTCAGGGAACATGCAGTGGCAATGTAGGATAGGTTACTGAAAAACATCGTGGGGTTGTGCGCATTGTATGGGTGTGTGTTACATTACATTCACTAGTACGAGTGAGAAAAACATCACGGGGTGGTGTGAATCGGAGGGTCTGAATTAGGATAGACAGTGAGTGGCAATGTAGGATCGAGAAAAGCACCGCGGGGTGGTCAGCATGGGGAGGTCATGGAACATGCAGTGGCAATGTAGGATAGGTTTCTGAAAAACATCGCGGGGTGGTGCGCATTGTATGGGTGTGTGTTTCATTACATTCACTAGTAGAAGTGAGAAAAACATCACGGGGTGGTGTGAATCGGAGGGTCTGAATTAGGATAGGCAGTGAGTGGCAATTTAGGATGGAGAAAAGCACCGCGGGGTGGTCAGCATGGGGAGGTCAGGGAACATCCAGTGGCAATGTAGGATAGTTTTCTGAAAAACATCGCGGGGTGGTGCGCATTGTATGGGTGTGTGTTACATTACATTCACTAGTAGGAGTGAGAAAAACATCACGGGGTGGTGCAGATTGTATGGGTGTGTGTTACATTACATTCTCTAGTAGGAGTGAGAAAAACATCACGGGGTGGTGCGCATTGTATGGGTGTGTGTTACATTACATTCACTAGTAGGAGTGAGAAAAACATCACAGGGTGGGTTCAATCAGAGGGTCTGAATTTGGATAGACAGTGAGTGGCAATGAAGGATGGAGAACAGCACCGCGGGGTGGTCAGCATGGGGAGGTCAGGGAACATGCCGTGGCAATGTAGGATAGGTTTCTGCAAAACATCGCGTGGTGGTGCGCATTGTATTGGTGTGTGTTACATTACATTCACTAGTAGGTGTGAGAAAAACATCACGGGGTGGTGTGAATCGGAGAGTCTGAATTGGGATAGGCAGTGAGTGGCAATGTAGGATGGAGAAAAGCACCGCGAGGTGGTCAGCATGGGGAGGTCAGGGAACATGCAGTGGAAATGTAGGATAGGTTTCTGAAAAATATCGTGTGGTCTTGCGCATTGTATGAGTGTGTGTAACATTACATTCACTAGTAGGAGTGAGAAAAACATCACGGGGTGGTGTGAATCGGAGAGTCTGAATTAGGATAGGCAGTGAGTGGCAATGTAGGATAGAGAAAAGCACTGCGGGGTCGTCAACATGCGTAGGTCAGGGAACATGCAGTGGCAATGTAGGATAGGTTACTGAATAACATCGTGGGGTTGTGCGCATTGTATGGGTGTGTGATACATGACATTCACTAGTACGAGTGAGAAAAACATAACGGGGTGGTGTGAATCGGAGGGTCTGAATTCGAATAGGCAGTGAGTGGCAATGTAGGATGGAGAAAAGCACCGCGGGGTGGTCAGCATGGGGAGGTCAGGGAACATGCAGTGGCAATGTAGGATAGGTTTCTGAAAAACATCGCGTGGTGGTGCGCATTGTATGGGTGTGTGTTACTTTACATTCACTAGTAGGAGTGAGAAAAACATCACGGGGTGGTGTGAATCGGAGGGTCTGAATTAGGATAGACAGTGAGTGGCAAAGTAGCATGGAGAAAAGCACCGCGGGGTGGTCAGCATGGGGAGGTCATGGAACATGCAGTGGCAATGTAGGATAGGTTTCTGAAAAACATCGCGGGGTGGTGCGCATTGTATGGGTGTGTGTTACATTACATTCACTAGTAGAAGTGAGAAAAACATCACGGGGTGGTGTGAATCGGAGGGTCTGAATTAGGATAGGCAGTGAGTGGCAATGTAGGATGGAGAAAAGCACCGCGGGGTGGTCAGCATGGGGAGGTCAGGGAACATCCAGTGGCAATGTAGGATAGTTTTCTGAAAAACATCGCGGGGTGGTGCGCATTGTATGGGTGTGTGTTACATTACATTCAGTAGTAGGAATGAGAAAAACATCACGGGGTGGTGTGAATCGGAGGGTCTGAATTAGGATAGGCTGTGAGTGGAAATGTAGCATAGAGAAAAGCACCGCGTGGTGGTCAGCATGGGGAGGTCAGGGAACATGCAGTGGCAATGTAGGATAGGTTTATGAAAAATATCGCGGGGTGGTGCGCATTGTATGGGTGTGTGTTACCTTACATTCACTAGTAGGAGTGAGAAAAACATCACGGGGTGGTGCAGATTGTATGGGTGTGTGTTACATTACATTCTCTAGTAGGAGTGAGAAAAACATCACGGGGTGGTGCGCATTGTATGGGTGTTTGTTACATTACATTCACTAGTAGGAGTGAGAAAAACATCACGGGGTGGGTTCAATCAGAGGGTCTGAATTTGGATAGGCAGTGAGTGGCAATGAAGGATGGAGAACAGCACCGCGGGGTGGTCAGCATGGGGAGGTCAGGGAACATGCCGTGGCAATGTAGATTAGGTTTCTGAAAAACATCGCGGGGTGGAGCGCATTGTATGGGTGTGTGTTACATTACATTCACTAGTAGGAGTGAGAAAAACATCACAGGGTGGTTCGCATCTTATGGGTGTGTGTTACATTACATTCACTAGTAGGAGTGAGAAAAACATCACGGGGTGGTGCGCATTGTATGGGTGTGTGTTACATTACATTCACTAGTAGGAGTGAGAAACACATCACGGGCTGGGGTCAATCGGAGGGTCTGAATTAGGATAGGCAGTGAGTGGCAATGTAGGATGGAGAACAGCACCGCGGGGTGGTCAGCATGGGGAGGTCAGGGAACATGCCGTGGCAATGTAGATTAGGTTTCTGAAAAACATCGCGGGGTGGTGCGCATTGTATGGGTGTGTGCTACATTACATTCACTAGAAGGAGTGAGAATAACATCATGGGGTGGTTCGCATCATATGGGTGTGTGTTACATTACATTCACTAGTAGCAGTGAGAAAAACATCACGGGGTGGTGTGAATGGAGGGTCTGAATTAGGATAGGCAATGAGTGGCAATGTAGGATGGAGAAAAGCAACGCAGGGTGGTCAGCATGGGGAGGTCAGCGAACATGCAGTGGCAATGTGGGATAGGTTTCTGAAAAACATCGCCGGGTGGTGCGCATTGTATGGGTGTGTGTTAAATTACATTCACTAGTAGGAGTGAGAAAAACATCACGGGTTGGTGCAGATTGTATGGGTGTGTGCTACATTACATTCTCTAGTAGTAGTGAGAAAAACATCACGGGGTGGTGCGCATTGTATGGGTGTGTGTTACATTACATTCACTAGTAGGAGTGAGAAAAACATCACGGGGTGGGTTCAATCAGAGGGTCTGAATTTGGATAGGCAGTGAGTGGCAATGAAGGATGGAGAACAGCACCGCGGGCTGGTCAGCATTTGGAGGTCAGGGAACATGCAGTGGAAATGTAGGATAGGTTTCTGAAAAACATCGCGGGGTGGTGCGCATTGTATGAGTGTGTGTTACATTACATTCACTAGGAGGAGTGAGAAAAACATCACGGGGTGGTGTGAATCGGAGGGTATGAATTAGGATAGGCAGTGAGTGGCAATGTAGGATGGAGAAAAGCACCGCGGGGTGGTCAGCATGGGGAAGTCCGGGAACATGCAGTGGCAATGTAGGATAATTTTCTGAAAAACATCACGGGGTGGTGCGCATTGTATGGGTGTGTGTTACATTACATTCACTAGTAGGAGTGAGAAAAACATCACGGGGTGGTGTGAATCGGAGACTCTGAATTAGGATAGGCAGTGAGTGGCAATGTAGGTTAGAGAAAAGCACTGCGGGGTCGTCAGCATGCGTAGGTCAGGGAACATGCAGTGGCAATGTAGGATAGGTTACTGAAAAACATCGTGGGGTTGTGCGCATTGTATGGGTGTGTGTTACATTACATTCACTAGTACGAGTGAGAAAAACATCACGGGGTGGTGTAAATGGAGGGTCTGAATTAGAATAGGCAGTGAGTGGCAATGTAGGATGGAGAAAAGCACCGCTGGGTGGTCAGCATGGGGAGGTCATGGAACATGCAGTGGCAATGTAGGATAGTTTTCTGAAAAACATCGCGGGGTGGTGCGCATTGTATGGGTGTGTGTTACATTACATTCACTAGTAGGAGTGAGAAAAACATCACGGGGTGGTGTGAATCGGAGGGTCTGAATTAGGATAGGCAGTGAGTGGCAATGTAGGATGGAGAAAAGCACCGCGGGGTCGTCAGCATGGGGAGGTCAGGGAACATCCAGTGGCAATGTAGGATAGTTTTCTGAAAAACATCGCGGGGTGGTGCGCATTGTATGGGTGTGTCTTACATTACATTCACTAGTAGGAGTGAGAAAAAAATCACGGGGTGGTGTGAATCAGAGGGTCTGAATTAGGATAGGCAGTGAGTGGCAATGCAGGATAGAGAAAAGCACCGCGTGGTGGTCAGCATGGGGAGGTCAGGGAACATGCAGTGGCAATGTAGGATAGGTTTATGAAAAATATCGCGGTGTGTTGCGCATTGTATGGGTATGTGTTACATTACATTCACTAGTAGGAGTGAGAAAAACATCACGGGGTGGTGCAGATTGTACGGATGTGTGTTACATTACATACTCTAGTAGGAGTGAGAAAAACATCACGGGGTGGTGCGCATTGTATGGGTGTGTGTTACATTACATTCACTAGTAGGAGTGAGAAAAACATCACGCGGTGGGTTCAATCAGAGGGTCTGAATTTGGATAGGCAGTGAGTGGCAATGAAGGATGGAGATCAGCACCGCGGGGTGGTCAGCATGGGGAAGTCAGGGAACATGCCGTGGCAACGTAGGATAGGTTTCTGAAAAACATCGCGTGGTGGTGCGCATTGTATTGGTGTGTGTTACATTACATTCACAAGTAGGTGTGAGAAAAACATCACGGGGTGGTGTGAATCGGAGAGTCTGAATTGGAATAGGCAGTGAGTGGCAATGTAGGATGGAGAAAAGCACCGCGGGGTGGTCAGCATGGGGAGGTCAGGGAACATGCAGTGGAAATGTAGGATAGGTTTCTGAAAAACATCGCGTCGTGGTGCGCATTGTATAGGTGTGTTTTACATTACATTCACTAGTAGGAGTGAGAAAAACATCACGGGGTGGTGTGAATCGGAGGGTATGAATTAGGATAGGCAGTGAGTGGCAATGTAGGATAGAGAAAAGCACCGCGGGGTGGTCAGCATGGGCAAGTCCGGGAACATGCAGTGGCAATGTAGGATAGTTTTCTGAAAAACATCACGGGGTGGTACGCATTGTATGGGTGTGTGTTACATTACATTCACTAGTAGAAGTGAGAAAAACATCACGGTGTGGTGTGAATCAGAGGGTCTGAATTAGGATAGGCAGTGAGTAGCAATGCAGTATAGAGAAAAGCACCGCGGGGTGGTCAGCATGGGGAAGTCAGGGAACATGCAGTGGCAATGTAGGATAGTTTTCTGAAAATCATCGCGGGGTGGTGCGCATTGTATGGGTGTGTGTTACATTACATTCACTAGGAGAAGTGAGAAAAACATCACGGGGTGGTGTGAATCGGAGGGTCTGAATTAGGATAGGCAGTGAGTGGCAATTTAGGATGGAGAAAAGCACCGCGGGGTGGTCAGCATGGGGAGGTCAGGGAACATCCAGTGGCAATGTAGGATAATTTTCTGAAAAACATCGCGGGGTGGTGCGCATTGTATGGGTGTGTGTTACATTACATTCACTAGTAGGAGTGAGAAAAACATCACGGGGTGGTGCAGATTGTATGGGTGTGTGTTACATTACATTCTCTAGTAGGAGTGAGAAAAACATCACGGGGTGGTGCGCATTGTATGGGTGTGTGTTACATTACATTCACTAGTAGGAGTGAGAAAAACATCACGGGGTGGGTTCAATCAGAGGGTCTGAATTTGGATAGGCAGTGAGTGGCAATGAAGGATGGAGAACAGCACCGCGGGGTGGTCAGCATGGGGAGGTCATGGAACATGCAGTGGCAATGTAGGATAGGTTTCTGAAAAACATCGCGGGGTGGTGCGCATTGTATGGGTGTGTGTTACATTACATTCACTAGTAGAAGTGAGAAAAACATCACGGGGTGGTGTGAATCGGAGGGTCTGAATTAGGATAGGCAGTGAGTGGCAATGTAGGATGGAGAAAAGCACCGCGGGGTGGTCAGCATGGGGAGGTCAGGGAACATCCAGTGGCAATGTAGGATAGTTTTCTGAAAAACATCGCGGGGTGGTGCGCATTGTATGGGTGTGTGTTACATTACATTCAGTAGTAGGAGTCAGAAAAACATCACGGGGTGGTGTGAATCGGAGGGTCTGAATTAGGATAGGCAGTGAGTGGCAATGTAGGATAGAGAAAAGCACCGCGTGGTGGTCAGCATGGGGAGGTCAGGGAACATGCAGTGGCAATGTAGGGTAGGTTTATGAAAAATATCGCGGGGTGGTGCGCATTGTATGGGTGTGCGTTACCTTACATTCACTAGTAGGAGTGAGAAAAACATCCCGGGGAGGTTCGCATCGTATGGGTGTGTGTTACATTACATTCACTATTAGCAGTGAGAAAAACATCATGGGGTGCTGTGAATGGAGGGTCTGAATTAGGATAGGCAGTGAGTGGCAATGTAGGATGGAGAAAAGCAACGCAGGGTGGTCAGCATTGGGAGGTCAGGGAACATGCAGTGGCAATGTAGGATAGGTTTCTGAAAAACATCGCGGGGTGGTGCGCATTGTATGGGTGTGTGTCACATTACATCTCTAGTAGGAGTGAGAAAAACATCACGGGGTGGTGCGCATTGTATGGGTGTGTGTTACATTACATTCACTATTAGGAGTGAGAAAAACATCACGGGGTGTGGTCAATCGGAGGGTCTGAATTAGGATAGGCAGTGAGTGGCAATGTAGGATGGAGAACAGCACCGCGGGGTGGTCAGCATAGGGAGGTCAGGGAACATGCCGTGGCAATGTAAATTAGGTTTCTGAAAAACATCGCGGGGTGGTGCGCATTGTACGGGTGTGTGTTACATTACATTCACTAGTAGCAGTGAGAAAAACATCACGGGGTGGTGTGAATGGAGCGTCTGAATTAGGATAGGCAGTGAGTGGCAATGTAGGATGGAGAAAAGCACCGCGGGGTGGTCAGCATGGGGAGGTCAGGGAACATGCAGTGGCAATGTAGGATAGGTTTCTGAAAAACATCGCGGGGTGGTGCGCATTGTATGGGTCTGTGTTACATTATATTCACTAGTAGGAGTGAGAAAAACATCGCGAGGTGGTGCGCATTGTATGGGTGTGTGTTACATTACATTCACTAGTAGGAGTGAGAAAAACATCACGGGGTGGTGCGCATTGTATGGGTATGTGTTACATTACATTCACTAGTAGGAGTGAAAAATCATCACGGGGTGGTGTGAATCGGATGGTCTGAATTAGGATAGGCAGTGAGTGGCAATGTAGGATGGAGAAAAGCAACGCAGGGTGGTCAGCATGGGGAGGTCAGGGAACACGCAGTGGCAAGGTAGGATAGGTTTCTGAAAAACATCGCGGGGTGGTGCGCATTGTATGGATGTGTGTTACATTACATTCACTAGTAGGAGTGTGAAAAACATCGCGGGGTTGTGCGCATCTTATGGGTGTGTGTTACATTACATTCACTAGTAGGAGTGAGAAAAACATCGCAGGGTGGTACGCATTGTATGGGTGTGTGTTACATTACATTCACTAGTACGAGTGAGAAAAACATCGCGGGGTGGTGCGCATTGTATGGGTGTGTGTTACATTACATTCACTAGTAGGAGTGAGAAAAACATCGCGGGGTGGTGCGCATTGTATGGGTGTGTGTTACATTACATTCAATAGTAGGAGTGAGAAAAACATCACGGGGTGGTGCGCATTGTATGGGTGTGTGTTACATTACATTCACTAGTAGGAGTGACAAAAACATCACGGGGTGGTGTGAATCGGATGGTCTGAATTAGGATAGGCAGTGAGTGGCAATGGAGGATGGAGAAAAGCACCGTGGGGTGGTCAGCATGGGGAGGTCAGGGAACATGCAATGGCAATGTAGGATAGGTTTCTGAAAAACATCGCGGGGTGGTGCGCATTGTATGTGTGTGTGTTACATTACATTCACTAGTAGGTTTGAGAAAAACATCACGGGGTGGTGTGAAATGGAAGGTCTGAATTAGGATAGGCAGTGAGTGGCAATATAGGATGGAGAAAAGCACCGCGGGGTGGTCAGAATGGGGAGGTCATGGAACATGCAGTGGCAATTTAGGATAGGATTATGAAAAACATCGCGGGGTGGTGCGCATTGTATGGGTGTGTGTTACATTACATTCACTAGTAGGAATGAGAAAAACATTACGGATGGTGCGCATTGTATGGGTGTGTGTTACATTACATTCCCTAGTAGGAGTGAGAAAAACATCACGGGGTGGTGCGCATTGTATGGGTGTGTGTTACATTACATTCACTAGTAGGAGTGAGAAAAACATCACAGGGTGGTGCGCATTGTATGGGTGTGTGTTACATTACATTCACTAGTAGGAGTGAGAAAAACATCACGGGATGGTGTGAATCAGAGGGTCTGAATTAGGATAGGCAGTGAGTGGCAATGTAGGATGGACAAAAGCACCGAGGGGTGGTCAGCATGGGGAGGTCAGGGAACATGCAGTGGCAATGTAGGAGAGTTTTCTGAAAAACATCGCGGGGTGGTGCCCATTGTATGGGTGTGTGTTACATTACATCCACTAGTAGGAGTGAGAAAAACATCGAGGGTTGGTGCGCATTGTATGGGTGTGTGTTACATTACATTCACTAGTAGGAGTGAGAAAAACATCACGGGGTGGTGCGCATTGTATGGGTGTGTGTTACATTACATTCACTAGTAGGATTGAGAAAAACATCACGGGGTGGTGTGAATCGGATGGTCTGAATTAGGATAGGCAGTGAGTGGCAATGTAGGATGGAGAAAAGCAACGCAGGGTGGTCAGCATGGGGAGGTCAGGGAACATGCAGTGGCAAGGTAGGATAGGTTTCTGAAAAACATCGCGGGGTGGTGCGCATTGTATGAGTGTGTGTTACATTACATTCACTAGTAGGAGTGAGAAAAACATCGCGGGGTTGTGCGCATTTTATGGGTGTGTGTTACATTACATTCACTAGTAGGAGTGAAAAAAACATCGTGGGGTGGTGCGCATTGTATGGGTGTGTGTTACATTACATTCACTAGTAGGAGTGAGAAAAACATCGGGGGGTGGTGCGCATTGTATGGGTGTGTGTTACATTACATTCACTAGTAGGAGTGAGAAAAACATCGAGGGGTGGTGCGCATTGTATGGGTGTGTGTTACATTACATTCACTAGTAGGAGTGAGAAAAACATCACGGGGTGGTGCGCATTGTATGGGTGTGTGTTACATTACATTCACTAGTAGGAGTGACAAAAACATCACGGGGTGGTGTGAATCGGATGGTCTGAATTAGGATAGGCAGTGAGTGGCAATGAAGTATGGAGAAAAGCACCGCGGGTCCATCAGCATGGGTAGGTCAGGGAACATGCAGTGGCAAAGTAGAATAGGTTTCTGAAAAACATCGCGGGGTGGTGCGCATTGTATGGGTGTGTGTTACATTACATTCACTAGTAGGAGTGAGAAAAACATCACGGGGTGGTGCGCATGGTATGGGTGTGTGTTTCATTACATTCACTCGTAGGAGTGAGAAAAACATCACGGGATGGTGTGAATCAGAGGGTCTGAATTAGGATAAGCAGTGAGTGGCAATGTAGGATGGAGAAAAGCACTGCGGGGTGGTCAGAATGGGGAGGTCATGGAACATGCAGTGGAAATGTGGGATAGGTTTCTATAAAACATCGCGGGGTGGTGCGCATTGTATGGGTGTGTTGTACATTACATTCACTAGTAGGAGTGAGAAAAACATCACGGGGTGGTGCGCATGGTATGGGTGTGTGTTACATTACATTCACTAGTAGGAGTGAGAAAAACATCACGGGGTGGTGCGCATTGTATGGGTGTGTGTTACATTACATTCACCAGTAGGAGTGAGGAAAACATCACGGGGTGGTGTGAATCGGAGGGTCTGAATTAGTATAGGCAGTGAGTGGCAATGTAGGATGGAGAAAAGCACCGCGGTGTGGTCAGCATGGGGAGGTCAGGGAACATGCAGTGGCAATGTAGGATAGGTTTCTGAAAAACATCGCGGGGTGGTGCACATTGTATGGGTGTGTGTTACATAATATTCACTAGTAGGAGTGAGAAAAACATCACGGGGTGGTGTGAATCGGAGGGTCTGATTTAGGATAGGGAGTGAGTGGCAATGTCGGATGGAGAAAAGCACCGCGGTGTGTTCAGCATGGGGAGGTCAGGGAACATGCAGTGGCAATGTAGGATAGGTTTCTGAAAAACATCGCTGGGTGGTGCGCATTGTATGGCTGTGTGTTACATTACATTCACTAGTAGGAGTGAGAAAAACATCACGCGGTGGTGCGCATTGTATGGGTGTGTGTTACATTACATTCACTAGTAGGAGTGAGAAAAACATCACGGGGTGGTGTGAATCGGAGGGTCTGAATTAGTATAGGCAGTGAGTGGCAATGTAGGATGGAGAAAAGCACCGTGGTGTGGTCAGCATGGGGTGGTCAGGGAACATGCAGTGGCAATGTAGGATAGGTTTCTGAAAAGTGTCGCGGGGTGGTGCGCATTGTATGGGTGTGTGTTACATTACATTCACCTGCAGGAAAACATCATGGGGTGTTGTGATTCGGAGGGTCTGAATTAGGATAGGCAGTGAGTGGCAATGTAGGATGGAGAAAAGCACGGCGGGGTGGTCAGCCTGGGGAGGTCAGGGAACATGCAGTGGCAATGAACGATAGTTTTCTGAAAAACATCACGGGGTGGTTCGCATTGTATGGGTGTGTGTTACATTACATTCACTAGTAGGAGTGAGAAAAACATCACGGGGTGGTGTGAATCGGAGGGTCTGAATTAGGACAGGCAGTGAGTTGCAATGTAGGATGGAGAAAAGCACCGCGGGATGGTCAGCATGGAGAGGTCAGGGAACATGCAGTGGCAATGTAGGATAGGTTTCTGAAAAACATCGCGGGGTGGTGCGCATTGTATGGGTGTGTGTTATTACATTCACTAGTAGGAGTGAGAAAAACATCACGGGGTGGTTCGCATTGTATGGGTGTGTGTTACATTACATTCACTAGTAGGAGTGAGCAAAACATCACGGGGTGGTGTGAATTGGAGCGTCTGGATTAGGATAGGCAGTGAGTGGCAATGTTGGATGGAGAAAAGCACTGCGGGGTGGTCACCATGGGGAGGTCAGGCAACATGCAGTGGCAATGTAGGATAGGTTTCTGAAAACCATCGCGGGGTGGTGCGCATTGTATGGGTGTGTGTTACATTACATTCACTAGTAGGAGTGAGAAAAACATCACGGGGTGGTGCGCATTGTATGGGTGTGTGTTACATTACATTCACTAGTAGGAGTGAGAAAAACATCACGGGGTGGTGTGCATTCTATGGGTGTGTGTTACATTACATTCACTAGTAGGAGTGAGAAAAACATCACGGGGTGGTGTGAATTGGAGGGTTTGAATTAGGATAGGCAGTGAGTGGCAATGTAGGATGGAGAAAAGCACCGTGGGGTGGTCAGCATGGGGACGTCAGGGAACATGCAGTGGCAATGTAGGATAGGTTTCTGAAAAACATCGCGGGGTGGTGCACATTGTATGGGTGTGTGTTACATAATATTCACTAGTACGAGTGAGAAAAACATCACGGGGTGGTGTGAATCGGAGGGTCTGATTTAGGATAGGCAGTGAGTGGCAATGTCGGATAGAGAAAAGCACCGCGGGGTGGTCAGCATGGGGAGGTCAGAGAACATGCAGTGGTAATGTAGGATAGGTTTCTGAAAAACATCTCGGGGTGCTGCGCATTGTATGGGTGTGTGTTACATTACATTCACTAGTAGGAGTGAGAAAAACATCACGGGGTGGTGTGAATCGCAGGGTCTGAATTAGGATAGGCAGTGAGTGGCAATGTAGGATGGAGAAAAGCACCGCGGGGTGGTCAGCATGGGGAGGTCAGGGAACATGCAATGGCAATGTAGGATACGTTTCTGAAAAACTTCGCGGGGTGGTGCGCATTGTATGGTTGTGTGTTATATTACATTCACTAGTAGGAGTGAGAAAAACATCACAGGGTGGTGTGAATTGGAGGGTCTGAATTAGGATAGGCAGTGAGTGGCAATGAAGGATGGAGAAAAGCACCGAGGGTCCGTCAGCATGGGGAGGTCAGGGAACATGCAGTGGCAAAGTAGAATAGGTTTCTGAAAAACATCGCGGGGTGGTGCGCATTGTATGGGTGTGTGTTACATTACATTCACTAGTAGGAGTGTGAAAAATATCACGGGGTGGTGCGCATTGTATGGGTGTGTGTTACATTACATTCACTAGTAGGAGTGAGAAAAACATCACAGGGTGGTGCGCATTGTATGGTTGTGTGTTGCATTACATTCACTAGTAGGAGTGAGAAAAACATCATGGGGTCTTGTGAATCAGAGGGTCTGAATTAGGATAGGCAGTGAGTGGCAATGTAGGATGAAGAAAAGCACCGCGGGGTGGTCAGAATGGGGAGGTCATGGAACATGCAGTGGCAATGTAGGATAGGTTTCTGAAAAACATCGCGGTGTGGGGCACATTGTTTGGGTGTGTGTTACATTACATTCACTAGTAGGAATGAAAAAAATATCACGGGGTGGTGCGCATTGTATGGGTGTGTGTTACATTACATTCACTAGTAGGAGTGAGAAAAACATCACGGGGTGGTGCGCTTTGTATGGGTGTGTGTTACATTACATTCACTAGTAGGAGTGAGAAAACATCACGGGGTGGTGCGCATTGTATGGGTGTGTGTTACATTACATTCACTAGTAGGAGTGACAAAAACATCACGGGGTGGTGTGAATCAGAGGGTGTGAATTAGGATAGGCAGTGAGTGGCAATGTAGGATGGAGAAAAGCACCGCGGGGTGGTCAAAATGGGGAGGTCATGGAACATTCAGTGGCAATGTAGGATAGATTTCGAAAAACATCGCGGGGTGGTGCGCATTTTATGGGTGTGTGTAACATTACATTCACTAGTAGGAGTGAGAAAAACATCACGGGGTGGTGCGCATTGTATCGGTGTGTGTTACATTACATTCACTAGTAGGAGTGAAAAAAATATCACGCGGTGGTGCGCATTGTATGGGTGTGTGTTTCATTACATTCACTAGTAGGAGTGAGAAATACATCACAGGGTGGTGTGAATCGGAGGGTCTGAATTAGTATAGGCAGTGAGTGGCAATGTAGGATAGAGAAAAGCACCGTGGTGTGGTCAGCATGGGGAGGTCAGGGAACAGGCAGTGGCAATGTAGGATAGGTTTCTGAAAAGTGTCGCGGGGTGGTGCGCATTGTATGGGTGAGTGTTACATTACATTCACTAGTAGGAGTGAGAAAAACATCACGGGTTGGTGTGATTCGGAGGGTCTGAATTAGGATAGGCAGTGAGTGGCAATGTAGGATGGAGAAAAGCATCACGGGGTGGTCAGCATGGGGAGGTCAGGGAACATGCAGTGGCAATGAACGATAGTTTTCTGAAAAACATCACGGGGTGGTGCGCATTGTATGGGTGTGTGTTACATTGCATTCACTAGTAGGAGTGAGAAAAACATCACGGGGTGGTGTGAATCGGAGGGTCTGTATTAGGACAGGCAGTGAGTGGCAATATAGGATGGAGAAAAGCACCGCTGGGTGGTAGCATGGGGAGGTCAGGGAACATGCAGTGGCAATGTAGGATAGGTTTCTGAAAAACATCGCGGGGTGGTGCGCATTGTATGAGTGTGTGTTACATTACATTCACTAGTAGGACTGAGAAAAACATCACGGGGTGGTGCGCATTGTATGGGTGTGTGTTCCATTACATTCACTAGTAGGAGTGAGAAAAACATCACGGGGTGGTGTGAATCGGAGGGTCTGAATTAGGATAGGCAGTGAGTGGCAATGTAGGATGGAGAAAAGCACCGCGGTGTGGTCAGCTTGGGGAGGTCAGGCAACATGCAGTGGCAATTTAGGATAGGTTTCTGAAAAACATCGCGGCGTGGTGCGCATTGTATGGGTGTGTGTTACATTACATTCACTAGTAGGAGTGAGAAAAACATCACGGGGTGGTGTGAATCGGAGGGTCTGAATTAGGATCGGCAGTGAGTGGCAATATAGGATGGAGAAAAGCACCGCAGGGTGGTAGCATGGGGAGGTCAGGGAACATGCAGTGGCAATGTAGGATAGGTTTCTGAAAAACATCTCGGGGTGGTGCGCATTGTATGGGTGTGTGTTACATTACATTCACTAGTAGGACTGAGAAAAACATCACGGGGTGGTGCGCATTGTATGTGTGTGTGTTACATTACATTCACTAGTAGGTGTGAGAAAAACATCACGGGGTGGTGTGAAATGGAGGGTCTGAATTAGGATAGGCAGTGAGTGGCAATGTAGGATGGAGAAAAGCACCGCGCTGTGGTCAGAATGGGGAGGTCATGGAACATGCAGTGGCAATTTAGGATAGGATTATGAAAAACATCGCGGGGTGGTGCGCATTGTATGGGTGTGTGTTACATTACATTCACTAGTAGGAATGAGAAAAGCATTACGGATGGTGCGCATTGTATGGGTGTGTGTTACATTACATTCCCTAGTAGGAGTGAGAAAAACATCACGGGGTGGTGCGCATTGTATGGGTGTGTGTTACATTACATTCACTAGTAGGAGTGAGAAAAACATCACGGGGTGGTGTGAATCGGAGGGTCTGAATTAGGATCGGCAGTGATGGCAATATAGGATGGAGAAAAGGACCGCGGGGTGGTGAGCATGGGGAGGTCAGGGAACATGCAGTGGCAATGTAGGATAGTTTTCTGAAAAACATCGCGGGGTGGTGCGCATTGTAAGGGTGTGTGTTACATTACATTCACTACTAGGAGTGAGAAAAACATCACGGGGTGGTTCGCATTGTATGGGTGTGTGTTACATTACATTCACTAGTAGGAGTGAGAAAAACATCACGGGGTGTTGTGAATCGGAGGGTCTGAATTAGGACAGGCAGTGAGTGGCAATGTAGGATGGAGAAAAGCACCGCGGTGTGGTCACCATGGGGAGGTCATGGAACATGCAGTGGCAATGTAGGATAGGTTTCTGAAAAACATCACGGGGTGGTGCGCATTGTATGGATGTGTGTTACATTACATTCACTAGTAGGAGTGAGAAAAACATCACGGGGTGGTGTGCATTCTATGGGTGTGTGTTACATTACATTCACTAGTAGGAGTGAGAAAAACATCACGGGGTGGTGTGAATTGGAGGGTTTGAATTAGGATAGGCAGTGAGTGGCAATGCAGGATGGAGAAAAGCACCGCGGGGTGGTCAGCATGGGGACGTCAGGGAACATGCAGTGGCAATGTAGGATAGGTTTCTGAAAAACATCGCGGGGTGGTGCACATTGTATGGGTGTGTGTTACATAATATTCACTAGTACGAGTGAGAAAAACATCACGGGGTGGTGTGAATCGGAGGGTCTGATTTAGGATAGGCAGTGAGTGGCCATGTCCGATGGAGAAAAGCACCGCGGGGTGGTCAGCATGGGGAGGTCAGAGAACATGCAGTGGTAATGTAGGATAGGTTTCTGAAAAACATCTCGGGGTGCTGCGCATTGTATGGGTGTGTGTTACATTACATTCACTGGTAGGAGTGAGAAAAACATCACGGGGTGGTGCGCATTGTATGGGTGTGTGTTACATTACATTCACTAGTAGGAGTGAGAAATACATCACGTGGTGGTGTGAATCGCAGGGTCTGAATTAGGATAGGCAGTGAGTGGCAATGTAGGATGGAGAAAAGCACCGCGGGGTGGTCAGCATGGGGAGGTCAGGGAACATGCAATGGCAATGTAGGATAGGTTTCTGAAAAACATCGCGGGGTGGTGCGCATTGTATGGTTGTGTGTTACGTTACATTCACTAGTAGGAGTGAGAAAAACATCACGGGGTGGTGTGAATTGGAGGGTCTCAATTAGGATAGGCAGTGAGTGGCAATGAAGGATGGAGAAAAGCACCGCGGGTCCGTCAGCATGGGAGGTCAGGGAACATGCAGTGGCAAAGTAGAATAGGTTTCTGAAAAACATCGCGGGGTGGTGCGCATTGTATGGGTGTGTGTTACATTACATTCACTAGTAGGAGTGAGAAAAACATCACGGGGTGGTGCGCATTGTATGGGTGTGTGTTACATTACATTTACTATTAGGAGTGAGAAAAACATCACAGGGTGGTGCGCATTGTATGGTTGTGTGTTACATTACATTCACTAGTAGGAGTGAGAAAAACATCATGGGGTGTTGTGAATCAGAGGGTCTGAATTAGGATAGGCAGTGAGTGGCAATGTAGGATGAAGAAAAGCACCGCGGGGTGGTCAGAATGGGGAGGTCATGGAACATGCAGTGGCAATGTAGGATAGGTTTCTGAAAAACATCGCGGTGTGGTGCACATTGTATGGGTGTGTGTTACATTACATTCACTAGTAGGAATGAGAAAAACATCACGGGGTGGTGTGCATTGTATGGGTGTGTGTTACATTACATTCACTAGTAGGAGTGAGAAAAACATCACGGGGTGGTGCACATGGTATGGGTGTGTGTTACATTACATTCACTAGTAGGAGTGAGAAAAACTTCACGGGGTGGTGCGCATTGTATGGGTGTGTGTTACATTACATTCACTAGTAGGAGTGAGAAAAACATCACGCGGTGGTGCGCATTGTATGGGTGTGTGTTTCATTACATTCACTAGTAGGAGTGAGAAAAACATCGCAGGGTGGTGTGAATCGGAGTGTCTGAATTAGTATAGGCAGTGAGTGGCAATGTAGGATGGAGAAAAGCACCGTGGTGTGGTCAGCATGGGGAGGTCAGGGAACAGGCAGTGGCAATGTAGGATAGGTTTCTGAAAAGTGTCGCGGGGTGGTGCGCATTGTATGGGTGAGTGTTACATTACATTCACTAGTAGGAGTGAGAAAAACATCACGGGGTGGTGTGATTCGGAGGGTCTGAATTAGGATAGGCAGTGAGTGGCAATGTAGGATGGAGAAAAGCATCACGCTGTGGTCAGCATGGGGAGGTCAGGGAACATGCAGTGGCAATGAACGATAGTTTTCTGAAAAACATCACGGGGTTGTGCGCATTGTATGGGTGTGTGTTACATTGCATTCACTAGTAGGAGTGAGAAAAACATCACGGGGTGGTGTGATTCGGAGGGTCTGAATTAGGATCGGCAGTGAGTGGCAATATAGGATGGAGAAAAGCACCGCAGGGTGGTAGCATGGGGAGGTCAGGGAACATGCAGTGGCAATGTAGGATAGGTTTCTGAAAAACATCGCGGGGTGGTTCGCATTGTATGGGTGTGTGTTACATTACATTCACTAGTAGGACTGAGAAAAACATCACGGGGTGGTGCGCATTGTATGGGTGTGTGTTAAATTACATTCACTAGTAGGAGTGAGAAAAATATCACGGGGTGGTGTGAATCGGAGGGTCTGAATTAGGATAGGCAGTGAGTGGCAATGTAGGATGGAGAAAAGCACCACGGGGTGGTCAGCATGGCAGGTCAGAGAACATGCAGTGGCAATGTAGGATAGGTTTCTGAAAAACATCGCGAGGTGGTGCAAATTATATGGGTGTGTGTTACATTACGTTCACTAGTAGGAGTGAGAAAAACATCACGGGGTGGTGTGAAATGGAGGGTCTGAATTAGGATAGGCAGTGAGTGGCAATGTAGGATGGAGAAAAGCACCGCGGGGTGGTCAGCATGGGGAGGTCAGGGAACATGAAGTGGCCATGTAGGATAGTTTTCTGAAAAACATTGCGTGGTTGTGCGCATTGTATGGGTGTGTGTTAAATGACATTCACTAGTAGAAGTGAGAAAAACATCACGGGGTGGTGTGAATCGGAGGGTCTGAATTAGGATAGGCAGTGAGTGGCAATGTATGATGGAGAAAAGCACCGCGGGGTGGTCAGCATGGGGTTGTCAGGGAATATGAAGTGGCAATGTAGGATAGTTTTCTGAAAAACATCGCGGGGTGGTGCGCATTGTATGGGTGTGTGTTACATTACATTCACTACTAGGAGTGAGAAAAACATCACGAGGTGGTGCGCATTGTATGGGTATGTGTTACATTACATTCACTAGTAGGAGTGAGAAAAACATCACGGGGTGGTGTGAATCGGAGGGTCTGAATTAGGATCGGCAGTGAGTGGCAATATAGGATGGAGAAAAGCACCGCGGGGTGTTCAGCATGGGGACGTCAGGGAACATGCAGTGGCAATGTAGAATAGGTTTCTGAAAAACATCGCGGGGTGGTGCGCATTGTATGTTTGTGTGTTACATTACAATCACTAGTAGGACTGAGAAAAACATCACGGGGTGGTGCGCATTGTATGGGTGTGTGTTACATTACATTCACTAGTAGGAGTGAGAAAAACATCACGGGGTGGTGTGAATCGGAGGGTCTGAATTAGGATAGGCATTGAGTGGCAATGTAGGATGGAGAAAACCACCGCGGGGTGGTCAGCATGGCAGGTCAGGGAACATGCAGTGGCAATGTAGGATAGGTTTCTGAAAAACATCGCGGGGTGGTGCACATTGTATGGGTGTGTGTTACATTACATTCACTAGTAGGAGTGAGAAAAACATCACGGGGTGGTGTGAATCGGAGGGTCTGAATTAGGATAGGCAGTGAGTGGCAATGTAGGATGGAGAAAAGCACCGCGGGGTGGTCAGCATGGGGAGGTCAGGGAACATGCATTGGCAATGTAGGATAGGTTTCTGAAAAACATCGTGGGGTGGTGCGCATTGTATGGGTGTGTGTTACATTACATTCACTAGCAGGAGTGAGAAAAACACGGGTTGGTGCGCATTGTATGGATGTGTGTTACATTACATTCACTAGTAGGAGTGAGAAAAACATCACGGGTTGGTGTGAATCTGAGGGTCTGAATTAGGATAGACAATGAGTGGAAATGTAGGATCAGAAAAGCACTGAGGGGTGGTCAGCATGGGGAGGTCAGGGAACATGCAGTGGCAATGTAGGATAGGTTTCTGAAAAACATCGCGGGGTGGTGCGCATTGTATGGGTGTGTGTTACATTACATTCACTAGTAGGAGTGAGAAAAACATCACGTGGTGGTTCGCATTGTATGGGTGTGTGTTACATTACATTCACTAGTAGGAGTGAGCAAAACATAACGGGGTGGTGTGAATCGGAGGGTCTGAATTAGGATAGGCAGTGAGTGGCAATGTAGGATGGAGAAAAGGACCGCAGGGTGGTGAGCATGGGGAGGTCAGGCAACATGCAGTGGCAATGTAGGATAGGTTTCTGAAAAACATTGCGGGGTGGTGCGCATTGTATGGGTGTGTGTTACATTACAATCACTAGTATGACTGAGAAAAACATCACGGGGTGGTGCGCATTGTATGGGTGTGTGTTACATTACATTCACTAGTAGGAGTGAGAAAAACATCACGGGGTGGTGTGAATTGGAGGGTTTGAATTAGGATAGGAATTGAGTGGCAATGTAGGATGGAGAAAAGCACCGCGGGGTGGTCAGCATGGGGACGTCAGGGAACATGCAGTGGCAATGTAGGATAGGTTTCTGAAAAACAACGCGGGGTGGTGCGCATTGTATGGGTGTGTGTTACATAACATTCACTAGTAGGAGTGAGAAAAACATCACGGGGTGGTGTGAATCGGAGGGTCTGAATTAGGATAGGCAGTGAGTGGCAATGTAGGATGGAGAAAAGCACCGCGGGGTGGTCAGCATGGGGAGGTCAGGGAACATGCATTGGCAATGTAGGATAGGTTTCTGAAAAACATCGTGGGGTGGTGCGCATTGTATGGGTGTGTGTTACATTACATTCACTAGTAGGAGTGAGAAAAACACGGGTTGGTGCGCATTGTATGGATGTGTGTTACATTACATTCACTGGTAGGAGTGAGAAAAACATCACGGGGTGGTGTGAATTGGAGGGTTTGAATTAGGATAGGAATTGAGTGGCAATGTAGGATGCAGAAAAGCACCGCGGGGTGGTCAGCATGGGGACGTCAGGGAACATGCAGTGGCAATGTAGGATAGGTTTCTGAAAAACATCGCGGGGTGGTGCCCATTGTATGGGTGTGTGTTACCTAACATTCACTAGTAGGAGTGAGAAAAACATCACGGGGTGGTGTGAATCGGAGGGTCTGATTTAGGATAGGCAGTGAGGGGCAATGTCGGATGGAGAAAAGCACCGCGGGGTGGTCAGCATGGGGAGGTCAGGGAACATGCAGTGGCAAAGTAGGATAGTTTTCTAAAAAACATCCCGGGGTGGTGCGCATTGTATGGGTTTGTGTTACATTACATTCACTAGTAGGAGTGAGAAAAACATCACGGGGTGGTGCGCATTGTATGGGTGTGTGTTACATTACATTCACTAGTAGGAGTGAGAAATACATCACGGGGTGGTGTGAATCGCAGGGTCTGAATTAGGATAGGCAGTGAGTGGCAATGTAGGATGGACAAAAGCACCGCGGGGTGGTCAGCATGGGGAGGTCAGGGAACATGCAATGGCAATGTAGGATAGGTTTCTGAAAAACATCGCGGGGTGGTGCGCATTGTATGGTTGTGTGTTACATTACATTCACTAGTAGGAGTGAGAAAAACATCACGGGGTGGTTTGAATCGGAGGGTCTGAATTAGGATAGGCAGTGAGTGGCAATGAAGGATGGAGTAAAGCACCGCGGGTCCGTCAGCATGGGGAGGTCAGGGAACATGCAGTGGCAAAGTAGAATAGGTTTCTGAAAAACATCGCGGGGTGGTGCGGATTGTATGGGTGTGTGTTACATTACATTCACTAGTAGGAGTGAGAAAAACATCACGGGGTGGTGCGCATTGTATGGGTGTGTGTTAAATTACATTCACTGGTAGGAGTGAGAAAAATATCACGGGGTGGTGTGAATCGGAGGGTTTGAATTAGGATAGGCAGTGAGTGGCAATGTAGGATGGAGAAAAGCACCACGGGGTGGTCAGCATGGCAGGTCAGAGAACATGCAGTGGCAATGTAGGATAGGTTTCTGAAAAACATCGCGAGGTCTTGCAAATTGTATGGGTGTGTGTTACATTACGTTCACTATTAGGAGTGAGAAAAACATCACGGGGTGGTGTGAAACGGAGGGTCTGAATTAGGATAGGCAGTGAGTGGCAATGTAGGATGGAGAAAAGCACCGCGGGGTGGTCAGCATGGGGATGTCAGGGAACATGAAGTGGCAATGTAGGATAGTTTTCTGAAAAACATCGCGTGGTTGTGCGCATTGTATGGGTGTGTGTTAAATGACATTCACTAGTAGAAGTGAGAAAAACATCATGGGGTGGTGTGAATCGGAGGGTCTGAATTAGGATAGGCAGTGAGTGGCAATGTATGATGGAGAAAAGCACCGCGGGGTGGTCAGCATGGGGTGGTCAGGGAACATGAAGAGGCAATGTAGGATAGTTTTCTGAAAAACATCGCGGGGTGGTGCGCATTGTATGGGTGTGTGTTACATTACATTTACTATTAGGAGTGAGAAAAACATCACAGGGTGGTGCGCATTATATGGTTGTGTGTTACATTACATTCACTAGTAGGAGTGAGAAAAACATCATGGGGTGTTGTGAATCAGAGGGTCTGAATTAGGATAGGCAGTGAGTGGCAATTTAGGATGAAGAAAAGCACCGCGGGGTGATCAGAATGGGGAGGTCATGGAACATGCAGTGGCAATGTAGGATAGGTTTCTGAAAAACATCGCGGTGTGGTGCACATTGTATGGGTGTGTGTTACATTACATTCACTAGTAGGAATGAGAAAAACATCACGGGGTGGTGCGCATTGTATGGGTGTGTGTTACATTACATTCACTAGTAGGAGTGAGAGAAACATCACGGGGTGGTGCGCATGGTATGGGTGTGTGTTACATTACATTCACTAGTAGGAGTGAGAAAAACATCACGGGGTGGTGCGCATTGTATGGGTGTGTGTTAGATTACATTCACTAGTAGGAGTGAGAAAAACATCACGCGGTGGTGCGCATTGTATGGGTGTGTGTTTCATTACATTCACTAGTAGGAGTGAGAAAAACATCGCAGGGTGGTGTGAATCGGAGGGTCTGAATTAGTATAGGCAGTGAGTGGCAATGTAGGATGGAGAAAAGCACCGTGGTGTGGTCAGCATGGGGAGGTCAGGGAACAGGCAGTGGCAATGTAGGATAGGTTTCTGAAAAGTGTCGCGGGGTGGTGCGCATTGTATGGGTGAGTGTTACATTACATTCACTAGTAGGAGTGAGAAAAACATCACGGGGTGGTGTGATTCGGAGGGTCTGAATTAGGATAGGCAGTGAGTGGCAATGTAGGATGGAGAAAAGCATCACGGTGTGGTCAGCATGGGGAGGTCAGGGAACATGCAGTGGCAATGAACGATAGTTTTCTGAAAAACATCACGGGGTTGTGCGCATTGTATGGGTGTGTGTTACATTGCATTCACTAGTAGGAGTGAGAAAAACATCACGGGGTGGTGTGAATCGGAGGGTCTGTATTAGGACAGGCAGTGAGTGGCAATATAGGATGGAGAAAAGCACCGCGGGGTGGTAGCATGGGGAGGTCAGGGAACATGCAGTGGCAATGTAGGATAGGTTTCTGAAAAACATCGCGGGGTGGTGCGCATTGTATGGGTGTGTGTTACATTACATTCACTAGTAGGACTGAGAAAAACATCACGGGGTGGTGCGCATTGTATGGGTGTGTGTTACATTACATTCACTAGTAGGAGTGAGAAAAACATCACGGGGTGGTGCGCATTGTATGGGTGTGTGTTAAATTACATTCACTAGTAGGAGTGAGAAAAATATCACGGGGTGGTGTGAATCGGAGGGTCTGAATTAGGATAGGCAGTGAGTGGCAATGTAGGATGGAGAAAAGCACCACGGGGTGGTCAGCATGGCAGGTCAGAGAACATGCAGTGGCAATGTAGGATAGGTTTCTGAAAAACATCGCGAGGTGGTGCAAATTATATGGGTGTGTGTTACATTACGTTCACTAGTAGGAGTGAGAAAAACATCACGGGGTGGTGTGAAATGGAGGGTCTGAATTAGGATAGGCAGTGAGTGGCAATGTAGGATGGAGAAAAGCACCGCGGGGTGGTCAGCATGGGGAGGTCAGGGAACATGAAGTGGCAATGTAGGATAGTTTTCTGAAAAACATTGCGTGGTTGTGCGCATTGTATGGGTGTGTGTTAAATGACATTCACTAGTAGAAGTGAGAAAAACATCACGGGGTGGTGTGAATCGGAGGGTCTGAATTAGGATAGGCAGTGAGTGGCAATGTATGATGGAGAAAAGCACCGCGGGGTGGTCAGCATGGGGTTGTCAGGGAATATGAAGTGGCAATGTAGGATAGTTTTCTGAAAAACATCGCGGGGTGGTGCGCATTGTATGGGTGTGTGTTACATTACATTCACTACTAGGAGTGAGAAAAACATCACGAGGTGGTGCGCATTGTATGGGTATGTGTTACATTACATTCACTAGTAGGAGTGAGAAAAACATCACGGGGTGGTGTGAATCGGAGGGTCTGAATTAGGAACGGCAGTGAGTGGCAATATAGGATGGAGAAAAGCACCGCGGGGTTTTCAGCATGGGGACGTCAGGGAACATGCAGTGGCAATGTAGAATAGGTTTCTGAAAAACATCGCGGGGTGGTGCGCATTGTATGTTTGTGTGTTACATTACAATCACTAGTAGGACTGAGAAAAAGATCACGGGGTGGTGCGCATTGTATGGGTGTGTGTTACATTACATTCACTAGTAGGAGTGAGAAAAACATCACGGGGTGGTGTGAATCGGAGGGTCTGAATTAGGATAGGCATTGAGTGGCAATGTAGGATGGAGAAAACCACCGCGGGGTGGTCAGCATGGCAGGTCAGGGAACATGCAGTGGCAATGTAGGATAGGTTTCTGAAAAACATCGCGGGGTGGTGCACATTGTATGGGTGTGTGTTACATTACATTCACTAGTAGGAGTGAGAAAAACATCACGGGGTGGTGTGAAACGGAGGGTCTGAATTAGGATAGGCAGTGAGTGGCAATGTAGGATGGAGAAAAGCACCGCGGGGTGGTCAGCATGGGGAGGTCAGGGAACATGCATTGGCAATGTAGGATAGGTTTCTGAAAAACATCGTGGGGTGGTGCGCATTGTATGGGTGTGTGTTACATTACATTCACTAGCAGGAGTGAGAAAAACACGGGTTGGTGCGCATTGTATGGATGTGTGTTACATTACATTCACTAGTAGGAGTGAGAAAAACATCACGGGTTGGTGTGAATCTGAGGGTCTGAATTAGGATAGACAATGAGTGGAAATGTAGGATCAGAAAAGCACTGAGGGGTGGTCAGCATGGGGAGGTCAGGGAACATGCAGTGGCAATGTAGGATAGGTTTCTGAAAAACATCGCGGGGTGGTGCGCATTGTATGGGTGTGTGTTACATTACATTCACTAGTAGGAGTGAGAAAAACATCACGTGGTGGTTCGCATTGTATGGGTGTGTGTTACATTACATTCACTAGTAGGAGTGAGCAAAACATAACGGGGTGGTGTGAATCGGAGGGTCTGAATTAGGATAGGTAGTGAGTGGCAATGTAGGATGGAGAAAAGGACCGCAGGGTGGTGAGCATGGGGAGGTCAGGCAACATGCAGTGGCAATGTAGGATAGGTTTCTGAAAAACATTGCGGGGTGGTGCGCATTGTATGGGTGTGTGTTACATTACAATCACTAGTATGACTGAGAAAAACATCACGGGGTGGTGCGCATTGTATGGGTATGTGTTACATTACATTCACTAATAGGAGTGAGCAAAACATCACGGAGTGGTGTGAATCGGAGGGTCTGAATTAGGATAGGCAGTGAGTGGCAATGTAGGATGGAGAAAAGCACCGCGGTGGGCAACATGGGGAGGTCAGGGTACATGCAGTGGCAATGTAGGATAGGTTTCTGAAAAACATCGCGGGGTGGTGCGCATTGTATGGGTGTGTGTTACATTACATTCACTAGTAGGAGTGAGAAAAACATCACGGGGTGGTGTGAATTGGAGGGTTTGAATTAGGATAGGAATTGAGTGGCAATGTAGGATGGAGAAAAGCACCGCGGGGTGGTCAGCATGGGGACGTCAGGGAACATGCAGTGGCAATGTAGGATAGGTTTCTGAAAAACAACGCGGGGTGGTGCGCATTGTATGGGTGTGTGTTACATAACATTCACTAGTAGGAGTGAGAAAAACATCACGGGGTGGTGTGAATCGGAGGGTCTGAATTAGGATAGGCAGTGAGTGGCAATGTAGGATGGAGAAAAGCACCGCGGGGTGGTCAGCATGGGGAGGTCAGGGAACATGCATTGGCAATGTAGGATAGTTTTCTGAAAAACATCGTGGGGTGGTGCGCATTGTATGGGTGTGTGTTACATTACATTCACTAGTAGGAGTGAGAAAAACATGGGTTGGTGCGCATTGTATGGATGTGTGTTACATTACATTCACTGGTAGGAGTGAGAAAAACATCACGGGGTGGTGTGAATTGGAGGGTTTGAATTAGGATAGGAATTGAGTGGCAATGTAGGATGCAGAAAAGCACCGCGGGGTGGTCAGCATGGGGACGTCAGGGAACATGCAGTGGCAATGTAGGATAGGTTTCTGAAAAACATCGCGGGGTGGTGCCCATTGTATGGGTGTGTGTTACCTAACATTCACTAGTAGGAGTGAGAAAAACATCACGGGGTGGTGTGAATCGGAGGGTCTGATTTAGGATAGGCAGTGAGGGGCAATGTCAGATGGAGAAAAGCACCGCGGCGTGGTCAGCATGGGGAGGTCAGGGAACATGCAGTGGCAAAGTAGGATAGTTTTCTAAAAAACATCCCGGTGTGGTGCGCATTGTATGGGTTTGTGTTACATTACATTCACTAGTAGGAGTGAGAAAAACATCACGGGGTGGTGCGCATTGTATGGGTGTGTGTTACATTACATTCACTAGTAGGAGTGAGAAATACATCACGGGGTGGTGTGAATCGCAGGGTCTGAATTAGGATAGGCAGTGAGTGGCAATGTAGGATGGACAAAAGCACCGCGGGGTGGTCAGCATGGGGAGGTCAGGGAACATGCAATGGCAATGTAGGATAGGTTTCTGAAAAACATCGCGGGGTGGTGCGCATTGTATGGTTGTGTGTTACATTACATTCACTAGTAGGAGTGAGAAAAACATCACGGGGTGGTTTGAATCGGAGGGTCTGAATTAGGATAGGCAGTGAGTGGCAATGAAGGATGGAGTAAAGCACCGCGGGTCCGTCAGCATGGGGAGGTCAGGGAACATGCAGTGGCAAAGTAGAATAGGTTTCTGAAAAACATCGCGGGGTGGTGCGGATTGTATGGGTGTGTGTTACATTACATTCACTAGTAGGAGTGAGAAAAACGTCACGGGGTGGTGCGCATTGTATGGGTGTGTGTTAAATTACATTCACTGGTAGGAGTGAGAAAAATATCACGGGGTGGTGTGAATCGGAGGGTTTGAATTAGGATAGGCAGTGAGTGGCAATGTATGATGGAGAAAAGCACCACGGGGTGGTCAGCATGGGGTGGTCAGGGAACATGAAGTGGCAATGTAGGATAGTTTTCTGAAAAACATCGCATGGTTGTGCGCATTGTATGGGTGTGTGTTAAATGACATTCACTAGTAGAAGTGAGAAAAACATCATGGGGTGGTGTGAATCGGAGGGTCTGAATTAGGATAGGCAGTGAGTGGCAATGTATGATGGAGAAAAGCACCGCGGGGTGGTCAGCATGGGGTGGTCAGGGAACATGAAGTGGCAATGTAGGATAGTTTTCTGAAAAACATCGCGGGGTGGTGCGCATTGTATGGGTGTGTGTTACATTACATTTACTATTAGGAGTGAGAAAAACATCACAGGGTGGTGCGCATTATATGGTTGTGTGTTACATTACATTCACTAGTAGGAGTGAGAAAAACATCATGGGGTGTTGTGAATCAGAGGGTCTGAATTAGGATAGGCAGTGAGTGGCAATGTAGGATGAAGAAAAGCACCGCGGGGTGATCAGAATGGGGAGGTCATGGAACATGCAGTGGCAATGTAGGATAGGTTTCTGAAAAACATCGCGGTGTGGTGCACATTGTATGGGTGTGTGTTACATTACATTCACTAGTAGGAATGAGAAAAACATCACGGGGTGGTGCGCATTGTATGGGTGTGTGTTACATTACATTCACTAGTAGGAGTGAGAGAAACATCACGGGGTGGTGCGCATGGTATGGGTGTGTGTTACATTACATTCACTAGTAGGAGTGAGAAAAACATCACGGGGTGGTGCGCATTGTATGGGTGTGTGTTAGATTACATTCACTAGTAGGAGTGAGAAAAACATCACGCGGTGGTGCGCATTGTATGGGTGTGTGTTTCATTACATTCACTAGTAGGAGTGAGAAAAACATCGCAGGGTGGTGTGAATCGGAGGGTCTGAATTAGTATAGGCAGTGAGTGGCAATGTAGGATGGAGAAAAGCACCGTGGTGTGGTCAGCATGGGGAGGTCAGGGAACAGGCAGTGGCAATGTAGGATAGGTTTCTGAAAAGTGTCGCGGGGTGGTGCGCATTGTATGGGTGAGTGTTACAATACATTCACTAGTAGGAGTGAGAAAAACATCACGGGGTGGTGTGATTCGGAGGGTCTGAATTAGGATAGGCAGTGAGTGGCAATGTAGGATGGAGAAAAGCATCACGGTGTGGTCAGCATGGGGAGGTCAGGGAACATGCAGTGGCAATGAACGATAGTTTTCTGAAAAACATCACGGGGTTGTGCGCATTGTATGGGTGTGTGTTACATTGCATTCACTAGTAGGAGTGAGAAAAACATCACGGGGTGGTGTGAATCGGAGGGTCTGTATTAGGACAGGCAGTGAGTGGCAATATAGAATGGAGAAAAGCACCGCGGGGTGGTAGCATGGGGAGGTCAGGGAACATGCAGTGGCAATGTAGGATAGGTTTCTGAAAAACATCGCGGGGTGGTGCGCATTGTATGGGTGTGTGTTACATTACATTCACTAGTAGGACTGAGAAAAACATCACGGGGTGGTGCGCATTGTATGGGTGTGTGTTACATTACATTCACTAGTAGGAGTGAGAAATACATCACGGGGTGGTGTGAATCGGAGGGTCTGAATTAGGATCGGCAGTGAGTGGCAATATAGGATGGATAAAAGCACCGCAGGGTGGTAGCATGGGGAGGTCAGGCAACATGCAGTGGCAATGTAGGATAGGTTTCTGAAAAACATCGCGGGGTGGTGCGCATTGTATGGGTGTGTGTTACATTACATTCACTAGTAGGACTGAGAAAAACATCACGGGGTGGTGCGCATTGTATGGGTGTGTGTTAAATTACATTCACTAGTAGGAGTGAGAAAAATATCACGGGGTGGTGTGAATCGGAGGGTCTGAATTAGGATAGGCAGTGAGTGGCAATGTAGGATGGAGAAAAGCACCACGGGGTGGTCAGCATGGCAGGTCAGAGAACATGCAGTGGCAATGTAGGATAGGTTTCTGAAAAACATCGCGAGGTGGTGCAAATTGTATGGGTGTGTGTTACATTACATTCACTAGTAGGAGTGAGAAAAACATCACGGGGTGGTGTGAAACGGAGGGTCTGAATTAGGATAGGCAGTGAGTGGCAATGTAGGATGGAGAAAAGCACCGCGGGGTGGTCAGCATGGGGAGGTCAGGGAACATGAAGTGGCAATGTAGGATAGTTTTCTGAAAAACATCGCGTGGTTGTGCGCATTGTATGGGTGTGTTTTAAATGACATTCACTAGTAGAAGTGAGAAAAACATCACGGGGTGGTGTGAACTGAGGGTCTGAATTAGGATAGGCAGTGAGTGGCAATGTATGATGGAGAAAAGCACCGCAGGGTGGTCAGCATGGTGTGGTCAGGGAACATGAAGTGGCAATGTCGGATAGTTTTCTGAAAAACATTGCGGGGTGGTGCGCATTGTATGGGTGTGTGTTACATTACATTTACTATTAGGAGTGAGAAAAACATCACAGGGTGGTGCGCATTGTATGGTTGTGTGTTACATTACATTCACTAGTAGGAGTGAGAAAAACATCATGGGGTGTTGTGAATCAGAGGGTCTGAATTAGGATAGGCAGTGAGTGGCAATGTAGGATGAAGAAAAGCACCGCGGGGTCGTCAGAATGGGGAGGTCATGGAACATGCAGTGGCAATGTAGGATAGGTTTCTGAAAAACATCGCGGTGTGGTGCACATTGTATGGGTGTGTGTTACATTACATTCACTAGTAGGAATGAGAAAAACATCACGGGGTGGTGCGCATTGTATGGGTGTGTGTTACATTACATTCACTAGTAGGAGTGAGAAAAACATCACGGGGTGGTGCGCATGGTATGGGTGTGTGTTACATTACATTCACTAGTAGGAGTGAGAAAAACATCACGGGGTGGTGCGCATTGTATGGGTGTGTGTTACATTACATTCACTAGTAGGAGTGAGAAAAACATCACGCGGTGGTGCGCATTGTATGGGTGTTTGTTTCATTACATTCACTAGTAGGAGTGAGAAAAACATCGCAGGGTGGTGTGAATCGGAGGGTCTGAATTAGTATAGGAAGTGAGTGGCAATGTAGGATGGAGAAAAGCACCGTGGTGTGGTCAGCATGGGGAGGTCAGGGAACAGGCAGTGGCAATGTAGGATAGGTTTCTGAAAAGTGTCGCGGGGTGGTGCGCATTGTATGGGTGAGTGTTACATTACATTCACTAGTAGGAGTGAGAAAAACATCACGGGGTGGTGTGATTCGGAGGGTCTGAATTAGGATAGGCAGTGAGTGGCAATGTAGGATGGAGAAAAGCATCACGGTGTGGTCAGCATGGGGAGGTCAGGGAACATGCAGTGGCAATGAACGATAGTTTTCTGAAAAACATCACGGGGTTGTGCGCATTGTATGGGTGTGTGTTACATTGCATTCACTAGTAGGAGTGAGAAAAACATCACGGGGTGGTGTGAATCGGAGGATCTGTATTAGGATAGGCAGTGAGTGGCAATATAGGATGGAGAAAAGCACCGCGGGCTGGTAGCATGGGGAGGTCAGGGAACATGCAGTGGCAATGTAGGATAGGTTTCTGAAAAACATCGCGGGGTGGTGCGCATTGTATGGGTGTGTGTTACATTACATTCACTAGTAGGACTGAGAAAAACATCACGGGGTGGTGCGCATTGTATGGGTGTGTGTTACATTACATTCACTAGTAGGAGTGAGAAAAACATCACGGGGTGGTGTGAATCGGAGGGTCTGAATTAGGATAGGCAGTGAGTGGCAATGTAGGGTGGAGAAAAGCACCGCGGTGTGGTCAGCTTGGGGAGGTCAGGCAACATGCAGTGGCAATGTAGGATAGGTTTCTGAAAAACATCGCGGGGTGGTGCGCATTGTATGGGTGTGTGTTACATTACATTCACTAGTAGGAGTGAGAAAAACATCACGGGGTGGTGTGATTCGGAGGGTCTGAATTAGGATCGGCAGTGAGTGGCAATATAGGATGGAGAAAAGCACCGCAGGGTGGTAGCATGGGGAGGTCAGGGAACATGCAGTGGCAATGTAGGATAGGTTTCTGAAAAACATCGCAGGGTGGTGCGCATTGTATGGGTGTGTTACATTACATTCACTAGTAGGACTGAGAAAAACATCACGGGGTGGTGCGCATTGTATGTGTGTGTGTTAAATTACATTCACTAGTAGGAGTGAGAAAAATATCACGGGGTGGTGTGAATCGGAGGGTCTGAATTAGGATAGGCAGTGAGTGGCAATGTAGGATGGAGAAAAGCAACACTGGGTGGTCAGCATGGCAGGTCAGAGAACATGCAGTGGCAATGTAGGATAGGTTTCTGAAAAACATCGCGAGGTGGTGCAAATTGTATGGGTGTGTGTTACATTACGTTCACTAGTAGGAGTGAGAAAAACATCACGGGGTGGTGTGAAACGGAGGGTCTGAATTAGGATAGGCAGTGAGTGGCAATGTAGGATGGAGAAAAGCACCGCGGGGTGGTCAGCATGGGGAGGTCAGGGAACATGAAGTGGCAATGTAGGATAGTTTTCTGAAAAACATTGCGTGGTTGTGCGCATTGTATGGGTGTGTGTTAAATGACATTCACTAGTAGAAGTGAGAAAAACATCACGGGGTGGTGTGAATCGGAGGGTCTGAATTAGGATAGGCAGTGAGTGGCAATGTATGATGGAGAAAAGCACCGCGGGGTGGTCAGCATGTGGTGGTCAGGGAACATGAAGTGGCAATGTGGGATAGTTTTCTGAAAAACATCGCGGGGTGGTGCGCATTGTATGGGTATGTGTTACATTACATTCACTAGTAGGAGTGAGAAAAACATCACGGGGTGGTGTGAATCGGAGGGTCTGAATTAGGATCGGCAGTGAGTGGCAATATAGGATGGAGAAAAGCACCGCGGGGTGTTCAGCATGGGGACGTCAGGGAACATGCAGTGGCAATGTAGGATAGGTTTCTGAAAAACATCGCGGGGTGGTGCGCATTGTATGTTTGGGTGTTACATTACAATCACTAGTAGGACTGAGAAAAACATCACGGGGTGGTGCGCATTGTATGGGTGTGTGTTACATTACATTCACTAGTAGGAGTGAGAAAAACATCACGGGGTGGTGTGAATCGGAGGGTCTGAATTAGGATAGGCAGTGAGTGGCAATGTAGGATGGAAAAAACCACCGCGGGGTGGTCAGCATGGCAGGTCAGGGAACATGCAGTGGCAATGTAGGATAGGTTTCTGAAAAACATCTCGGGGTGGTGCACATTGTATGGGTGTGTGTTACATTACATTCACTAGTAGGAGTGAGAAAAACATCACGGGGTGGTGTGAATCGGAGGGTCTGAATTAGGATAGGCAGTGAGTGGCAATGTAGGATGGAGAAAAGCACCGCGGGGTGGTCAGCATGGGGAGGTCAGGGAACATGCATTGGCAATGTAGGATAGGTTTCTGAAAAACATCGTGGGGTGGTGCGCATTGTATGGGTGTGTGTTACATTACATTCACTAGTAGGAGTGAGAAAAACACGGGTTGGTGCGCATTGTATGGATGTGTGTTACATTACATTCACTAGTAGGAGTGAGAAAAACATCACGGGTTGGTGTGAATCGGAGGGTCTGAATTAGGATAGACAATGAGTGGAAATGTAGGATCAGAAAAGCACTGAGGGGTGGTCAGCATGGGGAGGTCAGGGAACATGCAGTGGCAATGTAGGATAGGTTTCTGAAAAACATCGCGGGGTGGTGCGCATTGTATGGGTGTGTGTTACATTACATTCACTAGTAGGAGTGAGAAAAACATCACGTGGTGGTTCGCATTGTATGGGTGTGTGTTACATTACATTCACTAGTAGGAGTGAGCAAAATATAACGGGGTGGTGTGAATCGGAGGGTCTGAATTAGGATAGGCAGTGAGTGGCAATGTAGGATGGAGAAAAGGACCGCAGGGTGGTGAGCATGGGGAGGTCAGGCAACATGCAGTGGCAATGTAGGATAGGTTTCTGAAAAACATCGTGGGGTGGTGCGCATTGTATGGGTGTGTGTTACATTACATTCACTAGTAGGAGTGAGAAAAACACGGTTGGTGCGCATTGTATGGATGTGTGTTACATTACATTCACTAGTAGGAGTGAGAAAAACATCACGGGGTGGTGTGAATCGGAGGGTCTGAATTAGGATAGGCAGTGAGTGGCAATGTAGGATGGAGAAAAGCACCGCGGTGGGCAACATGGGGAGGTCAGGGTACATGCAGTGTCAATGTAGGATAGGTTTCTGAGAAACATCGCGGGGTGGTGCGCATTGTATGGGTGTGTGTTACATAACATTCACTAGTAGGAGTGAGAAAAACATCACGGGGTGGTGTGAATCGGAGGGTCTGATTTAGGATAGGCAGTGAGGGGCAATGTCGGATGGAGAAAAGCACCGCGGGCTGGTCAGCATGGGGAGGTCAGGGAACATGCAGTGGCAAAGTAGGATAGTTTTCTAAAAAACATCCCGGGGTGGTGCGCATTGTATGGGTGTGTGTTACATTACATTCACTAGTAGGAGTGAGAAAAACATCACTTGGTGGTGCGCATTGTATGGGTGTGTGTTACATTACATTCACTAGTAGGAGTGAGAAATACATCACGGGGTGGTGTGAATCGCAGGGTCTGAATTAGGATAGGCAGTGAGTGGCAATGTAGGATGGACAAAAGCACCGCGGGGTGGTCAGCATGGGGAGGTCAGGGAACATGCAATGGCAATGTAGGATAGGTTTCTGAAAAACATCGCGGGGTGGTGCGCATTGTATGGTTGTGTGTTACATTACATTCACTAGTAGGAGTGAGAAAAACATCACGGGGTGGTTTGAATCGGAGGGTCTGAATTAGGATAGGCAGTGAGTGGCAATGAAGGATGGAGTAAAGCACCGCCGGTCCGTCAGCATGGGGAGGTCAGGGAACATGCAGTGGCAAAGTAGAATAGGTTTCTGAAAAACATCGCGGGGTGGTGCGCATTGTATGGGTGTGTGTTACATTACATTCACTAGTAGGAGTGAGAAAAACATCACGGGGAGGTGCGAATTGTATGGGTGTGTGTTACATTACATTCACTAGTAGGAGTGAGAAAAACATCACGGGGTGGTGTGCATTGTATGGGTGTGTGTTACATTGCATTCACTAGTAGGAGTGAGAAAAACATCACGGGGTGTTGTGAATCAGAGGGTCTGAATTAGGATAGGCAGTGAGTGGCAATGTAGCATGGAGAAAAGCACCGCAGGGTGGTCAGCATGGGGAGGTCACAGAACATGCAATGGCAATGTAGGATAGTCTTCTGAAAAACATCGCGGGGTGGTGCGCATTGTATGGGTGTGTGTTACATTACATTCACTAGTAGGAGTGAGAAAAACATCACGGGGTGGTTCGCATTGTATGGGTGTGTGTTACATTACATTCACTAGTAAGAGTGAGAAAAACATCACGAGGTGGTGCGCATTGTAAGGGTGTGTGTTACATTACATTCACTATTAGGAGTCGGAAAAACATCACGGGGTGGTGTGAATCGGAGGGTCTGAATTAGGATCGGCAGTGAGTGGCAATGTAGGATGGAGAAAAGCACCACGGGGTGGTCAGCATGGGGAGGTCAGAGAACATGAAGTGGCAATGTAGGATAGTTTTCTGAAAAACATCGCGTGGTTGTGCGCATTGTATGGGTGTGTGTTAAATGACATTCACTAGTAGAAGTGAGAAAAACATCATGGGGTGGTGTGAATCGGAGGGTCGGAATTAGGATAGGCAGTGAGTGGCAATGTATGATGGAGAAAAGCACCGCGGGGTGGTCAGCATGGGGTGGTCAGGGAACATGCATTGGCAATGTAGGATAGGTTTCTGAAAAGTGTCGCGGGGTGGTGCGCATTGTATGGGTGAGTGTTACATTACATTCACTAGTAGGAGTGAGAAAAACATCACGGGGTGGTGTGATTCGGAGGGTCTGAATTAGGATAGGCAGTGAGTGGCAATGTAGGATGGAGAAAAGCATCACGGTGTGGTCAGCATGGGGAGGTCAGGGAACATGCAGTGGCAATGAACGATAGTTTTCTGAAAAACATCACGGGGTTGTGCGCATTGTATGGGTGTGTGTTACATTGCATTCACTAGTAGGAGTGAGAAAAACATCACGGGGTGGTGTGAATCGGAGGATCTGTATTAGGACAGGCAGTGAGTGGCAATATAGGATGGAGAAAAGCACCGCGGGGTGGTAGCATGGGGAGGTCAGGGAACATGCAGTGGCAATGTAGGATAGGTTTCTGAAAAACATCGCGGGGTGGTGCGCATTGTATGGGTGTGTGTTACATTACATTCACTAGTAGGACTGAGAAAAACATCACGGGGTGGTGCGCATTGTATGGGTGTGTGTTACATTACATTCACTAGTAGGAGTGAGAAAAACATCACGGGGTGGTGTGAATCGGAGGGTCTGAATTAGGATAGGCAGTGAGTGGCAATGTAGGGTGGAGAAAAGCACCGCGGTGTGGTCAGCTTGGGGAGGTCAGGCAACATGCAGTGGCAATGTAGGATAGGTTTCTGAAAAAAATCGCGGGGTGGTGCGCATTGTATGGGTGTGTGTTACATTACATTCACTAGTAGGAGTGAGAAAAACATCACGGGGTGGTGTGATTCGGAGGGTCTGAATTAGGATCGGCAGTGAGTGGCAATATAGGATGGAGAAAAGCACCGCAGGGTGGTAGCATGGGGAGGTCAGGGAACATGCAGTGGCAATGTAGGATAGGTTTCTGAAAAACATCGCAGGGTGGTGCGCATTGTATGGGTGTGTTACATTACATTCACTAGTAGGACTGAGAAAAACATCACGGGGTGGTGCGCATTGTATGGGTGTGTGTTAAATTACATTCACTAGTAGGAGTGAGAAAAATATCACGGGGTGGTGTGAATCGGAGGGTCTGAATTAGGATAGGCAGTGAGTGGCAATGTAGGATGGAGAAAAGCAACACGGGGTGGTCAGCATGGCAGGTCAGAGAACATGCAGTGGCAATGTAGGATAGGTTTCTGAAAAACATCGCGAGGTGGTGCAAATTGTATGGGTGTGTGTTACATTACGTTCACTAGTAGGAGTGAGAAAAACATCACGGGGTGGTGTGAAACGGAGGGTCTGAATTAGGATAGGCAGTGAGTGGCAATGTAGGATGGAGAAAAGCACCGCGGGGTGGTCAGCATGGGGAGGTCAGGGAACATGAAGTGGCAATGTAGGATAGTTTTCTGAAAAACATTGCGTGGTTGTGCGCATTGTATGGGTGTGTGTTAAATGACATTCACTAGTAGAAGTGAGAAAAACATCACGGGGTGGTGTGAATCGGAGGGTCTGAATTAGGATAGGCAGTGAGTGGCAATGTATGATGTAGAAAAGCACCGCGGGGTGGTCAGCATGTGGTGGTCAGGGAACATGAAGTGGCAATGTAGGATAGTTTTCTGAAAAACATCGCGGGGTGGTGCGCATTGTATGGGTATGTGTTACATTACATTCACTAGTAGGAGTGAGAAAAACCTCACGGGGTGGTGTGAATCGGAGGGTCTGAATTAGAATCGGCAGTGAGTGGCAATATAGGATGGAGAAAAGCACCGCGGGGTGTTCAGCATGGGGACGTCAGGGAACATGCAGTGGCAATGTAGGATAGGTTTCTGAAAAACATCGCGGGGTGGTGCGCATTGTATGTTTGTGTGTTACATTACAATCACTAGTAGGACTGAGAAAAACATCACGGGGTGGTGCGCATTGTATGGGTGTGTGTTACATTACATTCACTAGTAGGAGTGAGAAAAACATCACGGGGTGGTGTGAATCGGAGGGTCTGAATTAGGATAGGCAGTGAGTGGCAATGTAGGATGGAGAAAACCACCGCGGGGTGGTCAGCATGGCAGGTCAGGGAACATGCAGTGGCAATGTAGGATAGGTTTCTGAAAAACATCTCGGGGTGGTGCACATTGTATGGGTGTGTGTTACATTACATTCACTAGTAGGAGTGAGAAAAACATCACGGGGTGGTGTGAATCGGAGGGTCTGAATTAGGATAGGCAGTGAGTGGCAATGTAGGATGGAGAAAAGCACCGCGGGGTGGTCAGCATGGGGAGGTCAGGGAACATGCATTGGCAATGTAGGATAGGTTTCTGAAAAACATCGTGGGGTGGTGCGCATTGTATGGGTGTGTGTTACATTACATTCACTAGTAGGAGTGAGAAAAACACGGGTTGGTGCGCATTGTATGGATGTGTGTTACATTACATTCACTAGTAGGAGTGAGAAAAACATCACGGGTTGGTGTGAATCGGAGGGTCTGAATTAGGATAGACAATGAGTGGAAATGTAGGATCAGAAAAGCACTGAGGGGTGGTCAGCATGGGGAGGTCAGGGAACATGCAGTGGCAATGTAGGATAGGTTTCTGAAAAACATCGCGGGGTGGTGCGCATTGTATGGGTGTGTGTTACATTACATTCACTAGTAGGAGTGAGAAAAACATCACGTGGTGGTTCGCATTGTATGGGTGTGTGTTACATTACATTCACTAGTAGGAGTGAGCAAAACATAACGGGGTGGTGTGAATCGGAGGGTCTGAATTAGTATAGGCAGTGAGTGGCAATGTAGGATGGAGAAAAGGACCGCAGGGTGGTGAGCATGGGGAGGTCAGGCAACATGCAGTGGCAATGTAGGATAGGTTTCTGAAAAACATCGTGGGGTGGTGCGCATTGTATGGGTGTGTGTTACATTACATTCACTAGTAGGAGTGAGAAAAACACGGTTGGTGCGCATTGTATGGATGTGTGTTACATTACATTCACTAGTAGGAGTGAGAAAAACATCACGGGGTGGTGTGAATCGGAGGGTCTGAATTAGGATAGGCAGTGAGTGGCAATGTAGGATGGAGAAAAGCACCGCGGTGGGCAACATGGGGAGGTCAGGGTACATGCAGTGTCAATGTAGGATAGGTTTCTGAGAAACATCGCGGGGTGGTGCGCATTGTATGGGTGTGTGTTACATAACATTCACTAGTAGGAGTGAGAAAAACATCACGGGGTGGTGTGAATCGGAGGGTCTGATTTAGGATAGGCAGTGAGGGGCAATGTCGGATGGAGAAAAGCACCGCGGGCTGGTCAGCATGGGGAGGTCAGGGAACATGCAGTGGCAAAGTAGGATAGTTTTCTAAAAAACATCCCGGGGTGGTGCGCATTGTATGGGTGTGTGTTACATTACATTCACTAGTAGGAGTGAGAAAAACATCACTTGGTGGTGCGCATTGTATGGGTGTGTGTTACATTACATTCACTATTAGGAGTGAGAAATACATCACGGGGTGGTGTGAATCGCAGGGTCTGAATTAGGATAGGCAGTGAGTGGCAATGTAGGATGGACAAAAGCACCGCGGGGTGGTCAGCATGGGGAGGTCAGGGAACATGCAATGGCAATGTAGGATAGGTTTCTGAAAAACATCGCGGGGTGGTGCGCATTGTATGGTTGTGTGTTACATTACATTCACTAGTAGGAGTGAGAAAAACATCACGGGGTGGTTTGAATCGGAGGGTCTGAATTAGGATAGGCAGTGAGTGGCAATGAAGGATGGAGTAAAGCACCGCGGGTCCGTCAGCATGGGGAGGTCAGGGAACATGCAGTGGCAAAGTAGAATAGGTTTCTGAAAAACATCGCGGGGTGGTGCGCATTGTATGGGTGTGTGTTACATTACATTCACTAGTAGGAGTGAGAAAAACATCACGGGGTGGTGCGAATTGTATGGGTGTGTGTTACATTACATTCACTAGTAGGAGTGAGAAAAACATCACGGGGTGGTGTGCATTGTATGGGTGTGTGTTACATTGCATTCACTAGTAGGAGTGAGAAAAACATCACGGGGTGGTGTGAATCAGAGGGTCTGAATTAGGATAGGCAGTGAGTGGCAATGTAGCATGGAGAAAAGCACCGCAGGGTGGTCAGCATGGGGAGGTCACAGAACATGCAATGGCAATGTAGGATAGTCTTCGGAAAAACATCGCGGGGTGGTGCGCATTGTATGGGTGTGTGTTACATTACATTCACTAGTAGGAGTGAGAAAAACATCACGAGGTGGTGCGCATTGTAAGGGTGTGTGTTACATTACATTCACTATTAGGAGTCGGAAAAACATCACGGGGTGGTGTGAATCGGAGGGTCTGAATTAGGATCGGCAGTGAGTGGCAATGTAGGATGGAGAAAAGCACCACGGGGTGGTCAGCATGGGGAGGTCAGGGAACATGAAGTGGCAATGTAGGATAGTTTTCTGAAAAACATCGCGTGGTTGTGCGCATTGTATGGGTGTGTGTTAAATGACATTCACTAGTAGAAGTGAGAAAAACATCATGGGGTGGTGTGAATCGGAGGGTCGGAATTAGGATAGGCAGTGAGTGGCAATGTATGATGGAGAAAAGCACCGCGGGGTGGTCAGCATGGGGTGGTCAGGGAACATGAAGTGGCAATGTAGGATAGTTTTCTGAAAAACATCGCGGGGTGGTGCGCATTGTATGGGTGTGTGTTACATTACATTCACTACTAGGAGTGAGAAAAACATCACGGGGTGGTGCGCATTGTATGGGTATGTGTTACATTACATTCACTAGTAGGAGTGAGAAAAACATCACGGGGTGGTGTGAATCGGAGGGTTTGAATTAGGATCGGCAGTGAGTGGCAATATAGGATGGAGAAAAGCACCGCGGGGTGTTCAGCATGGGGACGTCAGGGAACATGCAGTGGCAATGTAGGATAGGTTTCTGAAAAACATCGCGGGGTGGTGCGCATTGTATGTTTGTGTGTTACATTACAATCACTAGTAGGACTGAGAAAAACATCACGGGGTGGTGCGCTTTGTATGGGTGTGTGTTACATTACATTAACTAGTAGGAGTGAGAAAAATATCATGGGGTGGTGTGAATCGGAGGGTCTGAATTAGGATAGGCAGTGAGTGGGAATGTAGGATGGAGAAAACCACCACGGGGTGGTCAGCATGGCAGGTCAGGGAACATGCAGTGGCAATGTAGGATAGGTTTCTGAAAAACATCGCGGGGTGGTGCACATTGTATGGGTGTGTGTTACATTACATTCACTAGTAGGAGTGAGAAAAACATCACGGGGTGGTGTGAATCGGAGGGTCTGAATTAGGATAGGCAGTGAGTGGCAATGTAGGATGGAGAAAAGCACCGCGGGGTGGTCAGCATGGGGAGGTCAGGGAACATGCATTGGCAATGTAGGATAGGTTTCTGAAAAACATCGTGGGGTGGTGCGCATTGTATGGGTGTGTGTTACATTACATTCACTAGTAGGAGTGAGAAAAACACGGGTTGGTGCGCATTGTATGGATGTGTGTTACATTACATTCACTAGTAGGAGTGAGAAAAACATCACGGGGTGGTGTGAATCGGAGGGTCTGAATTAGGATAGGCAGTGAGTGGCAATGTAGGATGGAGAAAAGCACCGCGGTGGGCAACATGGGGAGGTCAGGGTACATGCAGTGTCAATGTAGGATAGGTTTCTGAGAAACATCGCGGGGTGGTGCGCATTGTATGGGGGTGTGTTACATTACATTCACTAGTAGGAGTGAGAAAAACATCACGGGGTGGTGTGAATTAGAGGGTTTGAATTAGGATAGGAATTGAGTGGCAATGTAGGATGCAGAAAAGCACCGCGGGGTGGTCAGCATGGGGACGTCAGGGAACATGCAGTGGCAATGTAGGATAGGTTTCTGAAAAACATCGCGGGGTGGTGCGCATTGTATGGGTGTGTGTTACATAACATTCACTAGTAGGAGTGAGAAAAACATCACGGGGTGGTGTGAATCGGAGGGTCTGATTTAGGATAGGCAGTGAGGGGCAATGTCGGATGGAGAAAAGCACCGCGGGCTGGTCAGCATGGGGAGGTCAGGGAACATGCAGTGGCAAAGTAGGATAGTTTTCTAAAAAACATCCTGGGGTGGTGCGCATTGTATGGGTGTGTGTTACATTACATTCACTAGTAGGAGTGAGAAAAACATCACGGGGTGGTGCGCATTGTATGGGTGTGTGTTACATTACATTCACTAGTAGGAGTGAGAAATACATCACGGGGTGGTGTGAATCGCAGGGTCTGAATTAGGATAGGCAGTGAGTGGCAATGTAGGATGGACAAAAGCACCGCGGGGTGGTCAGCATGGGGAGGTCAGGGAACATGCAATGGCAATGTAGGATAGGTTTCTGAAAAACATCGCGGGGTGGTGCGCATTGTATGGTTGTGTGTTACATTACATTCACTAGTAGGAGTGAGAAAAACATCACGGGGTGTTTTGAATCGGAGGGTCTGAATTAGGATAGGCAGTGAGTGGCAATGAAGGTTGGAGTAAAGCACCGCGGGTCCGTCAGCATGGGGAGGTCAGGGAACATGCAGTGGCAAAGTAGAATAGGTTTCTGAAAAACATCGCGGGGTGGTGCGCATTGTATGGGTGTGTGTTACATTACATTCACTAGTAGGAGTGAGAAAAACATCACGGGGTGGTGCGAATTGTATGGGTGTGTGTTACATTACATTCACTAGTAGGAGTGAGAAAAACATCACGGGGTCGTGTGCATTGTATGGGTGTGTGTTACATTGCATTCACTAGTAGGAGTGAGAAAAACATCACGGGGTGGTGTGAATCAGAGGGTCTGAATTAGGATAGGCAGTGAGTGGCAATGTAGCATGGAGAAAAGCACCGCAGGGTGGTCAGCATGGGGAGGTCACGGAACATGCAATGGCAATGTAGGATAGTCTTCTGAAAAACATCGCGGGGTGGTGCGCATTGTATGGGTGTGTGTTACATTACATTCACTAGTAGGAGTGAGAAAAACATCACGGGGTGGTTCGCATTGTATGGGTGTGTGTTACATTACATTCACTAGTAAGAGTGAGAAAAACATCACGAGGTGGTGCGCATTGTAAGGGTGTGTGTTACATTACATTCACTATTAGGAGTCGGAAAAACATCACGGGGTGGTGTGAATCGGAGGGTCTGAATTAGGATCGGCAGTGAGTGGCAATATAGGATGGAGAAAAGGACCGCGGGGTGGTGAGCATGGGGAGGTCAGGGAACATGCAGTGGCAATGTAGGATAGGTTTCTGAAAAACATCGCGGGGTGGTACGCATTGTATGGGTGTGTGTTACATTACAATCACTAGTAGGACTGAGAAAAACATCACGGGGTGGTGCGCATTGTATGCGTGTGTGTTACATTACATTCACTAATAGGAGTGAGCAAAACATCACGGGGTGGTGTGAATCGGAGCGTCTGAATTAGGATAGGCAGTGAGTGGCAATGTAGGATGGAGAAAAGCACCGCGGTGGGCAACATGGGGAGGTCAGGGTACATGCAGTGGCAATGTAGGATAGGTTTCTGAAAAACATCGCGGGGTGGTGCGCATTGTATGGGTGTGTGTTACATTACATTCATTAGTAGGAGTGAGAAAAACATCACGGGGTGGTGTGAATTGGAGGGTTTGAATTAGGATAGGAATTGAGTGGCAATGTAGGATGGAGAAAAGCACCGCGGGGTGGTCAGCATGGGGACGTCAGGGAACATGCAGTGGCAATGTAGGATAGGTTTCTGAAAAACATCGCGGGCTGGTGCGCATTGTATGGGTGTGTGTTACATAACATTCACTATTAGGAGTGAGAAAAACATCACGGGTTGGTGTGAATCGGAGGGTCTGATTTAGGATAGGCAGTGAGTGGCAATGTCGGATGGAGAAAAGCACCGCGGGGTGGTCAGCATGGGGAGGTCAGGCAACATGCATTGGAAATGTAGGATAGGTTTCTGAAAAACATCGCGGGGTGGTGCGCATTGTATGGGTGTGTGTTTCTTTACATTCACTAGTAGGAGTGAGAAAAACATCACGGGGTGGTGTGAATCGGAGGGTCTGAATTAGGATAGGCAGTGAGTGGCAATGAAGGATGGAGAAAAGCACCGCGGGTCGGTCAGCATGGGGAGGTCAGGGAACATGCAGTGGCAAAGTAGAATAGGTTTCTGAAAAACATCGCGGGGTGGTGCGCATTGTATGGGTGTGTGTTACATTACATTCACTAGTAGGAGTGAGAAAAACATCATGGGGTGGTTCGCATTGTATGGGTGTGTGTTACATTACTTTCACTATTAAGAGTGAGAAAAACATCACGAGGTGGTGCGCAATGTATGGGTGTGTGTTACATTACATTCACTATTAGGAGTGAGAAAAACATCACGGGGTGGTGTGAATCGGAGGGTCTGAATTAGGATCGGCAGTGAGTGGCAATATAGGATGGAGAAAAGGACCGCGGGGTGGTGAGCATGGGGAGGTCAGGGAACATGCACTGGCAATGTAGGATAGGTTTCTGAAAAACATCGCGGGGTGGTGCGCATTGTATGGGTGTGTGTTACATAACATTCACTAGTAGGAGTGAGAAAAACATCACGGGGTGGTGTGAATCGGAGGGTCTGAATTAGGATAGGCAGTGAGTGGCAATGTAGGATGGAGAAAAGCACCGCGGGGTGGTCAGCATGGGGAGGTCAGGGAACATGCATTGGCAATGTAGGATAGGTTTCTGAAAAACATCGCGGGGTGGTGCGCATTGTATGGGTGTGTGTTTCATTACAATCACTAGTAGGACTGAGAAAAACATCACGGGGTGGTGCGCATTGTATGGGTATGTGTTACATTACATTCACTAATAGGAGTGAGCAAAACATCACGGAGTGGTGTGAATCGGAGGGTCTGAATTAGGATAGGCAGTGAGTGGCAATGTAGGATGGAGAAAAGCACCGCGGTGGGCAACATTTGGAGGTCAGGGTACATGCAGTGGCAATGTAGGATAGGTTTCTGAAAAACATCGCGGGGTGGTGCGCATTGTATGGGTGTGTGTTACATTACATTCACTAGTAGGAGTGAGAAAAACATCACGGGGTGGTGTGAATTGGAGGATTTGAATTAGGATAGGAATTGAGTGGCAATGTAGGATGGAGAAAAGCACCGCAGGGTGGTCAGCATGGGGACGTCAGGGAACATGCAGTGGCAATGTAGGATAGGTTTCTGAAAAACATCGCGGGGTGGTGCGCATTGTATGGGTGTGTGTTACATAACATTCACTAGTAGGAGTGAGAAAAACATCACGGGGTGGTGTGAATCGGAGGGTCTGAATTAGGATAGGCAGTGAGTGGCAATGTAGGATGGAGAAAAGCACCGCGGGGTCGTCAGCATGGGGAGGTCAGGGAACATGCATTGGCAATGTAGGATAGGTTTCTGATAAACATCGTGGGGTGGTGTGCATTGTGTGGGTGTGTGTTACATTACATTCACTAGTAGGAGTGAGAAAAACACGGGTTGGTGCACATTGTATGGATGTGTGTTACATTACATTCACTAGTAGGAGTGAGAAAAACATCACGGGGTGGTGTGAATCGGAGGGTCTGAATTAGGATAGGCAGTGAGTGGCAATGTAGGATGGAGAAAAGCACCGCGGTGGGCAACATGGGGAGGTCAGGGTACATGCAGTGTCAATGTAGGATAGGTTTCTGAGAAACATCGCGGGGTGGTGCGCATTGTATGGGTGTGTGTTACATTACATTCACTAGTAGGAGTGAGAAAAACATCACGGGGTGGTGTGAATTGGAGGGTTTGAATTAGGATAGGAATTGAGTGGCAATGTAGGATGCAGAAAAGCACCGCGGGGTGGTCAGCATGGGGACGTCAGGGAACATGCAGTGGCAATGTAGTATAGGTTTCTGAAAAACATTGCGGGGTGGTGCGCATTGTATGGGTGTGTGTTACATAACATTCACTAGTAGGAGTGAGAAAAACATCACGGGGTGGTGTGAATCGGAGGGTCTGATTTAGGATAGGCAGTGAGGGGCAATGTCGGATGGAGAAAAGAACCGCGGGGTGGTCAGCATGGGGAGGTCAGGGAACATGCAGTGGCAAAGTAGGATAGTTTTCTAAAAAACATCCCGGGGTGGTGCGCATTGTATGGGTGTGTGTTACATTATATTCACTAGTAGGAGTGAGAAAAACATCACGGGGTGGTGCGCATTGTATGGGTGTGTGTTACATTACATTCACTAGTAGGAGTGAGAAATACATCACGGGGTGGTGTGAATCGCAGGGTCTGAATTAGGATAGGCAGTGAGTGGCAATGTAGGATGGACAAAAGCACCGCGGGGTGGTCAGCATGTGGAGGTCAGGGAACATGCAATGGCAATGTAGGATAGGTTTCTGAAAAACATCGCGGGGTGGTGCGCATTGTACGGTTGTGTGTTACATTACATTCACTAGTAGGAGTGAGAAAAACATCACGGGGTGGTTTGAATCGGAGGGTCTGAATTAGGATAGGCAGTGAGTGGCAATGAAGGATGGAGTAAAGCACCGCGGGTCCGTCAGCATGGGGAGGTCAGGGAACATGCAGTGGCAAAGTAGAATAGGTTTCTGAAAAACATCACAGGGTGGTGCGCATTGTATGGGTGTGTGTTACATTACATTCACTAGTAGGAGTGAGAAAAACATCACGGGGTGGTGCGCATTGTATGGGTGTGTGTTACATTACATTCACTAGTAGGAGTGAGAAAAACATCACGGGGTGGTGTGCATTGTATGGGTGTGTGTTATATTGCATTCACTAGTAGGAGTGAGAAAAACATCACGGGGTGGTGTGAATCAGAGGGTCTGAATTAGGATAGGCAGTGAGTGGCAATGTAGCATGGAGAAAAGCACCGCGGGGTGGTCAGCATGGGGAGGTCAGGGAACATGCAATGGCAATGTAGGATAGTCTTCTGAAAAACATCGCGGGGTGGTGCGCATTGTATGGGTGTGTGTTACATTACATTCACTAATAGGAGTGAGCAAAACATCACGGGGTGGTGTGAATCGGAGGGTCTGAATTAGGATAGGCAGTGAGTGGCAATGTAGGATGGAGAAAAGCACTGCGGTGGGCAACATGGGGAGGTCAGGGTACATGCAGTGGCAATGTAGGATAGGTTTCTGAAAAACATCGCGGGGTGGTGCGCATTGTATGGGTGTGTGTTACATTACATTCACTAGTAGGAGTGAGAAAAACATCACGGGCTGGTGTGAATTGGAGGGTTTGAATTAGGATAGGAATTGAGTGGCAATGTAGGATGGAGAAAAGCACCGCGGGGTGGTCAGCATGGGGACGTCAGGGAACATGCCGTGGCAATGTAGGATAGGTTTCTGAAAAACATCGCGGGGTGGTGCGCATTGTATGGGTGTGTGTTACATAACATTCACTATTAGGAGTGAGAAAAACATCACGGGTTGGTGTGAATCGGAGGGTCTGATTTAGGATAGGCAGTGAGTGGCAATGTCGGATGGAGAAAAGCACCGCGGGGTGGTCAGCATGGGGAGGTCAGGCAACATGCATTGGCAATGTAGGATAGGTTTCTGAAAAACATCGCGGGGTGGTGCGCATTGTATGGGTGTGTGTTACATTACATTCACTAGTAGGAGTGAGAAAAACATCGCGGGGTGGTGCGCATTGTATGGGTGTGTGTTACATTACATTCACTAGTAGGAGTGAGAAAAACATCACGGGGTGGTGCACATTGTATGGGTGTGTGTTACATTACATTCACTAGTAGGAGTGAGAAAAACATCACGGGGTGGTGCGCATTGTATGGGTGTGTGTTACATTACATTCACTAGTAGGAGTGAGAAAAACATCACGGGGTGGTGTGAATCAGAGGGTCTGAATTAGAATAGGCAGTGAGTGGCAATGTAGGATGGAGAAAAACACCGCGGGGTGGTCAGCATGGGGAGGTCAGGGAACATGCAGTGGCAATGTAGGATAGTCTTCTGAAAAACATCGCGGGGTGGTGCGCATTGTATGGGTGTGTGTTACATTACATTCACTAGTAGGAGTGAGAAAAACATCATGGGGTGGTTCGCATTGTATGGGTGTGTGTTAAATTACTTTCACTATTAAGAGTGAGATAAACATCACGAGGTGGTGCGCATTGTATGGGTGTGTGTTACATTACATTCACTATTAGGAGTGAGAAAAACATCACGGGGTGGTGTGAATCGGAGGGTCTGAATTAGGATCGGCAGTGAGTGGCAATATAGGATGGAGAAAAGGACCGCGGGGTGGTGAGCATGGGGAGGTCAGGGAACATGCACTGGCAATGTAGGATAGGTTTCTGAAAAACATCGCGGGGTGGTGCGCATTGTATGGGTGTGTGTTACATTACAATCACTAGTAGGACTGAGAAAAACATCACGGGGAGGTGCGCATTGTATGGGTGAGTGTTACATTACATTCACTAGTAGGAGTGAGAAAAACATCACGGGGTGGTGTGAATCGGAGGGTCTGAATTAGGATAGGCAGTGAGTGGCAATATAGGATGGAGAAAAGCACCGCGGGGTGGTCAGCATGGCAGGTCAGGGAACATGCAGTGGAAATGTAGAATAGGTTTCTGAAAAACATTGCGGGGTGGTGCACATTGTATGGGTGTGTGTTACATTACATTCACTAGTAGGAGTGAGAAAAACATCACGGGGTGGTGTGAATCGGAGGGTCTGAATGAGGATAGGCAGTGAGTGGCAATGTAGGATGGAGAAAAGCACCGCGGGGTGGTCAGCATGGGGAGGTCAGGGAACATGCTGTGGCAATGTAGGATAGGTTTCTGAAAAACATCGTGGGGTGGTGCGCATTGTATGGGTGTGTGTTACATTACATTCACGAGTAGGAGTGAGAAAAACATCACGGGGTTGTTCGCATTGTATGGGTGTGTGTTACATTACATTCACTAGTAAGAGTGAGAAAAACATCACCAGGTGGTGCGCATTTTAAGGGTGTGTGTTACATTACATTCACTATTAGGAGTAGGAAAAACATCACGGGGTGGTGTGAATCGGAGTGTCTGAATTAGGATCGGCAGTGAGTGGCAATATAGGATGGAGAAAAGGACCGCAGGGTGGTGAGCATGGGGAGGTTAGGGAACATGCAGTGGCAATGTAGGTTAGGATTCTGAAAAACATCGCAGGGTGGTGCGCATTGTATGGGTGTGTGTTACATTACAATCACTAGTAGGACTGAGAAAAACATCACGGGGTGGTGCGCATTGTATGGGTGTGTGTTACATTACATTCACTAATAGGAGTGAGCAAAACATCATGGGGTGGTGTGAATCGGAGGGTCTGAATTAGGATAGGGAGTGAGTGGCAATGTAGGATGGAGAAAAGCACCGCGGTGGGCAACATGGGAAGGTCAGGGTACATGCAGTGGCAATGTAGGATAGGTTTCTGAAAAACATCGCGGGGTGGTGTGAATCGGAGGGTATGAATTAGGATAGGCAGTGAGTGGCAATGTAGGATGGAGAAAAGCACCGCGGGGTGGTCAGCATGGCAGGTCAGGGAACATGCAGTGGAAATGTAGAATAGGTTTCTGAAAAACATTGCGGGGTGGTGCACATTGTATGGGTGTGTGTTACATTACATTCACTAGTAGGAGTGAGAAAAACATCACGGGGTGGTGTGAATCGGAGGGTCTGAATGAGGATAGGCAGTGAGTGGCATTGTAGGATGGAGAAAAGCACCGCGGGGTGGTCAGCATGAGGAGGTCAGGGAACATGCTGTAGCAATGTAGGATAGGTTTCTGAAAAACATCGTGGGGTGGTGCGCATTGTATGGGTGTGTGTTACATTACATTCACTAGTAGGAGTGAGAAAAACATCACGGGGTGGTTCGCATTGTATGGGTGTGTGTTACATTACATTCACTAGTAGCAGTGAGAAAAACATCACGGGGTGGTGTGAATCGGAGGGTTTGAATTAGGATAGGAATTGAGTGGCAATGTAGGATGGAGAAAAGCACCGCGGGGTGGTCAGCATGGGGACGTCAGGGAACATGCAGTGGCAATGTAGGATAGGTTTCTGAAAAACATCGCGGGGTGGTGCGCATTGTATGGGTGTGTGTTACATTACATTCACTAGTAGGAGTGAGAAAAACATCACGGGGTGGTGCGCATTGTATGGGTGTGTGTTACATTACATTCACTAGTAGGAGTGAGAAAAACATCACGGGGTGGTGCACATTGTATGGGTGTGTGTTACATTACATTCACTAGTAGGAGTGAGAAAAACATCACGGGGTGGTGCGCATTGTATGGGTGTGTGTTACATTACATTCACTAGTAGGAGTGAGAAAAACATCACGGGGTGGTGTGAATCAGAGGGTCTGAATTAGAATAGGCAGTGAGTGGCAATGTAGGATGGAGAAAAACACCGCGGGGTGGTCAGCATGGGGAGGTCAGGGAACATGCAGTGGCAATGTAGGATAGTCTTCTGAAAAACATCGCGGGGTGGTGCGCATTGTATGGGTGTGTGTTACATTACATTCACTAGTAGGAGTGAGTAAAACATCATTGGGTGGTTCGCATTGTATGGGTGTGTGTTAAATTTCTTTCACTATTAAGAGTGAGATAAACATCACGAGGTGGTGCGCATTGTATGGGTGTGTGTTACATTACATTCACTATTAGGAGTGAGAAAAACATCACGGGGTGGTGTGAATCGGAGGGTCTGAATTAGGATCGGCAGTGAGTGGCAATATAGGATGGAGAAAAGGACCGCGGGGTGGTGAGCATGGGGAGGTCAGGGAACATGCACTGGCAATGTAGGATAGGTTTCTGAAAAACATCGCGGGGTGGTGCGCATTGTATGGGTGTGTGTTACATTACATTCACTAATAGGAGTGAGCAAAACATCACGGGGTGGTGTGAATCGGAGGGTCTGAATTAGGATAGGCAGTGAGTGGCAATGTAGGATGGAGAAAAGCACTGCGGTGGGCAACATGGGGAGGTCAGGGTACATGCAGTGGCAATGTAGGATAGGTTTCTGAAAAACATCGCGGGGTGGTGCGCATTGTATGGGTGTGTGTTACATTACATTCACTAGTAGGAGTGAGAAAAACATCACGGGCTGGTGTGAATTGGAGGGTTTGAATTAGGATAGGAATTGAGTGGCAATGTAGGATGGAGAAAAGCACCGCGGGGTGGTCAGCATGGGGACGTCAGGGAACATGCCGTGGCAATGTAGGATAGGTTTCTGAAAAACATCGCGGGGTGGTGCGCATTGTATGGGTGTGTGTTACATAACATTCACTATTAGGAGTGAGAAAAACATCACGGGTTGGTGTGAATCGGAGGGTCTGATTTAGGATAGGCAGTGAGTGGCAATGTCGGATGGAGAAAAGCACCGCGGGGTGGTCAGCATGGGGAGGTCAGGCAACATGCATTGGCAATGTAGGATAGGTTTCTGAAAAACATCGCGGGGTGGTGCGCATTGTATGGGTGTGTGTTACATTACATTCACTAGTAGGAGTGAGAAAAACATCGCGGGGTGGTGCGCATTGTATGGGTGTGTGTTACATTACATTCACTAGTAGGAGTGAGAAAAACATCACGGGGTGGTGCACATTGTATGGGTGTGTGTTACATTACATTCACTAGTAGGAGTGAGAAAAACATCACGGGGTGGTGCGCATTGTATGGGTGTGTGTTACATTACATTCACTAGTAGGAGTGAGAAAAACATCACGGGGTGGTGTGAATCAGAGGGTCTGAATTAGAATAGGCAGTGAGTGGCAATGTAGGATGGAGAAAAACACCGCGGGGTGGTCAGCATGGGGAGGTCAGGGAACATGCAGTGGCAATGTAGGATAGTCTTCTGAAAAACATCGCGGGGTGGTGCGCATTGTATGGGTGTGTGTTACATTACATTCACTAGTAGGAGTGAGAAAAACATCATGGGGTGGTTCGCATTGTATGGGTGTGTGTTAAATTACTTTCACTATTAAGAGTGAGATAAACATCACGAGGTGGTGCGCATTGTATGGGTGTGTGTTACATTACATTCACTATTAGGAGTGAGAAAAACATCACGGGGTGGTGTGAATCGGAGGGTCTGAATTAGGATCGGCAGTGAGTGGCAATATAGGATGGAGAAAAGGACCGCGGGGTGGTGAGCATGGGGAGGTCAGGGAACATGCACTGGCAATGTAGGATAGGTTTCTGAAAAACATCGCGGGGTGGTGCGCATTGTATGGGTGTGTGTTACATTACAATCACTAGTAGGACTGAGAAAAACATCACGGGGAGGTGCGCATTGTATGGGTGAGTGTTACATTACATTCACTAGTAGGAGTGAGAAAAACATCACGGGGTGGTGTGAATCGGAGGGTCTGAATTAGGATAGGCAGTGAGTGGCAATATAGGATGGAGAAAAGCACCGCGGGGTGGTCAGCATGGCAGGTCAGGGAACATGCAGTGGAAATGTAGAATAGGTTTCTGAAAAACATTGCGGGGTGGTGCACATTGTATGGGTGTGTGTTACATTACATTCACTAGTAGGAGTGAGAAAAACATCACGGGGTGGTGTGAATCGGAGGGTCTGAATGAGGATAGGCAGTGAGTGGCAATGTAGGATGGAGAAAAGCACCGCGGGGTGGTCAGCATGGGGAGGTCAGGGAACATGCTGTGGCAATGTAGGATAGGTTTCTGAAAAACATCGTGGGGTGGTGCGCATTGTATGGGTGTGTGTTACATTACATTCACTAGTAGGAGTGAGAAAAACATCACGGGGTTGTTCGCATTGTATGGGTGTGTGTTACATTACATTCACTAGTAAGAGTGAGAAAAACATCACCAGGTGGTGCGCATTTTAAGGGTGTGTGTTACATTACATTCACTATTAGGAGTCGGAAAAACATCACGGGGTGGTGTGAATCGGAGTGTCTGAATTAGGATCGGCAGTGAGTGGCAATATAGGATGGAGAAAAGGACCGCAGGGTGGTGAGCATGGGGAGGTTAGGGAACATGCAGTGGCAATGTAGGTTAGGATTCTGAAAAACATCGCGGGGTGGTGCGCATTGTATGGGTGTGTGTTACATTACAATCACTAGTAGGACTGAGAAAAACATCACGGGGTGGTGCGCATTGTATGGGTGTGTGTTACATTACATTCACTAATAGGAGTGAGCAAAACATCATGGGGTGGTGTGAATCGGAGGGTCTGAATTAGGATAGGGAGTGAGTGGCAATGTAGGATGGAGAAAAGCACCGCGGTGGGCAACATGGGAAGGTCAGGGTACATGCAGTGGCAATGTAGGATAGGTTTCTGAAAAACATCGCGGGGTGGTGTGAATCGGAGGGTATGAATAAGGATAGGCAGTGAGTGGCAATGTAGGATGGAGAAAAGCACCGCGGGGTGGTCAGCATGGCAGGTCAGGGAACATGCAGTGGAAATGTAGAATAGGTTTCTGAAAAACATTGCGGGGTGGTGCACATTGTATGGGTGTGTGTTACATTACATTCACTAGTAGGAGTGAGAAAAACATCACGGGGTGGTGTGAATCGGAGGGTCTGAATGAGGATAGGCAGTGAGTGGCATTGTAGGATGGAGAAAAGCACCGCGGGGTGGTCAGCATGAGGAGGTCAGGGAACATGCTGTAGCAATGTAGGATAGGTTTCTGAAAAACATCGTGGGGTGGTGCGCATTGTATGGGTGTGTGTTACATTACATTCACTAGTAGGAGTGAGAAAAACATCACGGGGTGGTTCGCATTGTATGGGTGTGTGTTACATTACATTCACTAGTAGGAGTGAGAAAAACATCACGGGGTGGTGTGAATCGGAGGGTTTGAATTAGGATAGGAATTGAGTGGCAATGTAGGATGGAGAAAAGCACCGCGGGGTGGTCAGCATGGGGACGTCAGGGAACATGCAGTGGCAATGTAGGATAGGTTTCTGAAAAACATCGCGGGGTGGTGCGCATTGTATGGGTGTGTGTTACATTACATTCACTAGTAGGAGTGAGAAAAACATCACGGGGTGGTGCGCATTGTATGGGTGTGTGTTACATTACATTCACTAGTAGGAGTGAGAAAAACATCACGGGGTGGTGCGCATTGTATGGGTGTGTGTTACATTACATTCACTAGTAGGAGTGAGAAAAACATCACGGTGTGTTGTGAATCAGAGGGTCTGAATTAGAATAGGCAGTGAGTGGCAATGTAGGATGGAGAAAAACACCGCGGGGTGGTCAGCATGGGGAGGTCAGGGAACATGCAGTGGCAATGTAGGATAGTCTTCTGAAAAACATCGCGGGGTGGTGCGCATTGTATGGGTGTGTGTTACATTACATTCACTAGTAGGAGTCAGAAAAACATCATGGGGTGGTTCGCATTGTATGGGTGTGTGTTACATTACTTTCACTATTAAGAGTGAGAAAAACATCACGAGTTGGTGCGCATTGTATGGGTGTGTGTTACATTACATTCACTATTAGGAGTGAGAAAAACATCACGGGGTGGTGTGAATCGGAGGGTCCGAATTAGGATCGGCAGTGAGTGGCAATATAGGATGGAGAAAAGGACCGCGGGGTGGTGAGCATGGGGAGGTCAGGGAACATGCACTGGCAATGTAGGATAGGTTTCTGAAAAACATCGCGGGGTGGTGCGCATTGTATGGGTGTGTGTTACATTACAATCACTAGTAGGACTGAGAAAAACATCACGGGGAGGTGCGCATTGTATGGGTGTGTGTTACATTACATTCACTAGTAGGAGTGAGAAAAACATCACGGGGTGGTGCGCATTGTATGGGTGTGTGTTACATTACATTCACTAGTAAGAGTGAGACAAACATCACGAGGTGGTGCGCATTTTAAGGGTGTGTGTTACATTACATTCACTATTAGGAGTCGGAAAAACATCACGGGGTGGTGTGAATCGGAGGGTCTGAATTAGGATCGGCAGTGAGTGGCAATATAGGATGGAGAAAAGGACCGCGGGGTGGTGAGCATGGGGAGGTTAGGGAACATGCAGTGGCAATGTAGGATAGGTTTCTGAAAAACATCGCGGGGTGGTGCGCATTGTATGGGTGTGTGTTACATTACAATCACTAGTAGGACTGAGATAAACATCACGGGGTGGTGCGCATTGTATGGGTGTGTGTTACATTACATTCACTAGTAGGAGTGAGAAAAACATCACGGGGTGGTGTGAATCGGAGGGTCTGAATTAGGATAGGCAGTGAGTGGCAATTTAGGATGGAGAAAAGCACCGCGGGGTGGTCAGCATGGGGAGGTCAGGGAACATGCAATGGCAATGTAGGATAGGTTTCTGAAAAACATCGCGGGGTGGTGCGCATTGTATGGTTGTGTGTTACATTGCATTCACTAGTAGGAGTGAGAAAAACATCACGGGGTGGTGTGAATCGGAGGGTCTGAATTAGGATAGGCAGTGAGTGGCAATGAAGGATGGAGAAAAGCACCGCGGGTCGGTCAGCATGGGGAGGTCAGGGAACATGCAGTGGCAAAGTAGAATAGGTTTCTGAAAAACATCGCGTGGTGGTGCGCATTGTATGGGTGTGTGTTACATTACATTCACTAGTAGGAGTGAGAAAAACATCACGGGGTGGTGCGCATTGTATGGGTGTGTGTTACATTACATTCACTAGTAGGAGTGAGAAAAACATCACGGGGTTGTGCGCATTGCATGGGTGTGTGTTACATTACATTCACTAGTAGGAGTGAGAAAAACATCACGGGGTGGTGTGAATCAGAGGGTCTGAATTAGGATAGGCAGTGAGTGGCAATGTAGGATGGAGAAAAGCACCGCGGGTTGGTCAGCATGGGGAGGTCAGGGAACATGCAGTGGCAATGTAGGATAGTCTTCTGAAAAACATCGCGGTGTGGTGCGCATTGTATGGGTGTGTGTTACATTACATTCACTAGTAGGAGTGAGAAAAACATCACGGGGTGGTTCGCATTGTATGGGTGTGTGTTACATTACATTCACTAGTAGGAGTGAGAAAAACACGGGTTGGTGCGCATTGTAGGGATGTGTGTTACATTACATTTACTAGTAGGAGTGAGAAAAACATCACAGTGTGGTGTGAATCGGAGGGTCTGAATTAGGATAGACAGTGAGTGGCAATGTAGGATGGATAAAAGCACCGAGGGGTGGTCAGCATGGGGAGGTCAGGGAACATGCAGTGGCAATGCAGGATAGGTTTCTGAAAAACATCGCCGGGTGGTGGGCATTGTATGGGTGTGTGTTACATGACATTCACTATTAGGAGTGAGAAAAACATCACGGGGTGGTTCGCATTGTATGGGTGTGTGTTACATTTCATTCACTAGTAGGAGTGAGCAAAACATCACGGGGTGGTGTGAATCGGAGGGTCTGAATTAGGATAGGCAGTGAGTGGCAATGTAGGATGGAGAAAAGCACCGCGGGGTGGTCAGCATGGGGAGGTCAGGGAACATGCAGTGGCAATGTAGGATAGGTTTCTGAAAAACATCGCGGGGTGGTGCGCATTGTATGGGTGTGTGTTACATTACATTCACTAGTAGGAGTGAGAAAAACATCACGGGGTGGTGTGAATTGGAGGGTTTGAATTAGGATAGGCATTGAGTGGCAATGTAGGATGGAGAAAAGCAACGCGGGGTGGTCAGCATGGGGATGTCCGGGAACATGCATTGGCAAATTAGAATAGGTTTCTGAAAAACATCGCGGGGTGGTGCGCATTGTATGGGTGTGTTACATTACATTCACTAGTAGGAGTGAGAAAAACATCACGGGGTGGTGCGCATTGTATGGGTGTGTGTTACATTACATTCACTAGTAGGAGTGAGAAAAACATCACGGGGTGGTGTGCATTGTATGGGTGTGTGTTACATTACATTCACTAGTAGGAGTGAGAAAAACATCACAGGGTGGTGTGAATCTGAGGGTCTGAATTAGGATAGGCAGTGAGTGGCAATGTAGGATGGAGAAAAGTACCGCGTGGTGGTCAGAATGTGGAGGTCATGGAACATGCAGTGGCAATGTGGGATATGTTTCTGAAAAACATCGCGTGGTGGTGCGCATTGTATGGGTGTGTGTTACATTACATTCACTAGTAGGAATGAGAAAAACATCACGGGGTGGTGCGCATTGTATGGGTGTGTGTTACATTACATTCACTAGTAGGAGTGAGAAAAACATCACGCGGTGGTGCGCATTGTATGGGTGTGTGTTACATTACATTCACTAGTAGGAATGAGAAAAACATCACGGGGTGGTGTGAATCGGAGGGTCTGAATTAGTATAGGCAGTGAGTGGCAATGTACGATGGAGAAAAGCACCGCAGTTTGGTCAGCATGGGGAGGTCAGGGAACATGCAGTGGGAATGTAGGATAGGTTTCTGAAAAATATCGCGGGGTAGTGCGCATTGTATGGGTGTGTGTTACATTACATTCACTAGTAGGAGTGAGAAAAACATCACGGGGTGATGTGATTCGGAGGGTCTGAATTAGGATAGGCAGTGAGTGGCAATGTAGGATGGAGAAAAGCACCGCGGGGTGGTCAGCATGGGGAGGTCAGGGAACATGAAGTGACAATGAACGATAGTTTTCTGAAAAACATCATGAGGTTGTGCGCATTGTATGGGTGTGTGTTACATTACATTCACTAGTAGGAGTGAGAAAAACATCACGGGGTGGTGTGAATCGGAGGGTCTGAATTAGGACAGGCAATGAGTGGCAATGTAGGATGGAGAAATGCACCGCGGGGTGGTCAGCATGGGGAGGTCAGGGAACATGCAGTGGCAATGTAGGATAGGTTTCTGAAAAACATCGCGGGGTGGTGCACATTGTATGGGAGTGTGTTACATTACATTCACTAGTAGGAGTGAGAAAAACATCACGGGTTGGTGCGCATTGTATGGATGTGTGTTACATTACATTCACTAGTAGAAGTGAGAAAAACATCACGGGGTGGTGCGCATTGTATGGGTGTGTGTTACATTACATTCACTAGTAGGAGTGAGAAAAACATCACGGGGTGGTGTGAATTGGAGGGTTTGAATTAGGATAGGCAGTGAGTGGCAATGTAGGATGGAGAAAAGCACCGCGGGGTGGTCAGCATGGGGACGTCAGGGAACATGCAGTGGCAATGTAGGATAGGTTTCTGAAAAACATCGCGGGGTGGTGCACATTGTATGGGTGTGTGTTACATAATATTCACTAGTAGGAGTGAGAAAAACATCACGGGGTTGTGTGAATCGGAGGGTCTGATTTAGGATAGGCAGTGAGTGGCAATGTCGGATGGAGAAAAGCACCACGGGGTGGTCAGCATGGGGAGGTCAGGGAACATGCAATGGCAATGTAGGATAGGTTTCTGATAAACATCGCGGGGTGGTGCGCATTGTATGGTTGTGTGTTACATTACATTCACTAGTAGGAGTGAGAAAAACATCACGGGGTGGTGTGAATCGGAGGGTCTGAATTAGGATAGGCAGTGAGTGGCAATGAAGGATGGAGAAAAGCACCGCGGGTCCGTCAGCATGGGGAGGTCAGGGAACATGCAGTGGCAAAGTAGAATAGGTTTCTGAAAAACATCGCGGGGTGGTGCGCATTGTATGGGTGTGTGTTACATTACATTCACTAGTAGGAGTGAGAAATACATCACGGGGTGGTGCATGTTGTATGGGTGTGTGTTACATTACATTCACTAGTAGGAGTAAGAAAAACATCACGGGGTGGTGCGAATTGTATGGGTGTGTGTTACATTACATTCACTAGTAGGAGTGAGAAAAACATCACGGGGTGGTGTGAATCAAAGGGACTGAATAAGGATAGGCAGTGAATGGCAATGTAGGATGGAGAAAAGCACAGCGGGGTGGTCAGAATGGGGAGGTCATGGAACATGCAGTGACAATGTAGGATAGGTTTCTGAAAAACATCGCGGGTTGGTGCGCATTGTGTGGGTGTGTGTTTCATTACATTCACTAGTAGGAATGAGAAAAACATCACGGGGTGGTGCGCATTGTATGGGTGTGTGTTACATTACATTCACTAGTAGGAGTGAGAAAAACATCACGGGGTGGTGCGCATTGTATGTGTGTGAGTTACATTACATTCACTAGTAGGAGTGAGAAAAACATCACGCGGTGGTGCGCATTGCATGGGTGTGTGTTACATTACATTCACTAGTAGGAGTGAGAAAAACATCACGGGGTGGTGTGAATCGGAGGGTCTGAATTAGTATAGGCAGTGAGTGGCAATGTGGGATGGAGAAAAGCACCGTGGTGTGGTCAGCATGGGGAGGTCAGGGAATATGCAGTGGCAATGTAGGATAGGTTTGTGAAAAGTGTCGCGGGGTGGTGCGCATTGTATGGATGTGTGTTACATTACATTCACTAGTAGGAGTGAGAAAAACATCACGGGGTGTTGTGATTCGGAGGGTCTGAATTAGGATAGGCAGTGAGTGGCAATGTAGGATGGAGAAAAGCACCGCGGGGTGGTCAGCATGGGGAGGTCAGGGAACATGCAGTGGCAATGTAGGATAGGTTTCTGAAAAACATCGCGTGGTGGTGCGCATTGTATGGGTGTGTGTTACATTACATTCACCAGTAGGAGTGAGAAAAACTTAACGGGTTTGTGCGCATTGTATGGATGTGTGTTACATTACATTCACTAGTAGAAGTGAGAAAAACATCACGGGGTGGTGTGAATCGGAGGGTCTGAATTACGATAGGCAGTGAGTGGCAATGAAGGATGGAGAAAAGCACCGCGGGTCCGTCAGCATGGGGAGGTCAGGGAACATGCAGTGGCAAAGTAGAATAGGTTTCTGAAAAACATCGCGTGGTGGTGCGCATTGTATGGGTGTGTGTTACATTACATTCACTAGTAGGAGTGAGAAAAACATCACGGGGTGGTGTGCATTGTATGGGTGTGTGTTACATTACATTCACTAGTAGGAGTGAGAAAAACATCACGGGGTTGTGCGCATTGCATGGGTGTGTGTTACATTACATTCACTAGTAGGAGTGAGAAAAACATCACGGGGTGGTGTGAATCAGAGGGTCTGAATTAGGATAGGCAGTGAGTGGCAATGTAGGATGGAGAAAAGCACCGCGGGTTGGTCAGCATGGGGAGGTCAGGGAACATGCAGTGGCAATGTAGGATAGTCTTCTGAAAAACATCGCGGTGTGGTGCGCATTGTATGGGTGTGTGTTACATTACATTCACTAGTAGGAGTGAGAAAAACATCACGGGGTGGTTCGCATTGTATGGGTGTGTGTTACATTACATTCACTATTAAGAGTGAGAAAAACATCACGAGGTGGTGCGCATTTTATGGGTGTGTGTTACATTACATTCACTATTAGGAGTGAGAAAAACATCACGGGGTGGTGTGAATCGGAGGGACTGAATTAGGATCGGCAGTGAGTGGCAATATAGGATGGAGAAAAGGACCGCGGGGTGGTGAGCATGGGGAGGTCAGGGAACATGCAGTGGCAATGTAGGATAGGTTTCTGAAAAACATCGCGGGGTGGTGCGCATTGTATGGGTGTGTGTTACATTACAATCACTAGTAGGACTGAGAAAAACATCACGGGGTGGTGCGCATTGTATGGGTGTGTGTTACATTACATTCACTAGTAGGAGTGAGAAAAACATCACGGGGTGGTGTGAATCGGAGGGTCTGAATTAGGATAGGCAGTGAGTGGCAATGTAGGATGGAGAAAAGCACCGCGGGGTGGTCATCATGGCAGGTCAGGGAACATGCAGTGGAAATGTAGGATAGGTTTCTGAAAAACATTGCGGGGTGGTGCACATTGTATGGGTGTGTGTTACCTTCCATTCACTAGTAGGAGTGAGAAAAACATCAAGGGGTGGTGTGAATTGGAGCGTCTGAATGAGGATAGGCAGTGAGTGGCAATGTAGGATGGAGAAAAGCACCGCGGGGTGGTCAGCATGGGGAGGTCAGGGAACATGCAGTGGCAATGTAGGATAGGTTTCTGAAAAACATCGTGGGGTGGGGTGCATTGTGTGGGTGTGTGTTACATTACATTCACTAGTAGGAGTGAGAAAAACACGGGTTGGTGCGCATTGTAGGGATGTGTGTTACATTACATTTACTAGTAGGAGTGAGAAAAACATCACAGTGTGGTGTGAATCGGAGGGTCTGAATTAGGATAGACAGTGAGTGGCAATGTAGGATGGATAAAAGCACCGAGGGGTGGTCAGCATGGGGAGGTCAGGGAACATGCAGTGGCAATGCAGGATAGGTTTCTGAAAAACATCGCCGGGTGGTGGGCATTGTATGGGTGTGTGTTACATGACATTCACTATTAGGAGTGAGAAAAACATCACGGGGTGGTTCGCATTGTATGGGTGTGTGTTACATTTCATTCACTAGTAGGAGTGAGCAAAACATCACGGGGTGGTGTGAATCGGAGGGTCTGAATTAGGATAGGCAGTGAGTGGCAATGTAGGATGGAGAAAAGCACCGCGGGGTGGTCAACATGGGGAGGTCAGGGAACATGCAGTGGCAATGTAGGATAGGTTTCTGAAAAATATCGCGGGGTAGTGCGCATTGTATGGGTGTGTGTTACATTACATTCACTAGTAGGAGTGAGAAAAACATCACGGGGTGATGTGATTCGGAGGGTCTGAATTAGGATAGGCAGTGAGTGGCAATGTAGGATGGAGAAAAGCACCGCGGGGTGGTCAGCATGGGGAGGTCAGGGAACATGAAGTGACAATGAACGATAGTTTTCTGAAAAACATCATGAGGTTGTGCGCATTGTATGGGTGTGTGTTACATTACATTCACTAGTAGGAGTGAGAAAAACATCACGGGGTGGTGTGAATCGGAGGGTCTGAATTAGGACAGGCAATGAGTGGCAATGTAGGATGGAGAAATGCACCGCGGGGTGGTCAGCATGGGGAGGTCAGGGAACATGCAGTGGCAATTTAGGATAGGTTTCTGAAAAACATCGCGGGGTGGTGCACATTGTATGGGAGTGTGTTACATTACATTCACTAGTAGGAGTGAGAAAAACATCACGGGTTGGTGCGCATTGTATGGATGTGTGTTACATTACATTCACTAGTAGAAGTGAGAAAAACATCACGGGGTGGTGCGCATTGTATGGGTGTGTGTTACATTACATTCACTAGTAGGAGTGAGAAAAACATCACGGGGTGGTGTGAATTGGAGGGTTTGAATTAGGATAGGCAGTGAGTGGCAATGTAGGATGGAGAAAAGCACCGCGGGGTGGTCAGCATGGGGACGTCAGGGAACATGCAGTGGCAATGTAGGATAGGTTTCTGAAAAACATCGCGGGGTGGTGCACATTGTATGGGTGTGTGTTACATAATATTCACTAGTAGGAGTGAGAAAAACATCACGGGGTTGTGTGAATCGGAGGGTCTGATTTAGTATAGGCAGTGAGTGGCAATGTCAGATGGAGAAAAGCACCACGGGGTGGTCAGCATGGGGAGGTCAGGGAACATGCAATGGCAATGTAGGATAGGTTTCTGATAAACATCGCGGGGTGGTGCGCATTGTATGGTTGTGTGTTACATTACATTCACTAGTAGGAGTGAGAAAAACATCACGGGGTGGTGTGAATCGGAGGATCTGAATTAGGATAGGCAGTGAGTGGCAATGAAGGATGGAGAAAAGCACCGCGGGTCCGTCAGCATGGGGAGGTCAGGGAACATGCAGTGGCAAAGTAGAATAGGTTTCTGAAAAACATCGCGGGGTGGTGCGCATTGTATGGGTGTGTGTTACATTACATTCACTAGTAGGAGTGAGAAATACATCACGGGGTGGTGCATGTTGTATGGGTGTGTGTTACATTACATTCACTAGTAGGAGTAAGAAAAACATCACGGGGTGGTGCGAATTGTATGGGTGTGTGTTACATTACATTCACTAGTAGGAGTGAGAAAAACATCACGGGGTGGTGTGAATCAAAGGGACTGAATAAGGATAGGCAGTGAATGGCAATGTAGGATGGAGATAAGCACAGCGGGGTGGTCAGAATGGGGAGGTCATGGAACATGCAGTGACAATGTAGGATAGGTTTCTGAAAAACATCGCGGGTTGGTGCGCATTGTGTGGGTGTGTGTTTCATTACATTCACTAGTAGGAATGAGAAAAACATCACGGGGTGGTGCGCATTGTATGGGTGTGAGTTACATTACATTCACTAGTAGGAGTGAGAAAAACATCACGGGGTGGTTCGCATTGTATGTGTGTGAGTTACATTACATTCACTAGTAGGAGTGAGAAAAACATCACGCGGTGGTGCGCATTGCATGGGTGTGTGTTACATTACATTTACTAGTAGGAGTGAGAAAAACATCACGGGGTGGTGTGAATCGGAGGGTCTGAATTAGTATAGGCAGTGAGTGGCAATGTGGGATGGAGGAAAGCACCGTGGTGTGGTCAGCATGGGGAGGTCAGGGAATATGCAGTGGCAATGTAGGATAGGTTTGTGAAAAGTGTCGCGGGGTGGTGCGCATTGTATGGATGTGTGTTACATTACATTCACTAGTAGGAGTGAGAAAAACATCACGGGGTGTTGTGATTCGGAGGGTCTGAATTAGGATAGGCAGTGAGTGGCAATGTATAATGGAGAAAAGCACCGCGGGGTGGTCAGCATGGGGAGGTCAGGGAACATGCAGTGGCAATGAACGATAGGTTTCTGAAAAACATCGCGGGGTGGTGCGCATTGTATGGGTGTGTGTTACATTACATTCACTAGTAGGAGTGAGAAAAACATCACGGGGTGGTGTGATTCGGAGGGTCTGAATTAGGATCGGCCGTGTGTGTCAATATAGGATGGAGAAAAGCACCGCAGGGTGGTGAGCTTGGGGAGGTCAGGGAACATGCAGTGGCAATGTAGGATAGGTTTCTGAAAAACATCGCGGCGTGGTGCGCATTGTATGGGTGTGTGTTACATTACATTCACTAGTAGGACTGAGAAAAACATCACGGGGTGGTGTGAAACGGAGGGTCTGAATTAGGATAGGCAGTGAGTGGCAAAGTAGGATGGAGAAAAGCACCGTGGCGTGCTCAGCATGGGGAGGTCAGGGAACATGCAGTGGCAATGTAGGATAGGTTTCTGAAAAACATCGCGGGGTGGTGCGCATTGTATGGGTGTGTGGTACATTACATTCACCAGTAGGAGTGAGAAAAACATCACGGGTTTGTGCGCATTGTATGGATGTGTGTTACATTACATTCACTAGTAGAAGTGAGAAAAACATCACGGGGTGGTGTGAATCGGAGGGTCTGAATTAGGATAGGCAGTGAGTGGCAATGTAGGATGGAGAAAAGCACCACGGTGTGGTCAGCATGGGGAGGTCAGGGAACATGCAGTGGCAATGTAGGATAGGTTTCTGAAAAACATCGCGGGGTGGTGCGCATTGTATGGGTGTGTGTTACATTACATTCACTAGTAGGAGTGAGAAAAACATCACGGGTTGGTGTGAAACGGAGGGTCAGAATTAGGATAGGCAGTGAGTGGCAAAGTAGGATGGAGAAAAGCACCGTGGCGTGCTCAGCATGGGGAGGTCAGGGAACATGCAGTGGCAATGTAGGATAGGTTTCTGAAAAACATCGCGGGGTGGTGCGCATTGTATGGGTGTGTGTTACATTACATTCACCAGTAGGAGTGAGAAAAACATCACGGGTTTGTGCGCATTGTATGGATGTGTGTTACATTACATTCACTAGTAGAAGTGAGAAAAACATCACGGGGTGGTGTGAATCGGAGGGTCTGAATTAGGATAGGCAGTGAGTGGCAATGTAGGATGGAGAAAAGCACCACGGTGTGGTCAGCATGGGGAGGTCAGGGAACATGCAGTGGCAATGTAGGATAGGTTTCTGAAAAACATCGCGGGGTGGTGCGCATTGTATGGGTGTGTGTTACATTACATTCACTAGTAGGACTGAGAAAAACATCACGGGGTGGTTCGCATTGTATGGGTGTGTGTTACATTACATTCACTAGTAGGAGTGAGAAAAACATCACGGGGTGGTATGAATCGGAGGGTCTGATTTAGGATAGGCAGTGAGTGGCAATGTAGGATGGAGAAAATCACCGCGGGGTGGTCATCATGGGGAGGTCAGGGAACATGCAGTGGCAATGTAGGATAGGTTTCTGAAAAACATCGTGGGGTGGTGCGCATTGTATGGGTGTGTGTTACATTACATTCACTAGTAGGAGTGAGAAAAACATCACGGGGTGGTGCGCATTGTATGGGTGTGTGTTACATTACATTCACTAGTAAGAGTGAGAAAAACATCACGAGGTGGTGCGCATTGTATGGGTGTGTGTTACATTACATTCACTAGTAGGAGTGAGAAAAACATCACGGGGTGGTGCGCATTGTATGGGTGTGTGTTACATTACATTCACTAGTAAGAGTGAGAAAAACATCACGAGGTGGTTCGCATTGTATGGGTGTGTGTTACATTACATTCACTAGTAGGAGGGAGAAAAACATCACGGGGTGGTGTGAATCGGAGGGTCTGAATTAGGATAGGCATTGAGTGGCAATGTAGGATGGAGAAAAGCACCGCGGGGTGGTCAGCATGGCAGGTCAGGGAACATGCAGTGGCAATGAAGGATAGGTTTCTGAAAAACATCACGGGGTGGTGCACATTGTATGGGTGTGTGTTACATTACATTCACTAGTAGGAGTGAGAAAAACATCACGGGGTGGTGCGCATTGTATGGGTGTGTGTTACATTACATTCACTAGTAGGAGTGAAAAAAACATCACGGGGTGGTGTGAATCGGAGGGTCTGAATTAGGATAGGCAGTGAGTGGCAATGTAGGATGGAGAAAAGCACCGCGGGGTGGTCAAAATGGGGTGGTCAGGGAACATGCAGTGGCAATGTAGGAAAGGTTTCTGAAAAACATCGCGGGGTGGTGCGCATTGTATGGGTGTGTGTTACATTACATTCACTAGTAGGAGTGAGAAAAACATCACGGGGTGGTGTGAATCGGAGGGTCTGAATTAGTATAGGCAGTGAGTGGCAATGTACGATGGAGAAAAGCACCGCGGTGTGGTCAGCATCGGGAGTTCAGGGAACATGCAGTGGCAATGTAGGATAGGTTTCTGAAAAATATCGCGGGGTGGTACGCATTGTATGGTTGTGTGTTACATTACATTCACTAGTAGGAGTGAGAAAAACATCACGGGGTGATGTGATTCGGAGGGTCTGAATTAGGATAGGCAGTGAGTGGCAATGTAGGATGGAGAAAAGCACCGCGGGGTGGTCAGCATGGGGAGGTCAGGGAACATGAAGTGGCAATGAACGATAGTTTTCTGAAAAACATCATGGGGTGGTGCGCATTGTATGGGTGTGTATTACATTACATTCACTAGTAGGAGTGAGAAAAACATCACGGGGTGGTGTGAATCGGAGGGTCTGAATTAGGACAGACAATGAGTGGCAATGTAGGATGGAGAAAAGCACCGCCGGGTGTTCAGCATGGGGAGGTCAGGGAACATGCAGTGGCAATGTAGGATAGGTTTCTGAAAAACATCGCGGGGTGGTGCACATTGTATGGGTGTGTGTTAAATTACATTCACTAGTAGGACTGAGAAAAACATCACGGGTTGGTGCGCATTGTATGGGTGTGTGTTACATTACATTCACTAGTAGGAGTGAGAAAAACATCACGGGGTGGTGTGAATCGGAGGGTCTGAATTAGGATAGGCAGTGAGTGGCAATATAGGATGGAGAAAAGCACCGCGGGGTGGTCAGCATGGCAGGTCAGGGAACATGCACTGGCAATGTAGGATAGGTTTCTGAAAAACATCGTGGGGTGGTGCACATTGTATGGGTGTGTGTTACATTACGTTCACTAGTAGGAGTGAGAAAAACATCACGGGGTGGTGTGAAACGGAGGGACTGAATTAGGATAGGCAGTGAGTGGCAATGTAGGATGGAGAAAAGCACCGTGGCGTGCTCAGCATGGGGAGGTCAGGGAACATGCAGTGGCAATGTAGGATAGGTTTCTGAAAAACATCGCGGGGTGGTGCGCATTGTATGGGTGTGTGTTACATTACATTCACCAGTAGGAGTGAGAAAAACATCACGGGGTGGTGTGAATCGGAGGGTCTGAATTAGGATAGGCAGTGAGTGGCAATGTAGGATGGAGAAAAGCACCACGGGGTGGTCAGCATGTGGTGGTCAGGGAACATGAAGTGGCAATGTATGATAGTTTTCTGAGAAACATCGCGGGGTGGTGCGCATTGTATGGGTGTGTGTTACATTACATTCACTACTAGGAGTGACAAAAACATCACGGGGTGGTTCGCATTGTATGGGTGTGTGTTACATTACATTCACTAGTAGGAGTGAGAAAAACATCACGGGGTGGTATGAATCGGAGGGTCTCATTTAGGATAGGCAGTGAGTGGCAATGTAGGATGGAGAAAATCACCGCGGGGTGGTCACCATGGGGATGTCAGGGAACATGCAGTGGCAATGTAGGATAGGTTTCTGAAAAACATCGTGGGGTGGTGCGCGTTGTATGTGTGTGTGTTACATTACATTCACTAGTAGGAGTGAGAAAAACATCACGGGGTGGTGCGCATTGTATGCGTGTGTGTTACATTACATTCACTAGTAGGAGTGAGAAAAACATCACGGGGTGGTGTGAATCGGAGGGTCTGAATTAGGATCGGCCGTGTGTGTCAATATAGGATGGAGAAAAGCACCGCAGGGTGGTGAGCTTGGGGAGGTCAGGGAACATGCAGTGGCAATGTAGGATAGGTTTCTGAAAAACATCGCGGCGTGGTGCGCATTGTATGGGTGTGTGTTACATTACCTTCACTAGTAGGACTGAGAAAAACATCACGGGGTGGTGCGCATTGTATGGGTGTGTGTTACATTACATTCACTAGTAGGAGTGAGAAAAACATCACGGGGTGGTGTGAAACGGAGGGTCTGAATTAGGATAGGCAGTGAGTGGCAAAGTAGGATGGAGAAAAGCACCGTGGCGTGCTCAGCATGGGGAGGTCAGGGAACATGCAGTGGCAATGTAGGATAGGTTTCTGAAAAACATCGCGGGGTGGTGCGCATTGTATGGGTGTGTGGTACATTACATTCACCAGTAGGAGTGAGAAAAACATCACGGGTTTGTGCGCATTGTATGGATGTGTGTTACATTACATTCACTAGTAGAAGTGAGAAAAACATCACGGGGTGGTGTGAATCGGAGGGTCTGAATTAGGATAGGCAGTGAGTGGCAATGTAGGATGGAGAAAAGCACCACGGTGTGGTCAGCATGGGGAGGTCAGGGAACATGCAGTGGCAATGTAGGATAGGTTTCTGAAAAACATCGCGGGGTGGTGCGCATTGTATGGGTGTGTGTTACATTACATTCACTAGTAGGAGTGAGAAAAACATCACGGGTTGGTGTGAAACGGAGGGTCAGAATTAGGATAGGCAGTGAGTGGCAAAGTAGGATGGAGAAAAGCACCGTGGCGTGCTCAGCATGGGGAGGTCAGGGAACATGCAGTGGCAATGTAGGATAGGTTTCTGAAAAACATCGCGGGGTGGTGCGCATTGTATGGGTGTGTGTTACATTACATTCACCAGTAGGAGTGAGAAAAACATCACGGGTTTGTGCGCATTGTATGGATGTGTGTTACATTACATTCACTAGTAGAAGTGAGAAAAACATCACGGGGTGGTGTGAATCGGAGGGTCTGAATTAGGATAGGCAGTGAGTGGCAATGTAGGATGGAGAAAAGCACCACGGTGTGGTCAGCATGGGGAGGTCAGGGAACATGCAGTGGCAATGTAGGATAGGTTTCTGAAAAACATCGCGGGGTGGTGCGCATTGTATGGGTGTGTGTTACATTACATTCACTAGTAGGACTGAGAAAAACATCACGGGGTGGTTCGCATTGTATGGGTGTGTGTTACATTACATTCACTAGTAGGAGTGAGAAAAACATCACGGGGTGGTATGAATCGGAGGGTCTGATTTAGGATAGGCAGTGAGTGGCAATGTAGGATGGAGAAAATCACCGCGGGGTGGTCATCATGGGGAGGTCAGGGAACATGCAGTGGCAATGTAGGATAGGTTTCTGAAAAACATCGTGGGGTGGTGCGCATTGTATGGGTGTGTGTTACATTACATTCACTAGTAGGAGTGAGAAAAACATCACGGGGTGGTGCGCATTGTATGGGTGTGTTTTACATTACATTCACTAGTAAGAGTGAGAAAAACATCACGAGGTGGTGCGCATTGTATGGGTGTGTGTTACATTACATTCACTAGTAGGAGTGAGAAAAACATCACGGGGTGGTGCGCATTGTATGGGTGTGTGTTACATTACATTCACTAGTAAGAGTGAGAAAAACATCACGAGGTGGTTCGCATTGTATGGGTGTGTGTTACATTACATTCACTAGTAGGAGGGAGAAAAACATCACGGGGTGGTGTGAATCGGAGGGTCTGAATTAGGATAGGCATTGAGTGGCAATGTAGGATGGAGAAAAGCACCGCGGGGTGGTCAGCATGGCAGGTCAGGGAACATGCAGTGGCAATGAAGGATAGGTTTCTGAAAAACATCACGGGGTGGTGCACATTGTATGGGTGTGTGTTACATTACATTCACTAGTAGGAGTGAGAAAAACATCACGGGGTGGTGCGCATTGTATGGGTGTGTGTTACATTACATTCACTAGTAGGAGTGAAAAAAACATCACGGGGTGGTGTGAATCGGAGGGTCTGAATTAGGATAGGCAGTGAGTGGCAATGTAGGATGGAGAAAAGCACCGCGGGGTGGTCAAAATGGGGTGGTCAGGGAACATGCAGTGGCAATGTAGGAAAGGTTTCTGAAAAACATCGCGGGGTGGTGCGCATTGTATGGGTGTGTGTTACATTACATTCACTAGTAGGAGTGAGAAAAACATCACGGGGTGGTGTGAATCGGAGGGTCTGAATTAGTATAGGCAGTGAGTGGCAATGTACGATGGAGAAAAGCACCGCGGTGTGGTCAGCATCGGGAGTTCAGGGAACATGCAGTGGCAATGTAGGATAGGTTTCTGAAAAATATCGCGGGGTGGTACGCATTGTATGGTTGTGTGTTACATTACATTCACTAGTAGGAGTGAGAAAAACATCACGGGGTGATGTGATTCGGAGGGTCTGAATTAGGATAGGCAGTGAGTGGCAATGTAGGATGGAGAAAAGCACCGCGGGGTGGTCAGCATGGGGAGGTCAGGGAACATGAAGTGGCAATGAACGATAGTTTTCTGAAAAACATCATGGGGTGGTGCGCATTGTATGGGTGTGTATTACATTACATTCACTAGTAGGAGTGAGAAAAACATCACGGGGTGGTGTGAATCGGAGGGTCTGAATTAGGACAGACAATGAGTGGCAATGTAGGATGGAGAAAAGCACCGCCGGGTGTTCAGCATGGGGAGGTCAGGGAACATGCAGTGGCAATGTAGGATAGGTTTCTGAAAAACATCGCGGGGTGGTGCACATTGTATGGGTGTGTGTTAAATTACATTCACTAGTAGGACTGAGAAAAACATCACGGGTTGGTGCGCATTGTATGGGTGTGTGTTACATTACATTCACTAGTAGGAGTGAGAAAAACATCACGGGGTGGTGTGAATCGGAGGGTCTGAATTAGGATAGGCAGTGAGTGGTAATATAGGATGGAGAAAAGCACCGCGGGGTGGTCAGCATGGCAGGTCAGGGAACATGCACTGGCAATGTAGGATAGGTTTCTGAAAAACATCGTGGGGTGGTGCACATTGTATGGGTGTGTGTTACATTACGTTCACTAGTAGGAGTGAGAAAAACATCACGGGGTGGTGTGAAACGGAGGGACTGAATTAGGATAGGCAGTGAGTGGCAATGTAGGATGGAGAAAAGCACCGTGGCGTGCTCAGCATGGGGAGGTCAGGGAACATGCAGTGGCAATGTAGGATAGGTTTCTGAAAAACATCGCGGGGTGGTGCGCATTGTATGGGTGTGTGTTACATTACATTCACCAGTAGGAGTGAGAAAAACATCACGGGGTGGTGTGAATCGGAGGGTCTGAATTAGGATAGGCAGTGAGTGGCAATGTAGGATGGAGAAAAGCACCACGGGGTGGTCAGCATGTGGTGGTCAGGGAACATGAAGTGGCAATGTATGATAGTTTTCTGAGAAACATCGCGGGGTGGTGCGCATTGTATGGGTGTGTGTTACATTACATTCACTACTAGGAGTGACAAAAACATCACGGGGTGGTTCGCATTGTATGGGTGGGTGTTACATTACATTCACTAGTAGGAGTGAGAAAAACATCACGGGGTGGTATGAATCGGAGGGTCTCATTTAGGATAGGCAGTGAGTGGCAATGTAGGATGGAGAAAATCACCGCGGGGTGGTCACCATGGGGATGTCAGGGAACATGCAGTGGCAATGTAGGATAGGTTTCTGAAAAACATCGTGGGGTGGTGCGCGTTGTATGTGTGTGTGTTACATTACATTCACTAGTAGGAGTGAGAAAAACATCACGGGGTGGTGCGCATTGTATGCGTGTGTGTTACATTACATTCACTAGTAAGAGTGAGAAAAACATCACGAGGTGGTTCGCATTGTATGGGTGTGTGTTACATTACATTCACTAGTAGGAGGGAGAAAAACATCACGGGGTGGTGTGAATCGGAGGGTCTGAATTAGGGTAGGCATTGAGTGGCAATGTAGGATGGAGAAAAGCACCGCGGGGTGGTCAGCATGGCAGGTCAGGGAACATGCAGTGGCAATGAAGGATAGGTTTCTGAAAAACATCGCGGGGTGGTGCACATTGTATGGGTGTGTGTTACATTACATTCACTAGTAGGAGTGAGAAAAACATCACGGGGTGGTGTGAATCGGAGGGTCTGAATTAGGATAGGCAGTGAGTGGCAATGTAGGATGGAGAAAAGCACCGCGGGGTTGTCAGCATGGGGACGTCAGGGAACATGCAGTGGCAATGTAGGATAGGTTTCTGAAAAACATCGCGGGGTGGTGCGCATTGTATGGGCGTGTGTTACATAACATTCACTAGTAGGAGTGAGAAAAACATCACGGGGTGGTGTGAATGGTAGGGTCTGATTTAGGATAGGCAGTGAGTGGCAATGTCGGATGGAGAAAAACACCGCAGAGTGGTCAGCATGGGGAGGTCAGGGAACATACTGTGGCAATGTAGGATAGGTTTCTAAAAAACCTTGTGGAGTGGTGCGCATTGTATGGGTGTGTGTTACATTACATTCACTAGTAGTAGTGAGAAAAACACGGGTTGGTGCGCATTGTATGGATGTGTGTTACATTACATTCACTAGTAGGAGTGAGAAAAACATCACGGGATGGTGTGAATCGGAGGGTCTGAATTAGGATAGGCAGTGAGTGGCAATGTAGGATGGAGAAAAGCACCGAGGGGTGGTCAGCATGGGGAGGTCAGGGAACATGCAGTGGCAATGTAGGATAGGTTTCTGAAAAACATCGCGGGGTGGTACACATTGTTTGGGTTTGTGTTACATTACATTCACTAGTAGGAGTGAGAAAAATATCACGTGGTGGTTCGCATTGTATGGCTGTGTGTTACATTACATTCACTAGTAGGAGTGAAAAAAACATCACGGGGTGGTGTGAATCGGAGGGTCTGAATTAGGATAGGCAGTGATTGGCAATGTAGGATGGAGAAAAGCACCGCGGGGTGGTCACCGTGGGGTGGTCAGGGAACATGCAGTGGCAATGTAGGAAGGGTTTCTGAAAAACATCGCAGGGTTGTGCGCATTGTATGGGTGTGTGTTACATTACATTCACTAGTAGGAGTGAGAAAAACATCACGCGGTGGTGCGCATTGTATGGGTGTGTGTTACATTACATTCACTAGTAGGAGTGAGAAAAACATCACGGGGTGGTGCGCATTGTATGGGTGTGTGTTACATTACATTCACTAGTAGGAGTGAGAAAAACATCACGGGGTGGTGTGAATCGGAGGGTCTGAATTAGTATAGGCAGTGAGGGGCAATGTAGGATGGAGAAAAGCACCGTGGTGTGGTCAGCATGGGGAGGTCAGGGAACATGCAGTGGCAATGTAGGATAGGCTTCTGAAAAACATCGCGGGGTGGTGCGCATTGTATGGGTGTGTGTTACATTTCATTCACTAGTAGGAGTGAGAAAAACATCATGGGGTGGTGCGCATTGTATGGTTGTGTGTTACATTACATTCACTATTAGGAGTGAGAAAAACATCACGGGGTGGTGTGAATCGGAGGGTCTGAATTAGGATAGGCAGTGAGTGGCAATGTAGGATGGAGGCAAGCACCGCGGGGTGGTCAGCATAGGGACGTCAGGGAACATGCAGTGGCAATGTAGGATAGGTTTCTGAAAAACATCGCAGGGTTGTGCACATTGTATGGGTGTGTGTTACATAAGATTCACTAGTAGGAGTGAGAAAAACATCACGGGGAGGTGTGAATCGGAGGGTCTTATTTAGGATAGGCAGTGAGTGGCAATGTCGGATGGAGAAAAGCACCGCGGGGTCGTCAGCGTGGGGAGGTCAGGGAACATGCATTGGCAATGGAGGATAGGTTTCTGAAAAACATCACGGGGTGGTGCGCATTGTATGGGCGTGTGTTACATTACATTCACTAGTAGGAGTGAGAAAAACATCACGGGGTGGTGCGCATTGTATGGGTGTGTGTTACATTACATTCACTAGTAGGAGTGAGAAAAACATCACGGGGTGGTGTGATTCGCAGGGTCTGAATTAGGATAGGCAGTGAGTGGCAATGTAGGATGGAGAAAAGCACCGCGGTGTGGTCAGCATGGGGAGGTCAGGGAACATGCAATGGCAATATAGGATAGGTTTCTGAAAAACATCGCGGGGTGGTGCGCATTGTATGGTTGTGTGTTACATTACATTCACTAGTAGGAGTGAGAAAAACATCACGGGGTGGTGCGCATTGTATGCTTGTGTGTTACATTACATTCACTAGTAGGAGTGAGAAAAACATTACGGGGTGGTGTGAATCGCAGGGTCTGAATTAGGATAGGCAGTGAGTGGCAATGTAGGATGGAGAAAAGCACCGCGGGGTGGTGAGCATGGGGAGGTCAGGGAACATGCAGTGGCAATGTAGGATAGGTTTCTGAAAAACATCGCGGGGTGGTGCGCATTGTATGGGTGTGTGTTACATTACATTCACTAGTAGCACTGAGAAAAACATCACGGGGTGGTGCGCATTGTATGGGTGTGTGTTACATTACATTCACTAGTAGGAGTGAGAAATATATCACGGGGTGGTGTGAATCGCAGGGTCTGAATTAGGATAGGCAGTGAGTGGCAATGTAGGATGGAGAAAAGCACCGCGGGATGGTCAGCATGGGGAGGTCAGGGAACATGCAATGGCAATATAGGATAGGTTTCTGAAAAACATCGCGGGGTGGTGCGCATTGTATGGCTGTGTGTTACATTACATTCACTAGTAGGAGTGAGAAAAACATCACGGGGTGGTGCGCATTGTATGGGTGTGTGTTACATTACATTCACTAGTAGGAGTGAGAAAAACATCACGGGGTGGTGCGCATTGTATGGGTGTGTGTTACATTACATTCACTAGTAGGAGTGAGAAAAACATCACGGGGTGGTGTGAATCAGAGGGTCTGAATTAGAATAGGCAGTGAGTGGCAATGTAGGATGGAGAAAAGTACCGCAGGGTGGTCAGAAAGGGGAGGTCATGGAACATGCAGTGGCAATGTGGGATAGGTTTCTGAAAAACATCGCGGGGTGGTGCGCATTGTATGGGTGTGTGTTACATTATATTCACTAGTAGGAATGAGAAAAACATCAAGGTGTGGTGCGCATTGTATGGGTGTGTGTTACATTACATTCACTAGTAGGAGTGAGAAAAACATCACGCGGTGGTGCGCATTTTATGGGTGATTGTTACATTACATTCACTAGTAGGAGTGAGAAAAACATCACGGGGTGGTGTGAATCGGAGGGTCTGAATTAGTATAGGCAGTGAGGGGCAATGTAGGATGGAGAAAAGCACCGCGGTGTGGTCAGCATGGGGAGGTCAGGGAACATGCAGTGGCAATATAGGATAGGTTTCTGAAAAACATCGCGGGGTGGTGCGCATTGTATGGGTGTGTGTTACATTACATTCACTAGTAGGAGTGAGAAAAACATCACGGTGTGGGGTGAATCGGATGGTCTGAATTAGGATAGGCAGTGAGTGGCAATGTAGGATGGAGAAAAGCACCGCGGGGTTGTCAGCATGGGGACGTCATGGAACATGCAGTGGCAATGTAGGATAGGTTACTGAAAAACATCGCGGGGTGGTGCGCATTGTATGGGTGTGTGTTACATAACATTCACTAGTAGGAGTGAGAAAAACATCACGGGGTGGTGTGAATCGTAGGGTCTGATTTAGGATAGGCAGTGAGTGGCAATGTCGGATGGAGAAAAACACCGCGGAGTGGTCAGCATGGGGAGGTCAGGGAACATGCAGTGGCAATGTAGGATAGGTTTCGGAAAAACCTTGTGGAGTGGTGCGCATTGTATGGGTGTGTGTTACATTACATTCACTAGTAGTAGTGAGAAAAACACGGGTTGGGGCGCATTGTATGGATGTGTGTTACATTACATTCACTAGTAGGAGTGAGAAAAACATCACGGGATGGTGTGAATCGGAGGGTCTGAATTAGGATAGGCAGTGAGTGGCAATGTAGGATGGAGAAAAGCACGGAGGGGTGGTCAGCATGGGGAGGTCAGGGAACATGCAGTGGCAATGTAGTATAGGTTTCTGAAAAACATCGCGGGGTGGTGCGCATTGTATGGGTGTGTGTTACATTACATTCACTAGTAGGAGTGAGAAAAATATCACGTGGTGGTTCGCATTGTATGGGTGTGTGTTACATTACATTCACTAGTAGGAGTGAAAAATACATCACGGGGTGGTGTGAATCGGAGGGTCTGAATTAGGATAGGCAGTGAGTGGCAATGTAGGATGGAGAAAAGCACAGCGGGGTGGTCACCATGGGGTGGTCAGGGAACATGCAGTGGCAATGTAGGAAAGGTTTCTGAAAAACATCGCGGGGTGGTGCGCATTGTATGGGTGTGTGTTACATTATATTCACTAGTAGGAATGAGAAAAACATCAAGGTGTGGTGCGCATTTTATGGGTGTGTGTTACATTACATTCACTAGTAGGAGTGAGAAAAACATCACGCGGTGCTGCGCATTGTATGGGTGTGTGTTACATTACATTCACTAGTAGGAGTGAGAAAAACATCACGGGGTGGTGTGAATAGGAGGGTCTGAATTAGTATAGGCAGTGAGGGGCAATGTAGGATGGAGAAAAGCACGGCGGTGTGGTCAGCATGGGGAGGTCAGGGAACATGCAGTGGCAATGTAGGATAAGATTCTGAAAAACATCGCGGGGTGGTGCGCATTGTATGCGTGTGTGTTACATTACATTCACTAGTAGGAGTGAGAAAAACATCACGGGGTGGTGTGAATCGAAAGGTCTGAATTAGAATAGGCAGTGAGTGGCAATGTAGGATGGAGAAAAGCACCGCGGGGTGGTCAGCATGGGGAGGTCAGGGAACATGCATTGGCAATGTAGGATAGGCTTCTGAAAAACATCGCGGGGTGGTGCGCATTGTATGGGTGTGTGTTACATTACATTCACTAGTAGGAGTGAGAAAAACATCATGGGGTGGTGCGCATTGTATGGGTGTGTGTTACATTACATTCACTATTAGGAGTGAGAAAAACATCACGGGGTGGTGTGAATCGGAGGGTCTGAATTAGGATAGGCACTGAGTGGCAATGAAGGATGGAGAAAAGCACCGCGGGTCCGTCAGCATGGGGAGGTCAGGGAACATGCAGTGGCAAAGTAGAATAGGTTTCTGAAAAACATCGCGGGGTGGTGCGCATTGTATGGGTGTGTGTTACATTACATTCACTAGTAGGAGTGACAAAAACATCACGGGGTGGTGCGCATTGTATGGGTGTGTGTTACATTACATTCACAATAGGAGTGAGAAAAACATCACGGGGTGGTGCGCATTGTATGGGTGTGTGTTACATTACATTCACTAGTAGGAGTGAGAAAAACATCACGGGGTGGTGTGAATCAGAGGGTCTGAATTAGGATAGGCAGTGAGTGGCAATGTAGGATGGAGAAAAGTACCGCGGGGTGGTCAGAATGGGGAGGTCATGGAACATGCAGTGGCAATGTGGGATAGGTTTCTGAAAAACATCGCGGTTTGGTGCGCATTGTATGGGTGTGTGTTACATTATATTCACTAGTAGGAATGAGAAAAACATCAAGGTGTGGTGCGCATTGTATGGGTGTGTGTTACATTACATTCACTAGTAGGAGTGAGAAAAACCACGCGGTGCTGCGCATTGTATGGGTGTGTGTTACATTACATTCACTAGTAGGAGTGAGAAAAACATCACGGGGTGGTGTGATTCGGAGGGACTGAATTAGGATAGGCAGTGAGTGGCAATGTAGAATGGAGAAAAGCACCACGGGGTGGTCAGCATGGGGAGGTCAGGGAACATGCAGTGGCAATGAACGATAGTTTTCTGAAAAACATCACGGGCTGGTGCGCATTGTATGGGTGTGTGTTACATTACATTCACTAGTAGGAGTGAGAAAAACATCACGGGGTGGTGTGAATCAGAGGGTCTGAATTAGGACCGGCAGTGAGTGGCAATGTAGGATGGAGAAAAGCACCGCGGGGTGGTCAGCATGTGGAGGTCAGGGAACATGCAGTGGCAATGTAGGATAGGTTTCTGAAAAACATCGCGGGGTGGTGCGCATTGTATGGGTGTGTGTTACATTACATTCACTAGTAGGAGTGAGAAAAACATCACGGGGTGGTGTGAATCGGAGGGTCTAAATTAGGATAGGCAGTGAGTGGCAATGTTGGATGGAGAACAGCACCGCGGGGTGGTCAGCATGGGGAGGTCAGGGAACATGCAGTGGCAATGTAGGATAGGTTTCTGAAAAGCATCGCGGGGTGGTGCGCATTGTATGGGTGTGTGTTACATTACATTCACTTGTATGAGTGAGAAAAACATCGCGGGGTGGTGCGCATTGTGTGGGTGTGTGTTACATTACATTCACTAGTAGGAGTGAGAAAAACATCACGGGGTGGTGCACATTGTATGGGTGTGTGTTACATTATATTCACTAGTAGGAGTGAGAAAAACATCACGGTGTGGTGTGAATCGGATGGTCTGAATTAGGATAGGTAGTGAGTGGCAATGTAGGATGGAGAAAAGCACCGCGGGGTGGTCAACATGGGGAGGTCAGGGAACATGCTGTGGCAATGTAGGATAGTTTTCTGAAAAACATCGCGGGGTGGTGCGCATTGTATGGGTGTGTGTTACATTACATTCACTAGTAAGTGTAAGAAAAACATTACGAGGTGGTGCGCATTGTGTGGGTGTGTGTTACATTACATTCACTAGTAGGAGTGAGAAAAACATCACGGGGTGGTGTGAATCAGAGGGTCTGAATTAGGATAGGCAGTGAGTGGCAATGTAGGATGGAGAAAAGCACCGCGGGGTGGTCAGCACGGGGACGTCAGGGAACATGCAGTGGCAATGAACGATAGTTTTCTGAAAAACATCACGGCGTGGTGCGCATTGTATCGGTGTGTGTTACATTACATACATTTGTATGAGTGAGAAAAACATCGCGGGGTGGTGCGCATTGTGTGGGTGTGTGTTACATTACATTCAATAGTAGGAGTGAGAAAAACATCACGGGGTGGTGCACATTGTATGGGTGTGTGTTACATTACATTCACTAGTAGGAGTGAGAAAAACATCACGGGGTGGTGTGAATCGGATGGTATGAATTAGGATAGGCAGTGAGTGGCAATGTAGGATGGAGAAAAGCACCGCGGGGTGGTCAGCATGGGGAGGTCAGGGAACATGCAGTGGCAATGTAGGATAGTCTTCTGAAAAACATTGCTGGGTGGTGCGCATTGTATGGGTGTGTGTTACATTACATTCACTAGTAGGAGTGAGAAAAACATCACTGGTGGTGTGAATCAAAGGTCTGAATTAGAATAGGCAGTGAGTGGCAATGTAGGATGGAGAAAAGCACCGCGGGGTGGTCAGCATGGGGAGGTCAGGGAACATGCATTGGCAATGTAGGATAGGCTTCTGAAAAACATCGCGGGGTGGTGCGCATTGTATGAGTGTGTGTTACATTACATTCACTAGTAGGAGTGAGAAAAACATCATGGGGTGGTGCGCATTGTATGGGTGTGTGTTACATTACATTCACTATTAGGAGTGAGAAAAACATCACGGGGTGGTGTGAATCGGAGGGTCTGAATTAGGATAGGCAGTGAGTGGCAATGAAGGATGGAGAAAAGCACCGCGGGTCTGTCAGCATGGGGAGGTCAGGGAACATGCAGTGGCAAAGTAGAATAGGTTTCTGAAAAACATCGCGGGGTGGTGCGCATTGTATGGGTGTGTGTTACATTACATTCACTAGTAGGAGTGACAAAAACATCACGGGGTGGTGCGCATTGTATGGGTGTGTGTTACATTACATTCACAATAGGAGTGAGAAAAACATCACGGGGTGGTGCGCTTTGTATGGGTGTGTGTTACATTACATTCACTAGTAGGAGTGAAAAAACATCACGGGGTGGTGTGAATCAGAGGGTCTGAATTAGGATAGGCAGTGAGTGGCAATGTAGGATGGAGAAAAGTACCGCGGGGTGGTCAGAATGGGGAGGTCATGGAACATGCAGTGGCAATGTGGGATAGGTTTCTGAAAAACATCGCGGGGTGGTGCGCATTGTATGGGTGTGTGTTACATTATATTCACTAGTAGGAATGAGAAAAACATCAAGGTGTGGTGCGCATTGTATGGGTGTGTGTTACATTACATTCACTAGTAGGAGTGAGAAAAACATCACGCGGTGCTGCGCATTGTATGGGTGTGTGTTACATTACATTCACTAGTAGGAGTGAGAAAAACATCACGGGGTGGTGTGAATCGGAGGGTCTGAATTAGTATAGGCAGTGAGTGGCAATGTAGGATGGAGAAAAGCACGGCGGTGTGGTCAGCATGGGGAGGTCAGGGAACATGCAGTGGCAATGTAGGATAGGATTCTGAAAAACATCGCGGGGTGGTGCGCATTGTATGCGTGTGTGTTACATTACATTCACTAGTAGGAGTGAGAAAAACATCACGGGGTGGTGTGAATCGAAAGGTCTGAATTAGAATAGGCAGTGAGTGGCAATGTAGGATGGAGAAAAGCACCGCGGGGTGGTCAGCATGGGGAGGTCAGGGAACATGCATTGGCAATGTAGGATAGGCTTCTGAAAAACATCGCGGGGTGGTGCGCATTGTATGGGTGTGTGTTACATTACATTCACTAGTAGGAGTGAGAAAAACATCATGGGGTGGTGCGCATTGTATGGGTGTGTGTTACATTACATTCACTATTAGGAGTGAGAAAAACATCACGGGGTGGTGTGAATCGGAGGGTCTGAATTAGGATAGGCAGTGAGTGGCAATGTAGGATGGAGAAAAGCACCACGGGGTGGTCAGCATAGGGACGTCAGGGAACATGCAGTGGCAATGTAGGATAGGTTTCTGAAAAACATCGCGGGGTTGTGCACATTGTATGGGTGTGTGTTACATAAGATTCACTAGTAGGAGTGAAAAAAACATCACGGGGAGGTGTGAATCGGAGGGTCTGATTTAGGATAGGCAGTGAGTGGCAATGTCGGATGGAGAAAAGCACCGCGGGGTCGTCAACGTGGGGAGGTCAGGGAACATGCATTGGCAATGGAGGATAGGTTTCTGAAAAACATCACGGGGTGGTGCGCATTGTATGGGTGTGTGTTACATTACATTCACTAGTAGGAGTGAGAAAAACATCACGGGGTGGTGTGATTCGCAGGGTCTGAATTAGGATAGGCAGTGAGTGGCAATGTAGGATGGAGAAAAGCACCGCGGTGTGGTCAGCATGGGGAGGTAAGGGAACATGCAATGGCAATGTAGGATAGGTTTCTGAAAAACATCGCGGGGTGGTGCGCATTGTATGGTTGTGTGTTACATTACATTCACTAGTAGGAGTGGGAAAAACATCACGGGGTGGTGCGCATTGTATGGGTGTGTGTTACATTACATTCACTAGTAGGAGTGAGAAAAACATCACGGGGTGGTGTGAATCGCAGGGTCTGAATTAGGATAGGCAGTGAGTGGCAATGTAGGATGGAGAAAAGCACCACAGGCTGGTCAGAATGGAGAGGTAATGGAACATGCAGTGGCAATGTAGGATAGGTTTCTGAAATACATCGCGGGATGTTGCGCATTGTATGGGTGTGTGTTACATTACATTCACTAGTAGGAGTGAGAAAAACATCACGGGGTGGTGCGCATTGTATGGGTGTGTGTTACATTACATTCACTAGTAGGAGTGAGAAAAACATCACGTGGTGGTGCGCATTGTATGGGTGTGTGTTACATTACATTCACTAGTAGGAGTGAGAAAAACATCATGGGGTGGTGTGAATCGGAGGGTCTGAATTAGTATAGGCAGTGAGTGGCAATGTAGGATGCAGAAAAGCACCGCGGTGTGGTCAGCATGGGGAGGTCAGGGAACATGCAGTGGCAATGTAGGATAGGTTTCTAAAAAATATCGCGGGGTTGTGCGGATTGTATGGGTGTGTGTTACATTACATTCACTAGTAGGAGTGAGAAAAACATCACGGGGTGGTGTGATTCTGAGGGTCTGAATTAGGATAGGCAGTGAGTGGCAATGTAGGATGGAGAAAAGCACCGCGGGGTGGTCAGCATGGGGAGGTCAGGGAACATGCAGTGGCAATGTAGGATAGGTTTCTGAAAAACATCGCGGGGTGGTGCGCATTGTATGGGTGTGTGTTACATTACATTCACTAGTAGGAGTGAGAAAAACATCACGGGGTGGTGTGAATCGGAGGGTCTAAATTAGGATAGGCAGTGAGTGGCAATGTAGGATGGAGAACAGCACCGCGGGGTGGTCAGCATGGGGAGGTCAGGGAACATGCAGTGGCAATGTAGGATAGGTTTCTGAAAAGCATCGCGGGGTGGTGCGCATTGTATGGGTGTCTGTTACATTAAATTCATTTGTATGAGTGAGAAAAACATCGCGGGGTGGTGCGCATTGTGTGGGTGTGTGTTACATTACATTCACTAGTAGGAGTGAGAAAAACATCACGGGGTGGTGCACATTGTATGGGTGTGTGTTACATTACATTCACTAGTAGGAGTGAGAAAAACATCACGGGGTGGTGTGAATCGGATGGTCTGAATTAGGATAGGTAGTGAGTGGCAATGTAGGATGGAGAAAAGCACCGCGGGGTGGTCAGCATGGGGAGGTCAGGGAACATGCAGTGGCAATGTAGGATAGTCTTCTGAAAAACATCGCGCGGTGGTGCGCATTGTATGGGTGTGTGTTACATTACATTCACTAGTAGGAGTGAGAAAAACATCACGGGGTGGTTCGCATTGTATGGGTGTGTGTTACATTACATTCACTAGTAAGAGTGAGAAAAACATTACGAGGTGGTGCGCATTGTATGGGTGTGTGTTACATTACATTCACTAGTAGGAGTGAGAAAAACATCACGGGGTGGTGCGCATTGTATGGGTGTGTGTTACATTACATTCACTAGTAGGAGTGAGAAAAACATCACGGGGTGGTATGAATCGGAGTGTCTGAATTAGGATAGGCAGTGAGTGGCAATGTAGGATGGAGAAAAGCACCGCGGGGTGGTCACCATGGGGAAGTCAGGGAACATGCAGTGGCAATGTACGATAGATTTCTGAAAAACATCGTGGGGTGGTGCGCATTGTATGGGTGTGTGTTACATTACATTCAGTTGTATGAGTGAGAAAAACATCGCGGGGTGGTGCACATTGTGTGGGTGTGTGTTACATTACATTCACTAGTAGGAGTGAGAAAAACATCATGGGGTGGTGTGAATCAGAGGGTCTGCATTAGGATAGGCAGTGAGTGGCAATGTAGGATGGAGAAAAGCACCGCGGGGTGGTCAGCACGGGGACGTGAGGGAACATGCAGTGGCAATGAACGATAGTTTTCTGAAAAACATCACGGCGTGGTGCGCATTGTATGGGTGTGTGTTACATTACATTCATTTGTATGAGTGAGAAAAACATCGCGGGGTGGTGCGCATTGTATGGGTGTGTGTTACATTACATTCACTAGTAGGAGTGAGAAAAACATCACGGGGTGGTGTGAATTGGATGGTATGAATTAGGATAGGCAGTGAGTGGCAATGTAGGATGGAGAAAAGCACCGCGGGGTGGTCAGCATGGGGAGGTCAGGGAACATGCAGTGGCAATGTAGGATAGTCTTCTGAAAAACATCGCGGGGTGGTGCGCATTGTATGGGTGTGTGTTACATAACATTCACTAGTAGGAGTGAGAAAAACATCACCGGGTGGTTCGCATTGTATTGGTGTCTGTTACATTACATTCACTAGTAAGAGTGAGAAAAACATTACGAGGTGCTGCGCATTGTATGGGTGTGTGTTACATTACATTCACTAGTAGGAGTGAGAAAAACATCACGGGGTGGTGTGAATCGGAGGGTCTGAATTAGGATCGGCAGTGAGTGGCAATATAGGATGAAGAAAAGCACCGCGGGGTGGTGAGCATGGGGAGGTCAGGGAACATGCAGTGGCAATGTAGGATAGGTTTCTGAAAAACATCGAGGGGTGGTGCGCATTGTATGGGTGTGTGTTACATTACATTCATTAGTAGGACTGAGAAAAAATCACGGGGTGGTGCGCATTTTATGGGTGTGTGTTACATTACATTCACTAGTAGGAGGGAGAAAAACATCACGGGGTGGTGTGAATCGGAGGGTCTGAATTAGGATAGGCATTGAGTGGCAATGTAGGATGGAGAAAAGCACCGCGGGGTGGTCAGCATGGCAGGTCAGGGAACATGCAGTGGCAATGAAGGATAGGTTTCTGAAAAACATCGCGGGGTGGTGCACATTGTATGGGTGTGTGTTACATTACATTCACTAGTAGGAGTGAGAAAAACATCACGGTGTGGTGTGAATCGGATGGTCTGAATTAGGATAGGCAGTGAGTGGCAATGTCGGATGGAGAAAAGCACCGCGGGGTGGTCAGCATGGGGAGGTCAGGGAACATGCAGTGGCAATGTAGGATAGGTTTCTGAAAAACATCGCGGGGTGGTGCGCATTGTATGGGTCTGTGTTACATTACATTCACTAGTAGGAGTGAGAAAAACATCACGGGTTGGTGCGCATTGTATGGGTGTGTGTTACATTACATTCACGACTAGGAGTGACAAATATATCACGCGGTGGTGTGAATCGGAGGGTCTGAATTAGGATAGGCAGTGAGTGGCAATGAAGGATGGAGAAAAGCACCGCGGATTCGTCAGCATGGGGAGGTCACGGAACATGCAGTGGCAAAGTAGAATAGGTTTCTGAAAAACATCGCGGGGTGGTGCGCATTGTATGGGTGTGTGTTACATTACATTCACTAGTAGGAGTGAGAAAAACATCACGGGGTGGTGCGCATTGTATGGGTGTGTGTTACATTACATTCACAATAGGAGTGAGAAAAACATCACGGCGTGGTGCGCATTGTATGGGTGTGTGTTACATTACATTCACTAGTAGGAGTGAGAAAAACATCACGGGGTGGTGTGAATCGCAGGGTCTGAATTAGGATAGGCAGTGAGTGGCAATGTAGGATGGAGAAAAGCACCACGGGCTGGTCAGAATGGGGAGGTAATGGAACATGCAGTGGCAATGTAGGATAGGTTTCTGAAATACATCGCTGCGTGTTGCGCATTGTATGGGTGTGTGTTACATTACATTCACTAGTAGGAGTGAGAAAAACATCACGGGGTGGTGCGCATTGTATGGGTGTGTGTTACATTACATTCACTAGTAGGAGTGAGAAAAACATCACGCGGTGGTCCGCATTGTATGGGTGTGTGTTACATTATATTCACTAGTAGGAGTGAGAAAAACATCACGGGGTGGTGTGAATCGGAGGGTCTGAATTAGTATAGGCAGTGAGTGGCAATGTAGGATGCAGAAAAGCAACGCGGTGTGGTCAGCATGGGGAGGTCAGGGAACATGCAGTGGCAATGTAGGATAGGTTTCTAAAAAATATCGCGGGGTGGTGCGCATTGTATGGGTGTGTGTTACATTACATTCACTAGTAGGAGTGAGAAAAACATCACGGGGTGGTGTGATTCGGAGGGTCTGAATTAGGATAGGCAGTGAGTGGCAATGTAGGATGGAGAAAAGCACGGCGGGGTGGTCAGCATGGGGAGGTCAGGGAACATGCAGTGGCAATGAACGATAGTTTTCTGAAAAACATCACGGTCTGGTGCGCATTGTATGGGTGTGTGTTACATTACATTCACTAGTAGGAGTGAGAAAAACATCACGGGGTGGTGTGAATCAGAGGGTCTGAATTAGGACAGGCAGTGAGTGGCAATGTAGGATGGAGAAAAGCACCGCGGGGTGGTCAGCATGGGGAGGTCAGGGAACATGCAGTGGCAATGTAGGATAGGTTTCTGAAAAACATCGCGGGGTGGTGCGCATTGTATGGGTGTCTATTACATTACATTCACTAGTAGGAGTGAGAAAAACATCACGGGGTGGTGTGAATCGGAGGGTCTAAATTATGATAGGCAGTGAGTGGCAATGTTGGATGGAGAACAGCACCACGGGGTGGTCAGCATGGGGAGGTCAGGGAACATGCAGTGGCAATGTAGGATAGTCTTCTGAAAAACATCGCGGGGTGGGGCGCATTGTATGGGTGTGTGTTACATTACATTCACTAGTAGGAGTGAGAAAAACATCACGGGGTGGTTCGCATTGTATGGGTGTGTGTTACATTACATTCACTAGTAAGAGTAAGAAAAACATTACGAGGTGGTGCGCATTGTATGGGTGTGTGTTACATTACATTCACTAGTAGGAGTGAGAAAAACATCACGGGGTGGTGTGAATCGGAGGGTCTGAATTAGGATCGGCAGTGAGTGGCAATATAGGATGAAGAAAAGCACCGCGGGGTGGTGAGCATGGGGAGGTCAGGGAACATGCAGTGGCAATGTAGGATAGGTTTCTGAAAAACATCGAGGGGTGGTGCGCATTGTATGGGTGTGTGTTACATTACATTCACTAGTAGGACTGAGAAAAACATCACGGGGTGGTGCGCATTTTATGAGTGTGTGTTACATTACATTCACTAGTAGGAGGGAGAAAAACATCACGGGGTGGTGTGAATCGGAGGGTTTGAATTAGGATAGGCATTGAGTGGCAATGTAGGATGGAGAAAAGCACCGCGGGGTGGTCAGCATAGCAGGTCAGGGAACATGCAGTGGCAATGAAGGATAGGTTTCTGAAAAACATCGCGGGGTGGTGCACATTGTATGGGTGTGTGTTACATTACATTCACTAGTAGGAGTGAGAAAAACATCACGGTGTGGTGTGAATCGGATGGTCTGAATTAGGATAGGCAGTGAGTGGCAATGTCGGATGGAGAAAAGCACCGCGGGGTGTTCAGCATGGGGAGGTCAGGGAACATGCAGTGGCAATGTAGGATAAGTTTCTGAAAAACATCGCGGAGTGGTGCGCATTGTATGGGTCTGTGTTACATTACATTCACTAGTAGGAGTGAGAAAAACATCACGGGTTGGTGCGCATTGTATGGGTGTGTGTTACATTACATTCACTACTAGGAGTGAGAAATATATCACGGGGTGGTGTGAATCGGAGGGTCTGAATTAGGATAGGAAGTGAGTGGCAATGAAGGATGGAGAAAAGCACCGCGGATCCGTCAGCTTGGGGAGGTCACGGAACATGCAGTGGCAAAGTAGAATAGGTTTCTGAAAAACATCGCGGGGTGGTGCGCATTGTATGGGTTTGTGTTACATTACATTCACTAGTAGGAGTGAGAAAAACATCACGGGGTGGTGCGCATTGTACGGGTGTGTGTTACATTACATTCAAAATAGGAGTGAGAAAAACATCACGGCGTGGTGCGCATTGTATGGGTGTGTGTTACATTACATTCACTAGTAGGAGTGAGAAAAACATCACGGGGTGGTGTGAATCAGAGGGTCTGAATTAGGATAGGCAGTGAGTGGCAATGTAGGATGGAGAAAAGTACCGCGGGGTGGTCAGAATGGGGAGGTCATGGAACATGCAGTGGCAATGTGGGATAGGTTTCTGAAAAACATCGCGGGGTGGTGCGCATTGTATGGGTGTGTGTTACATTATATTCACTAGTAGGAATGAGAAAAACATCAAGGTTTGGTGCGCATTGTATGGGTGTGTGTTACATTACATTCACTAGTAGGAGTGAGAAAAATATCACGCGGGGGTGCGCATTGTATGGGTGTGTGTTACATTACATTCACTAGTAGGAGTGAGAAAAACATCACGGGGTGGTGTGAATCGGAGGGTCTGAATTAGTATAGGCAGTGAGGGGCAATGTAGGATGGAGAAAAGCACCGCGGTGTGGTCAGCATGGGGAGGTCAGGGAACATGCAGTGGCAATGTAGGATAGTTTTCTGAAAAACATCGCGGGGTGGTGCGCATTGTATGCGTGTGTGTTACATTACATTCACTAGTAGGAGTGAGAAAAACATCACGGGGTGGTGTGAATCGAAAGGTCTGAATTAGAATAGGCAGTGAGTGGCAATGTCGGATGGAGAAAAGCACCACGGGGTGGTCAGCATGGGGAGGTCAGGGAACATGCAGTGGCAATGTAGGATAGGTTTCTGAAAAACATCGCGGTGTGGTGCCCATTGTATGGGTGTGTGTTCCATTACATTCACTAGTAGGAGTGAGAAAAACATCACGGGGTGGTGCGCATTGTATGGGTGTGTGTTACATTACATTCACTAGTAGGAGTGAGAAAAACACGGGGTGGTGTGAATCGGAGGGTCTGAATTAGTATAGGCAGTGAGTGGCAATGTAGGATGGAGAAAAGCACCGCGGTGTGGTCAGCACGGGGAGGTCAGGAAACATGCAGTGGCAATGTAGGATAGGTTTCTAAAAAATATCGCGGGGTGGTGCGCATTGTATGGGTGTGTGTTACATTACATTCACTAGTAGGAATGAGAAAAACATCACGGGGTGGTGTGATTCGGAGGGTCTGAATTAGGATAGGCAGTGAGTGGCAATGTAGGATGGAGAAAAGCACCGCGGGCTGGTCAGCATGGGGAGGTCAGGGAACATGCAGTGGCAATGAACGATAGTTTTCTGAAAAACATCACGGGCTGGTGCGCATTGTATGGGTGTGTGTTACATTACATTCACTAGTAGGAGTGAGAAAAACATCACGGGGTGGTGTGAATCAGAGGGTCTGTATTAGGACAGGCAGGGAGTGGCAATGTAGGATGGAGAAAAGCACCGCGGTGTGGTCAGCATGGGGAGGTCAGGGAACATGCAGTGGCAATGTAGGATAGGCTTCTGAAAAACATCGCGGGGTGGTGCGCATTGTATGGGTGTGTGTTACATTACATTCACTAGTAGGAGTGAGAAAAACATCATGGGGTGGTGCGCATTGTATGGGTGTGTGTTACATTACATTCACTATTAGGAGTGAGAAAAACATCACGGGGTGGTGTGAATCGGAGGGTCTGAATTAGGATAGGCAGTGAGTGGCAATGTAGGATGGAGAAAAGCACCACGGGGTGGTCAGCATAGGGACGTCAGGGAACATGCAGTGGCAATGTAGGATAGGTTTCTGAAAAACATCGCGGGGTGGTGCGCATTGTATGGTTGTGTGTTACATTACATTCACTAGTAGGAGTGAGAAAAACATCACGGGGTGGTGCGCATTGTATGGGTGTGTGTTACATTACATTCACTAGTAGGAGTGAGAAAAACATCACGGGGTGGTGTGAATCGCAGGGTCTGAATTAGGATAGGCAGTGAGTGGCAATGTAGGAGGGAGAAAAGCACCACGGGCTGGTCAGAATGGGGAGGTAATGGAACATGCAGTGGCAATGTAGGATAGGTTTCTGAAATACATCGCGGGTTGTTGCGCATTGTATGGGTGTGTGTTACATTACATTCACTAGTAGGAGTGAGAAAAACATCACGGGGTGGTGCGCATTGTATGGGTGTGTGTTACATTACATTCACTAGTAGGAGTGAGAAAAACATCACGGGGTGGTGCGCATTGTACGGGTGTGTGTTACATTACATTCAAAATAGGAGTGAGAAAAACATCACGGGGAGGTGCGCATTGTATGGGTGTGTGTTACATTACATTCACTAGTAGGAGTGAGAAAAACATCACGGGGTGGTGTGAATCAGAGGGTCTGAATTAGGATAGGCAGTGAGTGGCAATGTAGGATGGAGAAAAGTACCGCGGGGTGGTCAGAATGGGGAGGTCATGGAACATGCAGTGGCAATGTGGGATAGGTTTCTGAAAAACATCGCGGGGTGGTGCGCATTGTATGGGTGTGTGTTACATTATATTCACTAGTAGGAATGAGAAAAACATCAAGGTTTGGTGCGCATTGTATGGGTGTGTGTTACATTACATTCACTAGTAGGAGTGAGAAAAATATCACGCGGGGGTGCGCATTGTATGGGTGTGTGTTACATTACATTCACTAGTAGGAGTGAGAAAAACATCACGGGGTGGTGTGAATCGGAGGGTCTGAATTAGTATAGGCAGTGAGGGGCAATGTAGGATGGAGAAAAGCACCGCGGTGTGGTCAGCATGGGGAGGTCAGGGAACATGCAGTGGCAATGTAGGATAGTTTTCTGAAAAACATCGCGGGGTGGTGCGCATTGTATGCGTGTGTGTTACATTACATTCACTAGTAGGAGTGAGAAAAACATCACGGGGTGGTGTGAATCGAAAGGTCTGAATTAGAATAGGCAGTGAGTGGCAATGTCGGATGGAGAAAAGCACCACGGGGTGGTCAGCATGGGGAGGTCAGGGAACATGCAGTGGCAATGTAGGATAGGTTTCTGAAAAACATCGCGGTGTGGTGCCCATTGTATGGGTGTGTGTTACATTACATTCACTAATAAGAGTGAGAAAAACATTACGGGGTGGTGCGCATTGTATGGGTGTGTGTTCCATTACATTCACTAGTAGGAGTGAGAAAAACATCACGGGGTGGTGCGCATTGTATGGGTGTGTGTTACATTACATTCACTAGTAGGAGTGAGAAAAACATCACGGGGTGGTGTGAATCGGAGGGTCTGAATTAGTATAGGCAGTGAGTGGCAATGTAGGATGGAGAAAAGCACCGCGGTGTGGTCAGCACGGGGAGGTCAGGGAACATGCAGTGGCAATGTAGGATAGGTTTCTAAAAAATATCGCGGGGTGGTGCGCATTGTATGGGTGTGTGTTACATTACATTCACTAGTAGGAATGAGAAAAACATCACGGGGTGGTGTGATTCGGAGGGTCTGAATTAGGATAGGCAGTGAGTGGCAATGTAGGATGGAGAAAAGCACCGCGGGCTGGTCAGCATGGGTAGGTCAGGGAACATGCAGTGGCAATGTAGGATAGGTTTCTGAAAAACATCGCGGGGTGGTGCGCATTATACGGGTGTGTGTTACATTACATTCACTAGTAGGAGTGAGAAAAACATCACGGCTTGGTGTGAATTGGAGGGTCTGAATTAGAAGAGGCAGTGAGTGGCAATGTAGGATGGAGAAAAGCACCGCCGGGTGGTCAGCATGGGGAGGTCAGGGAACATGCAGTGGCAATGTAGGATAGGCTTCTGAAAAACATCGCGGGGTGGTGCGCATTGTATGGGTGTGTGTTACATTACATTCACTAGTAGGAGTGAGAAAAACATCATGGGGTGGTGCGCATAGTATGGGTGTGTGTTACATTACATTCACTGTTAGGAGTGAGAAAAACATCACGGGGTGGTGTGAATCGGAGTGTCTGAATTAGGATAGGCAGTGAGTGGCAATGTAGGATGGAGAAAAGCACCACGGGGTGGTCAGCATAGGGACGTCAGGGAACATGCAGTGGCAATGTAGGATAGGTTTCTGAAAAACATCGCGGGGTGGTGCGCATTGTATGGTTGTGTGTTACATTACATTCACTAGTAGGAGTGAGAAAAACATCACGGGGTGGTGCGCATTGTATGGGTGTGTGTTACATTACATTCACTAGTAGGAGTGAGAGAAACATCACGGGGTGGTGTGAATCGCAGGGTCTGAATTAGGATAGGCAGTGAGTGGCAATGTAGGATGGAGAAAAGCACCACGGGCTGGTCAGAATGGGGAGGTAATGGAACATGCAGTGGCAATGTAGGATAGGTTTCTGAAATACATCGCGGGGTGTTGCGCATTGTATGGGTGTGTGTTACATTACATTCACTAGTAGGAGTGAGAAAAACATCACGGGGTGGTGCGCATTGTATGGGTGTGTGTTACATTACATTCACTAGTAGGAGTGAGAAAAACATCACGCGGTGGTGCGCATTGTATGGGTGTGTGTTACATTATATTCACTAGTAGGAGTGAGAAAAACATCACGGGGTGGTGTGAACCGGAAGGTCTGAATTAGTATAGGCAGTGAGTGGCAATGTAGGATGCAGAAAAGCACCGCGGTGTGGTCAGCATGGGGAGGTCAGGGAACATGCAGTGGCAATGTAGGATAGGTTTCTAAAAAATATCGCGGGGTGGTGCGCATTGTATGGGTGTGTGTTACATTACATTCACTAGTAGGAGTGAGAAAAACATCACGGGGTGGTGTGATTGGAGGGTCTGAATTAGGATAGGCAGTGAGTGGCAATGTAGGATGGAGAAAAGCACGGCGGGGTGGTCAGCATGGGGAGGTCAGGGAACATGCAGTGGCATTGAACGATAGTTTTCTGAAAAACATCACGGTCTGGTGCGCATTGTATGGGTGTGTGTTACATTACATTCACTAGTAGGAGTGAGAAAAACATCACGGGGTGGTGTGAATCGGAGGGTCTAAATTATGGTACGCAGTGAGTGGCAATGTTGGATGGAGAACAGCACCACGGGGTGGTCAGCATGGGGAGGTCAGGGAACATGCAGTGGCAATGTAGGATAGTCTTCTGAAAAACATCGCGGGGTGGTGCGCATTGTATGGGTGTGTGTTACATTACATTCACTAGTAGGAGTGAGAAAAACATCACGGGTTGGTGTGATTCGGAGGGTCTGAATTAGGATAGGCAGTGAATGGCAATGTAGGATGGAGAAAAGCACGGCGGGGTGGTCAGCATGGGGAGGTCAGGGAACATGCAGTGGCAATGAACGATAGTTTTCTGAAAAACATCACGGGCTGGTGCGCATTGTATGGGTGTGTGTTACATTACATTCACTTGTATGAGTGAGAAAAACATCGCGGGGTGGTGCGCATTGTGTGGGTGTGTGTTACATTACGTTCACTAGTAGGAGTGAGAAAAACATCACGGGGTGGTGCACATTGTATGGGTGATTGTTACATTACATTCACTAGTAGGAGTGAGAAAAACATCACGGGGTGGTGTGAATCGGATGGTCTGAATTAGGATAGGTAGTGAGTGGCAATGTAGGATGGAGAAAAGCACCGCGGGGTGGTCAGCATGGGGAGGTCAGGGAACATGCAGTGGCAATGTAGGATAGTCTTCTGAAAAACATCGCGGGGTGGTGCGCATTGTATGGGTGTGTGTTACATTACATTCACTAGTAGGAGTGAGAAAAACATCACGGGGTGGTTCGCATTGTATGGGTGTGTGTTACATTACATTCACTAGTAAGAGTAAGAAAAACATTACGAGGTGGTGCGCATTGTATGGGTGTGTGTTACATTACATTCACTAGTAGGAGTGAGAAAAACATCACGGGGTGGTGCGCATTGTATGGGTGTGTGTTACATTACATTCACTAGTAGGAGTGAGAAAAACATCACACGGTGGTGCGCATTGTATGGGTGTGTGTTACATTACATAGACTAGTAGGAGTGAGAAAAACATCACGGGTTGGTGTGAATCAGAGGGTCTGAATTAGGACAGGCAGTGAGTGGCAATGTAGGATGGAGAAAAACACCGCGGTGTGGTCAGCATGGGGAGGTCAGGGAACATGCAGTGGCAATGTAGGATAGTCTTCTGAAAAACATCGCGGGGTATTGCGCATTGTATGGGTGTGTGTTACATTACATTCACTAGTAGGAGTGAGAAAAACATCACGGGGTGGTTCGCATTGTATGGGTGTGTGTTACATTGCATTCACTAGTAAGAGTGAGAAAAACATTACGAGGTGGTGCGCATTGTATGGGTGTGTGTTACATTACATTCACTAGTAGGAGTGAGAAAAACATCACGGGGTGGTGCGCATTGTATGGGTGTGTGTTACATTACATTCACTAGTAGGAGTGAGAAAAACATCACGGGGTGGTGTGAATCGGAGGGTCTGAATTAGTATAGGCAGTGAGTGGCAATGTAGGATGGAGAAAAGCACCGCGGTGTGGTCAGCATGGGGAGGTCAGGGAACATGCAGTGGCAATGTAGGATAGGTTTCTAAAAAATATCGCGGGGTGGTGCGCATTGTATGGGTGTGTGTTACATTACATTCACTAGTAGGAGTGAGAAAAACATCACGGGGTGGTGTGATTCGGAGGGTCTGAATTAGGATAGACAGTGAGTGGCAATGTGGGTTGGAGAAAAGCACCGCGGGGTGGTCAGCATGGGGAGGTCAGGGAACATGCAGTGGCAATGAACGATAATTTTCTGAAAAACATCACGGGCTGGTGCGCATTGTATGGGTGTGTGTTACATTACATTCACTAGTAGGAGTGAGAAAAACATCACGGGGTGGTGTGAATCAGACGGTCTGAATTTGGACAGGCAGTGAGTGGCAATGTAGGATGGAGAAAAGCACCGCGGGGTGGTCAGCATGGGGAGGTCAGGGAACATGCAGTGGCAATGTAGGATAGGTTTCTGAAAAACATCGCGGGGTGGTGCGCATTGTATGGGTGTGTGTTACATTACATTCAATAGTAGGAGTGAGAAAAACATCACGGGGTGGTGTGAATCGGAGGGTCTAAATTAGGATAGGCAGTGAGTGGCAATGTAGGATGGAGAACAGCACCGCGGGGTAGTCAGCATGGGGAGGTCAGGGAACATGCAGTGGCAATGTAGGATAGGTTTCTGAAAAGCATCGCGGGGTGGTGCGCATTGTATGGGTGTGTGTTACATTACATTCACTTGTATGAGTGAGAAAAACATCACGTGGTGGTGCACATTGTATGGGTGTGTGTTACATTACATTCACTAGTAGGAGTGAGAAAAACATCACGGGTTGGTGTGAATCGGATGGTCTGAATTAGGATAGGTAGTGAGTGGCAATGTAGGATGGAGAAAAGCACCGCGGTGTGGTCAGCATGGGGAGGTCAGGGAACATGCAGTGGCAATGTAGGATAGGTTTCTAAAAAATATCGCGGGGTGGTGCGCATTGTATGGGTGTGTGTTACATTACATTCACTAGTAGGAGTGAGAAAAACATCACGGGGTGGTGTGATTCGGAGGGTCTGAATTAGGATAGGCAGTGAGTGGCAATGTAGGATGGAGAAAAGCACGGCGGGGTGGTCAGCATGGGGAGGTCAGGGAATATGCAGTGGCAATGAACGATAGTTTTCTGAAAAACATCACGGTCTGGTGCGCATTGTATGGGTGTGTATTACATTACATTCACTAGTAGGAGTGAGAAAAACATCACGGGGTGGTGTGAATCAGAGGGTCTGAATTAGGACAGGCAGTGAGTGGCAATGTAGGATGGAGAAAAGCACCGCTGGGTGGTCAGCATCGGGAGGTCAGGGAACATGCAGTGGCAATGTAGGATAGGTTTCTGAAAAACATCGCGGGGTGGTGCGCATTGTATGGGTGTCTGTTACATTACATTCACTAGTAGGAGTGAGAAAAACATCACGGGGTGGTGTGAATCGGAGGGTCTGAATTATGATAGGCAGTGAGTGGCAATGTTGGATGGAGAACAGCACCGCGGGGTGGTCAGCATGGGGAGGTCAGGGAACATGCAGTGGCAATGTAGGATAGGTTTCTGAAAAGCATCGCGGGGTGGTGCGCATTGTATGGGTGTGTGTTACATTACATTCACTTGTATGAGTGAGAAAAACATCGCGGGGTGGTGCGCATTGTGTGGGTGTGTGTTACATTACATTCACTAGTAGGAGTGAGAAAAACATCACGGGGTGGTGCACATTGTATGGGTGATTGTTACATTACATTCACTAGTAGGAGTGAGAAAAACATCACGGGGTGGTGTGAATCGGATGGTCTGAATAAGGATAGGTAGTGAGTGGCAATGTAGGATGGAGAAAAGCACCGCGGGGTGGTCAGCATGGGGAGGTCAGGGAACATGCAGTGGCAATGTAGGATAGTCTTCTGAAAAACATCGCGGGGTGGTGCGCATTGTATGGGTGTGTGTTACATTACATTCACTAGTAGGAGTGAGAAAAACATCACGGGGTGGTTCGCATTGTATGGGTGGGTGTTACATTACATTCACTAGTAAGAGTAAGAAAAACATTACGAGGTGGTGCGCATTGTATGGGTGTGTGTTACATTACATTCACTAGTAGGAGTGAGAAAAACATCACGGGGTGGTGCGCATTGTATGGGTGTGTGTTACATTACATTCACTAGTAGGAGTGAGAAAATCATCACGGGGTGGTGTGATTCGGAGGGTCTGAATTAGGATAGGCAGTGAGTGGCAATGTAGGATGGAGAAAAGCACCGCGGTGTGGTCAGCATGGGGAGGTCAGGGAACATGCAGTGGCAATGAACGATAGTTTTCTGAAAAACATCACGGGCTGGTGCGCATTGTATGGGTGTGTGTTACATTACATTCACTAGTAGGAGTGAGAAAAACATCACGGGGTGGTGTGAATCAGAGGGTCTGAATTAGGACAGGCAGTGAGTGGCAATGTAGGATGGAGAAAAGCACCGCGGGGTGATCAGCATGGGGAGGTCAGGGAACATGCAGTGGCAATGTAGGATAGGTTTCTGAAAAACATCGCGGGGTGGTGCGCATTGTATGGGTGTGTGTTACATTACATTCAATAGTAGGAGTGAGAAAAACATCACGGGGTGGTGTGAATCGGAGGGTCTAAATAAGGATAGGCAGTGAGTGGCAATGTAGGATGGAGAACAGCACCGCGGGGTGGTCAGCATGGGGAGGTCAGGGAACATGCAGGGGCAATGTAGGATAGGTTTCTGAAAAGCATCGCGGGGTGGTGCGCATTGTATGGGTGTGTGTTACATTACATTCACTTGTATGAGTGAGAAAAACATCGCGGGGTGGTGCGCATTGTAGGGGTGTGTGTTACATTACATTCACTAGTAGGAGTGAGAAAAACATCACGGGGTGGTGTGAATCGGATGGTCTGAATTAGGATAGGTAGTGAGTGGCAATGTAGCATGGAGAAAAGCACCGCGGGGTGGTCAGCATGGGGAGGTCAGGGAACATGCAGTGGCAATGTAGGATAGTCTTCTGAAAAACATCGCGGGGTGGTGCGCATTGTATGGGTGTGTGTTACATTACATTCACTAGTAGGAGTGAGAAAAACATCGCGGGGTGGTTCGCATTGTATGGGTGTGTGTTACATTACATTCGCTAGTAAGAGTGAGAAAAACATTACGAGGTGGTGCGCATTGTATGGGTGTGCGTTACATTACATTCACTAGTAGGAGTGAGAAAAACATCACGGGGTGGTGTGAATCGGAGGGTCTGATTTAGGATCGGCAGTGAGTGGCAATATAGGATGAAGAAAAGCACCGCGGGGTGGTGAGCATGGGTAGGTCAGGGAACATGCAGTGGCAATGTAGGATAGGTTTCTGAAAAACATCGCGGGGTGGTGCGCATTGTATGGGTGTGTGTTACATTACATTCACTAGTAGGACTTAGAAAAACATCACGGGGTGGTGCGCATTGTATGGGTGTGTGTTACATTACATTCACTAGTAGGAGTGAGAAAAACATCACGGGGTGGTGTGAATCGCAGGGTCTGATTTAGGATAGGCAGTGAGTGGCAATGTCGGATGGAGAAAAACACAGCGGGGTGGTCAGCATGGGGAGGTCAGGGAACATGCAGTGGCAATGTAGGATAGGTTTCTGAAAAACTTTGTGGAGTGGTGCATATTGTATGGGTGTGTGTTACATTACATTCACTAGTAGGAGTGAGAAAAACACTGGTTAGTGCGCATTGTATGGATGTGTGTTACATTACATTCACTAGTAGGCGTGAGAAAAACATCACGGGGTGGTGCGCATTGTATGGGTGTGTGTTACATTACATTCACTAGTAGGAGGGAGAAAAACATCAAGGGGTGGTGTGAATCAGAGGGTCTGAATTAGGATAGGCAGTGAGTGGCATTGTAGGACGGAGAAAAGCCCTACGGTGTCGTCAGCATGGGGAGGTCAGGGAACATGCAGTGGCAATGTAGGAAAGGTTTCTGAAAAACATCGCGGGGTGGTGCGCATTGTATGGGTGTGTGTTACATTACTTTCACTAGTAGGAGTGAGAAAAACATCACGGGGTGGTGTGAATCGGAGGGTCTGAATTAGGATAGGCAGTGAGTGGCAATGTAGGATGGAGAAAAGCACCGCGGGGTGGTCAGCATGGGGACGTCAGGGAACATGCAGTGGCAATGTAGGATAGGTTACTGAAAAACATCGCGGGGTGGTGCGCATTGTATGGGTGTGTGTTACATTACATTCACTAGTAGGAGTGAGAAAAACACGGGTTGGTGCGCATTGTATGGATGTGTGTTACATTACATTCACTAGTAGGAGTGAGAAAAACATCACGGTATGGTGTGAATCGGAGGGTCTGAATTAGGATAGGCAGTGAGTGGCAATGAAGGATGGAGAAAAGCACCCCGGGTCAGTCAGCATGGGGAGGTCAGGGAACATGCAGTGGCAATGTAGGATAGGTTTCTGAAAAACATCGCGGGGTGGTGCGCATTGTATGGGTGTGTGTTACATTACATTCACTAGTAGGAGTGAGAAAAATATCACGTGGTGGTTCGCATTGTATGGGTGTGTGTTACATTACATTCACTAGTAGGAGTGAAAAAAACATCACGGGGTGGTGTGAATCGGAGGTTCTGAATTAGGATAGGCAGTGAGTGGCAATGTAGGATGGAGAAAAGAACCGCGGGGTGGTCACCATGGGGAGGTCAGGGAACATGCAGTGGCAATGTAGGAAAGGTTTCTGAAAAACATCGCGGGGTGGTGCGCATTGTATGGGTGTGTGTTACATTACATTCACTAGTAGGAGTGAGAAAAACATCGCGGGGTGGTGTGAATTGGAGGGTTTGTATTAGGATAGGCATTGAGTGGCAATGTAGGATGGAGAAAAGCACCGCGGGGTGGTCAGCATGGGGAGGTCAGAGAACATGCTGTGGCAATGTAGGATAGGTTTCTGAAAAACATCGCGGGGTGGTGCACATTGTATGGGTGTGTGTTACATAACATTCACTAGTAGGAGTGAGAAAAACATCACGTGGTGGTGTGAATCGGAGGGTCTGATTTGGATAGGCAGTGAGTGGCAATGTCGGATGGAGAAAAGCACCGCGGCTTGGTCAGCATGGGGAGGTCAGGGAACATGCAGTGGCAATGTAGGATAGGTTTCTGAAAAACATCGCGGGGTGGTGTGCATTGTATGGGTGTGTGTTACAATACATTCACTAGTAGGAGTGAGAAAAACATCACGGGTTGGTGCGCATTGTATGGGTGTGTGTTACATTACATTCACTAGTAGGAGTGAGAAATATATCACGGGGTGGTGTGAATCGCAGGGTCTGAATTAGGATAGGCAGTGAGTTGCAATGTCGGATGGAGAAAAGCACCGCGGGGTCGTCAGCGTGGGGAGGTCAGGGAACATGCATTGGCAATGGAGGATAGGTTTCTGAAAAACATCGCGGGGTGGTGCGCATTGTATGGGTGTGTGTTACATTACATTCACTAGTAGGAGTGAGAAAAACATCACGGGGTGGTGCGCATTGTATGGGTGTGTGTTACATTACATTCACTAGTAGGAGTGAGAAAAACATCACGGGGTGGTGTGATTCGCAGGGTCTGAATTAGGATAGGCAGTGAGTGGCAATGTAGGATGGAGAAAAGCACCGCGGTGTGGTCAGCATGGGGAGGTCAGGGAACATGCAATGGCAATGTAGGATAGGTTTCTGAAAAACATCGCAGGGTGGTGCGCATTGTATGGTTGTGTGTTACATTACATTCACTAGTAGGAGTGAGAAAAACATCACGGGGTGGTGCGCATTGTATGGGTGTATGTTACATTACATTCACTAGTAGGAGTGAGAAAAACATCACGCGGTGGTGCGCATTGTATGGGTGTGTGTTACATTACATTCACTAGTAGGAGTGAGAAAAACATCACGGGGTGGTGCACATTGTAGGGGTGTCTGTTACATTACATTCAATAGTAGGAGTGAGAAAAACATCACGGGGTGGTGTGAATCGGATGGTCTGAATTAGGATAGGTAGTGAGTGGCAATGTAGGATGGAGAAAAGCACCGCGGGGTGGTCAGCATGGGGAGGTCAGGGAACATGCAGTGGCAATGTAAGATAGGTTTCTGAAAAACATCGCGGGGTGGTGCGCATTGTATGGGTGTGTGTTACATTACATTCACTAGTAGGAGTGAGAAAAACATCACGGGGTGGTTCGCATTGTATGGGTGTGTGTTACATTACATTCACTAGTAAGACTAAGAAAAACATTACGAGGTGGTGCGCATTGTATGGGTGTGTGTTACATTACATTCACTAGTAGGAGTGAGAAAAACATCACGGGGTGGTGCGCATTGTATGGGTGTGTGTTACATTACATTCACTAGTAGGAGTGAGAAAAACATCACGGGGTGGTGTGAATCGGAGGGTCTGAATTAGTATAGGCAGTGAGTGGCAATGTAGGATGGAGAAAAGCACCACGGTGTGGTCAGCATGGGGAGGTCAGGGAACATGCAGTGGCAATGTAGGATAGGTTTCTAAAAAATATCGCGGGGTGGTGCGCATTGTATGGGTGTGTGTTACATTACATTCACTAGTAGGAGTGAGAAAAACATCACGGGGTGGTGTGAATCAGACGGTCTGAATTAGGACAGGCAGTGAGTGGCAATGTAGGATGGAGAAAAGCACCGCGGGGTGGTCAGCATGGGGAGGTCAGGGAACATGCAGTGGCAATGTAGGATAGGTTTCTGAAAAACATCGCGGGGTGGTGCGCATTGTATGGGTGTGTGTTACATTACATTCAATAGTAGGAGTGAGAAAAACATCACGGGGTGGTGTGAATCGGAGGGTCTAAATTAGGATAGGCAGTGAGTGGCAATGTAGGATGGAGAACAGCACCGCGGGGTAGTCAGCATGGGGAGGTCAGGGAACATGCAGTGGCAATGTAGGATAGGTTTCTGAAAAGCATCGCGGGGTGGTGCGCATTGTATGGGTGTGTGTTACATTACATTCACTTGTATGAGTGAGAAAAACATCGCGGGGTGGTGCGCATTGTGTGGGTGTTTGTTACATTACATTCACTAGTAGGAGTGAGAAAAACATCACGGGGTGGTGCACATTGTATGGGTGTGTGTTACATTACATTCACTAGTAGGAGTGAGAAAAACATCACGGGGTGGTGTGAATCGGATGGTCTGAATTAGGATAGGTAGTGAGTGGCAATGTAGGATGGAGAAAAGCACCGCGGTGTGGTCAGCATGGGGAGGTCAGGGAACATGCAGTGGCAATGTAGGATAGGTTTCTAAAAAATATCGCGGGGTGGTGCGCATTGTATGGGTGTGTGTTACATTACATTCACTAGTAACAGTGAGAAAAACATCACGGGGTGGTGTGATTCGGAGGGTCTGAATTAGGATAGGCAGTGAGTGGTAATGTAGGATGGAGAAAAGCACGGCGGGGTGGTCAGCATGGGGAGGTCAGGGACATGCCGTGGCAATGAACGATAGTTTTCTGAAAAACATCACGGTCTGGTGCGCATTGTATGGGTGTATATTACATTACATTCACTAGTAGGAGTGAGAAAAACATCACGGGGTGGTGTGAATCAGAGGGTCTGAATTAGGACAGGCAGTGAGTGGCAATGTTGGATGGAGAACAGCACCGCGGGGTGGTCAGCATGGGGAGGTCACGGAACATGCAGTGGCAATGTAGGATAGGTTTCTGAAAAGCATCGCGGGGTGGTGTGCATTGTATGGGTGTGTGTTACATTACATTCACTTGTATGAGTGAGAAAAACATCGCGGGGTGGTGCGCATTGTGTGGGTGTGTGTTACATTACATTCACTAGTAGGAGTGAGAAAAACATCACGGGGTGGTGCACATTGTATGGGTGATTGTTACATTACATTCACTAGTAGGAGTGAGAAAAACATCACGGGGTGGTGTGAATCGGATGGTCTGAATTAGGATAGGTAGTGAGTGGCAATGTAGGATGGAGAAAAGCACCGCGGGGTGGTCAGCATGGGGAGGTCAGGGAACATGCAGTGGCAATGTAGGATAGTCTTCTGAAAAACATCGCGGGGTGGTGCGCATTGTATGGGTGTGTGTTACATTACATTCACTAGTAGGAGTGAGAAAAACATCACGGGGTGGTGTGAATCGGAGGGTCTGAATTAGGATAGGCAGTGACTGGGAATGTAGGATGGAGAACAGCACCGCGGGGTGGTCAGCATGGGGAGGTCAGGGAACATGCAGTGGCAATGTAGGATAGGTTTCTGAAAAACATCGCGGGGTGGTGCGCATTGTATGGGTGTGTGTTACATTACATTCACTTGTATGAGTGAGAAAAACATCGTGGGATGGTGCACATTGTGTGGGTGTGTGTTACATTCACTAGTAGGAGTGAGAAAAACATCACGGGGTGGTGCACATTGTATGGGTGTGTGTTACATTACATTCACTAGTAGGAGTGAGAAAAACATCACGGGGTGGTGTGAATCGGATGGTCTGAATTAGGATAGGTAGTGAGTGGCAATGTAGGATGGAGAAAAGCACCGCGGGGTGGTCAGCATGGGGAGGTCAGGGAACATTCAGTGGCAATGTAGGATAGTCTTCTGAAAAACATCGCGGGGTGGTGCGCATTGTATGGGTGTGTGTTACATTACATTCACTAGTAGGAGTGAGAAAAACATCACGGGGTGGTTCGCATTGTATGGGTGTGTGTTACATTACATTCACTAGTAAGAGTGAGAAAAACATTACGAGGTGGTGCGCATTGTATGGGTGTGTGTTACATTACATTCACTAGTAGGAGTGAGAAAAACATCACGGGGTGGTGTGAATCGGAGGGTCTGATTTAGGATCGGCAGTGAGTGGCAATGTAGGATGGAGAAAAGCACCGCGGTGTGGTGAGCATGGGGACGTCAGGGAACATGCAGTGGCAATGTAGGATAGGTTACTGAAAAACATCGCGGGGTGGTGCGCATTGTATGGGTGTGTGTTACATAACATTCACTAGTAGGAGTGAGAAAAACATCACGGGGTGGTGTGAATCGTAGGGTCTGATTTAGGATAGGCAGTGAGTGGCAATGTCCGATGGAGAAAAACACCGCGGAGTGGTCAGCATGGGGAGGTCAGGGAACATGCAGTGGCAATGTAGGATAGGTTTCTTAAAAACCTTGTGGAGTGGTGCGCATTGTATGGGTGTGTGTTACATTACATTCACTAGTAGGATTGAGAAAAACACGGGTTGGTGCGCATTGTATGGATGTGTGTTACATTACATTCACTAGTAGGAGTGAGAAAAACATCACGGTATGGTGTGAATCGGAGGGTCTGAATTAGGATAGGCAGTGAGTGGCAATGTAGGATGGAGAAAAGCACCGAGGGGTGGTCAGCATGGGGAGGTCAGGGAACATGCAGTGGCAATGTAGGATAGGTTTCTGAAAAACATCGCGGTGTGGTGCGCATTGCATGGGTGTGTGTTACATTACATTCACTAGTAGGAGTGAGAAAAATATCACGTGGTGGTTCGCATTGTATGGGTGTGTGTTACATTACATTCACTAGTAGGAGTGAAAAAAACATCACGGGGTGGTGTGAATCGGAGGTTCTGAATTAGGATAGGCAGTGAGTTGCAATGTAGGATGGAGAAAAGCACCGCGGGGTGGTCACCATGGGGAGGTCAGGGAACATGCAGTGGCAATGTAGGAAGGGTTTCTGAAAAACATCGCGGGGTGGTGCGCATTGAATGGGTGTGTGTTACATTACATTCACTAGTAGGAGTGAGAAAAACATCGCGGGGTGGTGTGAATTGGAGGGTTTGAATTAGGATAGGCATTGAGTGGCAATGTAGGATGGAGAAAAGCACCGCGGGGTGGTCAGCATGGGGACTTCAGGGAACATGCTGTGGCAATGTATGATAGGTTTCTGAAAAACATCGCGGGGTGGTGCACATTGTATGGGTGTGTTTTACATAACATTGACTAGTAGGAGTGAGAAAAACCTCACGGGGTGGTGTGAATCGGAGGGTCTGATTTAGGATAGGCAGTGAGTGGCAATGTCGGATGGAGAAAAGCACCGCGGCTTGGTCAGCATGGGGAGGTCAGGGAACATGCAGTGGCAATGTAGGATAGGTTTCTGAAAAACATTGCGGGGTGGTGCGCATTGTATGGGTGTGTGTTACATTAAATTCACTAGTAGGAGTGAGAAAAACATCACGGGTTGGTGCGCATTGTATGGGTGTGTGTTACATTACATTCACTAGTAGGAGTGAGAAATATATCACGGGGTGGTGTGAATCGCAGGGTCTGAATTAGGATAGGCAGTGAGTGGCAATGTCGGATGGAGAAAAGCACCGCGGGGTCGTCAGCGTGGGGAGGTCAAGGAACATGCATTGGCAATGGAGGATAGGTTTCTGAAAAACATCGCGGGGTGGTGCGCATTGTATGGGTGTGTGTTACATTACATTCACTAGTAGGAGTGAGAAAAACATCACGGGGTGGTGCGCATTGTATGGGTGTGTGTTACATTACATTCACTAGTAGGAGTGAGAAAAACATCACGGGGTGGTGTGATTCGCAGGGTCTGAATTAGGATAGGCAGTGAGTGGCAATGTAAGATGGAGAAAAGCACCGCGGTGTGGTCAGCATGGGGAGGTCAGGGAACATGCAGTGGCAATGTAGGATAGGTTTCTTAAAAACCTTGTGGAGTGGTGCGCATTGTATGGGTGTGTGTTACATTACATTCACTAGTAGGATTGAGAAAAACACGGGTTGGTGCGCATTGTATGGATGTGTGTTACATTACATTCACTAGTAGGAGTGAGAAAAACATCACGGTATGGTGTGAATCGGAGGGTCTGAATTAGGATAGGCAGTGAGTGGCAATGTAGGATGGAGAAAAGCACCGAGGGGTGGTCAGCATGGGGAGGTCAGGGAACATGCAGTGGCAATGTAGGATAGGTTTCTGAAAAACATCGCGGTGTGGTGCGCATTGCATGGGTGTGTGTTACATTACATTCACTAGTAGGAGTGAGAAAAATATCACGTGGTGGTTCGCATTGTATGGGTGTGTGTTACATTACATTCACTAGTAGGAGTGAAAAAAACATCACGGGGTGGTGTGAATCGGAGGTTCTGATTTAGGATAGTCAGTGAGTGGCAATGTAGGATGCAGAAAAGCACCGCGGGGTGGTCACCATGGGGAGGTCAGGGAACATGCAGTCGCAATGTAGGAAAGGTTTCTGAAAAACATCGCGGGGTGGTGCGCATTGTATGGGTGTGTGTTACATTACATTCACTAGTAGGAGTGAGAAATATATCACGGGGTGGTGTGAATCGCAGGGTCTGAATTAGGATAGGCAGTGAGTGGCAATGAAGGATGGAGAAAAGCACCCCGGGTCCGTCAGCATGGGGAGGTCAGGGAACATGCAGTGGCAATGTAGGATAGGTTTCTGAAAAACATCGCGGGGTGGTGCGCATTGTATGGGTGTGTGTTACATTACATTCACTAGTAGGAGTGAGAAAAATATCACGTGGTGGTTCGCATTGTATGGGTGTGTGTTACATTACATTCACTAGTAGGAGTGAAAAAAACATCACGGGGTGGTGTGAATCGGAGGTTCTGAATTAGGATAGGCAGTGAGTTGCAATGTAGGATGGAGAAAAGCACCGCGGGGTGGTCACCATGGGGAGGTCAGGGAACATGCAGTGGCAATGTAGGAAGGGTTTCTGAAAAACATCGCGGGGTGGTGCGCATTGAATGGGTGTGTGTTACATTACATTCACTAGTAGGAGTGAGAAAAACATCGCGGGGTGGTGTGAATTGGAGGGTTTGAATTAGGATAGGCATTGAGTGGCAATGTAGGATGGAGAAAAGCACCGCGGGGTGGTCAGCATGGGGACTTCAGGGAACATGCTGTGGCAATGTAGGATAGGTTTCTGAAAAACATCGCGGGGTGGTGCACATTGTATGGGTGTGTGTTACATAACATTGACTAGTAGGAGTGAGAAAAACATCACGGGGTGGTGTGAATCGGAGGGTCTGATTTAGGATAGGCAGTGAGTGGCAATGTCGGATGGAGAAAAGCACCGCGGCTTGGTCAGCATGGGGAGGTCAGGGAACATGCAGTGGCAATGTAGGATAGGTTTCTGAAAAACATTGCGGGGTGGTGCGCATTGTATGGGTGTGTGTTACATTACATTCACTAGTAGGAGTGAGAAAAACATCACGGGTTGGTGCGCATTGTATGGGTGTGTGTTACATTACATTCACTAGTAGGAGTGAGAAATATATCACGGGGTGGTGTGAATCGCAGGGTCTGAATTAGGATAGGCAGTGAGTGGCAATGTCGGATGGAGAAAAGCACCGCGGGGTCGTCAGCGTGGGGAGGTCAAGGAACATGCATTGGCAATGGAGGATAGGTTTCTGAAAAACATCGCGGGGTGGTGCGCATTGTATGGGTGTGTGTTACATTACATTCACTAGTAGGAGTGAGAAAAACATCACGGGGTGGTGCGCATTGTATGGGTGTGTGTTACATTACATTCACTAGTAGGAGTGAGAAAAACATCACGGGGTGGTGTGATTCGCAGGGTCTGAATTAGGATAGGCAGTGAGTGGCAATGTAAGATGGAGAAAAGCACCGCGGTGTGGTCAGCATGGGGAGGTCAGGGAACATGCAATGGCAATGTAGGATAGGTTTCTGAAAAACATCGCTGTGTGGTGCGCATTGTATGGTTGTGTGTTACATTACATTCACTAGTAGGAGTGAGAAAAACATCACGGGTTGGTGTGCATTGTATGGGTGTGTGTTACATTACATTCACTAGTAGGAGTGAGAAAAACATCACGGGGTGGTGTGAATCGCAGGGTCTGAATTAGGATAGGCAGTGAGTGGCAATGTAGGATGGAGAAAAGCACCACGGGCTGGTCAGAATGGGGAGGTAATGGAACATGCAGTGGCAATGTAGGATAGGTTTCTGAAATACATCGCGGGGTGGTGCGCATTGTATGGGTGTGTGTTACATTACATTCACTAGTAGGAGTGAGAAAAACATCACAGGGTGGTGCGCATTGTATGGGTGTGTGTTACATTACATTCACTAGTAGGAGTGAGAAAAACATCACGCGGTGGTGCGCATTGTATGGGTGTGTGTTACATTACATTCACTAGTAGGAGTGAGAAAAACATCACGGGGTGGTGTGAATCGGAGTGTCTGCATTAGTATAATCAGTGAGTGGCAATGTAGGATGGAGAAAAGCACCGCAGTGTGGTCAGCATGGGGAGGTCAGGGAACATGCAGTGGCAATGTAGGATAGGTTTCTAAAAAATATCGCGGGGTGGTGCGCATTGTATGTGTGTGTGTTACATTACATTCACTAGTAGGAGTGAGAAAAACATCACGGGGTGGTGTGATTCGGAGGGTCTGAATTAGGATAGGCAGTGAGTGGCAATGTAGGATGGAGAAAAGCACCGCGGGGTGGTCAGCATGGGGAGGTCAGGGAACATGCAGTGGCAATGAACGATAGTTTTCTGAAAAACATCACGGGCTGGTGCGCATTGTATGGGTGTGTGTTACATTACATTCACTAGTAGGAGTGAGAAAAACATCACAGGGTGGTGTGAATCAGAGGGTCTGAATTAGGACAGGCAGTGAGTGGCAATGTAGGATGGAGAAAAGCACCGCGGGGTGGTCAGCATGGGGAGGTCAGGGAACATGCAGTGGCAATGTAGGATAGGTTTCTGAAAAACATCGCGGGGTGGTGCGCATTGTATGGGTGTGTGTTACATTACATTCACTAGTAGGAGTGAGAAAAACATCACGGGGTGGTGTGAATCGGAGGGTCTGAATTAGGATAGGCAGTGAGTGGGAATGTAGGATGGAGAACAGCACCGCGGGGTGGTCAGCATGGGGAGGTCAGGGAACATGCAGTGGCAATGTAGGATAGGTTTCTGAAAAACATCGCGGGGTGGTGCGCATTGTATGGGTGTGTGTTACATTACATTCACTTGTATGAGTGAGAAAAACATCGCGGGATGGTGCGCATTGTGTGGGTGTGTGTTACATTCACTAGTAGGAGTGAGAAAAACATCACGGGGTGGTGCACATTGTATGGGTGTTTGTTACATTACATTCACTAGTAGGAGTGAGAAAAACATCACGGGGTGGTGTGAATCGGATGGTCTGAATTAGGATAGGTAGTGAGTGGCAATGTAGGATGGAGAAAAGCACCGCGGGGTGGTCAGCATGGGGAGGTCAGGGAACATGCAGTGGCAATGTAGGATAGTCTTCTGAAAAACATCGCGGGGTGGTGCGCATTGTATGGGTGTGTGTTACATTACATTCACTAGTAGGAGTGAGAAAAACATCACGGGGTGGTTCGCATTGTATGGGTGTGTGTTACATTACATTCACTAGTAAGAGTGAGAAAAACATTACGAGGTGGTGCGCATTGTATGGGTGTGTGTTACATTACATTCACTAGTAGGAGTGAGAAAAACATCACGGGGTGGTGTGAATCGGAGGGTCTGATTTAGGATCGGCAGTGAGTGGCAATGTAGGATGGAGAAAAGCACCGCGGTGTGGTGAGCATGGGGACGTCAGGGAACATGCAGTGGCAATGTAGGATAGGTTACTGAAAAACATCGCGGGGTGGTGCGCATTGTATGGGTGTGTGTTACATAACATTCACTAGTAGGAGTGAGAAAAACATCACGGGGTGGTGTGAATCGTAGGGTCTGATTTAGGATAGGCAGTGAGTGGCAATGTCCGATGGAGAAAAACACCGCGGGGTGGTCAGCATGGGGAGGTCAGGGAACATGCAGTGGCAATGTAGGATAGGTTTCTGAAAAACCTTGTGGAGTGGTGCGCATTGTATGGGTGTGTGTTACATTACATTCACTAGTAGGAGTGAGAAAAACACGGGTTGGTGCGCATTGTATGGATGTGTGTTACATTACATTCACTAGTAGGAGTGAGAAAAACATCACGGTATGGTGTGAATCGGAGGGTCTGAATTAGGATAGGCAGTGAGTGGCAATGTAGGATGGAGAAAAGCACCGAGGGGTGGTCAGCATGGGGAGGTCAGGGAACATGCAGTGGCAATGTAGGATAGGTTTCTGAAAAACATCGCGGTGTGGTGCGCATTGCATGGGTGTGTGTTACATTACATTCACTAGTAGGAGTGAGAAAAATATCACGTGGTGGTTCGCATTGTATGTGTGTGTGTTACATTACATTCACTAGTAGGAGTGAAAAAAACATCACGGGGTGGTGTGAATCGGAGGTTCTGATTTAGGATAGTCAGTGAGTGGCAATGTAGGATGGAGAAAAGCACCGCGGGGTGGTCACCATGGGGAGGTCAGGGAACATGCAGTCGCAATGTAGGAAAGGTTTCTGAAAAACATCGCGGGGTGGTGCGCATTGTATGGGTGTGTGTTACGTTACATTCACTAGTAGGAGTGAGAAATATATCACGGGGTGGTGTGAATCGCAGGGTCTGAATTAGGATAGGCAGTGAGTGGCAATGAAGGATGGAGAAAAGCACCCCGGGTCCGTCAGCATGGGGAGGTCAGGGAACATGCAGTGGCAATGTAGGATAGGTTTCTGAAAAACATCGCGGGGTGGTGCGCATTGAATGGGTGTGTGTTACATTACATTCACTAGTAGGAGTGAGAAAAATATCACGTGGTGGTTCGCATTGTATGGGTGTGTGTTACATTACATTCACTAGTAGGAGTGAAAAAAACATCACGGGGTGGTGTGAATCGGAGGTTCTGAATTAGGATAGGCAGTGAGTTGCAATGTAGGATGGAGAAAAGCACCACGGGGTGGTCACCATGGGGAGGTCAGGGAACATGCAGTGGCAATGTAGGAAAGGTTTCTGAATAACATCGCGGGGTGGTGCGCATTGAATGGGTGTGTGTTACATTACATTCACTAGTAGGAATGAGAAAAACATCGCGGGGTGGTGTGAATTGGAGGGTTTGAATTAGGATAGGCATTGAGTGGCAATGTAGGATGGAGAAAAGCACCGCGGGGTGGTCAGCATGGGGACTTCAGGGAACATGCTGTGGCAATGTAGGATAGGTTTCTGAAAAACATCGCGGGGTGGTGCACATTGTATGGGTTTGTGTTACATAACATTGACTAGTAGGAGTGAGAAAAACATCACGGGGTGGTGTGAATCGGAGGGTCTGATTTAGGATAGGCAGTGAGTGGCAATGTCGGATGGAGAAAAGCACCGCGGCTTGGTCAGCATGGGGAGGTCAGGGAACATGCAGTGGCAATGTAGGATAGGTTTCTGAAAAACATTGCGGGGTGGTGCGCATTGTATGGGTGTGTGTTACATTACATTCACTAGTAGGAGTGAGAAAAACATCACGGGGTGGTTCGCATTGTATGGGTGTGTATTACATTACATTCACTAGTAGGAGTGAGAAATATATCACGGGGTGGTGTGAATCGCAGGGTCTGAATTAGGATAGGCAGTGAGTGGCAATGTCGGATGGAGAAAAGACCTGCGGGGTCGTCAGCGTGGGGAGGTCAGGGAACATGCATTGGCAATGGAGGATAGGTTTCTGAAAAACATCGCGGGGTGGTGCGCATTGTATGGGTGTGTGTTACATTACATTCACTAGTAGGAGTGAGAAAAACATCACGGGGTGGTGCGCATTGTATGGGTGTGTGTTACATTACATTCACTAGTAGGAGTGAGAAAAACATCACGGGGTGGTGTGATTCGCAGGGTCTGAATTAGGATAGGCAGTGAGTGGCAATGTAAGATGGAGAAAAGCACCGCGGTGTGGTCAGCATGGGGAGGTCAGGGAACATGCAATGGCAATGTAGGATAGGTTTCTGAAAAACATCGCTGTGTGGTGCGCATTGTATGGTTGTGTGTTACATTACATTCACTAGTAGGAGTGAGAAAAACATCACGGGGTGGTGCGCATTGTATGGGTGTGTGTTATATTACATTCACTAGTAGGAGTGAGAAAAACATCACGGGGTGGTGTGAATCGCAGGGTCTGAATTAGGATAGGCAGTGAGTGGCAATGTAGGATGGAGAAAAGCACCACGGGCTGGTCAGAATGGGGAGGTAATGGAACATGCAGTGGCAATGTAGGATAGGTTTCTGAAATACATCGCGGGGTGGTGCGCATTGTATGGGTGTGTGTTACATTACATTCACTAGTAGGAGTGAGAAAAACATCACGGGGTGGTGCGCATTGTATGGGTGTGTGTTACATTACATTCACTAGTAGGAGTGAGAAAAACATCACGCGGTGGTGCGCATTGTATGGGTGTGTGTTACATTACATTCACTAGTAGGAGTGAGAAAAACATCACGGGGTGGTGTGAATCGGAGGGTCTGAATTAGTATAGGCAGTGAGTGGCAATGTAGGATGGAGAAAAGCACCGCAGTGTGGTCAGCATGGGGAGGTCAGGGAACATGCAGTGGCAATGTAGGATAGGTTTCTAAAAAATATCGCGGGGTGGTGCGCATTGTATGGGTGTGTGTTACATTACATTCACTAGTAGGAGTGAGAAAAACATCACGAGGTGGTGTGATTCGGAGGGTCTGAATTAGGATAGGCAGTGAGTGGCAATGTAGGATGGAGAAAAGCACCGCGGGGTGGTCAGCATGGGGAGGTCAGGGAACATGCAGTGGCAATGAACGATAGTTTTCTGAAAAACATCACGGGCTGGTGCGCATTGTATGGGTGTGTGTTACATTACATTCACTAGTAGGAGTGAGAAAAACATCACAGGGTGGTGTGAATTAGAGGGTCTGATTTAGGACAGGCAGTGAGTGGCAATGTAGGATGGAGAAAAGCACCGCGGGGTGGTCAGCATGGGGAGGTCAGGGAACATGCAGTGGCAATGTAGGATAGGTTTCTGAAAAACATCGCGGGGTGGTGCGCATTGTATGGGTGTGTGTTACATTACATTCACTTGTATGAGTGAGAAAAACATCGCGGGATGGTGCGCATTGTGTGGGTGTGTGTTACATTACATTCACTAGTAGGAGTGAGAAAAACATCACGGGGTGGTGCGCATTGTATGGGTGTGTGTTACATTACATTCACTAGTAGGAGTGAGAAAAACATCACGGGGTGGTGTGAATCGGAGTGTCTGAATTAGGATAGGCAGTGAGTGGCAATGTAGGATGGAGAAAAGCACCGCGGGGTGGTCAGCATGGGGAGGTCAGGGAACATGCAGTGGCAATGTAGGATAGGTTTCTGAAAAACATCGCGGGGTGGTGCGCATTGTATGGGTGTGTGTTAAATTACATTCACTAGTAGGAGTGAGAAAAACATCACGGGGTGGTGTGAATCGGAGGGTCTGAATTAGGATAGGCAGTGAGTGGCAATGTAGGATGGAGAAAAGCACTGAGGGGTGGTCAGCATGGGCAGGACAGAGAACATGCAGTGGCAATGTAGGATAGGTTTCTGAAAAACATTGCGGGGTCGTGTGCATTGTATGGGTGTGTGTTACATTACATTCACAAGTAGGAGTGAGAAAAACATCACGGGGTGGTGCGCATTGTAATGGTGTGTGTTACATTACATTCACTAGTAGGAGTGAGAAAAACATCACGGGGTGGTGTGCATTGTATGGGTGTGTCTTACATTACATTCACTAGTAGGAGTGAGAAAAATATCACGGGGTGGTGCACATTGTATGGGTGTGTGTTACATTACATTCACTAGTAGGAGTGAGAAAAACATCACGGGGTGGTGTGAATCGGATGGTCTGAATTAGGATAGGTAGTGAGTGGCAATGTAGGATGGAGAAAAGCACCGCGGGGTGGTCAGCATGGGGATTTCAGGGAACATGCAGTGGCAATGTAGGATAGTCTTCTGAAACACATCGCGGGGAGGTGCGCATTGTATGGGTGTGTGTTACATTACATTCACTAGTAGGAGTGAGAAAAACATCACGGGGTGGTTCGCATTGTATGGGTGTGTGTTACATTACATTCACTAGTAAGAGTGAGAAAAACATTACGAGGTGGTGCGCATTGTATGGGTGTGTGTTACATTACATTCACTAGTAGGAGTGAGTAAAACATCACGGGGTGGTGTGAATCGGAGGGTCTGATTTAGAATCGGCAGTGAGTGGCAATATAGGATAAAGAAAAGCACCGCGGGGTGGTGAGCATGGGTATGTCAGGGAACATGCAGTGGCAATGTAGGATAGGTTTCTGAAAAACATCGCGGGGTGGTGCGCATTGTATGGGTGTGTGTTACATTACATTCACTTGTAGGACTGAGAAAAACACGGGGTGGTGCGCATTGTATGGGTTTGTGTTACATTACATTCACTAGTAGGAGGGAGAAAAACATCACGGGGTGGTTTGAATCGGAGGGTGTGAATTAGGATACGCATTGAGTGGCAATGTAGGATGGAGAAAAGCACCGCGGGGTGGTCAGCATGGCAGGTCACGGAACATGCAGTGGCAAGGTAGGATAGGTTTCTGAAAAACATCGCGAGGTGGTGCGCATTGTATGGGTGTGTGTTACATTACATTCACTAGTAAGAGTGAGAAAAATATCACGTGGTGGTTCACATTGTATGGGTGTGTGTTACATTACATTCACTAGTAGGAGTGAAAAAAACATCACGGGGTGGTGTGAATCGGAGGGTCTGAATTAGGATAGGCAGTGAGTGGCAATGTAGGATGGAGAAAAGCACCGTGGGGTGGTCACCATGGGGAGGTCATGGAACATGCAGTGGCAATGTAGGAAAGGTTTCTGAAAAACATCGCGGGGTGGTGCGCATTGTATGGGTGTGTGTTACATTACTTTCACTAGTAGGAGTGAGAAAAACATCACGGTGTGGTGTGCATCGGAGGGTCTGAATTAGGATAGGCAGTGAGTGGCAATGTAGGATGGAGAAAAGCACCGCGGGGTGGTCAGCATTGGGAGGTCAGGGAACATGCATTGGCAATGTAGGATAGGTTTCTGAAAAACATAGTGGGGTGGTGCGCATTGTATGGGTGTGTGTTACATAACATTCACTAGTAGGAGTGAGAACAACATCACGGGGTGGTGTGAATCGTAGGGCCTGATTTAGGATAGGCAGTGAGTGGCAATGTCGGATGGAGAAAAACACCGCGGGGTGGTCAGCATGGGGAGGTCAGGGAACATGCAGTGGCAATGTAGGATAGGTTTCTGAAAAACCTTGTGGAGTGGTGCGCATTGTATGGGTGTGTGTTACATTACATTCACTAGTAGGAGTGAGAAAAACACGGGTTGGTGCACATTGTATGGATGTGTGTTACATTACATTCACTAGTAGGAGTGAGAAAAACATCACGGTATGGAGTGAATCGGAGGGTCTGAATTAGGATAGGCAGTGAGTGGCAATGTAGGATGGAGAAAAGCACCGAGGGGGGGTCAGCATGGGGAGGTCAGGGAACATTCAGTGGCAATGTAGGATAGGTTTCTGAAAAACATCGCGGGGTGGTGCGCATTGTATGGGTGTGTGTTACATTACTTTCACTAGTAGGAGTGAGAAATACATCACGGGGTGGTGTGCATCGGAGGGTCTGAATTAGGATAGGCAGTGAGTGGCAATGTAGGATGGAGAAAAGCACCGCGGGGTGGTCAGCATGGGGACGTCAGGTAACATGCAGTGGCAATGTAGGATAGGTTACTGAAAAACATCGCGGGGTGGTGCGCATTGTATGGGTGTGTGTTACATAACATTCACTAGTAGGAGTGAGAACAACATCACGGGGTGGTGTGAATCGTAGGGTCTGATTTAGGATAGGCAGTGAGTGGCAATGTCGGATGGAGAAAAACACCGCGGGGTGGTCAGCATGCGGAGGTCAGGGAACATGCAGTGGCAATGTAGGATAGGTTTCTGAAAAACATTGTGGAGTGGTGCGCATTGTATGGGTGTGTGTTACATTACATTCACTAGTAGGAGTGAGAAAAACACGGGTTGGTGCACATTGTATGGATGTGTGTTACATTACATTCACTAGTAGGAGTGAGAAAAACATCACGGTATGGAGTGAATCGGAGGGTCTGAATTAGGATAGGCAGTGATTGGCAATGTAGGATGGAGAAAAGCACCGAGGGGGGGTCAGCATGGGGAGGTCAGGGAACATGCAGTGGCAATGTAGGATAGGTTTCTGAAAAACATCGCGGGGTGGTGCGCATTGTATGGGTGTGTGTTACATTACATTCACTAGTAGGAGTGAGAAAAATATCACGTGGTGGTTCGCATTGTATGGGTGTGTGTTACATTACATTCACTAGTAGGAGTGAGCAAAACATCACGGGGTGGTGTGAATCGGAGGGTCTGAATTAGGATAGGCAGTGAGTGGCAATGTAGGATGGAGAAAAGCACCGCGTGGTGGTCACCATGGGGAGGTCAGGGAACATGCAGTGGCAATGTAGGAAAGGTTTCTGAAAAACATCGCGGGGTGGTGCGCATTGTATGGGTGTGTGTTACATTACATTAACTAGTAGGAGTGAGAAAAACATCGCGGGGTGGTGTGAATTGGAGGGTTTGAATAAGGATAGGCATTGAGTGGCAAAGTAGGATGGAGAAAAGCACCGCGGGGTGGTCAGCATGGGGACGTCAGGGAACATGCTGTGGCAATGTAGGATAGGTTTCTGAAAAACATCGCGGGGTGGTGCACATTGTATGGGTGTGTGTTACATAACATTCACTAGTAGGAGTGAGAAAAACATCACGGGGTGGTGTGCATCGGAGGGTCTGATTTAGGATAGGCAGTGAGTGGCAATATCGGATGGAGAAAAGCACCGCGGGGTGGTCAGCATGGGGAGGTCAGGGAACATGCAGTGGCAATGTAGGATAGGTTTGTGAAAAACATCGCAGGGTGGTGCGCATTGTATGGGTGTGTGTTACATTACATTCACTAGTAGGAGTGAGAAAAACATCACGGGGTGGTGCGCATTGTATGGGTGTGTGTTACATTACATTCACTAGTAGGAGTGAGAAAAATATCACGTGGTGGTTCGCATTGTATAGGTGTGTGTTACATTACATTCACTAGTAGGAGTGAAAAAAACATCACGGGGTGGTGTGAATCGGAGGGTCTGAATTAGGATAGGCAGTGAGTGGCAATGTAGGATGGAGAAAAGCACCGTGGGGTGGTCACCATGGGGAGGTCATGGAACATGCATTGGCAATGTAGGATAGGTTTCTGAAAAACATCGCGGGGTGGTGCGCATTTTATGGGTGTGTGTTACATTACATTCACTAGTAGGAATGAGAAAAACATCACGGTGTGGTGCGCATTGTATGGGTGTGTGTTACATTACATTCACTAGTAGGAGTGAGAAAAACATCACGCGGTGGTGCGCATTGTATGGGTGTGTGTTACATTACATTCACTAGTAGGAGTGAGAAACACATCACGGGGTGGTGTGAATCGGAGGGTCTGAATTAGTATAGGCAGTGAATGGCAATGTCGGATGGAGAAAAGCACCGCGGGCTGGTCATCATGGGGAGGTCAGGGAACATGCATTGGCAATGTAGGATAGGTTTCTGAAAAACATCGCGGGGTGATGCGCATTGTATGGGTGTGTGTTACATTACATTCACTAGTAGGAGTGAGAAAAACATCACGGGGTGGTGTGAATCGGAGGATCTGAATTAGAATAGGCAGTGAGTGGCAATGTAGGATGGAGAAAAGCACCGCGGGGTGGTCAGCATGGGGAGGTCAGGGAACATGCAGTGGCAATGTAGGATAGGCTTCTGAAAAACATCGCGGGGTGGTGCGCATTGTATGGGTGTGTGTTACATTACATTCACTAGTAGGAGTGAGAAAAACATCATGGGGTGGTGCGCATTGTATGGGTGTGTGTTAGATTACATTCACTATTAGGAGTGAGAAAAACATCACGGGGTGGTGTGAATCGGAGGGTCTGAATTAAGATAGGCATTGAGTGGCAATGTAGGATGGAGAAAAGCACCGCGGGGTGGTCAGCATAGGGACGTCAGGGAACATGAAGTGGCAATGTAGGATAGGTTTCTGAAAAACATCGCGGGGTTGTGCACATTGTATGGGTGTGTGTTACATAACATTCACTAGTAGGAGTGAGAAAAACATCACGGGGAGGTGTGAATCGGAGGGTCTGATTTAGGATAGGCAGTGAGTGGCAATGTCGGATGGAGAAAAGCACCGCGGGGTGGTCAGCGTAGGGAGGTCAGGGAACAGGCACTGGCAATGGAGGATAGGTTTCTGAAAAACATCGCGGGGTGGTGCGCATTGTATGGGTGTGTGTTACATTACATTCACTTGTAGGAGTGAGAAAAACATCACGGGGTGGTGCGCATTGTATGGGTGTGTGTTACATTACATTCACTAGTAGGAGTGAGAAAAACATCACGGGGTGGTGTGAATCGCAGGGTCTCAATTAGGATAGGCAGTGAGTGGCAATGTAGGATGGAGAAAAGCACCGCGGGGTGGTCAGCATGGGGAGGTCAGGGAACATGCAATGGCAATGTAGGATAGGTTTCTGAAAAACATCGCGGGGTGGTGCGCATTGTATGTTTGTGTGTTACATTACATTCACTAATAGGGGTGAGAAAAACATCACGGTGTGGTGCGCATTGTATGGGTGTGTGTTACATTACATTCACTAGTAGGAGTGAGAAAAATATCACGGGGTGGTGTGAATCGCAGGGTCTGAATTAGGATAGGCAGTGAGTGGCAATGTAGGATGGAGAAAAGCACCGCGGGCTGGTCAGAATGGGGAGGTAATGGAACATGCAGTGGCAATGTAGGATAGGTTTCTGAAATACATCGCGGGGTGGTGCGCATTGTATGGGTGTGTGTTACATTACATTCACTAGCAGGAGTGAGAAAAACATCACGGGGTGGTGCGCATTGTATGGGTGTGTGTTACATTACATTCACTAGTAGGAGTGAGAAAAGCATCACACGGTGGTGCGCATTGTATGGGTGTGTGTTACATTACATTCACTAGCAGGATTGAGCAAAACATCACGGGGTGGTGTGATTCGGAGGGTCTGAATTAGGATAGGCAGTGAGTGGCAATGTAGGATGGAGAAAAGCACCGCGGGGTGGTCAGCATGGGGAGTTCCGGGAACATGCAGTGGCAATGAACGATAGTTTTCTGAAAAACATCACGGGCTGGTGCGCATTGTATGGGTGTGTGTTACATTACATTCACTAGTAGGAGTGAGAAAAACATCACGGGGTGGTGTGAATCAGAGGGTCTGAATTAGGACAGGCAGTGAGTGGCATTGTAGGATGGAGAAAAGCACCGCGGGGTGGTCAGCATGGGCAGGTCAGGGAACATGCAGTGGCAATGTAGGATAGGTTTATGAAAAACATCGCGGGGTGGTGCGCATTGTATGGGTGTGTGTTACATTACATTCACTAGTAGGAGTGAGAAAAACATCACGGGGTGTTGTGAATCAGAGGGTCTGAATTAGAAGAGGCAGTGAGTGGCAATGTAGGATGGAGAAAAGCACCGCGGGGTGGTCAGCATGGGGAGGTCAGGGAACATGCAGTGGCAATGTAGGATAGGTTTCTGAAAAACATCACGGGGTGGTGCGCATTGTATGGGTGTGTGTTACATTACATTCACTAGTAGGAGTGAGAAAAACATCACGGGGTGGTGTGAATCGGAGGGTCTGATTTAGGATAGGCAGGGAGTGGCAATGTCGGATGGAGAAAAGCACCGCGGGGTGGTCATCATGGGGAGGTCAGGGAACATGCATTGGCAATGTAGGATAGGTTTCTGAAAAACATCGCGGGGTGATGCGCATTGTATGGGTGTGTGTTACATTACATTCACTAGTAGGAGTGAGAAAAACATCACGGGGTGGTTCGCATTGTATAGGTGTGTGTTACATTACATTCACTAGTAGGAGTGTGCAAAACATCACGGGGTGGTGTGAATCTGAGGGTCTGAATTAGGATAGGCAGTGAGTGGCAATGTAGGATGGAGAAAAGCACCGCGGTGTGGTCAGCATGGGGAGGTCAGGGAACATGCAGAGGCAATGTAGGATAGGTTTCTGAAAAACATCGCGGGGTGGTGCGCATTGTATGCGTGTGTGTTACATTACATTCACTAGTAGGAGTGAGAAAAACATCACGGGGTGGTGTGAATCGGAGGGTCTGAATTAGAATAGGCAGTGAGTGGCAATGTAGGATGGAGAAAAGCACCGCGGGGTGGTCAGCATGGGGAGGTCAGGGAACATGCAGTGGCAATGTAGGATAGGCTTCTGAAAATCATCGCGGGGTGGTGCGCATTGTATGGGTGTGTGTTACATTACATTCACTAGTAGGAGTGAGAAAAACATCATGGGATTGTGCGCATTGTATGGGTGTGTGTTACATTACATTCACTAGTAGGAGTGAGAAAAACATCACGGCGTGGTGTGAATCGGAGGGTCTGAATTAGGATAGGCAGTGAGTGGCAATGTAGGATGGAGAAAAGCACCGCGGGGTGGTCAGCATAGGGACGTCAGGGAACATGCAGTGGCAATGTAGGATAGGTTTCTGAAAAACATCGCGGGGTTGTGCACATTGTATGGGTGTGTGTTACATAACATTCAGTAGTAGGGGTGAGAAAAACATCACGGGGAGGTGTGAATCGGAGGGTCTGATTTAGGATAGGCAGTGAGTGGCAATGTCGGATGGGGAAAAGCACCGCGGGGTTGTCAGCGTGGGGAGGTCAGGGAAAATGCATTGGCATGGAGTATAGGTTTCTGAAAAACATCGCGGGGTGGTGCGCATTGTATGGCTGTGTGTTACATTACATTCCCTAGTAGGAGTGAGAAAAACATCACGGGGTGGTGCGAATTGTATGGGTGTGTTACATTACATTCACTAGTAGGAGTGAGAAAAACATCACGGGGTGGTGTGAATCGCAGGGTCTGAATTAGGATAGGCAGTGAGTGGCAATGTAGGATGGAGAAAAGCACTGCGGGGTGGTCAGCATGGGGAGGTCAGGGAACATGCAATGGCAAAGTAGGATAGGTTTCTGAAAAACATCGCGGGGTGGTGCGCATTGTATGGTTGTGTGTTACATTACATTCACTAGTAGGAGTGAGAAAAACATCACGGGGTGGTGCGCATTGTATGGGTGTGTGTTACATTACATTCACTAGTAGGAGTGAGAAAAACATCACGGGGTGGTGTGAATCGCAGGGTCTGAATTATCATAGGCAGTGAGTGGCAATGTAGGATGGAGAAAAGCACCGCGGGGTGGTCAGCATGGGGAGGTCAGGGAACATGCAGTGGCAATGTAGGATAGGCTTCTGAAAATCATCGCGGGGTGGTGCGCATTGTATGGGTGTGTGTTACATTACATTCACTAGTAGGAGTGAGAAAAACATCATGGGATTGTGCGCATTGTATGGGTGTGTGTTACATTACATTCACTATTAGGAGTGAGAAAAACATAATGGCGTGGTGTGAATCGGAGGGTCTGAATTAGGATAGGCAGTGAGTGGCAATGTAGGATGGAGAAAAGCACCGCGGGGTGGTCAGCATAGGGACGTCAGGGAACATGCAGTGGCAATGTAGGATAGGTTTCTGAAAAACATCGCGGGGTTGTGCACACTGTATGGGTGTGTGTTACATAACATTCAGTAGTAGGGGTGAGAAAAACATCACGGGGAGGTGTGAATCGGAGGGTCTGATTTACGATAGGCAGTGAGTGGCAATGTCGGATGGGGAAAAGCACCGCGGGGTGGTCAGCGTGGGGATGTCAGGGAACATGCATTGGCAATGGAGTATAGGTTTCTGAAAAACATCGCGGGGTGGTGCGCATTGTATGGCTGTGTGTTACATTACATTCACTAGTAGGAGTGAGAAAAACATCACGGGGTGGTGCGAATTGTATGGGTGTTTGTTACATTACATTCACTAGTAGGAGTGAGAAAAACATCACGGGGTGGTGTGAATCGCAGGGTCTGAATTAGGATAGGCAGTGAGTGGCAATGAAGGATGGAGAAAAGCACTGCGGGGTGGTCAGCATGGGGAGGTCAGGGAACATGCAATGGCAATGTAGGATAGGTTTCTGAAAAACATCGCGGGGTGGTGCGCATTGTATGGTTGTGTGTTACATTACATTCACTAGTAGGAGTGAGAAAAACATCACGGGGTGGTGCGCATTGTATGGGTGTGTGTTACATTACATTCACTAGTAGGAGTGAGAAAAACATCACGGGGTGGTGTGAATCGCAGGGTCTGTATTAGGATAGGCAGTGAGTGGCAATGTAGGATGGAGAAGAGCACCGCGGGCTGGTCAGAATGGGGAGGTAATGGAACATGCACTGGCAATGTAGGATAGGTTTCTGAAATACATCGCGGGGTGGTGCGCATTGTATGGGTGTGTGTTACATTACATTCACTAGTAGGAGTGAGAAAAACATCACGTGGTGGTGCGCATTGTATGGGTGTGTGTTACATTACATTCACTAGTAGGAGTGAGAAATACATCACGGGGTGGTGTGAATCGGAGGGTCTGAATTAGTATAGGCAGTGAGTGGCAATGTAGGATGGAGAAAAGCACCGCGGTGTGGTCAGCATGTGGAGGTCAGGGAACATGCATTGGCAATGTAGGATAGATTTCAAAAAATATCGCGGGGTGGTGCGCATTGTATGGGTGTGTGTTACATTACATTCACTAGTAGGAGTGAGAAAAACATCACGGGGTGGTGTGATTCGGAGGGTCTGAATTAGGATAGGCAGTGAATGGCAATGTAGAATGAAGAAAAGCACCGCGGGGTGGTTAGCATGGGGAGGTCAGGGAACATGCAGTGGCAATGAACGATAGTTTTCTGAAAAACATCACGGGCTGGTGCGCATTGTATGGGTGTGTGTTACATTACATTCACTAGTAGGAGTGAGAAAAACATCACGGGGTGGTTTGAATCAGAGGCTCGGAATTAGTACAGGCAGTGAGTGGCAATGTAGGATGGAGAAAAGCACCGCGGGGTGGTCAGCATGGGGAGGTCAGGGAACATGCAGTGGCAATGTAGGATAGGTTTCTGAAAAACATCGCGGGGTGGTGCGCATTGTATGGGTGTGTGTTACATTACATTCATTAGTAGGAGTGAGAAAAACATCACGGGGTGGTTGGCATTGTATGGGTGTGTGTTACATTACATTCACTAGTAGGAGTGTGCAAAACATCACGGGGTGGTGTGAATCGGAGGGTCTGAATTAGGATAGGCAGTGAGTGGCAATGTAGGATGGAGAAAAGCACCGCGTGGTGGTCACCATGGGGAGGTCAGGGAACATGCTGTGGCAATGTAGGATAGGTTTCTGAAAAACATCGCGGGGTGGTGCACATTGTATGGGTGTGTGTTACATAACATTCACTAGTAGGAGTGAGAAAAACATCACGGGGTGGTGTGCATCGGAGGGTCTGATTTAGGATAGGCAGTGAGTGGCAATATCGGATGGAGAAAAGCACCGCGGGGTGGTCAGCATGGGGAGGTCAGGGAACATGCAGTGGCAATGTAGGATAGGTTTGTGAAAAACATCGCAGGGTGGTGCGCATTGTATGGGTGTGTGTTACATTACATTCACTAGTAGGAGTGAGAAAAACATCACGGGGTGGTGCGCATTGTATGGGTGTGTGTTACATTACATTCACTATTAGGAGTGAGAAAAACATCACGGGGTGGTGTGAATCGGAGGGTCTGAATTAAGATAGGCATTGAGTGGCAATGTAGGATGGAGAAAAGCACCGCGGGGTGGTCAGCATAGGGACGTCAGGGAACATGAAGTGGCAATGTAGGATAGGTTTCTGAAAAACATCGCGGGGTTGTGCACATTGTATGGGTGTGTGTTACATAACATTCACTAGTAGGAGTGAGAAAAACATCACGGGGAGGTGTGAATCGGAGGGTCTGATTTAGGATAGGCAGTGAGTGGCAATGTCGGATGGAGAAAAGCACCGCGGGGTGGTCAGCGTAGGGAGGTCAGGGAACAGGCACTGGCAATGGAGGATAGGTTTCTGAAAAACATCGCGGGGTGGTGCGCATTGTATGGGTGTGTGTTACATTACATTCACTTGTAGGAGTGAGAAAAACATCACGGGGTGGTGCGCATTGTATGGGTGTGTGTTACATTACATTCACTAGTAGGAGTGAGAAAAACATCACGGGGTGGTGTGAATCGCAGGGTCTCAATTAGGATAGGCAGTGAGTGGCAATGTAGGATGGAGAAAAGCACCGCGGGGTGGTCAGCATGGGGAGGTCAGGGAACATGCAATGGCAATGTAGGATAGGTTTCTGAAAAACATCGCGGGGTGGTGCGCATTGTATGTTTGTGTGTTACATTACATTCACTAATAGGGGTGAGAAAAACATCACGGTGTGGTGCGCATTGTATGGGTGTGTGTTACATTACATTCACTAGTAGGAGTGAGAAAAATATCACGGGGTGGTGTGAATCGCAGGGTCTGAATTAGGATAGGCAGTGAGTGGCAATGTAGGATGGAGAAAAGCACCGCGGGCTGGTCAGAATGGGGAGGTAATGGAACATGCAGTGGCAATGTAGGATAGGTTTCTGAAATACATCGCGGGGTGGTGCGCATTGTATGGGTGTGTGTTACATTACATTCACTAGCAGGAGTGAGAAAAACATCACGGGGTGGTGCGCATTGTATGGGTGTGTGTTACATTACATTCACTAGTAGGAGTGAGAAAAGCATCACACGGTGGTGCGCATTGTATGGGTGTGTGTTACATTACATTCACTAGCAGGATTGAGCAAAACATCACGGGGTGGTGTGATTCGGAGGGTCTGAATTAGGATAGGCAGTGAGTGGCAATGTAGGATGGAGAAAAGCACCGCGGGGTGGTCAGCATGGGGAGTTCCGGGAACATGCAGTGGCAATGAACGATAGTTTTCTGAAAAACATCACGGGCTGGTGCGCATTGTATGGGTGTGTGTTACATTACATTCACTAGTAGGAGTGAGAAAAACATCACGGGGTGGTGTGAATCAGAGGGTCTGAATTAGGACAGGCAGTGAGTGGCATTGTAGGATGGAGAAAAGCACCGCGGGGTGGTCAGCATGGGCAGGTCAGGGAACATGCAGTGGCAATGTAGGATAGGTTTATGAAAAACATCGCGGGGTGGTGCGCATTGTATGGGTGTGTGTTACATTACATTCACTAGTAGGAGTGAGAAAAACATCACGGGGTGTTGTGAATCAGAGGGTCTGAATTAGAAGAGGCAGTGAGTGGCAATGTAGGATGGAGAAAAGCACCGCGGGGTGGTCAGCATGGGGAGGTCAGGGAACATGCAGTGGCAATGTAGGATAGGTTTCTGAAAAACATCACGGGGTGGTGCGCATTGTATGGGTGTGTGTTACATTACATTCACTAGTAGGAGTGAGAAAAACATCACGGGGTGGTGTGAATCGGAGGGTCTGATTTAGGATAGGCAGGGAGTGGCAATGTCGGATGGAGAAAAGCACCGCGGGGTGGTCATCATGGGGAGGTCAGGGAACATGCATTGGCAATGTAGGATAGGTTTCTGAAAAACATCGCGGGGTGATGCGCATTGTATGGGTGTGTGTTACATTACATTCACTAGTAGGAGTGAGAAAAACATCACGGGGTGGTTCGCATTGTATAGGTGTGTGTTACATTACATTCACTAGTAGGAGTGTGCAAAACATCACGGGGTGGTGTGAATCTGAGGGTCTGAATTAGGATAGGCAGTGAGTGGCAATGTAGGATGGAGAAAAGCACCGCGGTGTGGTCAGCATGGGGAGGTCAGGGAACATGCAGAGGCAATGTAGGATAGGTTTCTGAAAAACATCGCGGGGTGGTGCGCATTGTATGCGTGTGTGTTACATTACATTCACTAGTAGGAGTGAGAAAAACATCACGGGGTGGTGTGAATCGGAGGGTCTGAATTAGAATAGGCAGTGAGTGGCAATGTAGGATGGAGAAAAGCACCGCGGGGTGGTCAGCATGGGGAGGTCAGGGAACATGCAGTGGCAATGTAGGATAGGCTTCTGAAAATCATCGCGGGGTGGTGCGCATTGTATGGGTGTGTGTTACATTACATTCACTAGTAGGAGTGAGAAAAACATCATGGGATTGTGCGCATTGTATGGGTGTGTGTTACATTACATTCACTAGTAGGAGTGAGAAAAACATCACGGCGTGGTGTGAATCGGAGGGTCTGAATTAGGATAGGCAGTGAGTGGCAATGTAGGATGGAGAAAAGCACCGCGGGGTGGTCAGCATAGGGACGTCAGGGAACATGCAGTGGCAATGTAGGATAGGTTTCTGAAAAACATCGCGGGGTTGTGCACATTGTATGGGTGTGTGTTACATAACATTCAGTAGTAGGGGTGAGAAAAACATCACGGGGAGGTGTGAATCGGAGGGTCTGATTTAGGATAGGCAGTGAGTGGCAATGTCGGATGGGGAAAAGCACCGCGGGGTTGTCAGCGTGGGGAGGTCAGGGAAAATGCATTGGCATGGAGTATAGGTTTCTGAAAAACATCGCGGGGTGGTGCGCATTGTATGGCTGTGTGTTACATTACATTCCCTAGTAGGAGTGAGAAAAACATCACGGGGTGGTGCGAATTGTATGGGTGTGTTACATTACATTCACTAGTAGGAGTGAGAAAAACATCACGGGGTGGTGTGAATCGCAGGGTCTGAATTAGGATAGGCAGTGAGTGGCAATGTAGGATGGAGAAAAGCACTGCGGGGTGGTCAGCATGGGGAGGTCAGGGAACATGCAATGGCAAAGTAGGATAGGTTTCTGAAAAACATCGCGGGGTGGTGCGCATTGTATGGTTGTGTGTTACATTACATTCACTAGTAGGAGTGAGAAAAACATCACGGGGTGGTGCGCATTGTATGGGTGTGTGTTACATTACATTCACTAGTAGGAGTGAGAAAAACATCACGGGGTGGTGTGAATCGCAGGGTCTGAATTATCATAGGCAGTGAGTGGCAATGTAGGATGGAGAAAAGCACCGCGGGGTGGTCAGCATGGGGAGGTCAGGGAACATGCAGTGGCAATGTAGGATAGGCTTCTGAAAATCATCGCGGGGTGGTGCGCATTGTATGGGTGTGTGTTACATTACATTCACTAGTAGGAGTGAGAAAAACATCATGGGATTGTGCGCATTGTATGGGTGTGTGTTACATTACATTCACTATTAGGAGTGAGAAAAACATAATGGCGTGGTGTGAATCGGAGGGTCTGAATTAGGATAGGCAGTGAGTGGCAATGTAGGATGGAGAAAAGCACCGCGGGGTGGTCAGCATAGGGACGTCAGGGAACATGCAGTGGCAATGTAGGATAGGTTTCTGAAAAACATCGCGGGGTTGTGCACACTGTATGGGTGTGTGTTACATAACATTCAGTAGTAGGGGTGAGAAAAACATCACGGGGAGGTGTGAATCGGAGGGTCTGATTTACGATAGGCAGTGAGTGGCAATGTCGGATGGGGAAAAGCACCGCGGGGTGGTCAGCGTGGGGATGTCAGGGAACATGCATTGGCAATGGAGTATAGGTTTCTGAAAAACATCGCGGGGTGGTGCGCATTGTATGGCTGTGTGTTACATTACATTCACTAGTAGGAGTGAGAAAAACATCACGGGGTGGTGCGAATTGTATGGGTGTTTGTTACATTACATTCACTAGTAGGAGTGAGAAAAACATCACGGGGTGGTGTGAATCGCAGGGTCTGAATTAGGATAGGCAGTGAGTGGCAATGAAGGATGGAGAAAAGCACTGCGGGGTGGTCAGCATGGGGAGGTCAGGGAACATGCAATGGCAATGTAGGATAGGTTTCTGAAAAACATCGCGGAGTGGTGCGCATTGTATGGTTGTGTGTTACATTACATTCACTAGTAGGAGTGAGAAAAACATCACGGGGTGGTGCGCATTGTATGGGTGTGTGTTACATTACATTCACTAGTAGGAGTGAGAAAAACATCACGGGGTGGTGTGAATCGCAGGGTCTGTATTAGGATAGGCAGTGAGTGGCAATGTAGGATGGAGAAGAGCACCGCGGGCTGGTCAGAATGGGGAGGTAATGGAACATGCACTGGCAATGTAGGATAGGTTTCTGAAATACATCGCGGGGTGGTGCGCATTGTATGGGTGTGTGTTACATTACATTCACTAGTAGGAGTGAGAAAAACATCACGTGGTGGTGCGCATTGTATGGGTGTGTGTTACATTACATTCACTAGTAGGAGTGAGAAATACATCACGGGGTGGTGTGAATCGGAGGGTCTGAATTAGTATAGGCAGTGAGTGGCAATGTAGGATGGAGAAAAGCACCGCGGTGTGGTCAGCATGTGGAGGTCAGGGAACATGCATTGGCAATGTAGGATAGATTTCAAAAAATATCGCGGGGTGGTGCGCATTGTATGGGTGTGTGTTACATTACATTCACTAGTAGGAGTGAGAAAAACATCACGGGGTGGTGTGATTCGGAGGGTCTGAATTAGGATAGGCAGTGAATGGCAATGTAGAATGAAGAAAAGCACCGCGGGGTGGTTAGCATGGGGAGGTCAGGGAACATGCAGTGGCAATGAACGATAGTTTTCTGAAAAACATCACGGGCTGGTGCGCATTGTATGGGTGTGTGTTACATTACATTCACTAGTAGGAGTGAGAAAAACATCACGGGGTGGTTTGAATCAGAGGCTCGGAATTAGTACAGGCAGTGAGTGGCAATGTAGGATGGAGAAAAGCACCGCGGGGTGGTCAGCATGGGGAGGTCAGGGAACATGCAGTGGCAATGTAGGATAGGTTTCTGAAAAACATCGCGGGGTGGTGCGCATTGTATGGGTGTGTGTTACATTACATTCATTAGTAGGAGTGAGAAAAACATCACGGGGTGGTTGGCATTGTATGGGTGTGTGTTACATTACATTCACTAGTAGGAGTGTGCAAAACATCACGGGGTGGTGTGAATCGGAGGGTCTGAATTAGGATAGGCAGTGAGTGGCAATGTAGGATGGAGAAAAGCACCGCGTGGTGGTCACCATGGGGAGGTCAGGGAACATGCTGTGGCAATGTAGGATAGGTTTCTGAAAAACATCGCGGGGTGGTGCACATTGTATGGGTGTGTGTTACATAACATTCACTAGTAGGAGTGAGAAAAACATCACGGGGTGGTGTGCATCGGAGGGTCTGATTTAGGATAGGCAGTGAGTGGCAATATCGGATGGAGAAAAGCACCGCGGGGTGGTCAGCATGGGGAGGTCAGGGAACATGCAGTGGCAATGTAGGATAGGTTTGTGAAAAACATCGCAGGGTGGTGCGCATTGTATGGGTGTGTGTTACATTACATTCACTAGTAGGAGTGAGAAAAACATCACGGGGTGGTGCGCATTGTATGGGTGTGTGTTACATTACATTCACTAGTAGGAGTGAGAAAAATATCACGTGGTGGTTCGCATTGTATAGGTGTGTGTTACATTACATTCACTAGTAGGAGTGAAAAAAACATCACGGGGTGGTGTGAATCGGAGGGTCTGAATTAGGATAGGCAGTGAGTGGCAATGTAGGATGGAGAAAAGCACCGTGGGGTGGTCACCATGGGGAGGTCATGGAACATGCATTGGCAATGTAGGATAGGTTTCTGAAAAACATCGCGGGGTGGTGCGCATTTTATGGGTGTGTGTTACATTACATTCACTAGTAGGAATGAGAAAAACATCACGGTGTGGTGCGCATTGTATGGGTGTGTGTTACATTACATTCACTAGTAGGAGTGAGAAAAACATCACGCGGTGGTGCGCATTGTATGGGTGTGTGTTACATTACATTCACTAGTAGGAGTGAGAAAAACATCACGGGGTGGTGTGAATCGGAGGGTCTGAATTAGGATAGGCAGTGAGTGGCAATGTAGGATGGAGAAAAGCACCGCGGTGTGGTCAGCATGGGGAGGTCAGGGAACATGCAGTGGCAATGTATAGATAGGTTTCTGAAAAACATCGCGGGGTGGTGCGCATTGTATGCGTGTGTGTTACATTACATTCACTAGTAGGAGTGAGAAAAACATCACGGGGTGGTGTGAATCGGAGGATCTGAATTAGAATAGGCAGTGAGTGGCAATGTAGGATGGAGAAAAGCACCGCGGGGTGGTCAGCATGGGGAGGTCAGGGAACATGCAGTGGCAATGTAGGATAGGCTTCTGAAAAACATCGCGGGGTGGTGCGCATTGTATGGGTGTGTGTTACATTACATTCACTAGTAGGAGTGAGAAAAACATCATGGGGTGGTGCGCATTGTATGGGTGTGTGTTAGATTACATTCACTATTAGGAGTGAGAAAAACATCACGGGGTGGTGTGAATCGGAGGGTCTGAATTAAGATAGGCATTGAGTGGCAATGTAGGATGGAGAAAAGCACCGCGGGGTGGTCAGCATAGGGACGTCAGGGAACATGAAGTGGCAATGTAGGATAGGTTTCTGAAAAACATCGAGGGGTTGTGCACATTGTATGGGTGTGTGTTACATAACATTCACTAGTAGGAGTGAGAAAAACATCACGGGGAGGGGTGAATCGGAGGGTCTGATTTAGGATAGGCAGTGAGTGGCAATGTCGGATGGAGAAAAGCACCGCGGGGTGGTCAGCGTAGGGAGGTCAGGGAACAGGCACTGGCAATGGAGGATAGGTTTCTGAAAAACATCGCGGGGTGGTGCGCATTGTATGGGTGTGTGTTACATTACATTCACTTGTAGGAGTGAGAAAAACATCACGGGGTGGTGCGCATTGTATGGGTGTGTGTTACATTACATTCACTAGTAGGAGTGAGAAAAACATCACGGGGTGGTGTGAATCGCAGGGTCTCAATTAGGATAGGCAGTGAGTGGCAATGTAGGATGGAGAAAAGCACCGCGGGGTGGTCAGCATGGGGAGGTCAGGGAACATGCAATGGCAATGTAGGATAGGTTTCTGAAAAACATCGCGGGGTGGTGCGCATTGTATGTTTGTGTGTTACATTACATTCACTAATAGGGGTGAGAAAAACATCACGGTGTGTTGCGCATTGTATGGGTGTGTGTTACATTACATTCACTAGTAGGAGTGAGAAAAATATCACGGGGTGGTGTGAATCGCAGGGTCTGAATTAGGATAGGCAGTGAGTGGCAATGTAGGATGGAGAAAAGCACCGCGGGCTGGTCAGAATGGGGAGGTAATGGAACATGCAGTGGCAATGTAGGATAGGTTTCTGAAATACATCGCGGGGTGGTGCGCATTGTATGGGTGTGTGTTACATTACATTCACTAGCAGGAGTGAGAAAAACATCACGGGGTGGTGCGCATTGTATGGGTGTGTGTTACATTACATTCACTAGTAGGAGTGAGAAAAGCATCACACGGTGGTGCGCATTGTATGGGTGTGTGTTACATTACATTCACTAGCAGGATTGAGCAAAACATCACGGGGTGGTGTGATTCGGAGGGTCTGAATTAGGATAGGCAGTGAGTGGCAATGTAGGATGGAGAAAAGCACCGCGGGGTGCTCAGCATGGGGAGGTCCGGGAACATGCAGTGGCAATGAACGATAGTTTTCTGAAAAACATCACGGGCTGGTGCGCACTGTATGGGTGTGTGTTACATTACATTCACTAGTAGGAGTGAGAAAAACATCACGGGGTGGTGTGAATCAGAGGGTCTGAATTAGGACAGGCAGTGAGTGGCATTGTAGGATGGAGAAAAGCACCGCGGGGTGGTCAGCATGGGCAGGTCAGGGAACATGCAGTGGCAATGTAGGATAGGTTTATGAAAAACATCGCGCGGTGGTGCGCATTGTATGGGTGTGTGTTACATTACATTCACTAGTAGGAGTGAGAAAAACATCACGGGGTGTTGTGAATCAGAGGGTCTGAATTAGAAGAGGCAGTGAGTGGCAATGTAGGATGGAGAAAAGCACCGCGGGGTGGTCAGCATGGGGAGGTCAGGGAACATGCAGTGGCAATGTAGGATAGGTTTCTGAAAAACATCACGGGGTGGTGCGCATTGTATGGGTGTGTGTTACATTACATTCACTAGTAGGAGTGAGAAAAACATCACGGGGTGGTGTGAATCGGAGGGTCTGATTTAGGATAGGCAGGGAGTGGCAATGTCGGATGGAGAAAAGCACCGCGGGGTGGTCATCATGGGGAGGTCAGGGAACATGCATTGGCAATGTAGGATAGGTTTCTGAAAAACATCGCGGGGTGATGCGCATTGTATGGGTGTGTGTTACATTACATTCACTAGTAGGAGTGAGAAAAACATCACGGGGTGGTTCGCATTGTATGGGTGTGTGTTACATTACATTCACTAGTAGGAGTGTGCAAAACATCACGGGGTGGTGTGAATCGGAGGGTCTGAATTAGGATAGGCAGTGAGTGGCAATGTAGGATGGAGAAAAGCACCGCGGTGTGGTCAGCATGGGGAGGTCAGGGAACATGCAGTGGCAATGTATAGATAGGTTTCTGAAAAACATCGCGGGGTGGTGCGCATTGTATGCGTGTGTGTTACATTACATTCACTAGTAGGAGTGAGAAAAACATCACGGGGTGGTGTGAATCGGAGGATCTGAATTAGAATAGGCAGTGAGTGGCAATGTAGGATGGAGAAAAGCACCGCGGGGTGGTCAGCATGGGGAGGTCAGGGAACATGCAGTGGCAATGTAGGATAGGCTTCTGAAAAACATCGCGGGGTGGTGCGCATTGTATGCGTGTGTGTTACATTACATTCACTAGTAGGAGTGAGAAAAACATCATGGGGTGGTGCGCATTGTATGGGTGTGTGTTAGATTACATTCACTATTAGGAGTGAGAAAAACATCACGGGGTGGTGTGAATCGGAGGGTCTGAATTAAGATAGGCATTGAGTGGCAATGTAGGATGGAGAAAAGCACCGCGGGGTGGTCAGCATAGGGACGTCAGGGAACATGAAGTGGCAATGTAGGATAGGTTTCTGAAAAACATCGAGGGGTTGTGCACATTGTATGGGTGTGTGTTACATAACATTCACTAGTAGGAGTGAGAAAAACATCACGGGGAGGGTTGAATCGGAGGGTCTGATTTAGGATAGGCAGTGAGTGGCAATGTCGGATGGAGAAAAGCACCGCGGGGTGGTCAGCGTAGGGAGGTCAGGGAACAGGCACTGGCAATGGAGGATAGGTTTCTGAAAAACATCGCGGGGTGGTGCGCATTGTATGGGTGTGTGTTACATTACATTCACTTGTAGGAGTGAGAAAAACATCACGGGGTGGTGCGCATTGTATGGGTGTGTGTTACATTACATTCACTAGTAGGAGTGAGAAAAACATCACGGGGTGGTGTGAATCGCAGGGTCTCAATTAGGATAGGCAGTGAGTGGCAATGTAGGATGGAGAAAAGCACCGCGGGGTGGTCAGCATGGGGAGGTCAGGGAACATGCAATGGCAATGTAGGATAGGTTTCTGAAAAACATCGCGGGGTGGTGCGCATTGTATGTTTGTGTGTTACATTACATTCACTAATAGGGGTGAGAAAAACATCACGGTGTGTTGCGCATTGTATGGGTGTGTGTTACATTACATTCACTAGTAGGAGTGAGAAAAATATCACGGGGTGGTGTGAATCGCAGGGTCTGAATTAGGATAGGCAGTGAGTGGCAATGTAGGATGGAGAAAAGCACCGCGGGCTGGTCAGAATGGGGAGGTAATGGAACATGCAGTGGCAATGTAGGATAGGTTTCTGAAATACATCGCGGGGTGGTGCGCATTGTATGGGTGTGTGTTACATTACATTCACTAGCAGGAGTGAGAAAAACATCACGGGGTGGTGCGCATTGTATGGGTGTGTGTTACATTACATTCACTAGTAGGAGTGAGAAAAGCATCACACGGTGGTGCGCATTGTATGGGTGTGTGTTACATTACATTCACTAGCAGGATTGAGCAAAACATCACGGGGTGGTGTGATTCGGAGGGTCTGAATTAGGATAGGCAGTGAGTGGCAATGTAGGATGGAGAAAAGCACCGCGGGGTGCTCAGCATGGGGAGGTCCGGGAACATGCAGTGGCAATGAACGATAGTTTTCTGAAAAACATCACGGGCTGGTGCGCACTGTATGGGTGTGTGTTACATTACATTCACTAGTAGGAGTGAGAAAAACATCACGGGGTGGTGTGAATCAGAGGGTCTGAATTAGGACAGGCAGTGAGTGGCATTGTAGGATGGAGAAAAGCACCGCGGGGTGGTCAGCATGGGCAGGTCAGGGAACATGCAGTGGCAATGTAGGATAGGTTTATGAAAAACATCGCGCGGTGGTGCGCATTGTATGGGTGTGTGTTACATTACATTCACTAGTAGGAGTGAGAAAAACATCACGGGGTGTTGTGAATCAGAGGGTCTGAATTAGAAGAGGCAGTGAGTGGCAATGTAGGATGGAGAAAAGCACCGCGGGGTGGTCAGCATGGGGAGGTCAGGGAACATGCAGTGGCAATGTAGGATAGGTTTCTGAAAAACATCACGGGGTGGTGCGCATTGTATGGGTGTGTGTTACATTACATTCACTAGTAGGAGTGAGAAAAACATCACGGGGTGGTGTGAATCGGAGGGTCTGATTTAGGATAGGCAGGGAGTGGCAATGTCGGATGGAGAAAAGCACCGCGGGGTGGTCATCATGGGGAGGTCAGGGAACATGCATTGGCAATGTAGGATAGGTTTCTGAAAAACATCGCGGGGTGATGCGCATTGTATGGGTGTGTGTTACATTACATTCACTAGTAGGAGTGAGAAAAACATCACGGGGTGGTTCGCATTGTATGGGTGTGTGTTACATTACATTCACTAGTAGGAGTGTGCAAAACATCACGGGGTGGTGTGAATCGGAGGGTCTGAATTAGGATAGGCAGTGAGTGGCAATGTAGGATGGAGAAAAGCACCGCGGTGTGGTCAGCATGGGGAGGTCAGGGAACATGCAGAGGCAATGTAGGATAGGTTTCTGAAAAACATCGCGGGGTGGTGCGCATTGTATGCGTGTGTGTTACATTACATTCACTAGTAGGAGTGAGAAAAACATCACGGGTTGGTGTGAATCGGAGGGTCTGAATTAGAATAGGCAGTGAGTGGCAATGTCGGATGGGGAAAAGCACCGCGGGGTTGTCAGCGTGGGGAGGTCAGGGAAAATGCATTGGCATGGAGTATAGGTTTCTGAAAAACATCGCGGGGTGGTGCGCATTGTATGGCTGTGTGTTACATTACATTCCCTAGTAGGAGTGAGAAAAACATCACGGGGTGGTGCGAATTGTATGGGTGTGTTACATTACATTCACTAGTAGGAGTGAGAAAAACATCACGGGGTGGTGTGAATCGCAGGGTCTGAATTAGGATAGGCAGTGAGTGGCAATGTAGGATGGAGAAAAGCACTGCGGGGTGGTCAGCATGGGGAGGTCAGGGAACATGCAATGGCAAAGTAGGATAGGTTTCTGAAAAACATCGCGGGGTGGTGCGCATTGTATGGTTGTGTGTTACATTACATTCACTAGTAGGAGTGAGAAAAACATCACGGGGTGGTGCGCATTGTATGGGTGTGTGTTACATTACATTCACTAGTAGGAGTGAGAAAAACATCACGGGGTGGTGTGAATCGCAGGGTCTGAATTATCATAGGCAGTGAGTGGCAATGTAGGATGGAGAAAAGCACCGCGGGGTGGTCAGCATGGGGAGGTCAGGGAACATGCAGTGGCAATGTAGGATAGGCTTCTGAAAATCATCGCGGGGTGGTGCGCATTGTATGGGTGTGTGTTACATTACATTCACTAGTAGGAGTGAGAAAAACATCATGGGATTGTGCGCATTGTATGGGTGTGTGTTACATTACATTCACTATTAGGAGTGAGAAAAACATAATGGCGTGGTGTGAATCGGAGGGTCTGAATTAGGATAGGCAGTGAGTGGCAATGTAGGATGGAGAAAAGCACCGCGGGGTGGTCAGCATAGGGACGTCAGGGAACATGCAGTGGCAATGTAGGATAGGTTTCTGAAAAACATCGCGGGGTTGTGCACACTGTATGGGTGTGTGTTACATAACATTCAGTAGTAGGGGTGAGAAAAACATCACGGGGAGGTGTGAATCGGAGTGTCTGATTTACGATAGGCAGTGAGTGGCAATGTCGGATGGGGAAAAGCACCGCGGGGTGGTCAGCGTGGGGATGTCAGGGAACATGCATTGGCAATGAAGTATAGGTTTCTGAAAAACATCGCGGGGTGGTGCGCATTGTATGGCTGTGTGTTACATTACATTCACTAGTAGGAGTGAGAAAAACATCACGGGGTGGTGCGAATTGTATGGGTGTTTGTTACATTACATTCACTAGTAGGAGTGAGAAAAACATCACGGGGTGGTGTGAATCGCAGGGTCTGAATTAGGATAGGCAGTGAGTGGCAATGTAGGATGGAGAAAAGCACTGCGGGGTGGTCAGCATGGGGAGGTCAGGGAACATGCAATGGCAATGTAGGATAGGTTTCTGAAAAACATCGCGGGGTGGTGCGCATTGTATGGTTGTGTGTTACATTACATTCACTAGTAGGAGTGAGAAAAACATCACGGGGTGGTGCGCATTGTATGGGTGTGTGTTACATTACATTCACTAGTAGGAGTGAGAAAAACATCACGGGGTGGTGTGAATCGCAGGGTCTGTATTAGGATAGGCAGTGAGTGGCAATGTAGGATGGAGAAGAGCACCGCGGGCTGGTCAGAATGGGGAGGTAATGGAACATGCACTAGCAATGTAGGATAGGTTTCTGAAATACATCGCGGGGTGGTGCGCATTGTATGGGTGTGTGTTACATTACATTCACTAGTAGGAGTGAGAAAAACATCACGTGGTGGTGCGCATTGTATGGGTGTGTGTTACGTTACATTCACTAGTAGGAGTGAGAAATACATCACGGGGTGGTGTGAATCGGAGGGTCTGAATTAGTATAGGCAGTGAGTGGCAATGTAGGATGGAGAAAAGCACCGCGGTGTGGTCAGCATGTGGAGGTCAGGGAACATGCATTGGCAATGTAGGATAGATTTCAAAAAATATCGCGGGGTGGTGCGCATTGTATGGGTGTGTGTTACATTACATTCACTAGTAGGAGTGAGAAAAACATCACGGGGTGGTGTGATTCGGAGGGTCTGAATTAGGATAGGCAGTGAATGGCAATGTAGAATGAAGAAAAGCACCGCGGGGTGGTCAGCATGGGGAGGTCAGGGAACATGCAGTGGCAATGAACGATAGTTTTCTGAAAAACATCACGGGCTGGTGCGCATTGTATGGGTGTGTGTTACATTACATTCACTAGTAGGAGTGAGAAAAACATCACGGGGTGGTTTGAATCAGAGGCTCGGAATTAGTACAGGCAGTGAGTGGCAATGTAGGATGGAGAAAAGCACCGCGGGGTGGTCAGCATGGGGAGGTCAGGGAACATGCAGTGGCAATGTAGGATAGGTTTCTGAAAAACATCGCGGGGTGGTGCGCATTGTATGGGTGTGTGTTACATTACATTCATTAGTAGGAGTGAGAAAAACATCACGGGGTGGTTGGCATTGTATGGGTGTGTGTTACATTACATTCACTAGTAGGAGTGTGCAAAACATCACGGGGTGGTGTGAATCGGAGGGTCTGAATTCGGATAGGCAGTGAGTGGCAATGTAGGATGGAGAAAAGCACCGCGGTGTGGTCAGCATGGGGAGGTCAGGGAACATGCAGTGGCAATGTAGGATAGGTTTCTGAAAAACATCGCGGGGTGGTGCGCATTGTATGCGTGTGTGTTACATTACATTCACTAGTAGGAGTGAGAAAAACATCACGGGGTGGTGTGAATCGGAGGGTCTGAATTAGAATAGGCAGTGAGTGGCAATGTAGGATGGAGAAAAGCACCGCGGGGTGGTCAGCATGGGGAGGTCAGGGAACATGCAGTGGCAATGTAGGATAGGCTTCTGAAAATCATCGCGGGGTGGTGCGCATTGTATGCGTGTGTGTTACATTACATTCACTAGTAGGAGTGAGAAAAACATCATGGGATTGTGCGCATTGTATGGGTGTGTGTTACATTACATTCACTATTAGGAGTGAGAAAAACATCACGGCGTGGTGTGAATCGGAGGGTCTGAATTAGGATAGGCAGTGAGTGGCAATGGAGGATGGAGAAAAGCACCGCGGGGTGGTCAGCATAGGGACGTCAGGGAACATGCAGTGGCAATGTAGGATAGGTTTCTGAAAAACATCGCGGGGTTGTGCACATTGTATGGGTGTGTGTTACATAACATTCAGTAGTAGGGGTGAGAAAAACATCACGGGGAGGTGTGAATTGGAGGGTCTGATTTAGGAGAGGCAGTGAGTGGCAATGTCGGATGGGGAAAAGCACCGCGGGGTGGTCAGCGTGGGGAGGTCAGGGAAAATGCATTGGCAATGGAGTATAGTTTCTGAAAAACATCGCGGGGTGGTGCGCATTGTATGGCTGTGTGTTACATTACATTCACTAGTAGGAGTGAGAAAAACATCACGGGGTGGTGCGAATTGTATTTGTGTGTTACATTACATTCACTAGTAGGAGTGAGAAAAACATCACGGGGTGGTGTGAATCGCAGGGTCTGAATTAGGATAGGCAGTGAGTGGCAATGTAGGATGGAGAAAAGCACTGCGGGGTGGTCAGCATGGGGAGGTCAGGGAACATGCAATGGCAAAGTAGGATAGGTTTCTGAAAAACATCGCGGGGTGGTGCGCATTGTATGGTTGTGTGTTACATTACATTCACTAGTAGGAGTGAGAAAAACATCACGGGGTGGTGCGCATTGTATGGGTGTGTGTTACATTACATTCACTAGTAGGAGTGAGAAAAACATCACGGGGTGGTGTGAATCGCAGGGTCTGAATTATCATAGGCAGTGAGAGGCAATGTAGGATGGAGAAATGCACCGCGGGGTGGTCAGCATGGGGAGGTCAGGGAACATGCAGTGGCAATGTAGGATAGGCTTCTGAAAATCATCGCTGGGTGGTGCGCATTGTATGGGTGTGTGTTACATTAAATTCACTAGTAGGAGTGAGAAAAACATCATGGGATTGTGCGCATTGTATGGGTGTGTGTTACATTACATTCACTATTAGGAGTGAGAAAAACATCACGGCGTGGTGTGAATCGGAGGGTCTGAATTAGGATATGCAGTGAGTGGCAATGTAGGATGGAGAAAAGCACCGCGGGGTGGTCAGCATAGGGACGTCAGGGAACATGCAGTGGCAATGTAGGATAGGTTTCTGAAAAACATCGCGGGGTTGTGCACATTGTATGGGTGTGTGTTACATAACATTCAGTAGTAGGGGTGAGAAAAACATCACGGGGAGGTGTGAATCGGAGGGTCTGATTTAGGATAGGCAGTGAGTGGCAATGTCGGATGGGGAAAAGCACCGCGGGGTGGTCAGCGTGGGGAGGTCAGGGAACATGCATTGGCAATGGAGTATAGGTTTCTGAAAAACATCGCGGGGTGGTGCGCATTGTATGGCTGTGTGTTACATTACATTCACTAGTAGGAGTGAGAAAAACATCACGGGGTGGTGCGAATTGTATGGGTGTGTGTTACATTACATTCACTAGTAGGAGTGAGAAAAACATCACGGGGTGGTGTGAATCGCAGGATTTGAATTAGGATAGGCAGTGAGTGGCAATGTAGGATGGAGAAAAGCACTGCGGGGTGGTCAGCATGGGGAGGTCAGGCAACATGCAATGGCAATGTAGGATAGGTTTCTAAAAAACATCGCGGGGTGGTGCGCATTGTATGAGTGTGTGTTACATTACATTCACTAGTAGGAGTGAGAAAAACATCACGTGGTGGTGCGCATTGTATGGGTGTGTGTTACATTACATTCACTAGTAGGAGTGAGAAAAACATCACGTGGTGGTGCGAATTGTATGAGTGTGTGTTACATTACATTCACTAGTAGGAGTGAGAAATACATCACGGGGTGGTGTGAATCGGAGGGTCTAAATTAGTATAGGCAGTGAGTGGCAATGTAGGATGGAGAAAAGCACCGCGGTGTGGTCAGCATGTGGAGGTCAGGGAACATGCATTGGCAATGTAGGATAGATTTCAAAAAATATCGCGGGGTGGTGCGCATTGTATGGGTGTGTGTTACATTACATTCACTAGTAGGAGTGAGAAAAACATCACGGGGTGGTGTGATTCGGAGGGTCTGAATTAGGATAGGCAGTGAATGGCAATGTAGAATGAAGAAAAGCACCGCGGGGTGGTCAGCATGGGGAGGTCAGGGAACATGCAGTGGCAATGAACGATAGATTTCTGAAAAACATCACGGGCTGGTGCGCATTGTATGGGTGTGTGTTACATTACATTCACTAGTAGGACTGAGAAAAACATCACGGGGTAGTGCGCATTGTATGGGTGTGTGTTACATTACATTCACTAGTAGGAGTGAGAAAAACATCACGGGGTGGTGTGAATCGGAGGGTCTGAATTAGTATAGGCAGTGAGTGGCAATGTAGGATGGAGAAAAGCACCGCGGGGTGGTCAGCATGGCAGGTCAGGGAACACGCAGTGGCAATGTAGGATAGGTTTCTGAAAAACATCGCGGGGTGGTGCACATTGTATGGGTGTGTGTTACATTACATTCACTAGTAGGAGTGAGAAAAACATCACGGGGTGGTGTGAAACGGAGGGTCTGAATTAGGATAGGCAGTGAGTGGCAATGAAGGATGGAGAAAAGCACCGCGTCTTGCTCAGCATGGGGACGTCAGGGAACATGCAGTGGCAATGTAGGATAGGTTTCTGAAAAACATCGCTGGGTGGTGCGCATTGTATGGGTGTGTGTTACATTACATTCACTAGTAGGAGTGAGAAAAACATCACGGGTTGGTGCGCATTGTATGGATGTGTGTTACATTACATTCACTAGTAGAAGTGAGAAAAACATCTCAGGCTGGTGTGAATCGGAGGGTCTCAATTAGGATAGGCAGTGAGTGGCAATGTAGGATGTAGATAAGCACCGCGGGGTGGTCAGCATGGGGAGGTCAGGGAACATGAAGTAGCAATGTAGGATAGTTTTCTGAAAAACATCGCGGGGTGGTGCGCATTGTATGGGTGTGTGTTACATTACATTTACTACTAGGAGTGAGAAAAACATCACGGAGTGGTTCGCATAGTATGGGTGTGTGTTACATTACATTCACTAGTAGGAGTGAGAAAAACATCACGGGGTGGTGTGAATCAGAGGGTCTGAATTAGGATAGGCAGTGAGTGGCAATGTAGGATGGAGAAAAGCACCGCGCGGCGGTCACCATGGGGAGGTCAGGGAACATGCAGTGGCAATGTAGGATAGGTTTCTGAAAAACATCGTGGGGTGGTGCGTATTGTATGGGTGTGTGTTACATTACATTCAATAGTAGGAGTGAGAAAAACATCAAGTGGTGGTGCGCATTGTATGGGTGTGTGTTACATTACATTCACTAGTAGGAGTGAGAAAAACATCACGGGGTGGTGCGCATTGTATGGGTGTGTGTTACATTACATTCACTAGTAGGAGTGAGAAAAACATCACGGGTTGGTGCGCATTGTATGGATGTGTGTTACATTACATTCACTAGTAGAAGTGAGAAAAACATCTCAGGCTGGTGTGAATCGGAGGGTCTGAATTAGGATAGGCAGTGAGTGGCAATGTAGGATGGAGATAAGCACCGTGGGGTGGTCAGCATGGGGAGGTCAGGGAACATGAAGTGGCAATGTAGGATAGTTTTCTGAAAAACATCGCGGGGTGGTGCGCATTGTATGGGTGTGTGTTACATTACATTCACTACTAGGAGTGAGAAAAACATCACGGGGTGGTGTGAATCAGAGGGTCTGAATTAGGATAGGCAGTGAGTGGCAATGTAGGATGGAGAAAAGCACCGCGTGGCGGTCACCATGGGGAGGTCAGGGAACATGCAGTGGCAATGTAGGATAGGTTTCTGAAAAACATCGTGGGGTGGTGCGTATTGTATGGGTGTGTGTTACATTACATTCAATAGTAGGAGTGAGAAAAACATCACGGGGTGGTGCGCATTGTATGGGTGTGTGTTACATTACATTCACTAGTAGGAGTGAGAAAAACATCACGGGGTGGTGCGCATTGTATGGGTGTGTGTTACATTACATTCACTAGTAGGAGTGAGAAAAACATCACGGGATGGTGTGAATCGGAGGGTCTGAATTAGGATAGGCAGTGAGTGGCAATGTAGGATGGAGAAAAGCACTGCGGGGTGGTCAGCATGGGGACGTCAGGGAACATGCAGTGGCAATGTAGGATAGGTTTCTAAAAAATATCGCGGGGTGGTGCGCATTGTATGGGTGTGTGTTACATTACATTCACTAGTAGGAGTGAGAAAAACACGGGTTGGTGCGCATTGTATGGATGTGTGTTACATTACATTCACTAGTAGGAGTGAGAAAAATATCACGGGGTGGTGTGAATCGGAGGGTCTGAATTAGGATAGGCAGTGAGTGGCAATGTAGGATGGAGAAAAGCACCGAGGGGTGGTCAGCATGGGGAGGTCAGGGAACATGCAGTGGCAATGTAGGAGAGTTTTCTGAAAAACATCGTGGGGTGGTGCGCATTTTATGGGTGTGTGTTATATTACATTCACTAGTAGGTGTGAGAAAAACATCACGGGGTGGTGTGAATCGGAGGGTCTGAATTAGGATAGGCAGTGAGTGGCAATGTCGGATGGAGAAAAGCACCGCGGGGTGGTCAGCATGGGGAGGTCAGGGAACATGCATTGGCAATGTAGGATAGGTTTCTGAAAAACATCGCGGGGTGGTGCGCATTGTATGGGTGTGTGTTACATTACATTCACTAGTAGGAGTGAGAAAAACATCACGGGGTGGTTCGCATTGTATGGGTGTGTGTTACATTACATTCACTAGTAGGAGTGAGCAAAACATCACGGGGTGGTGGGAATCGGAGTGTCTGAATTAGGATAGGCAGTGAGTGGCAATGTAGGATGGAGGAAAGCACCGCGGGGTGGTCAGCATGTGGAGGTCAGGCAACATGCAGTGGCAATGTAGGATAGGTTTCTGAAACACATCGCGGCGTGGTGCGCATTGTATGGGTGTGTGTTACATTACATTCACTAGTAGGAGTGAGAAAAACATCACGGGGTGGAGCGCATTGTATGGGTGTGTGTTACATTACATTCACTAGTAAGAGTGAGAAAATCATCACGAGGTGGTGCGCATTGTATTGGTGTGTGTTACATTACATTCACTAGTACGAGTGAGAAAAACATCACGGGGTGGTGTGAATCGGAGGGTCTGAATTAGGATCAGCAGTGAGTGGCAATATAGGATGGAGAAAAGCACCGCGGGCTGGTGAGCATGGGGAGGTCAGGGAATATGCAGTGGCAATGTAGGATAGGTTTATGAAAAACATCGCGGGGTGGTGCACATTGTATGGGTGTGTGTTACATTACATTCACTAGTAGGAGTGAGAAAAACATCACGGGGTGGTGGCATTGTATGGGTGTGTGTTACATTACATTCACTAGTAGGAGTGAGAAAAACATCACGGGGTGGTGCGCATTGTATGGGTGTGTGTTACATTACATTCACTAGTAAGAGTGAGAAAAACATCACGAGGTGGTGCGCATTGTATGGGTGTGTGTTACATTACATTCACTAGTAGGAGTGAGAAAAACATCACGGGGTGGTGTGAATCGGAGGGTCTGAATTAGGATCGGCAGTGAGTGGCAATATAGGATGGAGAAAAGCACCGCGGGGTGGTGAGCAAGGGGAGGTCAGGGAACATGCAGTGGCAATGTAGGATAGGTTTCTGAAAAACAACGCGGGGTGGTGCGCATTGTATGGGTGTGTGTTACATTACATTCACTAGTAGGAGTGACAAAAACATCACGGGGTAGTGCGCATTGTATGGGTGTGTGTTACATTACATTCACTAGTAGGAGTGACAAAAACATCGCGGGGTAGTGCACATTGTATGGGTGTGTGTTACATAACATTCAGTAGTAGGAGTGACAAAAACATCACGGGGAGGTGTGAATCGGAGGGTCTGATTTAGTATAGGCAGGGAGTGGCAATGTCGGATGGAGAAAAGCACCGCGGGGTGGTCAGCATGGGGAGGTCAGGGAACATGCATTAGCAATGTAGGACAGGTTTCTGAAAAACATCGCGGGGTGGTGCGCATTGTATGGGTGTGTATTACATTACATTCACTAGTAGGAGTGAGAAAAACATCACGGGGTGGTGTGAATCGAAGGGTCTGAATTAGAAGATGCAGTGAGTTGCAATGTAGGATGGAGAAAAGCACCGCGGGGTGGTCAGCATGGGGAGGTCAGGGAACATGCAGTGGCAATGTAGGATAGGTTTCTGAAAAACATCGCGGGGTGGTGCGCATTGTATGGGTGTGTGTTGCATTACATTCACTAGTAGGAGTGAGAAAAACATCACGGGGTGGTGCGCATTGTATGGGTGTGTGTTACATTACATTCACTAGTAAGAGTGAGAAAAACATCACGAGGTGGTGCGCATTGTATGGGTGTGTGTTACATTACATTCACTAGTAGGAGTGAGAAAAACATCACGGGGTGGTGCGCATTGTATGGGTGTGTGTTACATTACATTCACTAGTAGGAGTGAGAAAAACATCACGGGATGGTGTGAATCGGAGGGTCTGAATTAGGATAGGCAGTGAGTGGCAATGTAGGATGGAGAAAAGCACTGCGGGGTGGTCAGCATGGGGACGTCAGGGAACATGCAGTGGCAATGTAGGATAGGTTTCTAAAAAATATCGCGGGGTGGTGCGCATTGTATGGGTGTGTGTTACATTACATTCACTAGTAGGAGTGAGAAAAACACGGGTTGGTGCGCATTGTATGGATGTGTGTTACATTACATTCACTAGTAGGAGTGAGAAAAATATCACGGGGTGGTGTGAATCGGAGGGTCTGAATTAGGATAGGCAGTGAGTGGCAATGTAGGATGGAGAAAAGCACCGAGGGGTGGTCAGCATGGGGAGGTCAGGGAACATGCAGTGGCAATGTAGGAGAGTTTTCTGAAAAACATCGTGGGGTGGTGCGCATTTTATGGGTGTGTGTTATATTACATTCACTAGTAGGTGTGAGAAAAACATCACGGGGTGGTGTGAATCGGAGGGTCTGAATTAGGATAGGCAGTGAGTGGCAATGTCGGATGGAGAAAAGCACCGCGGGGTGGTCAGCATGGGGAGGTCAGGGAACATGCATTGGCAATGTAGGATAGGTTTCTGAAAAACATCGCGGGGTGGTGCGCATTGTATGGGTGTGTGTTACATTACATTCACTAGTAGGAGTGAGAAAAACATCACGGGGTGGTTCGCATTGTATGGGTGTGTGTTACATTACATTCACTAGTAGGAGTGAGCAAAACATCACGGGGTGGTGTGAATCGGAGTGTCTGAATTAGGATAGGCAGTGAGTGGCAATGTAGGATGGAGGAAAGCACCGCGGGGTGGTCAGCATGTGGAGGTCAGGCAACATGCAGTGGCAATGTAGGATAGGTTTCTGAAACACATCGCGGCGTGGTGCGCATTGTATGGGTGTGTGTTACATTACATTCACTAGTAGGAGTGAGAAAAACATCACGGGGTGGAGCGCATTGTATGGGTGTGTGTTACATTACATTCACTAGTAAGAGTGAGAAAATCATCACGAGGTGGTGCGCATTGTATTGGTGTGTGTTACATTACATTCACTAGTACGAGTGAGAAAAACATCACGGGGTGGTGTGAATCGGAGGGTCTGAATTAGGATCAGCAGTGAGTGGCAATATAGGATGGAGAAAAGCACCGCGGGCTGGTGAGCATGGGGAGGTCAGGGAATATGCAGTGGCAATGTAGGATAGGTTTATGAAAAACATCGCGGGGTGGTGCACATTGTATGGGTGTGTGTTACATTACATTCACTAGTAGGAGTGAGAAAAACATCACGGGGTGGTGGCATTGTATGGGTGTGTGTTACATTACATTCACTAGTAGGAGTGAGAAAAACATCACGGGGTGGTGCGCATTGTATGGGTGTGTGTTACATTACATTCACTAGTAAGAGTGAGAAAAACATCACGGGGTGGTGCGCATTGTATGGGTGTGTGTTACATTACATTCACTAGTAGGAGTGAGAAAAACATCACGGGGTGGTGTGAATCGGAGGGTCTGAATTAGGATCGGCAGTGAGTGGCAATATAGGATGGAGAAAAGCACCGCGGGGTGGTGAGCAAGGGGAGGTCAGGGAACATGCAGTGGCAATGTAGGATAGGTTTCTGAAAAACAACGCGGGGTGGTGCGCATTGTATGGGTGTGTGTTACATTACATTCACTAGTAGGAGTGACAAAAACATCACGGGGTAGTGCGCATTGTATGGGTGTGTGTTACATTACATTCACTAGTAGGAGTGACAAAAACATCGCGGGGTAGTGCACATTGTATGGGTGTGTGTTACATAACATTCAGTAGTAGGAGTGACAAAAACATCACGGGGAGGTGTGAATCGGAGGGTCTGATTTAGTATAGGCAGGGAGTGGCAATGTCGGATGGAGAAAAGCACCGCGGGGTGGTCAGCATGGGGAGGTCAGGGAACATGCATTAGCAATGTAGGACAGGTTTCTGAAAAACATCGCGGGGTGGTGCGCATTGTATGGGTGTGTATTACATTACATTCACTAGTAGGAGTGAGAAAAACATCACGGGGTGGTGTGAATCGAAGGGTCTGAATTAGAAGATGCAGTGAGTTGCAATGTAGGATGGAGAAAAGCACCGCGGGGTGGTCAGCATGGGGAGGTCAGGGAACATGCAGTGGCAATGTAGGATAGGTTTCTGAAAAACATCGCGGGGTGGTGCGCATTGTATGGGTGTGTGTTGCATTACATTCACTAGTAGGAGTGAGAAAAACATCACGGGGTGGTGCGCATTGTATGGGTGTGTGTTACATTACATTCACTAGTAAGAGTGAGAAAAACATCACGAGGTGGTGCGCATTGTATGGGTGTGTGTTACATTACATTCACTAGTAGGAGTGAGAAAAACATCAAGGGGTGGTGTGAATCGGAGGGTCTGAATTAGGATCGGCAGTGAGTGGCAATATAGGATGGAGAAAAGCACCGCGGGGTGGTGAGCATGGGGAGGTCAGGGAACATGCAGTGGCAATGTAGGATAGGTTTCTGAAAAACATCGCGGGGTGGTTCACATTGTATGGGTGTGTGTTACATTACATTCACTACTAGGAGTGAGAAAAACATCACGGGGTGGTGTGAAACGGAGGGTCTGAATTAGGATAGGCAGTGAGTGGCAATGAAGGATGGAGAAAAGCACCGCGTCGTGCTCAGCATGGGGACGTCAGGGAACATGCTGTGGCAATGTAGGATAGGTTTCTGAAAAACATCGCGGGGTGGTGTGAAACGGAGGGTCTGAATTAGGATAGGCAGTGAGTGGCAATGTAGGATGGAGAAAAGCACCGCGGGGTGGTCAGCATGGCAGGTCAGGGAACATGCAGTGGCAATGTAGGATAGGTTTCTGAAAAACATCGCGGGGTGGTGCGCATTGTATGGGTGTGTGTTAAATTACATTCAATAGTAGGAGTGAGAAAAACATCACGGGGTGGTGCGCATTGTATGGGTGTGTGTTACATTACATTCACTAGTAGGAGTGAGAAAAACATCACGGGTTGGTGCGCATTGTATGGATGTGTGTTACATTACATTCACTAGTAGAAGTGAGAAAAACATCTCAGGCTGGTGTGAATCGGAGGGTCTGAATTAGGATAGGCAGTGAGTGGCAATGTAGGATGGAGATAAGCACCGCGGGGTGGTCAGCATGGGGAGGTCAGGGAACATGAAGTGGCAATGTACGATAGTTTTCTGTAAAACATCGCGGGGTGGTGCGCATTGTATGGGTGTGTGTTACATTACATTCACTACTAGGAGTGAGAAAAACATCACGGGGTGGTTCGCATTGTATGGGTGTGTGTTACATTACATTCACTAGTAGGAGTGAGAAAAACATCACGGGGTGGTGTGAATCAGAGGGTCTGAATTAGCATAGGCAGTGAGTGGCAATGTAGGATGGAGAAAAGCACCGCGCGGCGGTCACCATGGTGAGGTCAGGGAACATGCAGTGGCAATGTCGGATAGGTTTCTGAAAAACATCGTGGGGTGGTGCGCATTGTATGGGTGTGTGTTACATTACATTCACTAGTAGGAGTGAGAAAAACACGGGTTGGTGCGCATTGTATGGATGTGTGTTACATTACATTAACTAATAGGAGTGAGAAAAACATCACGGGGTGGTGTGAATAGGAGGGTCTGAATTAGGATAGGCAGTGAGTGGCAATGTCGGATGGAGAAAAGCACCGCGGGGTGGTCAGCATGGGGAGGTCAGGGGACATGCATTGGCAATGTAGGATAGGTTTCTGAAAAACATCGCGGGGTGGTGCGCATTGTATGGGTGTGTGTTACATTACATTCACTAGTAGGAGTGAGAAAAACATCACGGGGTGGTTCGCATTGTATGGGTGTGTGTTACATTACATTCACTAGTAGGAGTGAGCAAAACATCACGGGGTGGTGTGAATCGGAGTGTCTGAATTAGGATAGGCAGTGAGTGGCAATGTAGGATGGAGGAAAGCACCGCGGGGTGGTCAGCATGTGGAGGTCAGGCAACATGCAGTGGCAATGTAGGATAGGTTTCTGAAACACATCGCGGCGTGGTGCGCATTGTATGGGTGTGTGTTACATTACATTCACTAGTAGGAGTGAGAAAAACATCACGGGGTGGTGCGCATTGTATTGGTGTGTGTTACATTACATTCACTAGTAAGAGTGAGAAAATCATCACGAGGTGGTGCGCATTGTATTGGTGTGTGTTACATTACATTCACTAGTACGAGTGAGAAAAACATCACGGGGTGGTGTGAATCGGAGGGTCTGAATTAGGATCGGCAGTGAGTGGCAATATAGGATGGAGAAAAGCACCGCGGGGTGGTGAGCAAGGGGAGGTCAGGGAACATGCAGTGGCAATGTAGGAGAGTTTTCTGAAAAACATCGGGGGGTGGTGCGCATTTTATGGGTGTGTGTTACATTACATTCACTAGTAGGTGTGAGAAAAACATCACGGGGTCTTGTGAATCGGAGGGTCTGAATTAGGATAGGCAGTGAGTGGCAATGTCGGATGGAGAAAAGCACCGCGGGGTGGTGAGCATGGGGAGGTCAGCGAACATGCAGTGGCAATGTAGGATAGGTTTCTGAAAAACATCGCTGGGTGGTGCGCATTGTATGGGTGTGTGTTACATTACATTCACAAGTAGGAGTGAGAAAAACATCACGGGGTGGTGTGAATCGGAGGGTCTGAATTAGGATAGGCAGTGAGTGGCAATGTAGGATGGAGAAAAGCACCGCGGGGTGGTCAGCATGGGGACGTCAGGGAACATGCAGTGGCAATGTAGGATAGGTTTTGGAAAAACATCGTGGGGTGGTTCGCATTGTATGGGTGTGTTTTACATAACATTCACTAGTAGGAGTGAGAAAAACATCTCGGGGTGGTGTGAATCGGAGGGTCTGATTTAGGATAGGCAGTGAGTGGCAATGTCGGATGGAGAAAAACAACGCGGGGTGGTCAGCATGGGGATTTCAGGGAACATGCAGTGGCAATGTAGGATAGGTTTCTGAAAAACATCGCGGCGTGGTGGGCATTGTATGGGTGTGTGTTACATTACATTCACTAGTAGGAGTGAGAAAAACATCACGGGGTGGTGCGCATTGTATGGGTGTGTGTTACATTACATTCACTAGAAGGAGTGAGAAAAACATCACGGGGTGGTGTGAATTAGGATAGGCAGTGAGTGGCAATGTAGGATGGAGAAAAGCACCGATGGGTGGTCAGCATGGGGAGGTCAGGGAACATGCAGTGGCAATGTAGGAGAGTTTTCTGAAAAACATCGCGGGGTGGTGCGCATTTTATGGGTGTGTGTTACATTACATTCACTAGTAGGTGTGAGAAAAACATCACGTGGTGGTTCGCATTGTATGGGTGTGTGTTACATTACATTAACTAATAGGAGTGAGAAAAACATCACGGGGTGGTGTGAATAGGAGTGTCTGAATTAGGATAGGCAGTGAGTGGCAATGTCGGATGGAGAAAAGCACCGCGGGGTGGTCAGCATGGGGAGGTCAGGGAACATGCATTGGCAATGTAGGATAGGTTTCCGAAAAACATCGCGGGGTGGTGCGCATTGTATGGGTGTGTGTTACATTACATTCACTAGTAGGAGTGAGAAAAACATCACGGGGTGGTTCGCATTGTATGGGTGTGTGTTACATTACATTCACTAGTAGGAGTGAGCAAAACATCACGGGGTGGTGTGAATCGGAGGGTCTGAATTAGGATAGGCAGTGAGTGGCAATGTAGGATGGAGGAAAGAACCGCGGGGTGGTCAGCATGTGGAGGTCAGGCAACATGCAGTGGCAATGTAGGATAGGTTTCTGAAACACATCGCGGCGTGGTGCGCATTGTATGGGTGTGTGTTACATTACATTCACTAGTAGGAGTGAGAAAAACATCACGGGGTGGTGCGCATAGTATGGGTGTGTGTTACATTACATTCACTAGTAAGAGTGAGAAAATCATCACGAGGTGGTTCGCATTGTATTGGTGTGTGTTACATTACATTCACTAGTACGAGTGAGAAAAACATCACGGGGTGGTGTGAATCGGAGGGTCTGAATTAGGATCGGCAGTGAGTGGCAATATAGGATGGAGAAAAGCACCGCGGGCTGGTGAGCATGGGGAGGTCAGGGAACATGCAGTGGGAATGTAGGATAGGTTTATGAAAAACATCGCGGGGTGGTGCACATTGTATGGGTGTGTGTTACATTACATTCACTAGTAGGAGTGAGAAAAACATCACGAGGTGGTGCGCATTGTATGGGTGTGTGTTACATTACATTCACTAGTAGGAGTGAGAAAAACATCACGGGGTGGTGCGCATTGTATGGGTGTGTGTTACATTACATTCACTAGTAAGAGTGAGAAAAACATCACGAGGTGGTGCGCATTGTATGGGTGTGTGTTACATTACATTCACTAGTAGGAGTGAGAAAAACATCACGGGGTGGTGTGAATCGGAGGGTCTGATTTAGGATCGGCAGTGAGTCGCAATATAGGATGGAGAAAAGCACCGCGGGGTGGTGAGCAAGGGGAGGTCAGGGAACATGCAGTGGCAATGTAGGATAGGTTTCTGAAAAACATCGCGGGGTGGTGCGCATTGTATGGGTGTGTGTTACATTACATTCACTAGTAGGAGTGACAAAAACATCACGGGGTAGTGCGCATTGTATGGGTGTGTGTTACATTACATTCACTAGTAGGAGTGACAAAAACATCGCGGGGTAGTGCACATTGTATGGGTGTGTGTTACATAACATTCACTAGTAGGAGTGACAAAAACATCACGGGGTGGTGTGAATCGGAGGGTCTGATTTAGTATAGGCAGGGAGTTGCTATGTCGGATGGAGAAAAGCACCGCGGGGTGCTCAGCATGGGGAGGTCAGGGAACATGCATTAGCAATATAGGATAGGTTTCTGAAAAACATCGCGGGGTGGTGCGCATTGTATGGGTGTGTGTTACATTACATTCACTAGTAGGAGTGAGAAAAACATCACGGGGTGGTGTGAATCGAAGGGTCTGAATTAGAAGATGCAGTGAGTTGCAATGTAGGATGGAGAAAAGCACCGCGGGGTGGTCAGCATGGGGAGGTCAGGGAACATGCAGTGGCAAAGTAGGATAGGTTTCTGAAAAACATCGCGGGGTGGTGCGCATTGTATGGGTGTGTGTTGCATTACATTCACTAGTAGGAGTGAGAAAAACATCACGGGGTGGTGCGCATTGTATGGGTGTGTGTTACATTACATTCACTAGTAAGAGTGAGAAAAACATCACGAGGTGGTGCGCATTGTATGGGTGTGTGTTACATTACATTCACTAGTAGGAGTGAGAAAAACATCACGGGGTGGTGTGAATCGGAGGGTCTGAATTAGGATCGGCAGTGAGTGGCAATATAGGATGGAGAAAAGCACCGCGGGGTGGTGAGCATGGAGAGGTCAGGGAACATGCAGTGGCAATGTAGGATAGGTTTCTGAAAAACATCGCGGGGTGGTGCGCATTGTATGGGTGTGTGTTACATTACATTCACTAGTAGGAGTGAGAAAAACATCACGGGGTAGTGCGCATTGTATGGGTGTGTGTTACATTACATTCACTAGTAGGAGTGAGAAAAACATCACGGGGTGGTGTGAATCGGAGGGTCTGAATTAGTATAGGCAGTGAGTGGCAATGTAGGATGGAGAAAAGCACCGCGGGGTGGTCAGCATGGCAGGTAAGGGAACATGAAATGGCAATGTAGGATAGGTTTCTGAAAAACATCGCGGGGTGGTGCACATTGTATGGGTGTGTGTTACATTACATTCACTAGTAGGAGTGAGAAAAACATCACGGGGTGGTGTGCAACGGAGGGTCTGAATTAGGATAGGCAGTGAGTGGCAATGAAGGATGGAGAAAAGCACCGCGTCGTGCTCAGCATCGGGACGTCAGGGAACATGCAGATGCAATGTAGGATAGGTTTCTGAAAAACATCGCGGGGTGGTGCGCATTGTATGGGTGTGTGTTACATTACATTCACTAGTAGGAGTGAGAAAAACATCACGGGTTGGTGCGCATTGTATGGATGTGTGTTACATTACATTCACTAGTAGAAGTGAGAAAAACATCTCAGGCTGGTGTGAATCGGAGGGTCTAAATTAGGATAGGCAGTGAGTGGCAATGTAGGATGGAGATAAGCACCGCGGGGTGGTCAGCATGGGGAGGTCAGGGAACATGAAGTGGCAATGTAGGATAGTTTTCTGAAAAACATCGCGGGGTGGTGCGCATTGTATGGGTGTGTGTTACATTACATTCACTACTAGGAGTGAGAAAAACATCACGAGGTGGTTCGCATTGTATGGGTGTGTGTTACATTACATTCACTAGTAGGAGTGAGAAAAACATCACGGGGTGGTGTGAATCAGAGGGTCTGAATTAGGATAGGCAGTGAGTGGCAATGTAGGATGGAGAAAAGCACCGCGCGGGGGTCACCATGGGGAGGTCAGGGAACATGCAGTGGCAATGTAGGATAGGTTTCTGAAAAACATCGTGGGGTGGTGCGTATTCTATGGGTGTGTGTTACATTACATTCAATAGTAGGAGTGAGAAAAACATCACGGGGTGGTGCGCATTGTATGGGTGTGTGTTACATTACATTCAGTAGTAGGAGTGAGAAAAACATCACGGGGTGGTGCGCATTGTATGGGTGTGTGTTACATTACATTCACTAGTAGGAGTGAGAAAAACAACACGGGTTGGTGCGCATTGTATGGATGTGTGTTACATTACATTCACTAGTAGAAGTGAGAAAAATATCTCAGGCTGGTGTGAATCGGAGGGTCTGAATTAGGATAGGCAGTGAGGGCCAATGTAGGATGGAGATAAGCACCGCGGGGTGGTCAGCATGGGGAGGTCAGGGAACATGAAGTGGCAATGTAGGATAGTTTTCTGAAATACATCGCGGGGTGGTGCGCATTGTATGGGTGTGTGTTACATTACATTCACTACTAGGAGTGAGAAAAACATCACGGGGTGGTTCGCATTGTATGGGTGTGTGTTACATTACATTCACTAGTAGGAGTGAGAAAAACATCACGGGGTGGTGTGAATCAGAGGGTCTGAATTAGGATAGGCAGTGAGTGGCAATGTAGGATGGAGAAAAGCACCGCGCGGCGGTCACCATGGGGAGGTCAGGGAACATGCAGTGGCAATGTAGGATAGGTTTCTGAAAAACATCGTGGGGTGGTGCGTATTGTATGGGTGTGTGTTACATTACATTCAATAGTAGGAGTGAGAAAAACATCACGGGGTGGTGCGCATTGTATGGGTGTGTGTTACATTACATTCACTAGTAGGAGTGAGAAAAACATCACGGGTGGTGCGCATTGTATGGGTGTGTGTTACATTACATTCACTAGTAGGAGTGAGAAAAACATCACGGGATGGTGTGAATCGGAGGGTCTGAATTAGGATAGGCAGTGAGTGGCAATGTAGGATGGAGAAAAGCACCGCGGGGTGGTCAGCATGTGGACGTCAGGAACATGCAGTGGCAATGTAGGATAGGTTTCTGAAAAATATCGCGGGGTGGTGCGCATTGTATGGGTGTGTGTTACATTACATTCACTAGTAGGAGTGAGAAAAACATCACGGGGTGGTGTGAATCGGTGGGTCTGATTTAGGATAGGCAGTGAGTGGCAATGTCAGATGGAGAAAAACACCGCGGGGTGGTCAGCATGGGGAGGTCAGGGAACATGCAGTGGCAATGTAGGATAGGTTTCTGAAAAACATCGCGGGGTGGTGGGCATTGTATGGGTGTGTGTTACATTACATTCACTAGTAGGAGTGAGAAAAACATCACGAGGTGGTGTGAATCAGAGGGTCTGAATTAGGATACGCAGTGAGTGGCAATGTAGGATGGAGAAAAGCACCGCGGTTTGGTCAGCATGGGGAGGTCAGGGAACATGCAGTGGCAATGTAGGATAGGTTTCTGAAAAACATCGTGGGGTGGTGCGCATTGTATGGGTGTGTGTTACATTACATTCACTACTAGGAGTGAGAAAAACATCACGGGGTGGTTCGCATTGTATGGGTGTGTGTTACATTACATTCACTAGTAGGAGTGAGAAAAACATCACGGGGTGGTGTGAATCAGAGGGTCTGAATTAGGATAGGCAGTGAGTGGCAATGTAGGATGGAGAAAAGCACCGCGCGGCGGTCACCATGGGGAGGTCAGGGAACATGCAGTGGCAATGTAGGATAGGTTTCTGAAAAACATCGTGGGGTGGTGCGTATTGTATGGGTGTGTGTTACATTAAATTCAATAGTAGGAGTGAGAAAAACATCACGGGGTGGTGCGCATTGTATGGGTGTGTGTTACATTACATTCACTAGTAGGAGTGAGAAAAACATCACGGGTGGTGCGCATTGTATGGGTGTGTGTTACATTACATTCACTAGTAGGAGTGAGAAAAACATCACGGGATGGTGTGAATCGGAGGGTCTGAATTAGGATAGGCAGTGAGTGGCAATGTAGGATGGAGAAAAGCACCGCGGGGTGGTCAGCATGTGGACGTCAGGAACATGCAGTGGCAATGTAGGATAGGTTTCTGAAAAATATCGCGGGGTGGTGCGCATTGTATGGGTGTGTGTTACATTACATTCACTAGCAGGAGTGAGAAAAACATCACGGGGTGGTGTGAATCGGTGGGTCTGATTTAGGATAGGCAGTGAGTGGCAATGTCGGATGGAGAAAAACACCGCGGGGTGGTCAGAATGGGGAGGTCAGGGAACATGCAGTGGCAATGTAGGATAGGTTTCTGAAAAACATCGCGGGGTGGTGGGCATTGTATGGGTGTGTGTTACATTACATTCACTAGTAGGAGTGAGAAAAACATCACCAGGTGGTGCGCATTGTATGGCTGTGTGTTACATTACATTCACTAGAAGCAGTGAGAAAAGCATCACGGGGTGGTGTGAATCGGAGGGTCTGAATTAGGATAGGCAGTGAGTGGCAATGTAGGATGGAGAAAAGCACCGCGGGGTGGTCAGCATGGGGAGGTCAGGGAACATGCAGTGGCAATGTAGGATAGGTTTCTGAAAAACATCGTGGGGTGGTGCGCATTGTATGGGTGTGTGTTACATTACATTCACTAGTAGGAGTGAGAAAAACACGGGTTGGTGCGCATTGTATGGATGTGTGTTACATTACATTCACTAGTAGGAGTGAGAAAAATATCACGGGGTGGTGTGAATCGGAGGGTGTAAATTAGGATAGGCAGTGAGTGGCAATGTAGGATGGAGAAAAGCACCGAGGGGTGGTCAGCATGGGGAGGTCAGGGAACATGCAGTGGCAATGTAGGAGAGTTTTCTGAAAAACATCGCGGGGTGGTGCGCATTTTATGGGTGTGTGTTACATTACATTCACTAGTAGGAGTGAGAAAAACACGGGTTGGTGCGCATTGTATGGATGTGTGTTACATTACATTCACTAGTAGGAGTGAGAAAAATATCACGGGGTAGTGCACATTGTATGGGTGTGTGTTACATAACATTCACTAGTAGGAGTGACAAAAACATCACGGGGTGGTGTGAATCGGAGGGTCTGATTTAGTATAGGCAGGGAGTTGCTATGTCGGATGGAGAAAAGCACCGCCGGGTGGTCAGCATGGGGAGGTCAGGGAACATGCATTAGCAATGTAGGATACGTTTCTGAAAAACATCGCGGGGTGGTGCGCATTGTATGGGTGTGTGTTACATTACATTCACTAGTAGGAGTGAGAAAAACATCACGGGGTGGTGTGAATCGAAGGGTCTGAATTAGAAGATGCAGTGAGTTGCAATGTAGGATGGAGAAAAGCACCGCGGGGTGGTCAGCATGGGGAGGTCAGGGAACATGCAGTGGCAATGTAGGATAGGTTTCTGAAAAACATCGCGGAGTGGTGCGCATTGTATGGGTGTGTGTTGCATTACATTCACTAGTAGGAGTGAGAAAAACATCACGGGGTGGTGCGCATTGTATGGGTGTGTGTTACATTACATTCACTAGTAAGAGTGAGAAAAACATCACGAGGTGGTGCGCATTGTATGGGTGTGTGTTACATTACATTCACTAGTAGGAGTGAGAAAAACATCACGGGGTGGTGTGAATCGGAGGGTCTGAATTAGGATCGGCAGTGAGTGGCAATATAGGATGGAGAAAAGCACCGCGGGGTGGTGAGCATGGAGAGGTCAGGGAACATGCAGTGGCAATGTAGGATAGGTTTCTGAAAAACATGGCGGGGTGGTGCGCATTGTATGGGTGTGTGTTACATTACATTCACTAGTAGGAGTGAGAAAAACATCACGGGGTAGTGCGCATTGTATGGGTGTGTGTTACATTACATTCACTAGTAGGAGTGAGAAAAACATCACGGGGTGGTGTGAATCGGAGGGTCTGAATTAGTATAGGCAGTGAGTGGCAATGTAGGATGGAGAAAAGCACCGCGGGGTGGTCAGCATGGCAGGTCAGGGAACATGCAGTGGCAATGTAGGATAGGTTTCTGAAAAACATCGCGGGGTGGTGCACATTGTATGGGTGTGTGTTACATTACATTCACTAGTAGGAGTGAGAAAAACATCACGGGGTGGTGTGAAACGGAGGGTCTGAATTAGGATAGGCAGTGAGTGGCAATGAAGGATGGAGAAAAGCACCGCGTCGTGCTCAGCATGGGGACGTCAGGGAACATGCAGTGGCAATGTAGGATAGGTTTCTGAAAAACATCGCGCGGTGGTGCGCATTGTATGGGTGTGTGTTACATTACATTCACTAGTAGGAGTGAGAAAAACATCACGGGTTGGTGCGCATTGTATGGATGTGTGTTACATTACATTCACTAGTAGAAGTGAGAAAAACATCTCAGGCTGGTGTGAATCGGAGGGTCTGAATTAGGATAGGCAGTGAGTGGCAATGTAGGATGGAGATAAGCACCGCGGGGTGGTCAGCATGGGGAGGTCAGGGAACATGAAGTGGCAATGTAGGATAGTTTTCTGAAAAACATCGCGGGGTGGTGCGCATTGTATGGGTGTGTGTTACATTACATTCACTACTAGGAGTGAGAAAAACATCACGGGGTGGTTCGCATTGTATGGGTGTGTGTTACATTACATTCACTAGTAGGAGTGAGAAAAACATCACGGGGTGGTGTGAATCAGAGGGTCTGAATTAGGATAGGCAGTGAGTGGCAATGTAGGATGGAGAAAAGCACCGCGCGGCGGTCACCATGGGGAGGTCAGGGAACATGCAGTGGCAATGTAGGATAGGTTTCTGAAAAACATCGTGGGGTGGTGCGTATTGTATGGGTGTGTGTTACATTACAATCAATAGTAGGAGTGAGAAAAACATCACGGGGTGGTGCGCATTGTATGGGTGTGTGTTACATTACATTCACTAGTAGGAGTGAGAAAAACATCACGGGTGGTGCGCATTGTATGGGTGTGTGTTACATTACATTCACTAGTAGGAGTGAGAAAAACATCACGGGATGGTGTGAATCGGAGGGTCTGAATTAGGATAGGCAGTGAGTGGCAATGTAGGATGGAGAAAAGCACCGCGGGGTGGTCAGCATGGGGACGTCAGGACATGCAGTGGCAATGTAGGATAGGTTTCTGAAAAATATCGCGGGGTGGTGCGCATTGTATGGGTGTGTGTTACATAACATTCACTAGTAGGAGTGAGAAAAACATCACGGGGTGGTGTGAATCGGAGGGTCTGATTTAGGATAGGCAGTGAGTGGCAATGTCGGATGGAGAAAAACACCGCGGGGTGGTCAGCATGGGGAGGTCAGGGAACATGCAGTGGCAATGTAGGATAGGTTTCTGAAAAACATCGCGGGGTGGTGGGCATTGTATGGGTGTGTGTTACATTACATTCACTAGTAGGAGTGAGAAAAACATCACCAGGTGGTGCGCATTGTATGGCTGTGTGTTACATTACATTCACTAGAAGCAGTGAGAAAAACATCACGGGGTGGTGTGAATCGGAGGGTCTGAATTAGGATAGGCAGTGAGTGGCAATGTAGGATGGAGAAAAGCACCGCGGGGTGGTCAGCATGGGGAGGTCAGGGAACATGCAGTGGCAATGTAGGATAGTTTTCTGAAAAACATCGTGGGGTGGTGCGCATTGTATGGGTGTGTGTTACATTACATTCACTATTAGGAGTGAGAAAAACACGGGTTGGTGCGCATTGTATGGATGTGTGTTACATTACATTCACTAGTAGGAGTGAGAAAAATATCACGGGGTGGTGTGAATCGGAGGGTCTGAATTAGGATAGGCAGTGAGTGGCAATGTAGGATGGAGAAAAGCACCGAGGAGTGGTCAGCATGGGGATGTCAGGGAACATGCAGTGGCAATGTAGGAGAGTTTTCTGAAAAACATCGCGGGGTGGTGCGCATTTTATGGGTGTGTGTTACATTACATTCACTAGTAGGTGTGAGAAAAACATCACGGGGTGGTGTGAATCGGAGGGTCTGAATTAGGATAGGCAGTGAGTGGCAATGTCGGATGGAGAAAAGCACCGCGGGGTGGTGAGCATGGGGAGGTCAGCGAACATGCAGTGGCAATGTAGGATAGGTTTCTGAAAAACATCGCTGGGTGGTGCGCATTGTATGGGTGTGTGTTACATTACATTCACTAGTAGGAGTGAGAAAAACATCACGGGGTGGTGTGAATCTGAGGGTCGAATTAGGATAGGCAGTGAGTGGCAATGTAGGATGGAGAAAAGCACCGCGGGGTGGTCAGCATGGGGACGTCAGGGAACATGCAGTGGCAATGTAGGATAGGTTTCTGAAAAACATCGTGGGGTGGTGCGCATTGTATGGGTGTGTTTTACAGAACATTCACTAGTAGGAGTGAGAAAAACATCACGGGGTGGTGTGAATCGGAGGGTCTGATTTAGGATAGGCAGTGAGTGGCAATGTCAGATGGAGAAAAACAACGCGGGGTGGTCAGCATGGGGATTTCAGGGAACATGCAGTGGCAATGTAGGATAGGTTTCTGAAATACATCGCGGCGTGGTGGGCATTGTATGGGTGTGTGTTACATTACATTCACTAGTAGGAGTGAGAAAAGCATTACGGGGTGGTGCGCATTGTATGGGTGTGTGTTACATTACATTCACTAGAAGGAGTGAGAAAAACATCACGGGGTGGTGTGAATTAGGATAGGCAGTGAGTGGCAATGTAGGATGGAGAAAAGCACCGCGGGGTGGTCATCATGGGGAGGTCAGGGAACATGCAGTGGCAATGTAGGATAGGTTTCTGAAAAACATCGTGGGGTGGTGCGCATTGTATGGGTGTGTGTTACATTACATTCACTAGTAGGAGTGAGAAAAACACGGGTTGGTGCGCATTGTATGGATGTGTGTTACATTACATTCACTAGTAGGAGTGAGAAAAATATCACGGGGTGGTGTGAATCGGAGGGTCTGAATTAGGATAGGCAGTGAGTGGCAATGTAGGATGGAGAAAAGCACCGATGGGTGGTCAGCATGGGGAGGTCAGGGAACATGCAGTGGCAATGTAGGAGAGTTTTCTGAAAAACATCGCGGGGTGGTGCGCATTTTATGGGTGTGTGTTACATTACATTCACTAGTAGGTGTGAGAAAAACATCACGTGGTGGTTCACATTGTATGGGTGTGTGTTACATTACATTAACTAATAGGAGTGAGAAAAACATCACGGGGTGGTGTGAATAGGAGGGTCTGAATTAGGATAGGCAGTGAGTGGCAATGTCGGATGCAGAAAAGCACTGCGGGGTGGTCAGCATGGGGAGGTCAGGGAACATGCAGTGGCAATGTAGGATAGGTTTCTGAAACACATCGCGGCGTGGTGCGCCTTGTATGGGTGTGTGTTACATTACATTCACTAGTAGGAGTGAGAAAAACATCACGGGGTGGTGCGCATTGTATGGGTGTGTGTTACATTACATTCACTAGTAAGAGTGAGAAAATCTTAACGAGGTGTTGCGCATTGTATTGGTGTGTGTTACATTACATTCACTAGTACGAGTGAGAAAAACATCACGGGGTGGTGCGCATTGTATGGGTGTGTGTTACATTACATTCACTAGTAAGAGTGAGAAAATCATAACGAGGTGGTGCGCATTGTATTGGTGTGTGTTACATTACATTCACTAGTACGAGTGAGAAAAACATCACGGTGTGGTGTGAATCGGAGGGTCTGAATTAGGATCGGCAGTGAGTGGCAATATAGGATGGAGAAAAGCACCGCGGGCTGGTGAGCATGGGGAGGTCAGGGAACATGCAGTGGCAATGTAGGATAGGTTTATGAAAAACATCGCGGGGTGGTGCACATTGTATGGGTGTGTGTTACATTACATTCACTAGTAGGAGTGAGAAAAACATCACGGGGTGGTGCGTATTGTATGGGTGTGTGTTACATTACATTCACTAGTAGGAGTGAGAAAAACATCAAGGGGTGGTGCGCATTGTATGGGTGTGTGTTACATTACATTCACTAGTAAGAGTGAGAAAAACATCACGAGGTGGTGCGCATTGTATGGGTGTGTGTTACATTACATTCACTAGTAGGAGTGAGAAAAACATCACGGGGTGGTGTGAATCGGAGGGTCTGAATTAGTATAGGCAGTGAGTGGCAATGTAGGATGGAGAAAAGCACCGCGGGGTGGTCAGCATGGCAGGTTAGGGAACATGCAATGGCAATGTATGATAGGTTTCTGAAAAACATCGCGGGGTGGTGCACATTGTATGTGTGTGTGTTACATTACATTCACTAGTAGGAGTGAGAAAAACATCACGGGTTGGTGCGCATTGTATGGATGTGTGTTACATTACATTCACTAGTAGAAGTGAGAAAAACATCTCAGGCTGGTGTGAATCGGAGGGTCTGAATTAGGATAGGCAGTGAGTGGCAATGTAGGATGGAGATAAGCACCGCGGAGTGGTCAGCATGGGGAGGTCAGGGAACATGAAGTGGCAATGTACGATAGTTTTCTGAAAAACATCGCGGGGTGGTGCGCATTGTATGGGTGTGTGTTACATTACATTCACTACTAGGAGTGAGAAAAACATCATGGGGTGGTTCGCATTGTATGGGTGTGTGTTACATTACATTCACTAGTAGGAGTGAGAAAAACATCACGGGTTGGTGTGAATCAGAGGGTCTGAATTAGAATAAGGAAGTGAGTGGCAATGTAGGATGGAGAAAGGCACCGCGCGGCGGTCACCATGGGGAGGTCAGGGAACATGCAGTGGCAATGTAGGATAGGTTTCTGAAAAACATCGTGGGGTGGTGCGTATTGTATGGGTGTGTGTTACATTACATTCAATAGTAGGAGTGAGAAAAACATCACGGGGTGGTGCGCATTGTATGGGTGTGTGTTACATTACATTCACTAGTAGGAGTGAGAAAAACATCACGGGGTGGTGCGCATTGTATGGGTGTGTGTTACATTACATTCACTAGTAGGAGTGAGAAAAACACGGGTTGGTGCGCATTGTATGGATGTGTGTTACATTACATTCACTAGTAGGAGTGAGAAAAATATCACGGGGTGGTGTGAATCGGAGGGTCTGAATTAGGATAGGCAGTGAGTGGCAATGTAGGATGGAGAAAAGCACCGATGGGTGGTCAGCATGGGGAGGTCAGGGAACATGCAGTGGCAATGTAGGAGAGTTTTCTGAAAAACATCGCGGGGTGGTGCGCATTTTATGGGTGTGTGTTACATTACATTCACTAGTAGGTGTGAGAAAAACATCACGTGGTGGTTCACATTGTATGGGTGTGTGTTACATTACATTAAATAATAGGAGTGAGAAAAACATCACGGGGTGGTGTGAATAGGAGGGTCTGAATTAGGATAGGCAGTGAGTGGCAATGTCGGATGCAGAAAAGCACTGCGGGGTGGTCAGCATTTGGAGGTCAGGGAACATGCAGTGGCAATGTAGGATAGGTTTCTGAAACACATCGCGGCGTGGTGCGCCTTGTATGGGTGTGTGTTACATTACATTCACTAGTAGGAGTGAGAAAAACATCACGGGTTGGTGCGCATTGTATGGGTGTGTGTTACATTACATTCACTAGTAAGAGTGAGAAAATCATAACGAGGTGTTGCGCATTGTATTGGTGTGTGTTACATTACATTCACTAGCACGAGTGAGAAAAACATCACGGGGTGGTGCGCATTGTATGGGTGTGTGTTACATTACATTCACTAGTAAGAGTGAGAAAATCATAACGAGGTGGTGCGCATTGTATTGGTGTGTGTTACATTACATTCACTAGTACGAGTGAGAAAAACATCACGGTGTGGTGTGAATCGGAGGGTCTGAATTAGGATCGGCAGTGAGTGGCAATATAGGATGGAGAAAAGCACCGCGGGCTGGTGAGCATGGGGAGGTCAGGGAACATGCAGTGGCAATGTAGGATAGGTTTATGAAAAACATCGCGGGGTGGTGCACATTGTATGGGTGTGTGTTACATTACATTCACTAGTAGGAGTGAGAAAAACATCACGGGGTGGTGCGCATTGTATGGGTGTGTGTTAAATTACATTCACTAGTAGGAGTGAGAAAAACATCAAGGGGTGGTGCGCAATGTATGGGTGTGTGTTACATTACATTCACTAGTAAGAGTGAGAAAAACATCACGAGGTGGTGCGCATTGTATGGGTGTGTGTTACATTACATTCACTAGTAGGAGTGAGAAAAACATCACGGGGTGGTGTGAATCGGAGGGTCTGAATTAGTATAGGCAGTGAGTGGCAATGTAGGATGGAGAAAAGCACCGCGGGGTGGTCAGCATGGCAGGTTAGGGAACATGCAGTGGCAATGTATGATAGGTTTCTGAAAAACATCGCGGGGTGGTGCACATTGTATGTGTGTGTGTTACATTACATTCACTAGTAGGAGTGAGAAAAACATCACGGGTTGGTGCGCATTGTATGGATGTGTGTTACATTACATTCACTAGTAGAAGTGAGAAAAACATCTCAGGCTGGTGTGAATCGGAGGGTCTGAATTAGGATAGGCAGTGAGTGGCAATGTAGGATGGAGATAAGCACCGCGGGGTGGTCAGCATGGGGAGGTCAGGGAACATGAAGTGGCAATGTAGGATAGTTTTCTGAAAAACATCGCGGGGTGGTGCGCATTGTATGGGTGTGTGTTACATTACATTCACTACTAGGAGTGAGAAAAACATCATGGGGTGGTTCGCATTGTATGGGTGTGTGTTACATTACATTCACTAGTAGGAGTGAGAAAAACATCACGGGTTGGTGTGAATCAGAGGGTCTGAATTAGGATAGGCAGTGAGTGGCAATGTAGGATGGAGAAAGGCACCGCGCGGCGGTCACCATGGGGAGGTCAGGGAACATGCAGTGGCAATGTAGGATAGGTTTCTGAAAAACATCGTGGGGTGGTGCGTATTGAATGGGTGTGTGTTACATTACATTCAATAGTAGGAGTGAGAAAAACATCACGGGGTGGTGCGCATTGTATGGGTGTGTGTTACATTACATTCACTAGTAGGAGTGAGAAAAACATCACGGGGTGGTGCGCATTGTATGGGTGTGTGTTACATTACATTCACTAGTAGGAGTGAGAAAAACATCACGGGATGGTGTGAATCGGAGGGTCTGAATTAGGATAGGCAGTGAGTGGCAATGTAGGATGGAGAAAAGCACCGCGGGGTGGTCAGCATGGGGACGTCAGGGAACATGCAGTGGCAATGTAGGATAGGTTTCTGAAAAATATCGCGGGGTGGTGCGCATTGTATGGGTGTGTGTTACATAACATTCACTAGTAGGAGTGAGAAAAACAGCACGGGGTGGTGTGAATCGGAGGGTCTGATTTAGGATAGGCAGTGAGTGGCAATGTCGAATGGAGAAAAACACCGCGGGGTGGTCAGCATGGGGAGGTCAGGGAACATGCAGTGGCAATGTAGGATAGGTTTCTGAAAAACATCGCGGGGTGGTGGGCATTGTATGGGTGTGTGTTACATTACATTCACTAGTAGGAGTGAGAAAAACATCACAAGGTGGTGCGCATTGTATGTGTGTGTGTTACATTACATTCACTAGTAGGAGTGAGAAAAACACGGGTTGGTGCGCATTGTATGTATGTGTGTTACATTACATTCACTAGTAGGAGTGAGAAAAATATCACGGGGTGGTGTGAATCGGAGGGTCTGAATTAGGATAGGCAGTGAGTGGCAATGTAGGATGGAGAAAAGCACCGAGGGGTGGTCAGCATGGGGAGGTCAGGGAACATGCAGTGGCAATGTAGGAGAGTTTTCTGAAAAATATCGCGGGGTGGTGCGCATTTTATGGGTGTGTGTTACATTACATTCACTAGTAGGTGTGAGAAAAACATCACGGGGTGGTGTGAATCGGAGGGTCTGAATTAGGATAGGCAGTGAGTGGCAATGTCGGATGGAGAAAAGCACCGCGGGGTGGTGAACAGGTGAACATGGGGAGGTCAGCGAACATGCAGTGGCAATGTAGGATAGGTTTCTGAAAAACATCGCGGGGTGGTGCGCATTGTATGGGTGTGTGTTACATTACATTCACTAGTAGGAGTGAGAAAAACATCACGGGGTGGTTCGCATTGTATGGGTGTGTGTTACATTACATTCACTAGTAGGACTGAGCAAAACATCACGGGGTGGTGTGAATCGGAGGGTCTGAATTAGGATAGGCAGTGAGTGGCAATGTAGGATGGAGGAAAGCACCGCGGGTGGTCAGCATGTGGAGGTCAGGCATCATGCAGTGGCAATGCAGGATAGGTTTCGGAAACACATCGCGGCGTGGTGCGCATTGTATGGGTGTGTGTTACATTACATTCACTAGTAGGAGTGAGAAAAATATCACGGGGTGGTGCGCATTGTATGGGTGTGTGTTACATTACATTCACTAGTAAGAGTGAGAAAATCATCACGAGGTGGTGCGCATTGTATGGGTGTGTGTTACATTACATTCACTAGAAGCAGTGAGAAAAACATCACGCGGTGGTGTGAATCGGAGGGTCTGAATTAGGATAGGCAGTGAGTGGCAATGTAGGATGGAGAAAAGCACCGCGGGGTGGTCAGCATGGGGAAGTCAGGGAACATGCAGTGGCAATGTAGGATAGGTTTCTGAAAAACATCGTGGGGTGGTGCGCATTGTATGGGTGTGTGTTACATTACATTCACTAGTAGGAGTGAGAAAAACACGGGTTGGTGCGCATTGTATGGATGTGTGTTACATTACATTCACTAGTAGGAGTGAGAAAAATATCACGGGGTGGTGTGAATCGGAGGGTCTGAATTAGGATAGGCAGTGAGTGGCAATGTAGGATGGAGAAAAGCACCGAGGGGTGGTCAGCATGGGGAGGTCAGGGAACATGCAGTGGCAATGTAGGAGAGTTTTCTGAAAAACATCGCGGTGTGGTGCGCATTTTATGGGTGTGTGTTACATTACATTCACTAGTAGGTGTGAGAAAAACAACACGGGGTGGTGTGAATCGGAGGGTCTGAATTAGGATAGGCAGCGAGTGGCAATATAGGATGGAGAAAAGCAACGCGGGGTGGTGAGCATGGGGAGGTCAGCGAACATGCAGTGGCAATGTAGGATAGGTTTCTGAAAAACATCGCTGGGTGGTGCGCATTGTATGGGTGTGTGTTACATTACATTCACTAGTAGGAGTGAGAAAAACATCACGGGGTGGTGTGAATCGGAGGGTCTGAATTAGGATAGGCAGTGAGTGGCAATGTAGGATGGAGAAAAGCACCGCGGGGTGGTCAGCATGGGGACGTCAGGGAACATGCAGTGGCAATGTAGGATAGGTTTCTGAAAAACATCGTGGGGTGGTGCGCATTGTATGGGTGTGTTTTACAGAACATTCACTAGTAGGAGTGAGAAAAACATCACGGGGTGGTGTGAATCGGAGGGTCTGATTTAGGATAGGCAGTGAGTGGCAATGTCGGATGGAGAAAAACAACGCGGGGTGGTCAGCATGGGGATTTCAGTGAACATGCAGTGGCAATGTAGGATAGGTTTCTGAAATACATCGCGGCGTGGTGGGCATTGTATGGGTGTGTGTTACATTACATTCACTAGTAGGAGTGAGAAAAACATCACGGGGTGGTGCGCAATGTATGGGTGTGTGTTATATTACATTCACTAGAAGGAGTGAGAAAAACATCACGGGGTGGTGTGAATTAGGATAGGCAGTGAGTGGCAATGTAGGATGGAGAAAAGCACCGCGGGGTGGTCAGCTTGGGATGGTCAGGGAACATGCAGTGGCAATGTAGGATAGGTTTCTGAAAAACATCGTGGGGTGGTGCGCATTGTATGGGTGTGTGTTACATTACATTCACTAGTAGGAGTGAGAAAAACACGGGTTGGTACGCATTGTATGGATGTGTGTTACATTACATTCACTAGTAGGAGTGAGAAAAATATCACGGGGTGGTGTGAATCAGAGGGTCTGAATTAGGATAGGCAGTGAGTGGCAATGTAGGATGGAGAAAAGCACCGAGGGGTGGTCAGCATGGTGAGGTCAGGGAACATGCAGTGGCAATGTAGGAGAGTTTTCTGAAAAACATCGTGGGGTGGTGCGCATTTTATGAGTGTGTGTTACATTACATTCACTAGTAGGAGTTAGAAAAACATCACGGGGTGGTGTGAATCGGAGGGTCTGAATTAGGATCGGCAGTGAGTGGCAATATAGGATGGAGAAAAGCACCGCGGGGTGGTGAGCAAGGGGAGGTCAGGGAACATGCAGTGGCAATGTAGGATAGGTTTCTGAAAAACATCGCGGGGTGGTGCGCATTGTATGGGTGTGTGTTACATTACATTCACTAGTAGGAGTGACAAAAACATCACGGGGTAGTGCGCATTGTATGGGTGTGTGTTACATTACATTCACTAGTAGGAGTGAGAAAAACATCACGGGGTGGTGTGAATCGGAGGGTCTGAATTAGTATAGGCAGTGAGTGGCAATGTAGGATGGAGAAAAGCACCGCGGGGTGGTCAGCATGGCAGGTCAGGGAACATGCAGTGGCAATGTATGATAGGTTTCTGAAAAACATCGCGGGGTGGTGGACATTGTATGGGTGTGTGTTACATTACATTCACTAGTAGGAGTGAGAAAAACATCACGGGGTGGTGTGAATCGGAGGGTCTGAATTAGTATAGGCAGTGAGTGGCAATGTAGGATGGAGAAAAGCACCGCGGGGTGGTCAGCATGGCAGGTCAGGGAACATGCAGTGGCAATGTATGATAGGTTTCTGAAAAACATCACGGGGTAGTGCGCATTGTATGGGTGTGTGTTACATTACATTCACTAGTAGGAGTGAGAAAAACATCACGGGGTGGTGTGAATCGGAGGGTCTGAATTAGTATAGGCAGTGAGTGGCAATGTAGGATGGAGAAAAGCACCGCGGGGTGGTCAGCATGGCAGGTCAGGGAACATGCAGTGGCAATGTATGATAGGTTTCTGAAAAACATCGCGGGGTGGTGCGCATTGTATGGGTGTGTGTTACATTACATTCACTAGTAGGAGTGAGAAAAACATCACGGGTTGGTGCGCATTGTATGGATGTGTGTTACATTACATTCACTAGTAGAAGTGAGAAAAACATCTCAGGCTGGTGTGAATCGAAGGGTCTGAATTAGGATAGGCAGTGAGTGGCAATGTAGGATGGAGATAAGCACCGCGGGGTGGTCAGCATGGGGAGGTCAGGGAACATGAAGTGGCAATGTAGGATAGTTTTCTGAAAAACATCGCGGGGTGGTGCGCATTGTATGGGTGTGTGTTACATTACATTCACTACTAGGAGTGAGAAAAACATCATGGGGTGGTTCGCATTGTATGGGTGTGTGTTACATTACATTCACTAGTAGGAGTGAGAAAAACATCACGGGGTGGTGTGAATCAGAGGGTCTGAATTAGGATAGGCAGTGAGTGGCAATGTAGGATGGAGAAAAGCACCGCGCGGCGGTCACCATGGGGAGGTCAGGGAACATGCAGTGGCAATGTAGGATAGGTTTCTGAAAAACATCGTGGGGTGGTGCGTATTGTATGGGTGTGTGTAACATTACATTCAATAGTAGGAGTGAGAAAAACATCACGGGGTGGTGCGCATTGTATGGGTGTGTGTTACATTACATTCACTAGTAGGAGTGAGAAAAACATCACGGGGTGGTGCGCATTGTATGGGTGTGTGTTACATTACATTCACTAGTAGGAGTGAGAAAAACATCACGGGATGGTGTGAATCGGAGGGTCTGAATTAGGATAGGCAGTGAGTGGCAATGTAGGATGGAGAAAAGCACCGCGGGGTGGTCAGCATAGGGACGTCAGGGAACAAGCAGTGGCAATGTAGGATAGGTTTCTGAAAAATATCGCGGGGTGGTGCGCATTGTATGGGTGTGTGTTACATAACATTCACTAGTAGGAGTGAGAAAAACATCACGGGGTGGTGTGAATCGGAGGGTCTGATTTAGGATAGGCAGTGAGTGGCAATGTCGGATGGAGAAATACACCGCGGGGTGGTCAGCATGGGGAGGTCAGGGAACATGCAGTGGCAATGTAGGATAGGTTTCTGAAAAACATCGCGGGGTGGTGGGCATTGTATGGGTGTGTGTTACATTACATTCACTAGTAGGAGTGAGAAAAACATCACCAGGTGGTGCTCATTGTATGGGTGTGTGTTACATTACATTCACTAGTAGGAGTGAGAAAAACACGGGTTGGTACGCATTGTATGGATGTGTGTTACATTACATTCACTAGTAGGATTGAGAAAAATATCACGGGGTGGTGTGAATCAGAGGGTCTGAATTAGGATAGGCAGTGATTGGCAATGTAGGATGGAGAAAAGCACCGAGGGGTGGTCAGCATGGGGAGGTCAGGGAACATGCAGTGGCAATGTAGGAGAGTTTTCTGAAAAACATCGTGGGGTGGTGCGCATTTTATGAGTGTGTGTTACATTACATTCACTAGTAGGAGTTAGAAAAACATCACGGGGTGGTGTGAATCGGAGGGTCTGATTTAGGATAGGCAGTGAGTGGCAATGTCGGATGGAGAAAAACAACGCGGGGTGGTCAGCATGGGGATTTCAGGGAACATGCAGTGGCAATGTAGGATAGGTTTCTGAAAAGCATCGCGGCGTGGTGGGCATTGTATGGGTGTGTGTTACATTACATTCACTAGTAGGAGTGAGAAAAACATCACGGGGTGGTGCGCATTGAATGGGTGTGTGTTACATTACATTCACTAGAAGGAGTGAGAAAAACATCACGGGGTGGTGTGAATTAGGATAGCCAGTGAGTGGCAATGTAGGATGGAGAAAAGCACCGCGGGGTGGTCAGCATGGGGAGGTCAGGGAACATGCAGTGGCAATGTAGGATAGGTTTCTGAAAAACATCGTGGGGTGTTGCGCATTGTATGCGTGTGTGTTACATTACATTCACTAGTAGGAGTGAGAAAAACACGGGTTGGTGCGCATTGTATGGATGTGTGTTGCATTAGATTCACTAGTAGTAGTGAGAAAAATATCACGGGGTGGTGTGAATCGGAGGGTCTGAAATAGGATAGGCAGTGAGTGGCAATGTAGGATGGAGAAAAGCACCGAGGGGTGGTCAGCATGGGGAGGTCAGGGAACATGCAGTGGCAATGTAGGAGAGTTTTCTGAAAAACATCGCGGGGTGGTGTGCATTTTATGGGTGTGTGTTACATTACATTCACTAGTAGGTGTGAGAAAAACATCACGTGGTGGTTCGCATTGTATGGGTGTGTGTTACATTACATTAACTAATAGGAGTGAGAAAAACATCACAGGGTGGTGTGAATAGGAGGGTCTGAATTAGGATAGGCAGTGAGTGGCAATGTCGGATGGAGAAAAGCACCGCGGGGTGGTCAGTATGGGGAGGTCAGGGAACATGCATTGGCAATGTAGGATAGGTTTCTGAAAAACATCGCGGGGTGGTGCGCATTGTATGGGTGTGTGTTACATTACATTCACTAGTAGGAGTGAGAAAAACATCACGGGGTGGTTCGCATTTTATGGGTGTGTGTTACATTACATTCACTAGTAGGAGTGAGCAAAACATCACGGGGTGGTGTGAATCGGAGGGTCTGAATTAGGATAGGCAGTGAGTGGCAATGTAGGATGGAGGAAAGCACCGCGGGGTGGTCAGCATGTGGAGGTCAGGCAACATGCAGTGGCAATGTAGGATAGGTTTCTGAAACACATCGCGGCGTGGTGCGCATTGTATCGGTGTGTGTTACATTACATTCACTAGTAGGAGTGAGAAAAACATCACGGGGTGGTGCGCATTGTATGGGTGTGTGTTACATTACATTCACTAGTAAGAGTGAGAAAATCATCACGAGGTGGTGCGCATTGTATGGGTGTGTGTTACATTACATTCACTAGTAGGAGTGAGAAAAACATCACGGGGTGGTGTGAATCGGAGGGTCTGAATTAGGATAGGCAGTGAGTGGCAATGTAGGATGGAGAAAAGCACCGCGGGGTGGTCAGCATGGGGACGTCAGGGAACATGCAGTGGCAATGTAGGATAGGTTTCTGGAAAACATCGTGGGGTGGTGCGCATTGTATGGGTGCGTTTTACATAACATTCACTAGTAGGAGTGAGAAAAACATCACGGGGTGGTGTGAATCGGAGGGTCTGATTTAGGATAGGCAGTGAGTGGCAATGTCGGATGGAGAAAAACACCGCGGGGTGGTCAGCATGGGGAGGTCAGGGAACATGCAGTGGCAATGTAGGATAGGTTTCTGAAAAACATCGCGGCATGGTGGGCATTGTATGGGTGTGTGTTACATTACATTCACTAGTAGGAGTGAGAAAAACATCTCGGGGTGGTGCGCATTGTATGGGTGTGTGTTACATTACATTCACTAGAAGGAGTGAGAAAAACATCACGGGGTGGTGTGAATTAGGATAGGCAGTGAGTGGCAATGTAGGATGGAGAAAAGCACCGCGGGGTGGTCAGCATGGGGAGGTCAGGGAACATGCAGTGGCAATGTAGGTTAAGTTTCTGAAAAACATCGTGGGGTGGTGCGCATTGTATGGGTGTGTGTTACATTACATTCACTAGTAGGAGTGAGAAAACACGGGTTGGTGCGCATTGTATGGATGTGTGTTACATTACATTCACTAGTAGGAGTGAGAAAAACATCACGGGGTGGTGTGAATCGGAGGGTCTGAATTAGGATACGCAGTGAGTGGCAATGTAGGATGGAGAAAAGCACCGAGGGGTGGTCAGCATGGGGAGGTCAGGGAACATGCAGTGGCAATGTAGGATAGTTTTCTGAAAAACATCGCGGGGTGGTGCGCATTTTATGGGTGTGTGTTACATTACATTCACTAGTAGGTGTGAGAAAAACATCACGTGGTGGTTCGCATTGTATGGGTGTGTGTTACACTACATTAACTAATAGGAGTGAGAAAAACATCACGGGGTGGTGTGAATAGGAGGGTCTGAATTAGGATAGGCAGTGAGTGGCAATGTCGGATGGAGAAAAGCACCGCGGGGTGGTCAGCATGGGGAGGTCAGGGAACATGCATTGGCAATGTAGGATAGGTTTCTGAAAAGCATCGCGGGGTGGTGCGCATTGTATGGGTGTGTGTTACATTACATTCACTAGTAGGAGTGAGAAAAACATCACGGGGTGGTTCGCATTGTATGGGTGTGTGTTACATTACATTCACTAGTAGGAGTGAGCAAAACATCACGGGGTGGTGTGAATCGGAGTGTCTGAATTAGGATAGGCAGTGTGTGGCAATGTAGGATGGAGGAAAGCACCGCGGGTGGTCAGCATGTGGAGGTCAGGCAACATGCAGTGGCAATGTAGGATAGGTTTCGGAAACACATCGCGGCGTGGTGCGCATTGTATGGGTGTGTGTTACATTACATTCACTAGTAGGAGTGAGAATAACATCACGGCGTGGTGCGCATTGTATGGGTGTGTGTTACATTACATTCACTAGTAGGAGTGAGAAAAACATCACAGGGTGGTGCGCATTGAATGGGTGTGTGTTACATTACATTCACTAGAAGGAGTGAGAAAAACATCACGGGGTGGTGTGAATTAGGATAGCCAGTGAGTGGCAATGTAGGATGGAGAAAAGCACCGCGGGGTGGTCAGCATGGGGAGGTCAGGGAACATGCAGTGGCAATGTAGGATAGGTTTCTGAAAAACATCGTGGGGTGTTGCGCATTGTATGCGTGTGTGTTACATTACATTCACTAGTAGGAGTGAGAAAAACACGGGTTGGTGCGCATTGTATGGATGTGTGTTGCATTAGATTCACTAGTAGGAGTGAGAAAAATATCACGGGGTGGTGTGAATCGGAGGGTCTGAAACAGGATAGGCAGTGAGTGGCAATGTAGGATGGAGAAAAGCACCGAGGGGTGGTCAGCATGGGGAGGTCAGGGAACATGCAGTGGCAATGTAGGAGAGTTTTCTGAAAAACATCGCGGGGTGGTGTGCATTTTATGGGTGTGTGTTACATTACATTCACTAGTAGGTGTGAGAAAAACATCACGTGGTGGTTCGCATTGTATGGGTGTGTGTTACATTACATTAACTAATAGGAGTGAGAAAAACATCACAGGGTGGTGTGAATAGGAGGGTCTGAATTAGGATAGGCAGTGAGTGGCAATGTCGGATGGAGAAAAGCCCCGCGGGGTGGTCAGTATGGGGAGGTCAGGGAACATGCATTGGCAATGTAGGATAGGTTTCTGAAAAACATCGCGGGGTGGTGCGCATTGTATGGGTGTGTGTTACATTACATTCACTAGTAGGAGTGAGAAAAACATCACGGGGTGGTTCGCATTTTATGGGTGTGTGTTACATTACATTCACTAGTAGGAGTGAGCAAAACATCACGGGGTGGTGTGAATCGGAGGGTCTGAATTAGGATAGGCAGTGAGTGGCAATGTAGGATGGAGGAAAGCACCGCGGGGTGGTCAGCATGTGGATGTCAGGCAACATGCAGTGGCCATGTAGGATAGGTTTCTGAAACACATCGCGGCGTGGTGCGCATTGTATCGGTGTGTGTTACATTACATTCACTAGTAGGAGTGAGAAAAACATCACGGGGTGGTGCGCATTGTATGGGTGTGTGTTACATTACATTCACTAGTAAGAGTGAGAAAATCATCACGAGGTGGTGCGCATTGTATGGGTGTGTGTTACATTACATTCACTAGTAGGAGTGAGAAAAACATCACGGGGTGGTGTGAATCGGAGGGTCTGAATTAGGATAGGCAGTGAGTGGCAATGTAGGATGGAGAAAAGCACCGCGGGGTGGTCAGCATGGGGACGTCAGGGAACATGCAGTGGCAATGTAGGATAGGTTTCTGGAAAACATCGTGGGGTGGTGCGCATTGTATGGGTGCGTTTTACATAACATTCACTAGTAGGAGTGAGAAAAACATCACGGGGTGGTGTGAATCGGAGGGTCTGATTTAGGATAGGCAGTGAGTGGCAATGTCGGATGGAGAAAAACACCGCGGGGTGGTCAGCATGGGGAGGTCAGGGAACATGCAGTGGCAATGTAGGATAGGTTTCTGAAAAACATCGCGGCATGGTGGGCATTGTATGGGTGTGTGTTACATTACATTCACTAGTAGGAGTCAGAAAAACATCTCGGGGTGGTGCGCATTGTATGGGTGTGTGTTACATTACATTCACTAGAAGGAGTGAGAAAAACATCACGGGGTGGTGTGAATTAGGATAGGCAGTGAGTGGCAATGTAGGATGGAGAAAAGCACCGCGGGGTGGTCAGCATGGGGAGGTCAGGGAACATGCAGTGGCAATGTAGGTTAAGTTTCTGAAAAACATCGTGGGGTGGTGCGCATTGTATGGGTGTGTGTTACATTACATTCACTAGTAGGAGTGAGAAAACACGGGTTGGTGCGCATTGTATGGATGTGTGTTACATTACATTCACTAGTAGGAGTGAGAAAAACATCACGGGGTGGTGTGAATCGGAGGGTCTGAATTAGTATAGGCAGTGAGTGGCAATGTCGGATGGAGAAAAGCACCGCGGGGTGGTCAGCATGGGGAGGTCAGGGAACATGCATTGGCAATGTAGGATAGGTTTCTGAAAAGCATCGCGGGGTGGTGCGCATTGTATGGGTGTGTGTTACATTACATTCACTAGTAGGAGTGAGAAAAACATCACGGGGTGGTTCGCATTGTATGGGTGTGTGTTACATTACATTCACTAGTAGGAGTGAGCAAAACATCACGGGGTGGTGTGAATCGGAGGGTCTGAATTAGGATAGGCAGTGTGTGGCAATGTAGGATGGAGGAAAGCACCGCGGGTGGTCAGCATGTGGAGGTCAGGCAACATGCAGTGGCAATGTAGGATAGGTTTCGGAAACACATCGCGGCGTGGTGCGCATTGTATGGGTGTGTGTTACATTACATTCACTAGTAGGAGTGAGAATAACATCACGGGGTGGTACGCATTGTATGGGTGTGTGTTACATTACATTCACTAGTAAGAGTGAGAAAATCATCACGAGGTGGTGCGCATTGTATGGGTGTGTGTTACATTACATTCACTATTACGAGTGAGAAAAACATCACGGGGTGGTGTGAATCGGAGGGTCTGAATTAGGATCGGCAGTGAGTGGCAATATAGGATGGAGAAAAGCACCGCGGGCTGGTGAGCATGGGGAGGTCAGGGAACATGCAGTGGCAATGTAGGATAGGTTTATGAAAAACATCGCGGGGTGGTGCGCATTGTATGGGTTTGTGTTACATTACATTCACTAGTAGGAGTGAGAAAAACATCACGGGGTGGTGCGCATTGTATGGGTGTGTGTTACATTACATTCACTAGTAGGAGTGAGGAAAACATCTCGGGGTGGTGTGAATCGGAGGGTCTGGATTAGGATAGGCAGTGAGTGGCAATGTAGGATGGAGAAAAGCACCGTGGGGTGGTCAGCATGGCAGGTCAGGGAACATGCAGTGGCAATGTAGGATAGGTTTCTGAAAAACATCGCGGGGTGGTGCACATTGTATGGGTGTGTGTTACATTACATTCACTAGTAGGAGTGAGAAAAACATCACGGGGTGGTGCGCATTGTATGGGTGTGTGTTACATTACATTCACTAGTAGGAGTGAGAAAAACATCACGGGGTGGTGTGAATCGGAGGGTCTGAATTAGGATAGACAGTGAGTGGCAATGTAGGATGGAGAAAAGCACCGCGGGGTGGTCAGCATGGGGACGTCAGGGAACATGCAGTGGCAATGTAGGATAGGTTTCTGAAAAACATCGTGGGGTGGTGCGCATTGTATGGGTGTGTTTTACATAACATTCACTAGTAGGAGTGAGAAAAACATCACGGGGTGGTGTGAATCGGAGGGTCTGATTTAGGATAGGCAGTGAGTGGCAATGTCGGATGGAGAAAAACACCGCGGGGTGGTCAGCATGGGGAGGTCAGGGAACATGCAGTGGCAATGTAGGATAGGTTTCTGAAAAATATCGCGGCATGGTGGGCATTGTATGGGTGTGTGTTACATTACATTCACTAGTAGGAGTGAGAAAAACATCACGGGGTGGTGCGCATTGTATGGGTGTGTGTTACATTACATTCACTAGAAGGAGTGAGAAAAACATCACGGGGTGGTGTGAATTAGGATAGGCAGTGAGTGGCAATGTAGGATGGAGAAAAGCACCGCGGGGTGGTCAGCATGGGGAGGTCAGGGAACATGCAGTGGCAATGTAGATTAAGTTTCTGAAAAACATCGTGGGGTGGTGCGCATTGTATGGGTGTGTGTTACATTACATTCACTAGTAGGAGTGAGAAAAACATCACGGGGTGGTGCGCATTGTATGGGTGTGTGTTACATTACATTCACTAGAAGGAGTGAGAAAAACATCACGGGGTGGTGTGAATTAGGATAGGCAGTGAGTGGCAATGTAGGATGGAGAAAAGCACCGCGGGGTGGTCAGCATGGGGAGGTCAGGGAACATGCAGTGGCAATGTAGGATAGGTTTCTGAAAAACATCGCGGGGTGGTGCGCATTGTATGCGTGTGTGTTACATTACATTCACTAGTAGGAGTGAGAAAAACATCAAGGGGTGGTGTGAATCAGAGGGTCTGAATTAGGATAGGCAGTGAGTGGCAATGTAGGATGGAGAAAAGCACTGCGGGGTGGTCAGCATGGGGAGGTCAGGGAACATGCAGTGGCAATGTAGGATAGGCTTCTGAAAAACATCGCGGGGTGGTGCGCATTGTATGGGTGTGTGTTACATTACATTCACTAGTAGGAGTGAGAAAAACATCATGGGGTGGTGCGCATTGTATGGGTGTGTGTTACATTACATTCACTATTAGGAGTGAGAAAATCATCACGGGGTGGTGTGAATCGCAGGGTCTGAATTAGGATAGGCAGTGAGTGGCAATGTAGGATGGAGAAAAGCACCGCGGGGTGGTCAGCATAGGGACTTCAGGGAACATGCAGTGGCAATGTAGGATAGGTTTCTCAAAAACATCGCGGGGTTGTGCACATTGTATGGTTGTGTGTTACATAACATTCACTAGTAGGAGTGAGAAAAACATCACAGGGTGGTGTCAATCGGAGGGTCTGATTTAGGATAGGCCGTGAGTGGCAATGTCGGATGGAGAAAAGCACCGCGGGGTGGTCAGCGTGGGGAGGTCAGGGAACATGCATAGGCAATGGAGGATATGTTTCTGAAAAACATCGCGGGGTGGTGCGCATTGTATGGTTGTGTGTTACATTACATTCACTAGTAGGAGTGAGAAAAAGATCACGGGGTGGTGCGCATTGTATGGGTGTGTGTTACATTACATGCACTAGTAGGAGTGAGAAAAACATCACGGGGTGGTGTGAATCGCAGGGTCTGAATTAGGATAGGCAGTGAGTGGCAATGTAGGATGGAGAAAAGCACCGCGGGCTGGTCAGAATGGGGAGGTAATAGAACATGCAGTGGCAATGTAGGATAGGTTTCTGAAATACATCGCGGGGTGGTGCGCATTGTATGGGTGTGTGTTACATTACATTCACTAGTAGGAGTGAGAAAAACATCACGGTGTGGTGCGCATTGTATGGGTGTGTGTTACATTACATTCACTAGTAGGAGTGAGAAAAACATCACGCGCTTTTGCACTTTGTATGGGTGTGTGTTACATTACATTCACTAGTAGGAGTGAGAAAAACATCACGGGGTGGTGTGAATCGGAGGGTCTGAATTAGTATAGGCAGTGAGTGGCAATGTATGATGGAGAAAAGCACCGCGGTTTGGTCAGCATGGGGAGGTCAGGGAACATGCAGTGGCAATGTAGGATAGGTTTCTAAAAAATATCGCGGGGTGTTGCACATTGTATGAGTGTGTGTTACATTACATTCACTAGTAGGAGTGAGAAAAACATCACGGGGTGGTGTGAATCAGAGGGTCTGAATTAGGACAGGCAGTGAGTCGCAATGTAGGATGGAGAAAAGCACCGCGGTGTGGTCAGCATGGGGAGGTCAGGGAACATGCAGTGGCAATGTAGGATAGGTTTCTGAAAAACATCGCGGGGTGGTGCGCATTGTATGGGTGTGTTACATTACATTCACTAGTAGGAGTGAGAAAAACATCACTGGGTGGTGTGAATCGGAGGGTCTGAATTAGAAGAGGCAGTGAGTGGCAATGTAGGATGGAGAAAAGCACCGCGGTGTGGTCAGCATGGGGAGGTCAGGGAACATGCAGTGGCAATGTAGGATAGGTTTCTGAAAACATCGCGGGGTGGTGCGCATTGTATGGGTGTGTGTTACATTACATTCACTAGTAGGAGTGAGAAAAACATCACGGGCTGGTGCGCATTGTATGGGTGTGTGTTACATTACATTCACTAGTAGGAGTGAGAAAAACATCACGGGGTGGAGTGAATCGGAGGGTCTGAATTAGGAAAGGCAGTGAGTGGCAATGTAGGATGGAGAAAAGCACCGCGGGGTGATCAGCATGGGGACGTCAGGGAACATGCAGTGGCAATGTAGGATAGGTTTCTGAAAAACATCGCGGGGTGGTGCACATTGTATGGGTGTGTGTTACATAACATTCACTAGTAGGAGTGAGAAAAACATCACGGGGTGGTTTGAATCGGAGGGTCTGATTTAGGATACGCAGTGAGTGGCAATGTCGGATGGAGAAAAGCACTGCCGGGTGGTCAGCATGGGGAGGTCAGGGAACATGCATTGGCAATGTAGGATAGGTTTCTGAAAAACATCGCGGGGTGGTGCGCATTGTATGGGTGTGTGTTACATTACATTCACTAGTAGGAGTGAGAAAAACATCACGGGGTGGTGTGAATCGGAGGGTCTGAATTAGGATAGGCAGTGAGTGGCAATGTAGGATGGAGAAAATCACCGCGGGGTGGTCAGCATGGGGAGGTCAGGCAACATGCAGTGGCAATGTAGGATAGGGTTCTGAAAAACATCGCGGGGTGGTGCGCATTGTATGGGTGTGTGTTACATTACATTCACTAGTAGGAGTGAGAAAAACATCACGGGGTGGTGCGCATTGTATGGGTGTGTGTTACATTACATTCACTAGTAAGAGTGAGAAAAACATCACGGGGTGGTGGGAATCGGAGGGTCTGAATTAGGATCGGCAGTGAGTGGCAATGTAGGATGGAGAAAAGCACCGCGGGGTGGTCAGCATGGCAGGTCAGGAACATGCAGTGGCAATGTAGGATAGGTTTCTGAAAAACATCGCGGGGTGGTGCACATTGTATTGGTGTGTGTTACATTACATTCACTAGTAGGAGTGAGAAAAACATCACGGGGTGGTGTGAAACGGAGGGTCTGAATTAGGATAGGCAGTGAGTGGCAATGAAGGATGGAGAAAAGCACCGCGTCGTGCTCAGCATGGGGAGGTCAGGGAACATGCAGTGGCAATGTAGGATAGGTTTCTGAAAAACATTGCGGGGTGGTGCGCATTGTATGGGTGTGTGTTACATTACATTAACTAGTAGGAGTGAGAAAAACATCACGGGGTGCTTCGCATTGTATGGGTGTGTGTTACATTACATTCACTAGTAGGAGTGAGAAAAACATCACGGGGTGGTGCGCATTGTATGGGTGTGTGTTACATTACATTCACTAGTATGAGTGAGAAAAACATCACGGGGTGGTGCGCATTGTATTGGTGTGTGTTACATTACATTCACTAGTAGGAGTGAGAAAAACATCACGGGGTGGTGTGAATCGGAGGGTCTGATTTAGGATAGGCAGTGAGTGGCAATGTCGGATGGAGAAAAACACCGCGGGGTGGTCAGCATAGGGAGGTCAGGGAACATGCAGTGGCAATGTAGGATAGGTTTCTGAAAAACATCGCGGGGTGGTGGGCATTGTATGGGTTTTTGTTACATTACATTCACTGGTAGGAGTGAGAAAAACATCACCAGGTGGTGCGCATTGTTTGGGTGTGTGTTACATTACATTCACTAGAAGGAGTGAGAAAAACATCACGGTGTGGTGTGAATCGGAGGGTCTGAATTAGGATAGGCAGTGCGTGGCAATGTAGGATGGAGAAAAGCACCGCGTGGTGGTCAGCATGGGGAGGTCAGGGAACATGCAGTGGCAATGTAGGATAGGTTTCTGAAAAACATCGTGGGGTGGTGCGCATTGTATGGGTGTGTTTTACATAACATTCACTAGTAGGAGTGAGAAAAACATCACGGGGTGGTGTGAATCGGAGGGTCTGATTTAGGATAGGCAGTGAGTGGCAATGTCGGATGGAGAAAAACACCGCGGGGTGGTCAGCATGGGGAGGTCAGGGAACATGCAGTGGCAATGTAGGATAGGTTTCTGAAAAACATCGCGGCATGGTGGGCATTGTATGGGTGTGTGTTACATTACATTCACTAGTAGGAGTGAGAAAAACATCACGGGGTGGTGCGCATTGTATGGGTGTGTGTTACATTACATTCACTAGTATGAGTGAGAAAAACATCACGGGGTGGAGTGAATCGGAGGGTCTGAATTAGGAAAGGCAGTGAGTGGCAATGTAGGATGGAGAAAAGCACCGCGGGGTGATCAGCATGGGGACGTCAGAGAACATGCAGTGGCAATGTAGGATAGGATTCTGAAAAACATCGCGGGGTGGTGCACATTGTATGGGTGTGTGTTACATAACATTCACTAGTAGGAGTGAGAAAAACATCACGGGGTGGTTTGAATCGGAGGGTCTGATTTAGGATACGCAGTGAGTGGCAATGTCGGATGGAGAAAAGCACTGCCGGGTGGTCAGCATGGCGAGGTCAGGGAACATGCAGTGGCAATGTAGGAGAGTTTTCTGAAAAACATCGCGGGGTGGTGCGCATTTTATGGGTGTGTGTTACATTACATTCACTAGTAGGAGTGAGAAAAACATCACGGGGTGGTTCGCATTGTATGGGTTTGTGTTACATTACATTCACTAGTAGGAGTGAGCAAAACATCACGGGGTGGTGTGAATCGGAGGGTCTGAATTAGGATAGGCACTGAGTGGCAATGTAGGATGGAGAAAAGCACCGCGGGGTGGTCAGCATGGGGAGGTCAGGCAACATGCAGTGGCAATGTAGGATAGGTTTCCGAAAAACATCGCGGGGTGGTGCGCATTGTATCGGTGTGTGTTACATTACATTCACTAGTAAGAGTGAGAAAAACATCATGGGGTGGTGCGCATTGTATGGGTGTGTGTTACATTACATTCACTAGTAGGAGTGAGAAAAACATCACGGGGTGTTGCGCATTGTATGGGTGTGTGTTACATTACATTCACGAGTAGGAGTGAGAAAAACATCACAGGGTGGTGTGAATCGGAGTGTCTGAATTAGGATAGGCAGTGAGTGGCAATGTAGGATGGAGAAAAGCACCGCGGGGTGGTCAGCATGGGGACGTCAGGGAACATGCAGTGGCAATGTAGGATAGGTTTCTGAAAAATATCGCGGGGTGGTGCGCATTGTATGGGTGTGTGTTACATAACATTCACTAGTAGGAGTGAGAAAAACATCACCAGGTGGTGCGCATTGTATGGGTGTCTGTTACATTACATTCACTAGAAGGAGTGAGAAAAACATCACGGGGTGGTGTGAATCGGAGGGTCTGAATTAGGATAGGCAGTGAGTGGCAATGTAGGATGGAGAAAAGCACCGCGGGTTGGTTTGCATGGGGAGGTCAAGGAACATGCAGTGGCAATGTAGGATAGGTTTCTGAAAAACATCGTGGGGTGGTGCGCATTGTATGGGTGTGTGTTACATTACATTCACTAGTAGGAGTGAGAAAAACATCACGGGGTGGTGCGCATTGTAATGGTGTGTGTTACATTACATTCACTAGTAGATGTGAGAAAAACATCACGATGTGGTGTGCATTGTATAGGTGTGTGTTACATTACATTCACTAGTAGGAATGAGAAAAACATCACGGGGTGGTGTGAATCAGAGGGTCTGAATTAGGATAGGCAGTGAGTGGCAATGTAGGATGGAGAAAAGCACCGCGTGGTGGTCAGCATGGGGAGGTCAGGGAACATGCAGTGGCAATGTAGGATGGGTTTCTGAAAAACATCGTGGGGTGGTGCGCATTGTATTGGTGTGTGTTACATTACATTCACTAGTAGGAGTGAGAAAAACACGGGTTGGTGCGCATTGTATGGATGTGTGTTACATGACATTCACTAGTAGGAGTGAGAAAAACATCACGGGGTGGTGTGAATCGGAGGGTCTGAATTAGGTTAGGCAGTGAGTTGCAATGTAGGATGGAGAAAAGCACCGAGGGGTGGTCAGCATGGGGAGGTCAGGGAACATGCAGTGGCAATGTAGGAGAGTTTTCTGAAAAACATCGCGGGGTGGTGCGCATTTTATGGGTGTGTGTTACATTACATTCACTAGTAGGAGTGAGAAAAACATCACGGGGTTGTTCGCATTGTATGGGTTTGTGTTACATTACATTCACTAGTAGGAGTGAGCAAAACATCACGGGGTGGTGTGAATCGGAAGGTCTGAATTAGGATAGGCACTGAGTGGCAATGTAGGATGGAGAAAAGCACCGCGGGGTGGTCAGCATGGGGAGGTCAGGCAACATGCAGTGGCAATGTAGGATAGGTTTCCGAAAAACATCGCGGGGTGGTGCGCATTGTATGGGTGTGTGTTACATTACATTCACTAGTAGGAGTGAGAAAAACATCATGGGGTGGTGCGCATTGTATGGGTGTGTGTTACATTACATTCACTAGTAGGAGTGAGAAAAACATCACGGGGTGTTGCGCATTGTATGGGTGTGTGTTACATTACATTCACGAGTAGGAGTGAGAAAAACATCACAGGGTGGTGTGAATCGGAGGGTCTGAATTAGGATAGGCAGTGAGTGGCAATGTAGGATGGAGAAAAGCACCGCGGGGTGGTCAGCATGGGGACGTCAGGGAACATGCAGTGGCAATGTAGGATAGGTTTCTGAAAAATATCGCGGGGTGTTTCGCATTGTATGGGTGTGTGTTACATAACATTCACTAGTAGGAGTGAGAAAAACATCACCAGGTGGTGCGCATTGTATGGGTGTCTGTTACATTACATTCACTAGAAGGAGTGAGAAAAACATCACGGGGTGGTGTGAATCGGAGGGTCTGAATTAGGATATTCAGTGAGTGGCAATGTAGGATGGAGAAAAGCACCGCGCGGCGGTCACCATGGGGAGATCAGGGAACATGCAGTGGCAATGTAGGATAGGTTTCTGAAAAACATCGTGGGGTGGTGCGCATTGTATGGGTGTGTGTTACATTACATTCACTAGTAGGAGTGAGAAAAACATCACGGGGTGGTTCGCATTGTATGGGTGTGTGTTATATTACATTCACTAGTAGGAGTGAGAAAAACATCACGGGGTGGTGTGAATCAGAGGGTCTGAATTAGGATATTCAGTGAGTGGCAATGTAGGATGGAGAAAAGCACCGCGCGGCGGTCACCATGGGGAGGTCAGGGAACATGCAGTGGCAATGTAGGATAGGTTTCTGAAAAACATAGTGGGGTGGTGCGCATTGTATGGGTGTGTGTTACATTACATTCACTGGTAGGAGTCAGAAAAACATCACGTGGTGGTGCGCATTGTATGGGTGTGTGTTACATTACATTCACTAGTAGGAGTGAGAAAAACATCACGGGGTGTTGCGCATTGTATGGGTGTGTGTTACATTACATTCACTAGTAGGAGTGAGAAAAACATCACGGGGTGGTGTGAATCGGAGGGTCTGAATTAGAATAGGCAGTGACTGGCAATGAAGGATGGAGAAAAGCACCGCGGGTCCGTCAGCATGGGGAGGTCAGGGAATATGCAGTGGCAAAGTAGAATAGGTTTCTGAAAAACATCTAGGGGTGGTGCGCATTGTATGGGTGTGTGTTACATTACATTCACTAGTAGGAGTGAGAAAAACATCACGGGTTGGTGTGAATCAGAGGGTCTGAATTAGCATAGGCAGTGAGTGGCAATGTAGGATGGAGAAAAGCACCGCGCGGCGGTCACCATGGGGACGTCAGGGAACATGCAGTGGCAATGTAGGATAGGTTTCTGAAAAGCATCGTGGGGTGGTGCGCATTGTATGGGTGTGTGTTACATTACATTCACTAGTAGGAATGAGAAAAACATCACGGTGTGGTGCGCATTGTATGGGTGTGTGTTACATTCCATTCACTAGTAGGAGTGAGAAAAACATCATGCGGTGGTGCGCATTGTATGGGTGTGTGTTACATTACATTCACTAGTAGGAGTGAGAAAAACATCACGGGGTGGTGTGAATCGGAGGGTCTGAATTAGGACAAGCAGTGAGTGGCAATGTAGGATGGAGAAAAGCACCGCGGGCTGGTCAGCATGGGGAGGTCAGGGAACATGCAGTGGCAATGTAGGATAGGTTTCTGAAAAACATCGCGGGGTGGTGCGCATTGTATGGGTGTGTGTTACATTACATTCACTAGTAGGAGTGAGAAAAACATCACGGTGTGGTGCGCATTGTATGGGTGTGTGTTACATTACATTCACTAGTAGGAGTGAGAAAAACATCACGGGGTGGTGTGAATCGGAGGGTCTGAATTAGGATAGGCAGTGAGAGGCAATTTAGGATGGAGAAAAGCACCGCGGGGTGGTCAGCATGGGGACGTCAGGGAACATGCAGTGGCAATGTAGGATAGGTTTCTGAAAAACATCCCGGAATGGTGCACATTGTATGGGTGTGTGTTACATAACATTCACTAGTAGGAGTGAGAAAAACATCACGGGGTGGTGTGAATCGGAGGGTCTGATTTAGGATAGGCAGTGAGTGGCAATGTCCGATGAGAAAAGCACCGCGGGCTGGTCAGCATGGGGAGGTCAGGGAACATGCAGTGGCAATGTAGGATAGGTTTCTGAAAAACATCGCGGGTAGGTGCGCATTGTATGGGTGTGTGTTACATTACATTCACTAGTAGGAGTGAGAAAAACATCACGGGGTGGTGCGCATTGTATGGGTGTGTGTTACATTACATTCACTAGTAGGAGTGAGAAAAACATCACGGGGTGGTGTGAATCGGAGGGTCTGAATTAGGATAGGCAGTGAGTGGCAATGAAGGATGGAGAAAAGCACCGCGGGTCCGTCAGCATGGGGAGGTCAGGGAACATGCAGTGGCAATGTAGGATTGGTTTCTGAAAAACATCGCGGGGTGGTGCGCATTGTATGGATGTGTGTTACATTACATTCACTAGTAGGAGTGAGAAAAACATCACGGGGTGGTGCGCATTGTATGGGTGTGTGTTACATTTCATTCCCTAGTAGGAGTGAGAAAAACATCACGGGGTGTTGCGCATTGTATGGGTGTGTGTTACATTACATTCACTAGTAGGAGTGAGAAAAACATCAAGGGGTGGTGTGAATCGCAGGGTCTGAATTAGGATAGGCAGTGAGTGGCAATGAAGGATGGAGAAAAGCACCGCGGGGTGGTCAGCATGGGAGGTCAGGGAACATGAAGTGGCAATAAACGATAGTTTTCTGAAAAATATCAGGGGGTGGTGCGCATTGTATGGGTGTGTGTTACATTACATTCACTAGTAGGAGTGAGAAAAACATCACGGGGTGGTGTGAATCAGAGGGTCTGAATTAGGACAGGCAGTGAGTGGCAATGTAGGATGGAAAAAAGCACCGCGGGCTGGTCAGCATGGGGAGGACAGGGAACATGCAGTGGCAATGTAGGATAGGGTTCTGAAAAACATCGCGGGGTGGTGCGCATTGTATGGGTGTGTGTTACATTACATTCACTAGTAGGAGTGAGAAAAACATCTTGGGGTGGTGCGCATTGTATGGGTGTGTGTTACATTACATTCACTAGTAGGAGTGAGAAAAACATCAAGGGGTGGTGTGAATCGCAGGGTCTGAATTAGGATAGGCAGTGAGTGGCAATGTCGGATGGAGAAAAGCACTGTGGGTTTGTCAGCATGGGGAGGTCAGGGAACATGCATTGGCAATGTAGGATAGGTTTCTGAAAAACATCGCGGGGTGGTGCGCATTGTATGGGTGTGTGTTACATTACATTCACTAGTAGGAGTGAGAAAAAGATCACGGGGTGGTGCGCATTGTATGGGTGTGTGTTACATTACATTATAGTAGGAGTGAGAAAAACATCACGGGGTGGTTTGAATCGCAGGGTCTGAATTAGGATAGGCAGTGAGTGGCAATGTAGGATGGAGAAAAGCACCGGGGGCTGGTCAGAATAGGGAGGTAATGGAACATTCACTGGCAATGTAGGATAGGTTTCTGAAATACATCGCGGGGTGGTGCGCATTGTATGGGTGTGTGATACATTACATTCACTAGTAGGAGTGAGAAAAACATCACGGGGTGGTGCGCATTGTATGGGTGTGTGTTTGATTACATTCACTAGTAGGAGTGAGAAAAACATCACGCGGTGGTTCGCACTGTATGGGTGTGTGTTACATTACATTCACTAGTAGGAGTGAGAAAAGCATCACGCGGTGGTGTGAATCGGAGGGTCTGATTTAGGATAGGCAGGGAGTGGCAATGTCGGATGGAGAAAAGCACCGCGGGCTGGTCACCATGGGGAGGTCAGGGAACATGCAGTGGCAATGTAGGATAGGTTTCTGAAAAACATCGCGGGTAGGTGCGCATTGTATGGGTGTGTGTTACATTACATTCACTAGTAGGAGTGAGAAAAACATCACGGGGTGGTGCGCATTGTATGGGTGTTTGTTACATTACATTCACTAGTAGGAGTGAGAAAAACATCACGGGGTGGTGTGAATCGGAGGGTCTGAATTAGGATAGGCAGTGAGTGGCAATGAAGGATGGAGAAAAGCACCGCGGGTCCGTCAGCATGGGGAGGTCAGTGAACATGCAGTGGCAATGTGGGATTGGTTTCTGAAAAAACATCGCGGGGTGGTGCGCATTGTATGGATGTGTGTTACATTACATTCACTAATAGGAGTGAGAAAAACATCACGGGGTGGTGCGCATTGTATGGGTGTGTGTTACATTACATTCCCTAGTAGGAGTGAGAAAAACATCACGGGGTGTTGCGCATTGTATGGGTGTGTGTTACATTACATACCCTAGTAGGAGTGAGAAAAACATCACGGGGTGGTGCGCATTGTATGGGTGTGTGTTACATTACATTCACTAGTAAGAGTGAGAAAAACATCACGGGGTGGTGTGAATCAGACGCTCTGAATTAGGATAGGCAGTGAATGGCAATGAAGGATGGAGAAAAAAACCGCGGGGTGGTCAGCATGGGGAGGTCAGGGAACATGAAGTGGCAATAAATGATAGTTTTCTGAAAAACATCACGGGGTGGTGCGCATTGTATGGGTGTGTGTTACATTACATTCACTAGTAGGAGTGAGAAAAACATCACGGGGTGGTGTGAATCGGAGGGTCTGAATTAGGACAGGCAGTGAGTGGCAATGTAGGAAGGAGAAAAGCACCGCGGGCTGGTCAGCATGGGGAGGTCAGGGAACATGCAGTGACAATGTAGGATAGGTTTCTGAAAAACATCGCGGGGTGGTGCGCATTGTATGGGTGTGTGTTACATGACATTCACTAGTAGGAGTGAGAAAAACATCACGGGGTGGTGCGCATTGTATGGGTGTGTGTTACATTACATTCACTAGTAGGAGTGAGAAAAACATCACGGGGTGGTGTGAATCGCAGGGTCTGAATTAGGATAGGCAGTGAGTGGCAATGTAGGATGGAGAAAAGCACCGCGGAGTGGTCAGCATGGGGAGGTCAGGGAACATGCAATAGCAATGTAGGATAGGTTTCTGAAAAACATCGCGGGGTGGTGCGCATTGTATGGTTGTGTGTTACATTACATTCACTAGTAGGAGTGAGAAAAACATCACGGGGTGGTGCACAGTGTATGGGTGTGTGTTACATTACATTCACTAGTAGGAGTGAGAAAAACATCACGGGGTGGTGTGAATCGGAGGGTCTGAATTAGTATAGGCAGTGAGTGGCAATGTAGGATGGAGAAAAGCACCGCGGTGTGGTCAGCATGGGGAGGTCAGGGAACTTGCAGTGGCAATGTAGGACAGGTTTCTGAAAAATATCGCGGGGTGGTGCGGATTGTATGGGTGTGTGTTACATTACATTCACTAGTAGGAGTGAGAAAAACATCACGGCGTGGTGTGATTCGGAGGGTCTGAATTAGGATAGGCAGTGATTGGCAATGTAGGATGGAGAAAAGCACCGCGGGGTGGTCAGCATGGGTAGGTCAGGGAACATGCAGTGGCAATGTAGGATAGGTTTCTGAAAAACATCGCGGGGTGGTGCGCATTGTATGGGTGTGTGTTACATTACATTCACTAGTAGGAGTGAGAAAAACATCACGGGTTGGTGTGAATTGGAGGGTCTGCATTAGAAGAGGCAGTGAGTGGCAATGTAGGATGGAGAAAAGCACCGCCGGGTGGTCAGCATGGGGAGGTCAGGGAACATGCAGTGGCAATGTAGGATGTTTCTGAAAAATATCGCGGGGTGGTGCGCATTGTATGGGTGTGTGTTACATTACATTCACTAGTAGGAGTGAGAAAAACATCACGGGTTGGTGTGATTCGGACGCTCTGAATTAGGATAGGCACTGAGTGGCAATGTAGGATGGAGAAAAGCACCGCGGGGTGGTCAGCATGTGGAGGTCAGGGAACATGCAGTGGCAATGTGGGATAGGTTTCTGAAAAACATCGCGGGGTGGTGCGCATTGTATGGGTGTGTGTTACATTACATTCACTAGGAGGAATGAGAAAAACATCACGGGGTGGTGCGCATTGTATGGGTGTGTGTTACATTACATTCACTAGTAGGAGTGAGAAAAAACATCACGCGGTGGTGCGCATTGTATGGGTGTGTGTTACTTTACATTCACTAGTAGGAGTGAGAAAAAGATCACGGGGTGGTGTGAATCGGAGGGTCTGAATTAGTATAGGCAGTGAGTGGCAATGTAGGATGGAGAAAAGCACCGCGGTGTGGTCAGCATGGGGAGGTCAGGGAACATGCAGTGGCAATGTAGGATAAGTTTCTGAAAAATATCGCGGAGTGGTGCGCATTGTATGGGTGTGTGTTACATTACATTCACTAGTAGGAGTGAGAAAAACATCACGGGGTGGTGTGATTCGGAGGGTCTGAATTAGGATAGGCACTGAGTGGCAATGTAGGATGGAGAAAAGCACCGCGGGGTGGTCAGCATGGGGAGGTCAGGGAACATGAAGTGGCAATAAACGATAGTTTTCTGAAAAATATCACGGGGTGGTGCGCATCGTATGGGTGTGTGTTACATTACATTCACTAGTAGGAGTGAGAAATACGTCACGGGGTGGTGTGAATCGGAGGGTCTGAATTAGGACAGGCAGTGAGTGGCAATGTAGGATGGAGAAAAGCACCGCGGGCTGGTCAGCATTGGGAGGTCAGGGAACATGCAATGGCAATGTAGGATAGGTTTCTGGAAAACATCGCGGGGTGGTGCGCATTGTATGGGTGTGTGTTACATTACATTCACTAGTAGGAGTGAGAAAAACATCATGGGGTGGTGCGCATTGTATGGGTGTGTGTTACATTACATTCACTTGTAGTAGTGAGAAAAACATCAAGGGGTGGTGTGAATCGGAGGGTCTGAAATAGGATAGGCAGTGAGTGGCAATGTCGGACGGAGAAAAGCACCGCGGGGTGGTCAGCATGGGGAGGTCAGGGTACATGCATTGGCAATGTAGGATAGGTTTCTGAAAAACATCGCGGGGTGGTGCGCATTGCATGGGTGTGTGTTACATTACATTCACTAGTAGGAGTGAGAAAAACATCACGGGGTGGTGCGCATTGTATGGGTGTGTGGTACATTACATTCACTAGTAGGAGTGAGAAAAACATCACGGGGTGGTGTGAATCGCAGGGTCTGAATTAGGATAGGCATTGAGTGGCAATGTAGGATGGAGAAAAGCACCGCGGAGTGGTCAGCATGGGGAGGTCAGGGAACATGCAATGGCAATGTAGGATAGGTTTCTGAAAAACATCGCGGGGTGGTGCGCATTGTATGGTTGTGTGTTACATTACATTCACTAGTAGGAGTGAGAAAAACATCACGGGGTGGTGCGCATTGTATGGGTGTGTGTTACATTACATTCACTAGTAGGAGTGAGAAAACATCACGGGGTGGTGTGAATCGCAGGGTCTGAATTAGGATAGGCAGTGAGTGGCAATGTAGGATGGAGAAAAGCACCGCGGGCTGTTCAGAATGGGGAGGTAATGGAAAATGCACTGGAAATGTAGGATAGGTTTCTGAAATACATTGCGGGGTGGTGCGCATTGTATGGGTGTGTGTTACATTACATTCACTAGTAGGAGTGAGAAAAACATCTCGGGGTGGTGCGCATTGTATGGGTGTGTGTTACATTACATTCACTATTAGGAGTTAGAAAAACATCATGTGGTGGTTCGCATTGTATGGGTGTGTGTTACATTACATTCACTAGTAGGAGTGAGAAAACATCACGGGGTGGTGTGAATCGGAGGGTCTGAATGAGTATAGGCAGTGAGTGGCAATGTCGGATGGAGAAAAGCACCGCGGGGTGGTCGGCATGGGGAGGTCCGGGAACATGCAGTGGCCATGTAGGATAGGTTTCTGAAAAACATCGCAGGGTGGTGCACATTGTATGGGTGTGTGTTACATTACATTCACTAGTAGGAGTGAGAAAAACATCACGGGGTGGTGTGAATTGCATGGTCTGAATTAGGATAGGCAGTGAGTGGCAATGTAGGATGGAGAAAAGCACCGCGGGCTGGTCAGAATGGGGAGGTCATGGAACATGCAGTGGCAATGTAGGATAGGTTTCTGAAAAACATCGCGGGGTGGTGCGCATTGTATGGGTGTGTGTTACATTACATTCACTAGTAGGAGTGAGAAAAACATCACGGGGTGGTGCGCATTGTATGGGTGTGTGTTACATTACATTCACTAGTAGGAGTGAAAAATACATCACGGGGTGTTGTGAATCGGAGGGTCTGAATTAGGATAGGCAGTGAGTGGCAATGTAGGATGGAGAAAAGCACCGCGGGGTGGTCAGAATGGGGAGGTCATGGAACATGCAATGGCAATTTAGGATAGGTTTCTGAAAAACATCGCGGGGTGGTGCGGATTGTATGGGTGTGTGTTACATTACATTCACTAGTAGGAGTGAGAAAAACATCACGGCGTGGTGTGATTCGGAGGGTCTGAATTAGGATAGGCAGTGATTGGCAATGTAGGATGGAGAAAAGCACCGCGGGGTGGTCAGCATGGGTAGGTCAGGGAACATGCAGTGGCAATGTAGGATAGGTTTCTGAAAAACATCGCGGGGTGGTGCGCATTGTATGGGTGTGTGTTACATTACATTCACTAGTAGGAGTGAGAAAAACATCACGGGTTGGTGTGAAACGGAGGGTCTGAATTAGAAGAGGCAGTGAGTGGCAATGTAGGATGGAGAAAAGCACCGCCGGGTGGTCAGCATGGGGAGGTCAGGGAACATGCAGTGGCAATGTAGGATAAGTTTCTGAAAAATATCGCGGGGTGGTGCGCATTGTATGGGTGTGTGTTACATTACATTCACTAGTAGGAGTGAGAAAAACATCACGGGTTTGTGTGATTCGGACGGTCTGAATTAGGATAGGCACTGAGTGGCAATGTAGGATGGAGAAAAGCACCGCGGGGTGGTCAGCATGTGGAGGTCAGGGAACATGCAGTGGCAATGTGGGATAGGTTTCTGAAAAACATCGCGGGGTGGTGCGCATTGTATGGGTGTGTGTTACATTACATTCACTAGGAGGAGTGAGAAAACATCACGGGGTGGTGTGAATCGCAGGGTCTGAATTAGGATAGGCAGTGAGTGGCAATGTAGGATGGAGAAAAGCACCGCGGGCTGTTCAGAATGGGGAGGTAATGGAAAATGCACTGGAAATGTAGGATAGGTTTCTGAAATACATTGCGGGGTGGTGCGCATTGTATGGGTGTGTGTTACATTACATTCACTAGTAGGAGTGAGAAAAACATCTCGGGGTGGTGCGCATTGTATGGGTGTGTGTTACATTACATTCACTATTAGGAGTTAGAAAAACATCATGTGGTGGTTCGCATTGTATGGGTGTGTGTTACATTACATTCACTAGTAGGAGTGAGAAAACATCACGGGGTGGTGTGAATCGGAGGGTCTGAATTAGTATAGGCAGTGAGTGGCAATGTAGGATGGAGAAAAGCACCACGGTGTGGTCAGCATGGGGAGGTCAGGGAACATGCAGTGGCAATGTAGGATAGGTTTCTGAAAAATATCACGGGGTGGTGCGCATTGTATGGGTTTGTGTTACATTACATTCACTAGTAGGAGTGAGAAAAACATCACGGCGTGGTGTGATTTGGAGGTTCTGAATTAGGATAGGCAGTGAGTGGCAATGTAGGATGGAGAAAAGCACCGCGGGGTGGTCAGCATGGGTAGGTCAGGGAACATGCAGTGGCAATGTAGGATAGGTTTCTGAAAAACATCGCGGGGTGGTGCGCATTGTACGGGTGTGTGTTACATTACATTCACTAGTAGGAGTGAGAAAAACATCACGGGTTGGTGTGAATTGGAGGGTCTGAATTAGAAGAGGCAGTGAGTGGCAATGTAGGATGGAGAAAAGCACCGCCGGGTGGTCAGCATGGGGAGGTCAGGGAACATGCAGTGGCAATGTAGGATAGGTTTCCTGAAAAACATCGCTGGGTGGTGCGCATTGTATGGGTGTGTGTTACATTACATTCACTAGTAGGAGTGAGAAAAACATCACGGGGTGGTGCGCATTGTATGGGTGTGTGTTACATTACATTCACTAGTAGGAGTGAGAAAAAGATCACGGGGTGGTGTGAATCGGAGGGTCTCAATTAGGATAGGCAGTGAGTGGCTATGTAGGATGGAGAAAAGCACCGCGGGGTGCTCAGCATGGGGACGTCAAGGAACATGCACTGGCAATGTAGGATAGGTTTCTGAAAAACATCGCGGGGTGGTGCACATTGTATGGGTGTGTGTTACATAACATTCACTAGTAGGAGTGAGAAAATTATCACGGGGTGGTGTGAATCGGAGGGTCTGATTTAGGATAGGCAGTGAGTGGCAATGTCGGATGGAGAAAAGCACCGCGGGGTGGTCAGCATGGGGAGGTCCGGGAACATGCAGTGGCCATGTAGGATAGGTTTCTGAAAAACATCGCAGGGTGGTGCACATTGTATGGGTGTGTGTTACATTACATTCACTAGTAGGAGTGAGAAAAACATCACGGGGTGGTGTGAATTGCATGGTCTGAATTAGGATAGGCAGTGAGTGGCAATGTAGGATGGAGAAAAGCACCGCGGGCTGGTCAGAATGGGGAGGTCATGGAACATGCAGTGGCAATGTAGGATAGGTTTCTGAAAAACATCGCGGGGTGGTGCGCATTGTATGGGTGTGTGTTACATTACATTCACTAGTAGGAGTGAGAAAAACATCACGGGGTGGTGCGCATTGTATGGGTGTGTGTTACATTACATTCACTAGTAGGAGTGAAAAATACATCACGGGGTGTTGTGAATCGGAGGGTCTGAATTAGGATAGGCAGTGAGTGGCAATGTAGGATGGAGAAAAGCACCGCGGGGTGGTCAGAATGGGGAGGTCATGGAACATGCAATGGCAATTTAGGATAGGTTTCTGAAAAACATCGCGGGGTGGTGCGGATTGTATGGGTGTGTGTTACATTACATTCACTAGTAGGAGTGAGAAAAACATCACGGCGTGGTGTGATTCGGAGGGTCTGAATTAGGATAGGCAGTGATTGGCAATGTAGGATGGAGAAAAGCACCGCGGGGTGGTCAGCATGGGTAGGTCAGGGAACATGCAGTGGCAATGTAGGATAGGTTTCTGAAAAACATCGCGGGGTGGTGCGCATTGTATGGGTGTGTGTTACATTACATTCACTAGTAGGAGTGAGAAAAACATCACGGGTTGGTGTGAATTGGAGGGTCTGAATTAGAAGAGGCAGTGAGTGGCAATGTAGGATGGAGAAAAGCACCGCCGGGTGGTCAGCATGGGGAGGTCAGGGAACATGCAGTGGCAATGTAGGATAAGTTTCTGAAAAATATCGCGGGGTGGTGCGCATTGTATGGGTGTGTGTTACATTACATTCACTAGTAGGAGTGAGAAAAACATCACGGGTTTGTGTGATTCGGACGGTCTGAATTAGGATAGGCACTGAGTGGCAATGTAGGATGGAGAAAAGCACCGCGGGGTGGTCAGCATGTGGAGGTCAGGGAACATGCAGTGGCAATGTGGGATAGGTTTCTGAAAAACATCGCGGGGTGGTGCGCATTGTATGGGTGTGTGTTACATTACATTCACTAGGAGGAATGAGAAAAACATCACGGGGTGGTGCGCATTGTATGGGTGTGTGTTACATTACATTCACTAGTAGGAGTGAGAAAAACATCACGGGGTGGTGCGCATTGTATGGGTGTGTGTTACATTACATTCACTAGTAGGAGTGAGAAAAAGATCACGGGGTGGTGTGAATCGGAGGGTCTGAATTAGTATAGGCAGTGAGTGGCAATGTAGGATGGAGAAAAGCACCGCGGTGTGGTCAGCATGGGGAGGTCAGGGAACATGCAGTGGCAATGTAGGATAAGTTTCTGAAAAATATCGCGGAGTAGTGCGCATTGTATGGGTGTGTGTTACATTACATTCACTAGTAGGAGTGAGAAAAACATCACGGGGTGGTGCGCATTGTATGGGTGTGTGTTACATTACATTCACTAGTAGGAGTGAGAAAAACATCATGGGGTGGTGCGCATTGTATGGGTGTGTGTTACATTACATTCACTTGTAGGAGTGAGAAAAACATCAAGGGGTGGTGTGAATCGGAGGGTCTGAAATAGGATAGGCAGTGAGTGGCAATGTCGGATGGAGAAAAGCACCGCGGGGTGGTCAGCATGGGGAGGTCAGGGAACATGCATTGGCAATGTAGGATAGGTTTCTGAAAAACATCGCGGGGTGGTGCGCATTGTATGGTTGTGTGTTACATTACATTCACTAGTAGGAGTGAGAAAAACATCACGGGGTGGTGCGCATTGTATGGGTGTGTGTTACATTACATTCACTAGTAGGAGTGAGAAAACATCACGGGGTGGTGTGAATCGCAGGGTCTGAATTAGGATAGGCAGTGAGTGGCAATGTAGGATGGAGAAAAGCACCGCGGGCTGGTCAAATGGGGAGGTAATGGAAAATGCACTGGCAATGTAGGATAGGTTTCTGAAATACATTGCCGGGTGGTGCGCATTGTATGGGTGTGTGTTACATTACATTCACTAGTAGGAGTGAGAAAAACATCTCGGTGTGGTGCGCATTGTATGGGTGTGTGTTACATTACATTCACTATTAGGAGTTAGAAAAACATCATGCGGTGGTTCACATTGTATGGGTGTGTGTTACATTACATTCACTAGTAGGAGTGAGAAAAACATCACGGCGTGGTGTGATTCGGAGGTTCTGAATTAGGATAGGCAGTGAGTGGCAATGTAGGATGGAGAAAAGCACCGCGGGGTGGTCAGCATGGGTAGGTCAGGGAACATGCAGTGGCAATGTAGGATAGGTTTCTGAAAAACATCGCGGGGTGGTGCGCATTGTACGGGTGTGTGTTACATTACATTCACTAGTAGGAGTGAGAAAAACATCACGGGTTGGTGTGAATTGGAGGGTCTGAATTAGAAGAGGCAGTGAGTGGCAATGTAGGATGGAGAAAAGCACCGCAGGGTGGTCAGCATGGGGAGGTCAGGGAACATGCAGTGGCAATGTAGGATAGGTTTCCTGAAAAACATCGCTGGGTGGTGCGCATTATGGGTGTGTGTTACATTACATTCACTAGTAGGAGTGAGAAAAACATCACGGGGTGGTGCGCATTGTATTGGTGTGTGTTACATTACATTCACTAGTAAGAGTGAGAAAAACATTACGAGGTGCTGCGCATTGTATGGGTGTGTGTTACATTACATTCACTAGTAGGAGTGAGAAAAACATCACGGGGTGGTGTGAATCGGAGGGTCTGAATTAGGATAGGCAGTGAGTGGCTATGTAGGATGGAGAAAAGCACCGCGGGGTGGTCAGCATGGGGACGTCAAGGAACAGGCATTGGCAATGTAGGATAGGTTTCTGAAAAACATCGCGGGGTGGTGCACATTGTATGGGTGTGTGTTACATAACATTCACTAGTAGGAGTGAGAAAATTATCACGGGGTGGTGTGAATCGGAGGGTCTGATTTAGGATAGGCTGTGAGTGGCAATGTCGGATGGAGAAAAGCACCGCGGGGTGGTCAGCATGTGGAGGTCAGGGAACATGCAGTGGCAATGTGGGATAGGTTTCTGAAAAACATCGCGGGGTGGTGCGCATTGTATGGGTGTGTGTTACATTACATTCACTAGGAGGAATGAGAAAAACATCACGGGGTGGTGCGCATTGTATGGGTGTGTGTTACATTACATTCACTTGTAGGAGTGAGAAAAACATCAAGGGGTGGTGTGAATCGGAGGGTCTGAAATAGGATAGGCAGTGAGTGCCAATGTCGGATGGAGAAAAGCACCGCGGGGTGGTCAGCATGGGGAGGTCAGGGAACATGCATTGGCAATGTAGAATAGGTTTCTGAAAAACATCGCGGGGTGGTGCGCATTGCATGGGTGTGTGTTACATTACATTCACTAGTAGGAGTGAGAAAAACATCACGGGGTGGTGCGCATTGTATGGGTGTGTGTTACATTACATTCACTAGTAGGAGTGAGAAAAACATCACGGGGTGGTGTGAATCGCAGGGTCTGAATTAGGATAGGCAGTGAGTGGCAATGTAGGATGGAGAAAAGCACCGCGGAGTGGTCAGCATGGGGAGGTCAGGGAACATGCAATGGCAATGTAGGATAGGTTTCTGAAAAACATCGCGGGGTGGTGCGCATTGTATGGTTGTGTGTTACATTACATTCACTAGTAGGAGTGAGAAAAACATCACGGGGTGGTGCGCATTGTATGGGTGTGTGTTACATTACATTCACTAGTAGGAGTGAGAAAACATGACTGGGTGGTGTGAATCGCAGGGTCTGAATTAGGATAGGCAGTGAGTGGCAATGTAGGATGGAGAAAAGCACCGTGGGCTGGTCAGAATGGGGAGGTAATGGAAAATGCACTGGCAATGTAGGATAGGTTTCTGAAATACATTGCGGGGTGGTGCGCTTTGTATGGGTGTGTGTTACATTACATTCACTAGTAGGAGTGAGAAAAACATCTCGGGGTGGTGCGCATTGTATGGGTGTGTGTTACATTACATTCACTATTAGGAGTTAGAAAAACATCATGCGGTGGTTCGCATTGTATGGGTGTGTGTTACATTACATTCACTAGTAGGAGTGAGAAAAACATCACGGCGTGGTGTGATTCGGAGGTTCTGAATTAGGATAGGCAGTGAGTGGCAATGTAGGATGGAGAAAAGCACCGCGGTGTGGTCAGCATGGGGAGGTCAGGGAACATGCAGTGGCAATGTAGGATAGGTTTCTGAAAAATATCACGGGGTGGTGCGCATTGTATGGGTTTGTGTTACATTACATTCACTAGTAGGAGTGAGAAAAACATCACGGCGTGGTGTGATTCGGAGGTTCTGAATTAGGATAGGCAGTGAGTGGCAATGTAGGATGGAGAAAAGCACCGCGGGGTGGTCAGCATGGGTAGGTCAGGGAACATGCAGTGGCAATGTAGGATAGGTTTCTGAAAAACATCGCGGGGTGGTGGCATTGTACGGGTGTGTGTTTCATTACATTCACTAGTAGGAGTGAGAAAATCATCACGGGTTGGTGTGAATTGGAGGGTCTGAATTAGAAGAGGCAGTGAGTGGCAATGTAGGATGGAGAAAAGCACCGCCGGGTGGTCAGCATGGGGAGGTCAGGGAACATGCAGTGGCAATGTAGGATAGGTTTCCTGAAAAACATCGCTGGGTGGTGCGCATTGTATGGGTGTGTGTTACATTACATTCACTAGTAGGAGTGAGAAAAACATCACGGGGTGGTGCGCACTGTATGGGTGTGTGTTACATTACATTCACTAGTAGGAGTGAGAAAAACATCACGGGGTGGTGTGAATCGGAGGGTCTGAATTAGTATAGGCAGTGAGTGGCTATGTAGGATGGAGAAAAGCACCGCGGGGTGCTCAGCATGGGGACGTCAAGGAACATGCAGTGGCAATGTAGGATAGGTTTCTGAAAAACATCGCGGGGTGGTGCACATTGTATGGGTGTGTGTTACATAACATTCACTAGTAGGAGTGAGAAAATTATCACGGGGTGGTGTGAATCGGAGGGTCTGATTTAGGATAGGCAGTGAGTGGCAATGTCGGATGGAGAAAAGCACCGCGGGGTGGTCAGCATGGGGAGGTCCGGGAACATGCAGTGGCCATGTAGGATAGGTTTCTGAAAAACATCGCAGGGTGGTGCACATTGTATGGGTGTGTGTTACATTACATTCACTAGTAGGAGTGAGAAAAACATCACGGGGTGGTGTGAATTGCATGGTCTGAATTAGGATAGGCAGTGAGTGGCAATGTAGGATGGAGAAAAGCACTGCGGGCTGGTCAGAATGGGGAGGTCATGGAACATGCAGTGGCAATGTAGGATAGGTTTCTGAAAAACATCGCGGGGTGGTGCGCATTGTATGGGTGTGTGTTACATTACATTCACTAGTAGGAGTGAGAAAAACATCACGGGGTGGTGCGCATTGTATGGGTGTGTGTTACATTACATTCACTAGTAGGAGTGAAAAATACATCACGGGGTGTTGTGAATCGGAGGGTCTGAATTAGGATAGGCAGTGAGTGGCAATGTAGGATGGAGAAAAGCACCGCGGGGTGGTCAGAATGGGGAGGTCATGGAACATGCAATGGCAATTTAGGATAGGTTTCTGAAAAACATCGCGGGGTGGTGCGGATTGTATGGGTGTGTGTTACATTACATTCACTAGTAGGAGTGAGAAAAACATCACGGCGTGGTGTGATTCGGAGGGTCTGAATTAGGATAGGCAGTGATTGGCAATGTAGGATGGAGAAAAGCACCGCGGGGTGGTCAGCATGGGTAGGTCAGGGAACATGCAGTGGCAATGTAGGATAGGTTTCTGAAAAACATCGCGGGGTGGTGCGCATTGTATGGGTGTGTGTTACATTACATTCACTAGTAGGAGTGAGAAAAACATCACGGGTTGGTGTGAATTGGAGGGTCTGAATTAGAAGAGGCAGTGAGTGGCAATGTAGGATGGAGAAAAGCACCGCCGGGTGGTCAGCATGGGGAGGTCAGGGAACATGCAGTGGCAATGTAGGATAAGTTTCTGAAAAATATCGCGGGGTGGTGCGCATTGTATGGGTGTGTGTTACATTACATTCACTAGTAGGAGTGAGAAAAACATCACGGGTTTGTGTTATTCGGACGGTCTGAATTAGGATAGGCACTGAGTGGCAATGTAGGATGGAGAAAAGCACCGCGGGGTGGTCAGCATGTGGAGGTCAGGGAACATGCAGTGGCAATGTGGGATAGGTTTCTGAAAAACATCGCGGGGTGGTGCGCATTGTATGGGTGTGTGTTACATTACATTCACTAGGAGGAATGAGAAAAACATCACGGGGTGGTGCGCATTGTATGGGTGTGTGTACATTACATTCACTAGTAGGAGTGAGAAAAACATCACGCGGTGGTGCGCATTGTATGGGTGTGTGTTACATTACATTCACTAGTAGGAGTGAGAAAAAGATCACGGGGTGGTGTGAATCGGAGGGTCTGAATTAGTATAGGCAGTGAGTGGCAATGTAGGATGGAGAAAAGCACCGCGGTGTGGTCAGCATGGGGAGGTCAGGGAACATGCAGTGGCAATGTAGGATAAGTTTCAGAAAAATATCGCGGAGTGGTGCGCATTGTATGGGTGTGTGTTACATTACATTCACTAGTAGGAGTGAGAAAAACATCACGGGGTGGTGTGATTCGGAGGGTCTGAATTAGGACAGGCACTGAGTGGCAATGTAGGATGGAGAAAAGCACCGCGGGGTGGTCAGCATGGGGAGGTCAGGGAACATGAAGTGGCAATAAACGATAGTTTTCTGAAAAACATCACGGGGTGGTGCGCATTGTATGGGTGTGTGTTACATTACATTCACTAGTAGGAGTGAGAAAAACGTCACGGGGTGGTGTGAATCGGAGGGTCTGAATTAGGACAGGCAGTGAGTGGCAATGTAGGATGGAAAAAAGCACCGCTGGCTGGTCAGCATTGGGAGGTCAGGGAACATGCAGTGGCAATGTAGGATAGGTTTCTGAAAAACATCGCGGGGTGGTGCGCATTGTATGGGTGTGTGTTACATTACATTCACTAGTAGGAGTGAGAAAAACATCACGGGTTTGTGTGATTCGGACGGTGTGAATTAGGATAGGCACTGAGTGGCAATGTAGGATGGAGAAAAGCACCGCGGGGTGGTCAGCATGTGGAGGTCAGGGAACATGCAGTGGCAATGTGGGATAGGTTTCTGAAAAACATCGCGGGGTGGTGCGCATTGTATGGGTGTGTGTTACATTACATTCACTAGGAGGAATGAGAAAAACATCACGGGGTGGTGCGCATTGTATGGGTGTGTGTTACATTACATTCACTTGTAGGAGTGAGAAAAACATCAAGGGGTGGTGTGAATCGGAGGGTCTGAAATAGGATAGGCAGTGAGTGGCAATGTCGGATGGAGAAAAGCACCGCGGGGTGGTCAGCATGGGGAGGTCAGGGAACATGCATTGGCAATGTAGGATAGGTTTCTGAAAAACATCGCGGGGTGGTGCGCATTGCATGGGTGTGTGTTACATTACATTCACTAGTAGGAGTGAGAAAAACATCACGGGGTGGTGCGCATTGTATGGGTGTGTGTTACATTACATTCACTAGTAGGAGTGAGAAAAACATCACGGGGTGGTGTGAATCGCAGGGTCTGAATTAGGATAGGCATTGAGTGGCAATGTAGGATGGAGAAAAGCACCGCGGAGTGGTCAGCATGGGGAGGTCAGGGAACAGGCAATGGCAATGTAGGATAGGTTTCTGAAAAACATCGCGGGGTGGTGCGCATTGTATGGTTGTGTGTTACATTACATTCACTAGTAGGAGTGAGAAAAACCTCACGGGGTGGTGCGCATTGTATGGGTGTGTGTTACATTACATTCACTAGTAGGAGTGAGAAAACATGACGGGGTGGTGTGAATCGCAGGGTCTGAATTAGGATAGGCAGTGAGTGGCAATGTAGGATGGAGAAAAGCACCGCATGCTGGTCAGAATGGGGAGGTAATGGAAAATGCACTGGCAATGTAGGATAGGTTTCTGAAATACATTGCGGGGTGGTGCGCTTTGTATGGGTGTGTGTTACATTACATTCACTAGTAGGAGTGAGAAAAACATCTCGGGGTGGTGCGCATTGTATGGGTGTGTGTTACATTACATTCACTATTAGGAGTTAAAAAAACATCATGCGGTGGTTCGCATTGTATGGGTGTGTGTTACATTACATTCACTAGTAGGAGTGAGAAAAACATCACGGCGTGGTGTGATTCGGAGGTTCTGAATTAGGATAGGCAGTGAGTGGCAATGTAGGATGGAGAAAAGCACCGCGGTGTGGTCAGCATGGGGAGGTCAGGGAACATGCAGTGGCAATGTAGGATAGGTTTCTGAAAAATATCACGGGGTGGTGCGCATTGTATGGGTTTGTGTTACATTACATTCACTAGTAGGAGTGAGAAAAACATCACGGCGTGGTGTGATTCGGAGGTTCTGAATTAGGATAGGCAGTGAGTGGCAATGTAGGATGGAGAAAAGCACCGCGGGGTGGTCAGCATGGGTAGGTCAGGGAACATGCAGTGGCAATGTAGGATAGGTTTCTGAAAAACATCGCGGGGTGGTGCGCATTGTACGGGTGTGTGTTACATTACATTCACTAGTAGGAGTGAGAAAATCATCACGGGTTGGTGGGAATTGGAGGGTCTGAATTAGAAGAGGCAGTGAGTGGCAATGTAGGATGGAGAAAAGCACCGCCGGGTGGTCAGCATGGGGAGGTCAGGGAACATGCAGTGGCAATGTAGGATAGGTTTCCTGAAAAACATCGCTGGGTGGTGCGCATTGTATGGGTGTGTGTTACATTACATTCACTAGTAGGAGTGAGAAAAACATCACGGGGTGGTGCGCACTGTATGGGTGTGTGTTACATTACATTCACTAGTAGGAGTGAGAAAAACATCACGGGGTGGTGTGAATCGGAGGGTCTGAATTAGGATAGGCAGTGAGTGGCTATATAGGATGGAGAAAAGCACCGCGGGGTGCTCAGCATGGGGACGTCAAGGAACATGCAGTGGCAATGTAGGATAGGTTTCTGAAAAACATCGCGGGGTGGTGCACATTGTATGGGTGTGTGTTACATAACATTCACTAGTAGGAGTGAGAAAATTAACACGGGGTGGTGTGAATCGGAGGGTCTGATTTAGGATAGGCAGTGAGTGGCAATGTCGGATGGAGAAAAGCACCGCGGGGTGGTCAGCATGGGGAGGTCCGGGAACATGCAGTGGCCATGTAGGATAGGTTTCTGAAAAACATCGCAGGGTGGTGCACATTGTATGGGTGTGTGTTACATTACATTCACTAGTAGGAGTGAGAAAAACATCACGGGGTGGTGTGAATTGCATGGTCTGAATTAGGATAGGCAGTGAGTGGCAATGTAGGATGGAGAAAAGCACCGCGGGCTGGTCAGAATGGGGAGGTCATGGAACATGCAGTGGCAATGTAGGATAGGTTTCTGAAAAACATCGCGGGGTGGTGCGCATTGTATGGGTGTGTGTTACATTACATTCACTAGTAGGAGTGAGAAAAACATCACGGGGTGGTGCGCATTGTATGGGTGTGTGTTACATTACATTCACTAGTAGGAGTGAAAAATACATCACGGGGTGTTGTGAATCGGAGGGTCTGAATTAGGATAGGCAGTGAGTGGCAATGTAGGATGGAGAAAAGCACCGCGGGGTGGTCAGAATGGGGAGGTCATGGAACATGCAATGGCAATTTAGGATAGGTTTCTGAAAAACATCGCGGGGTGGTGCGGATTGTATGGGTGTGTGTTACATTACATTCACTAGTAGGAGTGAGAAAAACATCACGGCGTGGTGTGATTCGGAGGGTCTGAATTAGGATAGGCAGTGATTGGCAATGTAGGATGGAGAAAAGCACCGCGGGGTGGTCAGCATGGGTAGGTCAGGGAACATGCAGTGGCAATGTAGGATAGGTTTCTGAAAAACATCGCGGGGTGGTGCGCATTGTATGGGTGTGTGTTACATTACATTCACTAGTAGGAGTGAGAAAAACATCACGGGTTGGTGTGAATTGGAGGGTCTGAATTAGAAGAGGCAGTGAGTGGCAATGTAGGATGGAGAAAAGCACCGCCGGGTGGTCAGCATGGGGAGGTCAGGGAACATGCAGTGGCAATGTAGGATAAGTTTCTGAAAAATATCGCGGGGTGGTGCGCATTGTATGGGTGTGTGTTACATTACATTCACTAGTAGGAGTGAGAAAAACATCACGGGTTTGTGTGATTCGGACGGTCTGAATTAGGATAGGCACTGAGTGGCAATGTAGGATGGAGAAAAGCACTGCGGGGTGGTCAGCATGTGGAGGTCAGGGAACATGCAGTGGCAATGTGGGATAGGTTTCTGAAAAACATCGCGGGGTGGTGCGCATTGTATGGGTGTGTGTTACATTACATTCACTAGGAGGAATGAGAAAAACATCACGGGGTGGTGCGCATTGTATGGGTGTGTGTTACATTACATTCACTAGTAGGAGTGAGAAAAACATCACGCGGTGGTGCGCATTGTATGGGTGTGTGTTACATTACATTCACTAGTAGGAGTGAGAAAAAGATCACGGGGTGGTGTGAATCGGAGGGTCTGAATTAGTATAGGCAGTGAGTGGCAATGTAGGATGGAGAAAAGCACCGCGGTGTGGTCAGCATGGGGAGGTCAGGGAACATGCAGTGGCAATGTAGGATAAGTTTCTGAAAAATATCGCGGAGTGGTGCGCATTGTATGGGTGTGTGTTACATTACATTCACTAGTAGGAGTGAGAAAAACATCACGGGGTGGTGTGATTCAGAGGGTCTGAATTAGGATAGGCACTGAGTGGCAATGTAGGATGGAGAAAAGCACCGCGGGGTGGTCAGCATGGGGAGGTCAGGGAACATGAAGTGGCAATAAACGATAGTTTTCTGAAAAACATCACGGGGTGGTGCGCATTGTATGGGTGTGTGTTACATTACATTCACTAGTAGGAGTGAGAAAAACGTCACGGGGTGGTGTGAATCGGAGGGTCTGAATTAGGACAGGCAGTGAGTGGCAATGTAGGATGGAAAAAAGCACCGCTGGCTGGTCAGCATTGCGAGGTCAGGGAACATGCAGTGGCAATGTAGGATAGGTTTCTGAAAAACATCGCGGGGTGGTGCGCATTGTATGGGTGTGTGTTACATTACATTCACTAGTAGGAGTGAGAAAAACATCACGGGTTTGTGTGATTCGGACGGTCTGAATTAGGATAGGCACTGAGTGGCAATGTAGGATGGAGAAAAGCACCGCGGGGTGGTCAGCATGTGGAGGTCAGGGAACATGCAGTGGCAATGTGGGATAGGTTTCTGAAAAACATCGCGGGGTGGTGCGCATTGTATGGGTGTGTGTTACATTACATTCACTAGGAGGAATGAGAAAAACATCACGGGGTGGTGCGCATTGTATGGGTGTGTGTTACATTACATTCACTTGTAGGAGTGAGAAAAACATCAAGGGGTGGTGTGAATCGGAGGGTCTGAAATAGGATAGGCAGTGAGTGGCAATGTCGGATGGAGAAAAGCACCGCGGGGTGGTCAGCATGGGGAGGTCAGGGAACATGCATTGGCAATGTAGGATAGGTTTCTGAAAAACATCGCGGGGTGGTGCGCATTGCATGGGTGTGTGTTACATTACATTCACTAGTAGGAGTGAGAAAAACATCACGGGGTGGTGCGCATTGTATGGGTGTGTGTTACATTACATTCACTAGTAGGAGTGAGAAAAACATCACGGGGTGGTGTGAATCGCAGGGTCTGAATTAGGATAGGCATTGAGTGGCAATGTAGGATGGAGAAAAGCACCGCGGAGTGGTCAGCATGGGGAGGTCAGGGAACAGGCAATGGCAATGTAGGATAGGTTTCTGAAAAACATCGCGGGGTGGTGCGCATTGTATGGTTGTGTGTTACATTACATTCACTAGTAGGAGTGAGAAAAACCTCACGGGGTGGTGCGCATTGTATGGGTGTGTGTTACATTACATTCACTAGTAGGAGTGAGAAAACATGACGGGGTGGTGTGAATCGCAGGGTCTGAATTAGGATAGGCAGTGAGTGGCAATGTAGGATGGAGAAAAGCACCGCATGCTGGTCAGAATGGGGAGGTAATGGAAAATGCACTGGCAATGTAGGATAGGTTTCTGAAATACATTGCGGGGTGGTGCGCTTTGTATGGGTGTGTGTTACATTACATTCACTAGTAGGAGTGAGAAAAACATCTCGGGGTGGTGCGCATTGTATGGGTGTGTGTTACATTACATTCACTATTAGGAGTTAAAAAAACATCATGCGGTGGTTCGCATTGTATGGGTGTGTGTTACATTACATTCACTAGTAGGAGTGAGAAAAACATCACGGCGTGGTGTGATTCGGAGGTTCTGAATTAGGATAGGCAGTGAGTGGCAATGTAGGATGGAGAAAAGCACCGCGGTGTGGTCAGCATGGGGAGGTCAGGGAACATGCAGTGGCAATGTAGGATAGGTTTCTGAAAAATATCACGGGGTGGTGCGCATTGTATGGGTTTGTGTTACATTACATTCACTAGTAGGAGTGAGAAAAACATCACGGCGTGGTGTGATTCGGAGGTTCTGAATTAGGATAGGCAGTGAGTGGCAATGTAGGATGGAGAAAAGCACCGCGGGGTGGTCAGCATGGGTAGGTCAGGGAACATGCAGTGGCAATGTAGGATAGGTTTCTGAAAAACATCGCGGGGTGGTGCGCATTGTACGGGTGTGTGTTACATTACATTCACTAGTAGGAGTGAGAAAATCATCACGGGTTGGTGGGAATTGGAGGGTCTGAATTAGAAGAGGCAGTGAGTGGCAATGTAGGATGGAGAAAAGCACCGCCGGGTGGTCAGCATGGGGAGGTCAGGGAACATGCAGTGGCAATGTAGGATAGGTTTCCTGAAAAACATCGCTGGGTGGTGCGCATTGTATGGGTGTGTGTTACATTACATTCACTAGTAGGAGTGAGAAAAACATCACGGGGTGGTGCGCACTGTATGGGTGTGTGTTACATTACATTCACTAGTAGGAGTGAGAAAAACATCACGGGGTGGTGTGAATCGGAGGGTCTGAATTAGGATAGGCAGTGAGTGGCTATGTAGGATGGAGAAAAGCACCGCGGGGTGCTCAGCATGGGGACGTCAAGGAACATGCAGTGGCAATGTAGGATAGGTTTCTGAAAAACATCGCGGGGTGGTGCACATTGTATGGGTGTGTGTTACATAACATTCACTAGTAGGAGTGAGAAAATTAACACGGGGTGGTGTGAATCGGAGGGTCTGATTTAGGATAGGCAGTGAGTGGCAATGTCGGATGGAGAAAAGCACCGCGGGGTGGTCAGCATGGGGAGGTCCGGGAACATGCAGTGGCCATGTAGGATAGGTTTCTGAAAAACATCGCAGGGTGGTGCACATTGTATGGGTGTGTGTTACATTACATTCACTAGTAGGAGTGAGAAAAACATCACGGGGTGGTGTGAATTGCATGGTCTGAATTAGGATAGGCAGTGAGTGGCAATGTAGGATGGAGAAAAGCACCGCGGGCTGGTCAGAATGGGGAGGTCATGGAACATGCAGTGGCAATGTAGGATAGGTTTCTGAAAAACATCGCGGGGTGGTGCGCATTGTATGGGTGTGTGTTACATTACATTCACTAGTAGGAGTGAGAAAAACATCACGGGGTGGTGCGCATTGTATGGGTGTGTGTTACATTACATTCACTAGTAGGAGTGAAAAATACATCACGGGGTGTTGTGAATCGGAGGGTCTGAATTAGGATAGGCAGTGAGTGGCAATGTAGGATGGAGAAAAGCACCGCGGGGTGGTCAGAATGGGGAGGTCATGGAACATGCAATGGCAATTTAGGATAGGTTTCTGAAAAACATCGCGGGGTGGTGCGGATTGTATGGGTGTGTGTTACATTACATTCACTAGTAGGAGTGAGAAAAACATCACGGCGTGGTGTGATTCGGAGGGTCTGAATTAGGATAGGCAGTGATTGGCAATGTAGGATGGAGAAAAGCACCGCGGGGTGGTCAGCATGGGTAGGTCAGGGAACATGCAGTGGCAATGTAGGATAGGTTTCTGAAAAACATCGCGGGGTGGTGCGCATTGTATGGGTGTGTGTTACATTACATTCACTAGTAGGAGTGAGAAAAACATCACGGGTTGGTGTGAATTGGAGGGTCTGAATTAGAAGAGGCAGTGAGTGGCAATGTAGGATGGAGAAAAGCACCGCCGGGTGGTCAGCATGGGGAGGTCAGGGAACATGCAGTGGCAATGTAGGATAAGTTTCTGAAAAATATCGCGGGGTGGTGCGCATTGTATGGGTGTGTGTTACATTACATTCACTAGTAGGAGTGAGAAAAACATCACGGGTTTGTGTGATTCGGACGGTCTGAATTAGGATAGGCACTGAGTGGCAATGTAGGATGGAGAAAAGCACTGCGGGGTGGTCAGCATGTGGAGGTCAGGGAACATGCAGTGGCAATGTGGGATAGGTTTCTGAAAAACATCGCGGGGTGGTGCGCATTGTATGGGTGTGTGTTACATTACATTCACTAGGAGGAATGAGAAAAACATCACGGGGTGGTGCGCATTGTATGGGTGTGTGTTACATTACATTCACTAGTAGGAGTGAGAAAAACATCACGCGGTGGTGCGCATTGTATGGGTGTGTGTTACATTACATTCACTAGTAGGAGTGAGAAAAAGATCACGGGGTGGTGTGAATCGGAGGGTCTGAATTAGTATAGGCAGTGAGTGGCAATGTAGGATGGAGAAAAGCACCGCGGTGTGGTCAGCATGGGGAGGTCAGGGAACATGCAGTGGCAATGTAGGATAAGTTTCTGAAAAATATCGCGGAGTGGTGCGCATTGTATGGGTGTGTGTTACATTACATTCACTAGTAGGAGTGAGAAAAACATCACGGGGTGGTGTGATTCAGAGGGTCTGAATTAGGATAGGCACTGAGTGGCAATGTAGGATGGAGAAAAGCACCGCGGGGTGGTCAGCATGGGGAGGTCAGGGAACATGAAGTGGCAATAAACGATAGTTTTCTGAAAAACATCACGGGGTGGTGCGCATTGTATGGGTGTGTGTTACATTACATTCACTAGTAGGAGTGAGAAAAACGTCACGGGGTGGTGTGAATCGGAGGGTCTGAATTAGGACAGGCAGTGAGTGGCAATGTAGGATGGAAAAAAGCACCGCTGGCTGGTCAGCATTGGGAGGTCAGGGAACATGCAGTGGCAATGTAGGATAGGTTTCTGAAAAACATCGCGGGGTGGTGCGCATTGTATGGGTGTGTGTTACATTACATTCACTAGTAGGAGTGAGAAAAACATCATGGGGTGGTGCGCATTGTATGGGTGTGTGTTACATTACATTCACTTGTAGGAGTGAGAAAAACATCAAGGGGTGGTGTGAATCGGAGGGTCTGAAATAGGATAGGCAGTGAGTGGCAATGTCGGATGGAGAAAAGCACCGCGGGCTGGTCAGAATGGGGAGGTCATGGAACATGCAGTGGCAATGTAGGATAGGTTTCTGAAAAACATCGCGGGGTGGTGCGCATTGTATGGGTGTGTGTTACATTACATTCACTAGTAGGAGTGAGAAAAACATCACGGGTTTGTGTGATTCGGACGGTCTGAATTAGGATAGGCACTGAGTGGCAATGTAGGATGGAAAAAAGCACCGCGGGGTGGTCAGCATGTGGAGGTCAGGGAACATGCAGTGGCAATGTGGGATAGGTTTCTGAAAAACATCGCGGGGTGGTGCGCATTGTATGGGTGTGTGTTACATTACATTCACTAGGAGGAATGAGAAAAACATCACGGGGTGGTGCGCATTGTATGGGTGTGTGTTACATTACATTCACTTGTAGGAGTGAGAAAAACATCAAGGGGTGGTGTGAATCGGAGGGTCTGAAATAGGATAGGCAGTGAGTGGCAATGTCGGATGGAGAAAAGCACCGCGGGGTGGTCAGCATGGGGAGGTCAGGGAACATGCATTGGCAATGTAGGATAGGTTTCTGAAAAACATCGCGGGCTGGTGCGCATTGCATGGGTGTGTGTTACATTACATTCACTAGTAGGAGTGAGAAAAACATCACGGGGTGGTGCGCATTGTATGGGTGTGTGTTACATTACATTCACTAGTAGGAGTGAGAAAAACATCACGGGGTGGTGTGAATCGCAGGGTCTGAATTAGGATAGGCATTGAGTGGCAATGTAGGATGGAGAAAAGCACCGCGGAGTGGTCAGAATGGGGAGGTCAGGGAACATGCAATGGCAATGTAGGATAGGTTTCTGAAAAACATCGCGGGGTGATGCGCATTGTATGGTTGTGTGTTACATTACATTCACTAGTAGGAGTGAGAAAAACATCACGGGGTGGTGCGCATTGTATGGGTGTGTGTTACATTACATTCACTAGTAGGAGTGAGAAAACATGACGGGGTGGTGTGAATCGCAGGGTCTGAATTAGGATAGGCAGTGAGTGGCAATGTAGGATGGAGAAAAGCACCGCGGGCTGGTCAGAATGGGGAGGTAATGGAAAATGCACTGGCAATGTAGGATAGGTTTCTGAAATACATTGCGGGGTGGTGCGCTTTGTATGGGTGTGTGTTACATTACATTCACTAGTAGGAGTGAGAAAAACATCTCGGGGTGGTGCGCATTGTATGGGTGTGTGTTACATTACATTCACTATTAGGAGTTAGAAAAACATCATGCGGTGGTTCGCATTGTATGGGTGTGTGTTACATTACATTCACTAGTAGGAGTGAGAAAAACATCACGGCGTGGTGTGATTCGGAGGTTCTGAATTAGGATAGGTAGTGAGTGGCAATGTAGGATGGAGAAAAGCACCGCGGTGTGGTCAGCATGGGGAGGTCAGGGAACATGCAGTGGCAATGTAGGATAGGTTTCTGAAAAATATCACGGGGTGGTGCGCATTGTATGGGTTTGTGTTACATTACATTCACTAGTAGGAGTGAGAAAAACATCACGGCGTGGTGTGATTCGGAGGTTCTGAATTAGGATAGGCAGTGAGTGGCAATGTAGGATGGAGAAAAGCACCGCGGGGTGGTCAGCATGGGTAGGTCAGGGAACATGCAGTGGCAATGTAGGATAGGTTTCTGAAAAACATCGCGGGGTGGTGCGCATTGTACGGGTGTGTGTTACATTACATTCACTAGTAGGAGTGAGAAAATCATCACGGGTTGGTGTGAATTGGAGGGTCTGAATTAGAAGAGGCAGTGATTGGCAATGTAGGATGGAGAAAAGCACCGCCGGGTGGTCAGCATGGGGAGGTCAGGGAACATGCAGTGGCAATGTAGGATAGGTTTCCTGAAAAACATCGCTGGGTGGTGCGCATTGTATGGGTGTGTGTTACATTACATTCACTAGTAGGAGTGAGAAAAACATCACGGGGTGGTGCGCACTGTATGGGTGTGTGTTACATTACATTCACTAGTAGGAGTGAGAAAAACATCACGGGGTGGTGTGAATCGGAGGGTCTGAATTAGGATAGGCAGTGAGTGGCTATGTAGGATGGAGAAAAGCACCGCGGGGTGCTCAGCATGGGGACATCAAGGAACATGCAGTGGCAATGTAGGATAGGTTTCTGAAAAACATCGCGGGGTGGTGCACATTGTATGGGTGTGTGTTACATAACATTCACTAGTAGGAGTGAGAAAATTATCACGGGGTGGTGTGAATCGGAGGGTCTGATTTAGGATAGGCAGTGAGTGGCAATGTCGGATGGAGAAAAGCACCGCGGGGTGGTCAGCATGGGGAGGTCCGGGAACATGCAGTGGCCATGTAGGATAGGTTTCTGAAAAACATCGCAGGGTGGTGCACATTGTATGGGTGTGTGTTACATTACATTCACTAGTAGGAGTGAGAAAAACATCACGGGGTGGTGTGAATTGCATGGTCTGAATTAGGATAGGCAGTGAGTGGCAATGTAGGATGGAGAAAAGCACCGCGGGCTGGTCAGAATGGGGAGGTCATGGAACATGCAGTGGCAATGTAGGATAGGTTTCTGAAAAACATCGCGGGGTGGTGCGCATTGTATGGGTGTGTGTTACATTACATTCACTAGTAGGAGTGAGAAAAACATCACGGGGTGGTGCGCATTGTATGGGTGTGTGTTACATTACATTCACTAGTAGGAGTGAAAAATACATCACGGGGTGTTGTGAATCGGAGGGTCTGAATTAGGATAGGCAGTGAGTGGCAATGTAGGATGGAGAAAAGCACCGCGGGGTGGTCAGAATGGGGAGGTCATGGAACATGCAATGGCAATTTAGGATAGGTTTCTGAAAAACATCGCGGGGTGGTGCGGATTGTATGGGTGTGTGTTACATTACATTCACTTGTAGGAGTGAGAAAAACATCACGGCGTGGTGTGATTCGGAGGGTCTGAATTAGGATAGGCAGTGATTGGCAATGTAGGATGGAGAAAAGCACCGCGGGGTGGTCAGCATGGGTAGGTCAGGGAACATGCAGTGGTATTGTAGGATAGGTTTCTGAAAAACATCGCGGGGTGGTGCGCATTGTATGGGTGTGTGTTACATTACATTCACTAGTAGGAGTGAGAAAAACATCACGGGTTGGTGTGAATTGGAGGGTCTGAATTAGAAGAGGCAGTGAGTGGCAATGTAGGATGGAGAAAAGCACCGCCGGGTGGTCAGCATGGGGAGGTCAGGGAACATGCAGTGGCAATGTAGGATAAGTTTCTGAAAAATATCGCGGGGTGGTGCGCATTGTATGGGTGTGTGTTACATTACATTCACTAGTAGGAGTGAGAAAAACATCACGGGTTTGTGTGATTCGGACGGTCTGAATTAGGATAGGCACTGAGTGGCAATGTAGGATGGAGAAAAGCACCGCGGGGTGGTCAGCATGTGGAGGTCAGGGAACATGCAGTGGCAATGTGGGATAGGTTTCTGAAAAACATCGCGGGGTGGTGCGCATTGTATGGGTGTGTGTTACATTACATTCACTAGGAGGAATGAGAAAAACATCACGGGGTGGTGCGCATTGTATGGGTGTGTGTTACATTACATTCACTAGTAGGAGTGAGAAAAACATCACGCGGTGGTGCGCATTGTATGGGTGTGTGTTACATTACATTCACTAGTAGGAGTGAGAAAAAGATCACGGGGTGGTGTGAATCGGAGGGTCTGAATTAGTATAGGCAGTGAGTGGCAATGTAGGATGGAGAAAAGCACCGCGGTGTGGTCAGCATGGGGAGGTCAGGGAACATGCAGTGGCAATGTAGGATAAGTTTCTGAAAAATATCGCGGAGTGGTGCGCATTGTATGGGTCTGTGTTACATTACATTCACTAGTAGGAGTGAGAAAAACATCACGGGGTGGTGTGATTCGGAGGGTCTGAATTAGGATAGGCACTGAGTGGCAATGTAGGATGGAGAAAAGCACCGCGGGGTGGTCAGCATGGGGAGGTCAGGGAACATGAAGTGGCAATAAACGATAGTTTTCTGAAAAACATCACGGGGTGGTGCGCATTGTATGGGTGTGTGTTACATTACATTCACTAGTAGGAGTGAGAAAAACGTCACGGGGTGGTGTGAATCGGAGGGTCTGAATTAGGACAGGCAGTGAGTGGCAATGTAGGATGGAAAAAAGCACCGCTGGCTGGTCAGCATTGGGAGGTCAGGGAACATGCAGTGGCAATGTAGGATAGGTTTCTGAAAAACATCGCGGGGTGGTGCGCATTGTATGGGTGTGTGTTACATTACATTCACTAGTAGGAGTGAGAAAAACATCATGGGGTGGTGCGCATTGTATGGGTGTGTGTTACATTACATTCACTTGTAGGAGTGAGAAAAACATCAAGGGGTGGTGTGAATCGGAGGGTCTGAAATAGGATAGGCAGTGAGTGGCAATGTCGGATGGAGAAAAGCACCGCGGGGTGGTCAGCATGGGGAGGTCAGGGAACATGCATTGGCAATGTAGGATAGGTTTCTGAAAAACATCGCGGGGTGGTGCGCATTGTATGGTTGTGTGTTACATTACATTCACTAGTAGGAGTGAGAAAAACATCACGGGGTGGTGCGCATTGTATGGGTGTGTGTTACATTACATTCACTAGTAGGAGTGAGAAAACATCACGGGGTGGTGTGAATCGCAGGGTCTGAATTAGGATAGGCAGTGAGTGGCAATGTAGGATGGAGAAAAGCACCGCGGGCTGGTCAAATGGGGAGGTAATGGAAAATGCACTGGCAATGTAGGATAGGTTTCTGAAATACATTGCCGGGTGGTGCGCATTGTATGGGTGTGTGTTACATTACATTCACTAGTAGGAGTGAGAAAAACATCTCGGTGTGGTGTGCATTGTATGGGTGTGTGTTACATTACATTCACTATTAGGAGTTAGAAAAACATCATGCGGTGGTTCACATTGTATGGGTGTGTGTTACATTACATTCACTAGTAGGAGTGAGAAAAACATCACGGCGTGGTGTGATTCGGAGGTTCTGAATTAGGATAGGCAGTGAGTGGCAATGTAGGATGGAGAAAAGCACCGCGGGGTGGTCAGCATGGGTAGGTCAGGGAACATGCAGTGGCAATGTAGGATAGGTTTCTGAAAAACATCGCGGGGTGGTGCGCATTGTACGGGTGTGTGTTACATTACATTCACTAGTAGGAGTGAGAAAAACATCACGGGTTGGTGTGAATTGGAGGGTCTGAATTAGAAGAGGCAGTGAGTGGCAATGTAGGATGGAGAAAAGCACCGCAGGGTGGTCAGCATGGGGAGGTCAGGGAACATGCAGTGGCAATGTAGGATAGGTTTCCTGAAAAACATCGCTGGGTGGTGCGCATTGTATGGGTGTGTGTTACATTACATTCACTAGTAGGAGTGAGAAAAACATCACGGGGTGGTGCGCATTGTATTGGTGTGTGTTACATTGCATTCACTAGTAAGAGTGAGAAAAACATTACGAGGTGCTGCGCATTGTATGGGTGTGTGTTACATTACATTCACTAGTAGGAGTGAGAAAAACATCACGGGGTGGTGTGAATCGGAGGGTCTGAATTAGGATAGGCAGTGAGTGGCTATGTAGGATGGAGAAAAGCACCGCGGGGTGGTCAGCATGGGGACGTCAAGGAACATGCATTGGCAATGTAGGATAAGTTTCTGAAAAACATCGCGGGGTGGTGCACATTGTATGGGTGTGTGTTACATAACATTCACTAGTAGGAGTGATAAAATTATCACGGGGTGGTGTGAATCGGAGGGTCTGATTTAGGATAGGCTGTGAGTGGCAATGTCGGATGGAGAAAAGCACCGCGGGGTGGTCAGCATGGGTAGGTCAGGGAACATGCAGTGGCAATGTAGGATAGGTTTCTGAAAAACATCGCGGGGTGGTGCACATTGTATAGGTGTGTGTTACATAACATTCACTAGTAGGAGTGAGAAAAACATCACGCGATGGTGCGCATTGTATGGGTGTGTGTTACATTACATTCACTAGTAGGAGTGAGAAAAACATCACGGGGTGGTGTGAATCGCATGGTCTGAATTAGGATAGGCAGTGAGTGGCAATGTAGGATGGAGAAAAGCACCGCGGGCTGGTCAGAATGGGGAGGTCATGGAACATGCAGTGGCAATGTAGGATAGGTTTCTGAAAAACATCGCGGGGTGGTGCGCATTGTATGGGTGTGTGTTACATTACATTCACTAGTAGGAGTGAGAAAAACATCACGGGGTGGTGCGCATTGTATGGGTGTGTGTTATATTACATTCACTAGGAGGAATGAGAAAAACATCACGGGGTGGTGCGCATTGTATGGGTGTGTGTTACATTACATTCACTAGTAGGAGTGAGAAAAACATCACGGGGTGGTGTGAATCGCATGGTCTGAATTAGGATAGGCACTGAGTGGCAATGTAGGATGGAGAAAAGCACCGCGGGGTGGTCAGCATGTGGAGGTCAGGGAACATGCAGTGGCAATGTGGGATAGGTTTCTGAAAAACATCGCGGGGTGGTGCGCATTGTATGGGTGTGTGTTACATTACATTCACTAGGAGGAATGAGAAAAACATCACGTGGTGGTGCGCATTGTATGGGTGTGTGTTACATTACATTCACTAGTAGGAGTGAGAAAAACATCACGCGGTGGTGCGCATTGTATGGGTGTGTGTTACATTACATTCACTAGTAGGAGTGAGAAAAAGATCACGGGGTGGTGTGAATCGGAGGGTCTGAATTAGTATAGGCAGTGAGTGGCAATGTAGGATGGAGAAAAGCACCGCGGTGTGGTCAGCATGGTGAGGTCAGGGAACATGCAGTGGCAATGTAGGATAAGTTTCTGAAAAATATCGCGGAGTGGTGCGCATTGTATGGGTGTGTGTTACATTACATTCACTAGTAGGAGTGAGAAAAACATCACGGGGTGGTGTGATTCGGAGGGTCTGAATTAGGATAGGCACTGAGTGGCAATGTAGGATGGAGAAAAGCATCGCGGGGTGGTCAGCATGGGGAGGTCAGGGAACATGAAGTGGCAATAAACGATAGTTTTCTGAAAAACATCACGGGGTGGTGCGCATTGTATGGGTGTGTGTTACATTACATTCACTAGTAGGAGTGAGAAAAACGTCACGGGGTGGTGTGAATCGGAGGGTCTGAATTAGGACAGGCAGTGAGTGGCAATGTAGGATGGAAAAAAGCACCGCTGGCTGGTCAGCATTGGGAGGTCAGGGAACATGCAGTGGCAATGTAGGATAGGTTTCTGAAAAACATCGCGGGGTGGTGCGCATTGTATGGGTGTGTGTTACATTACATTCACTAGTAGGAGTGAGAAAAACATCATGGGGTGGTGCGCATTGTATGGGTGTGTGTTACATTACATTCACTTGTAGGAGTGAGAAAAACATCAAGGGGTGGTGTGAATCGGAGGGTCTGAAATAGGATAGGCAGTGAGTGGAAATGTCGGATGGAGAAAAGCACCGCGGGGTGGTCAGCATGGGGAGGTCAGGGAACATGCATTGGCAATGTAGGATAGGTTTCTGAAAAACATCGCGGGGTGGTGCGCATTGTATGGTTGTGTGTTACATTACATTCACTAGTAGGAGTGAGAAAAACATCACGGGGTGGTGCGCATTGTATGGGTGTGTGTTACATTACATTCACTAGTAGGAGTGAGAAAACATCACGGGGTGGTGTGAATCGCAGGGTCTGAATTAGGATAGGCAGTGAGTGGCAATGTAGGATGGAGAAAAGCACCGCGGGCTGGTCAAATGGGGAGGTAATGGAAAATGCACTGGCAATGTAGGATAGGTTTCTGAAATACATTGCCGGGTGGTGCGCATTGTATGGGTGTGTGTTACATTACATTCACTAGTAGGAGTGAGAAAAACTTCTCGGTGTGGTGCGCATTGTATGGGTGTGTGTTACATTACATTCACTATTAGGAGTTAGAAAAACATCATGCGGTGGTTCACATTGTATGGGTGTGTGTTACATTACATTCACTAGTAGGAGTGAGAAAAACATCACGGCGTGGTGTGATTCGGAGGTTCTGAATTAGGATAGGCAGTGAGTGGCAATGTAGGATGGAGAAAAGCACCGCGGGGTGGTCAGCATGGGTAGGTCAGGGAACATGCAGTGGCAATGTAGGATAGGTTTCTGAAAAACATCGCGGGGTGGTGCGCATTGTACGGGTGTGTGTTACATTACATTCACTAGTAGGAGTGAGAAAAACATCACGGGTTGGTGTGAATTGGAGGGTCTGAATTAGAAGAGGCAGTGAGTGGCAATGTAGGATGGAGAAAAGCACCGCAGGGTGGTCAGCATGGGGAGGTCAGGGAACATGCAGTGGCAATGTAGGATAGGTTTCCTGAAAAACATCGCTGGGTGGTGCGCATTGTATGGGTGTGTGTTACATTACATTCACTAGTAGGAGTGAGAAAAACATCACGGGGTGGTGCGCATTGTATTGGTGTGTGTTACATTACATTCACTAGTAAGAGTGAGATAAACATTACGAGGTGCTGCGCATTGTATGGGTGTGTGTTACATTACATTCACTAGTAGGAGTGAGAAAAACATCACGGGGTGGTGTGAATCGGAGGGTCTGAATTAGGATAGGCAGTGAGTGGCTATGTAGGATGGAGAAAAGCACCGCGGGGTGGTCAGCATGGGGACGTCAAGGAACATGCATTGGCAATGTAGGATAGGTTTCTGAAAAACATCGCGGGGTGGTGCACATTGTATGGGTGTGTGTTACATAACATTCACTAGTAGGAGTGAGAAAATTATCACGGGGTGGTGTGAATCGGAGGGTCTGATTTAGGATAGGCTGTGAGTGGCAATGTCGGATGGAGAAAAGCACCCTTGGGTGGTCAGCATGGGTAGGTCAGGGAACATGCAGTGGCAATGTAGGATAGGTTTCTGAAAAACATCACGGGGTGGTGCACATTGTATGGGTGTGTGTTACATAACATTCACTAGTAGGAGTGAGAAAAACATTACGAGGTGCTGCGCATTGTATGGGTGTGTGTTACATTACATTCACTAGTAGGAGTGAGAAAACATCACGGGGTGGTGTGAATCGCAGGGTCTGAATTAGGATAGGCAGTGAGTGGCAATGTAGGATGGAGAAAAGCACCGCGGGCTGGTCAAATGGGGAGGTAATGGAAAATGCACTGGCAATGTAGGATAGGTTTCTGAAATACATTGCCGGGTGGTGCGCATTGTATGGGTGTGTGTTACATTACATTCACTAGTAGGAGTGAGAAAAACATCTCGGTGTGGTGCGCATTGTATGGGTGTGTGTTACATTACATTCACTATTAGGAGTTAGAAAAACATCATGCGGTGGTTCACATTGTATGGGTGTGTGTTACATTACATTCACTAGTAGGAGTGAGAAAAACATCACGGCGTGGTGTGATTCGGAGGTTCTGAATTAGGATAGGCAGTGAGTGGCAATGTAGGATGGAGAAAAGCACCGCGGGGTGGTCAGCATGGGTAGGTCAGGGAACATGCAGTGGCAATGTAGGATAGGTTTCTGAAAAACATCGCGGGGTGGTGCGCATTGTACGGGTGTGTGTTACATTACATTCACTAGTAGGAGTGAGAAAAACATCACGGGTTGGTGTGAATTGGAGGGTCTGAATTAGAAGAGGCAGTGAGTGGCAATGTAGGATGGAGAAAAGCACCGCAGGGTGGTCAGCATGGGGAGGTCAGGGAACATGCAGTGGCAATGTAGGATAGGTTTCCTGAAAAACATCGCTGGGTGGTGCGCATTGTATGGGTGTGTGTTACATTACATTCACTAGTAGGAGTGAGAAAAACATCACGGGGTGGTGCGCATTGTATTGGTGTGTGTTACATTACATTCACTAGTAAGAGTGAGAAAAACATTACGAGGTGCTGCGCATTGTATGGGTGTGTGTTACATTACATTCACTAGTAGGAGTGAGAAAAACATCACGGGGTGGTGTGAATCGGAGGGTCTGAATTAGGATAGGCAGTGAGTGGCTATGTAGGATGGAGAAAAGCACCGCGGGGTGGTCAGCATGGGGACGTCAAGGAACATGCATTGGCAATGTAGGATAGGTTTCTGAAAAACATCGCGGGGTGGTGCACATTGTATGGGTGGGTGTTACATAACATTCACTAGTAGGAGTGAGAAAATTATCACGGGGTGGTGTGAATCGGAGGGTCTGATTTAGGATAGGCTGTGAGTGGCAATGTAGGATGGATAAAAGCACCGCGGGCTGGTCAGAATGGGGAGGTCATGGAACATGCAGTGGCAATGTAGGATAGGTTTCTGAAAAACATCGCGGGGTGGTGCGCATTGTATGGGTGTGTGTTACATTACATTCACTAGTAGGAGTGAGAAAAACATCACGGGGTGGTGCGCATTGTATGGGTGTGTGTTACATTACATTCACTAGTAGGAGTGAGAAAAACATCACGGGTTTGTGTGATTCGGACGGTCTGAATTAGGATAGGCACTGAGTGGCAATGTAGGATGGAGAAAAGCACCGCGGGGTGGTCAGCATGTGGAGGTCAGGGAACATGCAGTGGCAATGTGGGATAGGTTTCTGAAAAACATCGCGGGGTGGTGCGCATTGTATGGGTGTGTGTTACATTACATTCACTAGGAGGAATGAGAAAAACATCACGGGGTGGTGCGCATTGTATGGGTGTGTGTTACATTACATTCACTTGTAGGAGTGAGAAAAACATCAAGGGGTGGTGTGAATCGGAGGGTCTGAAATAGGATAGGCAGTGAGTGGCAATGTCGGATGGAGAAAAGCACCGCGGGGTGGTCAGCATGGGGAGGTCAGGGAACATGCATTGGCAATGTAGGATAGGTTTCTGAAAAACATCGCGGGGTGGTGCGCATTGTATGGTTGTGTGTTACATTACATTCACTAGTAGGAGTGAGAAAAACATCACGGGGTGGTGCGCATTGTATGGGTGTGTGTTACATTACATTCACTAGTAGGAGTGAGAAAACATGACAGGGTGGTGTGAATAGCAGGGTCTGAATTAGGATAGGCAGTGAGTGGCAATGTAGGATGGAGAAAAGCACCGCGGGCTGGTCAGAATGGGGAGGTAATGGAAAATGCACTGGCAATGTAGGATAGGTTTCTGAAATACATTGCGGGGTGGTGCGCTTTGTATGGGTGTGTGTTACATTACATTCACTAGTAGGAGTGAGAAAAACATCTCGGGGTGGTGCGCATTGTATGGGTGTGTGTTACATTACATTCACTATTAGGAGTTAGAAAAACATCATGCGGTGGTTCGCATTGTATGGGTGTGTGTTACATTACATTCACTAGTAGGAGTGAGAAAAACATCACGGCGTGGTGTGATTCGGAGGTTCTGAATTAGGATAGGCAGTGAGTGGCAATGTAGGATGGAGAAAAGCACCGCGGGGTGGTCAGCATGGGTAGGTCAGGGAACATGCAGTGGCAATGTAGGATAGGTTTCTGAAAAACATCGCGGGGTGGTGCGCATTGTACGGGTGTGTGTTACATTACATTCACTAGTAGGAGTGAGAAAAACATCACGGGTTGGTGTGAATTGGAGGGTCTGAATTAGAAGAGTCAGTGAGTGGCAATGTAGGATGGAGAAAAGCACCGCAGGGTGGTCAGCATGGGGAGGTCAGGGAACATGCAGTGGCAATGTAGGATAGGTTTCCTGAAAAACATCGATGGGTGGTGCGCATTGTATGGGTGTGTGTTACATTACATTCACTAGTAGGAGTGAGAAAAACATCACGGGGTGGTGCGCATTGTATTGGTGTGTGTTACATTACATTCACTAGTAAGAGTGAGAAAAACATTACGAGGTGCTGCGCATTGTATGGGTGTGTGTTACATTACATTCACTAGTAGGAGTGAGAAAAACATCACGGGGTGGTGCGCATTGTATTGGTGTGTGTTACATAACATTCACTAGTAGGAGTGAGAAAAACATCACGCGATGGTGCGCATTGTATGGGTGTGTGTTACATTACATTCACTAGTAGGAGTGAGAAAAACATCACGGGGTGGTGTGAATCGCATGGTCTGAATTAGGATAGGCAGTGAGTGGCAATGTAGGATGGAGAAAAGCACCGCGGGCTGGTCAGAATGGGGAGGTCATGGAACATGCAGTGGCAATGTAGGATAGGTTTCTGAAAAACATCGCGGGGTGGTGCGCATTGTATGGGTGTGTGTTACATTACATTCACTAGTAGGAGTGAGAAAAACATCACGGGGTGGTGCGCATTGTATGGGTGTGTGTTACATTACATTCACTAGTAAGAGTGAGAAAAACATCACGGGTTTGTGTGATTCGGACGGTCTGAATTAGGATAGGCACTGAGTGGCAATGTAGGATGGAGAAAAGCACCGCGGGGTGGTCAGCATGTGGAGGTCAGGGAACATGCAGTGGCAATGTGGGATAGGTTTCTGAAAAACATCGCGGGGTGGTGCGCATTGTATGGGTGTGTGTTACATTACATTCAGTAGGAGGAATGAGAAAAACATCACGGGGTGGTGCGCATTGTATGGGTGTGTGTTACATTACATTCACTTGTAGGAGTGAGAAAAACATCAAGGGGTGGTGTGAATCGGAGGGTCTGAAATAGGATAGGCAGTGAGTGGCAATGTCGGATGGAGAAAAGCACCGCGGGGTGGTCAGCATGGGGAGGTCAGGGAACATGCATTGGCAATGTAGGATAGGTTTCTGAAAAACATCGCGGGGTGGTGCGCATTGCATGGGTGTGTGTTACATTACATTCACTAGTAGGAGTGAGAAAAACATCACGGGGTGGTGCGCATTGTATGGGTGTGTGTTACATTACATTCACTAGTAGGAGTGAGAAAAACATCACGGGGTGGTGTGAATCGCAGGGTCTGAATCAGGATAGGCATTGAGTGGCAATGTAGGATGGAGAAAAGCACCGCGGGGTGGTCAGCATGGGTAGGTCAGGGAACATGCAGTGGCAATGTAGGATAGGTTTCTGAAAAACATCGCGGGGTGGTGCGCATTGTACGGGTGTGTGTTACATTACATTCACTAGTAGGAGTGAGAAAAACATCACGGGTTGGTGTGAATTGGAGGGTCTGAATTAGAAGAGGCAGTGAGTGGCAATGTAGGATGGAGAAAAGCACCGCAGGGTGGTCAGCATGGGGAGGTCAGGGAACATGCAGTGGCAATGTAGGATAGGTTTCCTGAAAAACATCGCTGGGTGGTGCGCATTGTATGGGTGTGTGTTACATTACATTCACTAGTAGGAGTGAGAAAAACATCACGGGGTGGTGCGCATTGTATTGGTGTGTGTTACATTACATTCACTAGTAAGAGTGAGAAAAACATTACGAGGTGCTGCGCATTGTATGGGTGTGTGTTACATTACATTCACTAGTAGGAGTGAGAAAAACATCACGGGGTGGTGTGAATCGGAGGGTCTGAATTAGGATAGGCAGTGAGTGGCTATGTAGGATGGAGAAAAGCACCGCGGGGTGGTCAGCATGGGGACGTCAAGGAACATGCATTGGCAATGTAGGATAGGTTTCTGAAAAACATCGCGGGGTGGTGCACATTGTATGGGTGGGTGTTACATAACATTCACTAGTAGGAGTGAGAAAATTATCACGGGGTGGTGTGAATCGGAGGGTCTGATTTAGGATAGGCTGTGAGTGGCAATGTAGGATGGATAAAAGCACCGCGGGCTGGTCAGAATGGGGAGGTCATGGAACATGCAGTGGCAATGTAGGATAGGTTTCTGAAAAACATCGCGGGGTGGTGCGCATTGTATGGGTGTGTGTTACATTACATTCACTAGTAGGAGTGAGAAAAACATCACGGGGTGGTGCGCATTGTATGGGTGTGTGTTACATTACATTCACTAGTAGGAGTGAGAAAAACATCACGGGTTTGTGTGATTCGGACGGTCTGAATTAGGATAGGCACTGAGTGGCAATGTAGGATGGAGAAAAGCACCGCGGGGTGGTCAGCATGTGGAGGTCAGGGAACATGCAGTGGCAATGTGGGATAGGTTTCTGAAAAACATCGCGGGGTGGTGCGCATTGTATGGGTGTGTGTTACATTACATTCACTAGGAGGAATGAGAAAAACATCACGGGGTGGTGCGCATTGTATGGGTGTGTGTTACATTACATTCACTTGTAGGAGTGAGAAAAACATCAAGGGGTGGTGTGAATCGGAGGGTCTGAAATAGGATAGGCAGTGAGTGGCAATGTCGGATGGAGAAAAGCACCGCGGGGTGGTCAGCATGGGGAGGTCAGGGAACATGCATTGGCAATGTAGGATAGGTTTCTGAAAAACATCGCGGGGTGGTGCGCATTGTATGGTTGTGTGTTACATTACATTCACTAGTAGGAGTGAGAAAAACATCACGGGGTGGTGCGCATTGTATGGGTGTGTGTTACATTACATTCACTAGTAGGAGTGAGAAAACATGACAGGGTGGTGTGAATAGCAGGGTCTGAATTAGGATAGGCAGTGAGTGGCAATGTAGGATGGAGAAAAGCACCGCGGGCTGGTCAGAATGGGGAGGTAATGGAAAATGCACTGGCAATGTAGGATAGGTTTCTGAAATACATTGCGGGGTGGTGCGCTTTGTATGGGTGTGTGTTACATTACATTCACTAGTAGGAGTGAGAAAAACATCTCGGGGTGGTGCGCATTGTATGGGTGTGTGTTACATTACATTCACTATTAGGAGTTAGAAAAACATCATGCGGTGGTTCGCATTGTATGGGTGTGTGTTACATTACATTCACTAGTAGGAGTGAGAAAAACATCACGGCGTGGTGTGATTCGGAGGTTCTGAATTAGGATAGGCAGTGAGTGGCAATGTAGGATGGAGAAAAGCACCGCGGGGTGGTCAGCATGGGTAGGTCAGGGAACATGCAGTGGCAATGTAGGATAGGTTTCTGAAAAACATCGCGGGGTGGTGCGCATTGTACGGGTGTGTGTTACATTACATTCACTAGTAGGAGTGAGAAAAACATCACGGGTTGGTGTGAATTGGAGGGTCTGAATTAGAAGAGTCAGTGAGTGGCAATGTAGGATGGAGAAAAGCACCGCAGGGTGGTCAGCATGGGGAGGTCAGGGAACATGCAGTGGCAATGTAGGATAGGTTTCCTGAAAAACATCGATGGGTGGTGCGCATTGTATGGGTGTGTGTTACATTACATTCACTAGTAGGAGTGAGAAAAACATCACGGGGTGGTGCGCATTGTATTGGTGTGTGTTACATTACATTCACTAGTAAGAGTGAGAAAAACATTACGAGGTGCTGCGCATTGTATGGGTGTGTGTTACATTACATTCACTAGTAGGAGTGAGAAAAACATCACGGGGTGGTGCGCATTGTATTGGTGTGTGTTACATAACATTCACTAGTAGGAGTGAGAAAAACATCACGCGATGGTGCGCATTGTATGGGTGTGTGTTACATTACATTCACTAGTAGGAGTGAGAAAAACATCACGGGGTGGTGTGAATCGCATGGTCTGAATTAGGATAGGCAGTGAGTGGCAATGTAGGATGGAGAAAAGCACCGCGGGCTGGTCAGAATGGGGAGGTCATGGAACATGCAGTGGCAATGTAGGATAGGTTTCTGAAAAACATCGCGGGGTGGTGCGCATTGTATGGGTGTGTGTTACATTACATTCACTAGTAGGAGTGAGAAAAACATCACGGGGTGGTGCGCATTGTATGGGTGTGTGTTACATTACATTCACTAGTAAGAGTGAGAAAAACATCACGGGTTTGTGTGATTCGGACGGTCTGAATTAGGATAGGCACTGAGTGGCAATGTAGGATGGAGAAAAGCACCGCGGGGTGGTCAGCATGTGGAGGTCAGGGAACATGCAGTGGCAATGTGGGATAGGTTTCTGAAAAACATCGCGGGGTGGTGCGCATTGTATGGGTGTGTGTTACATTACATTCACTAGGAGGAATGAGAAAAACATCACGGGGTGGTGCGCATTGTATGGGTGTGTGTTACATTACATTCACTTGTAGGAGTGAGAAAAACATCAAGGGGTGGTGTGAATCGGAGGGTCTGAAATAGGATAGGCAGTGAGTGGCAATGTCGGATGGAGAAAAGCACCGCGGGGTGGTCAGCATGGGGAGGTCAGGGAACATGCATTGGCAATGTAGGATAGGTTTCTGAAAAACATCGCGGGGTGGTGCGCATTGCATGGGTGTGTGTTACATTACATTCACTAGTAGGAGTGAGAAAAACATCACGGGGTGGTGCGCATTGTATGGGTGTGTGTTACATTACATTCACTAGTAGGAGTGAGAAAAACATCACGGGGTGGTGTGAATCGCAGGGTCTGAATCAGGATAGGCATTGAGTGGCAATGTAGGATGGAGAAAAGCACCTCGGAGTGGTCAGCATGGGGAGGTCAGGGAACATGCAATGGCAATGTAGGATAGGTTTCTGAAAAACATCGCGGGGTGGTGCGCATTGTATGGTTGTGTGTTACATTACATTCACTAGTAGGAGTGAGAAAAACATCACGGGGTGGTGCGCATTGTATGGGTGTGTGTTACATTACATTCACTAGTAGGAGTGAGAAAACATGACAGGGTGGTGTGAATCGCAGGGTCTGAATTAGGATAGGCAGTGAGTGGCAATGTAGGATGGAGAAAAGCACCGCGGGCTGGTCAGAATGGGGAGGTAATGGAAAATGCACTGGCAATGTAGGATAGGTTTCTGAAATACATTGCGGGGTGGTGCGCTTTGTATGGGTGTGTGTTACATTACATACACTAGTAGGAGTGAGAAAAACATCTCGGGGTGGTGCGCATTGTATGGGTGTGTGTTACATTACATTCACTATTAGGAGTTAGAAAAACATCATGCGGTGGTTCGCATTGTATGGGTGTGTGTTACATTACATTCACTAGTAGGAGTGAGAAAAACATCACGGCGTGGTGTGATTCGGAGGTTCTGAATTAGGATAGGCAGTGAGTGGCAATGTAGGATGGAGAAAAGCACCGCGGGGTGGTCAGCATGGGTAGGTCAGGGAACATGCAGTGGCAATGTAGGATAGGTTTCTGAAAAACATCGCGGGGTGGTGCGCATTATACGGGTGTGTGTTACATTACATTCACTAGTAGGAGTGAGAAAAACATCACGGCTTGGTGTGAATTGGAGGGTCTGAATTAGAAGAGGCAGTGAGTGGCAATGTAGGATGGAGAAAAGCACCGCCGGGTGGTCAGCATGGGGAGGTCAGGGAACATGCAGTGGCAATGTAGGATAGGTTTCCTGAAAAACATCGCTGGGTGGTGCGCATTGTATGGGTGTGTGTTACATTACATTCACTAGTAGGAGTGAGAAAAACATCACGGGGTGGTGCGCATTGTATGGGTGTGTGTTACATTACATTCACTAGTAGGAGTGAGAAAAACATCACGGGGTGGTGTGAATCGGAGGGTCTGAATTAGGATAGGCAGTGAGTGGCTATGTAGGATGGAGAAAAGCACCGCGGGGTGCTCACCATGGGGACGTCAAGGAACATGCAGTGGCAATGTAGGATAGGTTTCTGAAAAACATCGCGGGGTGGTGCACATTGTATGGGTGTGTGTTACATTACATTCACTAGTAGGAGTGAGAAAAACATCACGGGGTGGTGTGAATCGCATGGTCTGAATTAGGATAGGCACTGAGTGGCAATGTAGGATGGAGAAAAGCACCGCGGGGTGGTCAGCATGTGGAGGTCAGGGAACATGCAGTGGCAATGTGGGATAGGTTTCTGAAAAACATCGCGGGGTGGTGCGCATTGTATGGGTGTGTGTTACATAACATTCACTAGTAGGAGTGAGAAAAACATCACGCGGTGGTGCGCATTGTATGGGTGTGTGTTACATTACATTCACTAGTAGGAGTGAGAAAAACATCACAGGGTGGTGTGAATCGCATGGTCTGAATTAGGATAGGCAGTGAGTGGCAATGTAGGATGGAGAAAAGCACCGCGGGCTGGTCAGAATGTGGAGGTCATGGAACATGCAGTGGCAATGTAGGATAGGTTTCTGAAAAACATCGCGGGGTGGTGCGCATTGTATGGGTGTGTGTTACATTACATTCACTAGTACGAGTGAGAAAAACATCACGGGGTGGTGCGCATTGTATGGGTGTGTGTTACATTACATTCACTAGTAGGAGTGAAAAATACATCACGGGGTGTTGTGAATCGGAGGGTCTGAATTAGGATAGGCAGTGAGTGGCAATGTAGGATGGAGAAAAGCACCGCGGGGTGGTCAGAATGGGGAGATCATGGAACATGCAGTGGCAATGTAGGATAGGTTTCTGAAAAACATCGCGGGGTGGTGCGCATGGTATGGGTGTGTGTTACATTACATTCACTAGTAGGAGTGAGAAAAACATCACGGGGTGGTGCGCATTGTATGGGTTTGTGTTACATTACATTCACTAGTAGGAGTGAGAAAAACATCACGCGGTGGTGCGCATTGTATGGGTGGGTGTTACATTACATTCACTAGTAGGAGTGAGAAAAACATCACGGGGTGGTATGAATCGGAGGGTCTGAATTAGGATAGGCAGTGAGTGGCAATGTAGGATGGAGAAAAGCACCGCGGGGTGGTCAGCATGGGGAGGTCAGGGAACATGCAGTGGCAATGTAGGATAGGTTTATGAAAAATATCGCGGGGTGGTGCGCATTGTATGGGTGTGTGTTACATTACATTCACTAGTAGGAGTGAGAAAACATGACAGGGTGGTGTGAATCGCAGGGTCTGAATTAGGATAGGCAGTGAGTGGCAATGTAGGATGGAGAAAAGCACCGCGGGCTGGTCAGAATGGGGAGGTAATGGAAAATGCACTGGCAATGTAGGATAGGTTTCTGAAATACATTGCGGGGTGGTGTGCTTTGTATGGGTGTGTGTTACATTACATTCACTAGTAGGAGTGAGAAAAACATCTCGGGGTGGTGCGCATTGTATGGGTGTGTGTTACATTACATTCACTATTAGGAGTTAGAAAAACATCATGTGGTGGTTCGCATTGTATGGGTGTGTGTTACATTACATTCACTAGTAGGAGTGAGAAAAACATCACGGCGTGGTGTGATTCGGAGGTTCTGAATTAGGATAGGCAGTGAGTGGCAATGTAGGATGGAGAAAAGCACCGCGGGGTGGTCAGCATGGGTAGGTCAGGGAACATGCAGTGGCAATGTAGGATAGGTTTCTGAAAAACATCGCGGGGTGGTGCGCATTATACGGGTGTGTGTTACATTACATTCACTAGTAGGAGTGAGAAAAACATCACGGCTTGGTGTGAATTGGAGGGTCTGAATTAGAAGAGGCAGTGAGTGGCAATGTAGGATGGAGAAAAGCACCGCCGGGTGGTCAGTATGGGGAGGTCAGGGACCATGCAGTGGCAATGTAGGATAGGTTTCCTGAAAAACATCGCTGGGTGGTGCGCATTGTATGGGTGTGTGTTACATTACATTCACTAGTAGGAGTGAGAAAAACATCACGGGGTGGTGCGCATTGTATGGGTGTGTGTTACATTACATTCACTAGTAGGAGTGAGAAAAACATCACGGGGTGGTGTGAATCGGAGGGTCTGAATTAGGATAGGCAGTGAGTGGCTATGTAGGATGGAGAAAAGCACCGCGGGGTGCTCAGCATGGGGACGTCAAGGAACATGCAGTGGCAATGTAGGATAGGTTTCTGAAAAACATCGCGGGGTGGTGCACATTGTATGGGTGTGTGTTACATAACATTCACTAGTAGGAGTGAGAAAATTATCACGGGGTGGTGTGAATCGGATGGTCTGATTTAGGATAGGCAGTGAGTGGCAATGTCGGATGGAGAAAAGCACCGCGGGGTGGTCAGCATGGGGAGGTCCGGGAACATGTAGTGGCAATGTAGGATAGGTTTCTGAAAAACATCGCGGGGTGGTGCACATTGTATGGGTGTGTGTTACATAACATTCACTAGTAGTAGTGAGAAAAACATCACGCGGTGGTGCGCATTGTATGGGTGTGTGTTACATTACATTCACTAGTAGGAGTGAGAAAAACATCACCGGGTGGTGTGAATTGCATGGTCTGAATTAGGATAGGCAGTTAGTGGCAATGTAGGATGGAGAAAAGCACCGCGGGCTGGTCAGAATGGGGTGGTCATGGAACATGCAGTGGCAATGTAGGATAGGTTTCTGAAAAACATCGCGGGGTGGTGCGCATTGTATGGGTGTGTGTTACATTACATTCACTAGTAGGAGTGAGAAAAACATCACGGGGTGGTGCGCATTGTATGGGTGTGTGTTACATTACATTCACTAGTAGGAGTGAAAAATACATCACGGGGTGTTGTGAATCGGAGGGTCTGAATTAGGATAGGCAGTGAGTGGCAATGTAGGATGGAGAAAAGCACCGCGGGGTGGTCAGAATGGGGAGGTCATGGAACATGCAGTGGCAATTTAGGATAGGTTTCTGAAAAACATCGCGGGGTGGTGCGCATTGTATGGGTGTGTGTTACATTACATTCACTAGTAGGAGTGAGAAAAACATCACGGGGTGGTGCGCATTGTATGGGTGTGTGTTACATTACATTCACTAGTAGGAGTGAGAAAAACATCACGCGGTCGTGCGCATTGTATGGGTGGGTGTTACATTACATTCACTAGTAGGAGTGAGAAAAACATCACGGGGTGGTGTGAATCGGAGGGTCTGAATTAGGATAGGCAGTGAGTGGCAATGAAGCATGGAGAAAAGCACCGCGGGGTGGTCAGCATGGGGACGTCAGGGAACATGCAGTGGCAATGTAGGTTAGGTTTCTGAAAAACATCGCGGGGTGGTGCACATTGTATGGGTGTGTGTTACATAACATTCACTAGTAGGAGTGAGAAAAACATCACGGGGTGGTGTGAATCGGAGGGTCTGATTTAGGATAGGCAGTGAGTGGCAATGTCGGATGGAGAAAAGCACCACGGGGTGGTCACCATGTGGAGGTCTGGGAACAAGCAGTGGCAATGTAGGATAGGTTTCTGAAAAACATCGCGGGGTGGTGCGCATTGTATGGGTGTGTGTTACATTACATTCACTAGTAGGAGTGAGAAAAAATATCACGGGGTGGTGTGCATTGTATGGGTGTGTGTTACATTACATTCACTAGTAGGAGTGAGAAAAACATCACGGGGTGGTTCGCATTGTATTGGTGTGTGTTACATTACATTCACTAGTAAGAGTGAGAAAAACATTACGAGGTGCTGCGCATTGTATGGGTGTGTGTTACAATACATTCACTAGTAGGAGTGAGAAAAACATCACGGGGCGGTGTGAATCGGAGGGTCTGAATTAGGATAGGCAGTGAGTGGCTATGTAGGATGGAGAAAAGCACCGCGGGGTGGTCAGCATGGGGACGTCAAGGAACATGCATTGGCAATGTAGGATAGGTTTCTGAAAAACATCGCGGGGTGGTGCACATTGTATGGGTGTGTGTTACATAACATTCACTAGTAGGAGTGAGAAAATTATCACGGGGTGGTGTGAATCGGAGGGTCTGATTTAGGATAGGCAGTGAGTGGCAATGTCGGATGGAGAAAAGCACCGCGGGGTGGTCAGCATGGGTAGGTCAGGGAGCATCCAGTGGCAATGTAGGATAGGTTTCTGAAAAACATCGCGGGGTGGTGCACATTGTATGGGTGTGTGTTACATAACATTCACTAGTAGGAGTGAGAAAAACATCACGCGGTGGTGCGCATTGTATGGGTGTGTGTTACATTACATTCACTAGTAGGAGTGAGAAAAACATCACGGGGTGGTGTGAATCGCATGGTCTGAATTAGGATAGGCAGTGAGTGGCAATGTAGGATGGAGAAAAGCACCGCGGGCTGGTCAGAATGTGGAGGTCATGGAACATGCAGTGGCAAGGTAGGATAGGTTTCTGAAAAACATCGCGGGGTGGTGCGCATTGTATGGGTGTGTGTTACATTACATTCACTAGTACGAGTGAGAAAAACATCACGGGGTGGTGCGCATTGTATGGGTGTGTGTTACATTACATTCACTAGTAGGAGTGAAAAATACATCACGGGGTGTTGTGAATCGGAGGGTCTGAATTAGGATAGGCAGTGAGTGGCAATGTAGGATGGAGAAAAGCACCGCGGGGTGGTCAGAATGGGGAGATCATGGAACATGCATTGGCAATGTAGGATAGGTTTCTGAAAAACATCGCGGGGTGGTGCGCATGGTATGGGTGTGTGTTACATTACATTCACTAGTAGGAGTGAGAAAAACATCACGGGGTGGTGCGCATTGTATGGGTTTGTGTTACATTACATTCACTAGTAGGAGTGAGAAAAACATCACGCGGTGGTGCGCATTGTATGGGTGGGTGTTACATTACATTCACTAGTAGGAGTGAGAAAAACATCACGGGGTGGTGTGAATCGGAGGGTCTGAATTAGGATAGGCAGTGAGTGGCAATGTAGGATGGAGAAAAGCACCGCGGGGTGGTCAGCATGGGGAGGTCAGGGAACATGCAGTGGCAATGTAGGATAGGTTTATGAAAAATATCGCGGGGTGGTGCGCATTGTATGGGTGTGTGTTACATTACATTCACTAGTAGGAGTGAGAAAAACATCACAGGGTTGTGTGAATCGGAGGGTCTGAATTAGGATAGACAGTGAGTGGCAATGAAGCATGGAGAAAAGCACCGCGGGGTGGTCAGCATGGGGACGTCAGGGAACATGCAGTGGCAATGTAGGATAGGATTCTGAAAAACATCGGGGGGGGTGCACATTGTATGGGTGTGTGTTACATAACATTCACTAGTAGGAGTGAGAAAAACATCACGGGGTGGTGTGAATCGGAGGGTCTGATTTAGGATAGGCAGTGAGTGGCAATGTCGGATGGAGAAAAGCACCACAGGGTGGTCACAATGGGGAGGTCTGGGAACATGCATTGGCAATGTAGGATAGGTTTCTGAAAAACATCGCGGGGTGGTGCGCATTGTATGGGTGTGTGTTACATTACATTCACTAGTAGGAGTGAGAAAAACATCACGGGGTGGTGTGAATCGGAGGGTCTGAATTAGGATAGGCAGTGAGTGGCAATGAAGCATGGAGAAAAGCACCGCGGGGTGGTCAGCATGGGGACGTCAGGGAACATGCAGTGGCAATGTAGGTTAGGTTTCTGAAAAACATCGCGGGGTGGTGCACATTGTATGGGTGTGTGTTACATAACATTCACTAGTAGGAGTGAGAAAAACATCACGGGGTGGTGTGAATCGGAGGGTCTGATTTAGGATAGGCAGTGAGTGGCAATGTCGGATGGAGAAAAGCACCACGGGGTGGTCACCATGTGGAGGTCTGGGAACAAGCAGTGGCAATGTAGGATAGGTTTCTGAAAAACATCGCGGGGTGGTGCGCATTGTATGGGTGTGTGTTACATTACATTCACTAGTAGGAGTGAGAAAAAATATCACGGGGTGGTGTGCATTGTATGGGTGTGTGTTACATTACATTCACTAGTAGGAGTGAGAAAAACATCACGGGGTGGTTCGCATTGTATTGGTGTGTGTTACATTACATTCACTAGTAAGAGTGAGAAAAACATTACGAGGTGCTGCGCATTGTATGGGTGTGTGTTACAATACATTCACTAGTAGGAGTGAGAAAAACATCACGGGGCGGTGTGAATCGGAGGGTCTGAATTAGGATAGGCAGTGAGTGGCTATGTAGGATGGAGAAAAGCACCGCGGGGTGGTCAGCATGGGGACGTCAAGGAACATGCATTGGCAATGTAGGATAGGTTTCTGAAAAACATCGCGGGGTGGTGCACATTGTATGGGTGTGTGTTACATAACATTCACTAGTAGGAGTGAGAAAATTATCACGGGGTGGTGTGAATCGGAGGGTCTGATTTAGGATAGGCAGTGAGTGGCAATGTCGGATGGAGAAAAGCACCGCGGGGTGGTCAGCATGGGTAGGTCAGGGAGCATCCAGTGGCAATGTAGGATAGGTTTCTGAAAAACATCGCGGGGTGGTGCACATTGTATGGGTGTGTGTTACATAACATTCACTAGTAGGAGTGAGAAAAACATCACGCGGTGGTGCGCATTGTATGGGTGTGTGTTACATTACATTCACTAGTAGGAGTGAGAAAAACATCACGGGGTGGTGTGAATCGCATGGTCTGAATTAGGATAGGCAGTGAGTGGCAATGTAGGATGGAGAAAAGCACCGCGGGCTGGTCAGAATGTGGAGGTCATGGAACATGCAGTGGCAAGGTAGGATAGGTTTCTGAAAAACATCGCGGGGTGGTGCGCATTGTATGGGTGTGTGTTACATTACATTCACTAGTACGAGTGAGAAAAACATCACGGGGTGGTGCGCATTGTATGGGTGTGTGTTACATTACATTCACTAGTAGGAGTGAAAAATACATCACGGGGTGTTGTGAATCGGAGGGTCTGAATTAGGATAGGCAGTGAGTGGCAATGTAGGATGGAGAAAAGCACCGCGGGGTGGTCAGAATGGGGAGATCATGGAACATGCATTGGCAATGTAGGATAGGTTTCTGAAAAACATCGCGGGGTGGTGCGCATGGTATGGGTGTGTGTTACATTACATTCACTAGTAGGAGTGAGAAAAACATCACGGGGTGGTGCGCATTGTATGGGTTTGTGTTACATTACATTCACTAGTAGGAGTGAGAAAAACATCACGCGGTGGTGCGCATTGTATGGGTGGGTGTTACATTACATTCACTAGTAGGAGTGAGAAAAACATCACGGGGTGGTGTGAATCGGAGGGTCTGAATTAGGATAGGCAGTGAGTGGCAATGTAGGATGGAGAAAAGCACCGCGGGGTGGTCAGCATGGGGAGGTCAGGGAACATGCAGTGGCAATGTAGGATAGGTTTATGAAAAATATCGCGGGGTGGTGCGCATTGTATGGGTGTGTGTTACATTACATTCACTAGTAGGAGTGAGAAAAACATCACAGGGTTGTGTGAATCGGAGGGTCTGAATTAGGATAGACAGTGAGTGGCAATGAAGCATGGAGAAAAGCACCGCGGGGTGGTCAGCATGGGGACGTCAGGGAACATGCAGTGGCAATGTAGGATAGGATTCTGAAAAACATCGGGGGGGGTGCACATTGTATGGGTGTGTGTTACATAACATTCACTAGTAGGAGTGAGAAAAACATCACGGGGTGGTGTGAATCGGAGGGTCTGATTTAGGATAGGCAGTGAGTGGCAATGTCGGATGGAGAAAAGCACCACAGGGTGGTCACAATGGGGAGGTCTGGGAACATGCATTGGCAATGTAGGATAGGTTTCTGAAAAACATCGCGGGGTGGTGCGCATTGTATGGGTGTGTGTTACATTACATTCACTAGTAGGAGTGAGAAAAATATCACGGGGTGGTGCGCATTGTATGGGTGTGTGTTACATTACATTCACTAGTAGGAGTGAGAAAAACATCACGGGGTGGTGTGAATCGCAGGGCCTGAATTAGCATAGGCAGTGAGTGGCAATGTAGGATGGAGAAAAGCACTGCGGTGTGGTCAGCATGGGGAGGTCAGGGAACATGCAATGGCAATGTAGGATAGGTTTCTGAAAAACATCGCGGGGTGGTGCGCATTGTATGGGTGTGTGTTACATAACATTCACAAGGAGGAGTGAGAAAAACATCACGGGGTGGTGCGCATTGTATGGGTGTGTGTTACATTACATTCACTAGTAGGAGTGAGAAAAATATCTCGGGGTGGTGCGCATTGTATGGGTGTGTGTTACATTATATTCACTAATAGGTTTGAAAAATACATCACGGGCTGTTGTGAATCGGAGGGTCTGAATTAGGATAGGCAGTGAGTGGCAATGTAGGATGGAGAAAAGCACCGCCTGGTGGTCAGTATGGGGAGGTCATGGAACATGCAGTGGCAATGTAGGGTAGGTTTCTGAAAAACATCGCGGGGTGGTGCGCATTGTATGGGTGTGTGTTACATTACATTCTCTAGTAGGAGTGAGAAAAACATCACGGGGTGGTGCGCATTGTATGGGTGTGTGTTACATTACATTCACTAGTAGGAGTGAGAAAAACATCACGCGGTGGTGCGCATTGTATGGGTGTGTGTTACATTACAATCACTAGTAGGAGTGAGAAAAACATCACGGGGTGGTGCGCATTGTATGGGTGTGTGTTACATTACATTCACTAGTAGGAGTGAGAAAAACATCACGCGGTGGTGCGCATTGTATGGGTGTGTGTTACATTACATTCACTAGTAGGAGTGAGAAAAACATCACGCGGTGGTGCGCATTGTATGGGTGGGTGTTACATTACATTCACTAGTAGGAGTGAGAAAAACATCACGGGGTGGTGTGAATCGGAGGGTCTGAATTAGGATAGGCAGTGAGTGGCAATGTAGGATGGAGAAAAGCACCGCGGTGTGGTCAGCATGGGGAGGTCAGGGAACATGCAGTGGCAATGCAGGATTGGTTTCTGAAAAACATCGCGGGGTGGTGCGCATTGTATGGATGTGTGTTACATTACATTCACTAGTAGGAGTGAGAAAAACATCACGGGGTGGTGCGCATTGTATGGGTGTGTGTTACATTACATTCCCTAGTAGGAGTGAGAAAAACATCACGGGTGTTGCGCATTGTATGAGTGTGTGTTACATTACATTCACTAGTAGGAGTGAGAAAAACATCACGGGGTGGTGTGAATCAGAGGCTCTGAATTAGGATAGGCAGTGAATGGCAATGTAGGATGGAGAAAAGCACCGCGGGGTGCTCAGAATGGGGAGGTCATGGAACATGCAGTGGCAATGTGGGATAGGTTTCTGAAAAACGTCGCGGGGTGGTGCGCATTGTATGGGTGTGTGTTACATTACATTCACTAGTAGGAAAGAGAAAAACATCACGTGGTGGTGCGCATTGTATGGGTGTGTGTTACATTACATTCACTAGTAGGAGTGAGAAAAACATCACGGGTTGGTGTGATTCGGAGGGTCTGAATTAGGATAGGCACTGAGTGGCAATGAAGGATGGAGAAAAGTACCGCGGGGTGGTCAGCATGCGGAGGTCAGGGAACATGAAGTGGCAATAAACGATAGTTTTCTGAAAAACATCACGGGGTGGTGCGCATTTTATGGGTGTGTGTTACATTACATTCACTAGTAGGAGTGAGAAAAACATCACGGGGTGGTGTGAATCGGAGGGTCTGAATTAGGACAGGCAGTGAGTGGCAATGTAGGATGGAGAAAAGCACCGCGGGCTGGTCAGCATGGGGAGGTCAGGGAACATGCAGTGACAATGTAGGATAGGTTTCTGAAAAACATCGCGGGGTGGTGCGCATTGTATGGGTGTGTGTTACATGACATTCACTAGTAGGAGTGAGAAAAACATCACGGGGTGGTGCGCATTGTATGGGTGTGTGTTACATTACATTCACTAGTAGGAGTGAGAAAAACATCACGGGGTGGTGTGAATCGCAGGGTCTGAATTAGGATAGGCAGTGAGTGGCAATGTAGGATGGAGAAAAGCACCGCGGAGTGGTCAGCATGGGGAGGTCAGGGAACATGCAATAGCAATGTAGGATAGGTTTCTGAAAAACATCGCGGGGTGGTGCGCATTGTATGGTTGTGTGTTACATTACATTCACTAGTAGGAGTGAGAAAAACATCACGGGGTGGTGCACAGTGTATGGGTGTGTGTTACATTACATTCACTAGTAGGAGTGAGAAAAACATCACGGGGTGGTGTGAATCGGAGGGTCTGAATTAGTATAGGCAGTGAGTGGCAATGTAGGATGGAGAAAAGCACCGCGGTGTGGTCAGCATGGGGAGGTCAGGGAACTTGCAGTGGCAATGTAGGACAGGTTTCTGAAAAATATCGCGGGGTGGTGCGGATTGTATGGGTGTGTGTTACATTACATTCACTAGTAGGAGTGAGAAAAACATCACGGCGTGGTGTGATTCGGAGGGTCTGAATTAGGATAGGCAGTGATTGGCAATGTAGGATGGAGAAAAGCACCGCGGGGTGGTCAGCATGGGTAGGTCAGGGAACATGCAGTGGCAATGTAGGATAGGTTTCTGAAAAACATCGCGGGGTGGTGCGCATTGTATGGGTGTGTGTTACATTACATTCACTAGTAGGAGTGAGAAAAACATCACGGGTTGGTGTGAATTGGAGGGTCTGAATTAGAAGAGGCAGTGAGTGGCAATGTAGGATGGAGAAAAGCACCGCCGGGTGGTCAGCATGGGGAGGTCAGGGAACATGCAGTGGCAATGTAGGATAAGTTTCTGAAAAATATCGCGGGGTGGTGCGCATTGTATGGGTGTGTGTTACATTACATTCACTAGTAGGAGTGAGAAAAACATCACGGGTTGGTGTGATTCGGACGCTCTGAATTAGGATAGGCACTGAGTGGCAATGTAGGATGGAGAAAAGCACCGCGGGGTGGTCAGCATGTGGAGGTCAGGGAACATGCAGTGGCAATGTGGGATAGGTTTCTGAAAAACATCGCGGGGTGGTGCGCATTGTATGGGTGTGTGTTACATTACATTCACTAGGAGGAATGAGAAAAACATCACGGGGTGGTGCGCATTGTATGGGTGTGTGTTACATTACATTCACTAGTAGGAGTGAGAAAAAACATCACGCGGTGGTGCGCATTGTATGGGTGTGTGTTACTTTACATTCACTAGTAGGAGTGAGAAAAAGATCACGGGGTGGTGTGAATCGGAGGGTCTGAATTAGTATAGGCAGTGAGTGGCAATGTAGGATGGAGAAAAGCACCGCGGTGTGGTCAGCATGGGGAGGTCAGGGAACATGCAGTGGCAATGTAGGATAAGTTTCTGAAAAATATCGCGGAGTGGTGCGCATTGTATGGGTGTGTGTTACATTACATTCACTAGTAGGAGTGAGAAAAACATCACGGGGTGGTGTGATTCGGAGGGTCTGAATTAGGATAGGCACTGAGTGGCAATGTAGGATGGAGAAAAGCACCGCGGGGTGGTCAGCATGGGGAGGTCAGGGAACATGAAGAGGCAATAAACGATAGTTTTCTGAAAAATATCACGGGGTGGTGCGCATCGTATGGGTGTGTGTTACATTACATTCACTAGTAGGAGTGAGAAATACGTCACGGGGTGGTGTGAATCGGAGGGTCTGAATTAGGACAGGCAGTGAGTGGCAATGTAGGATGGAGAAAAGCACCGCGGGCTGGTCAGCATTGGGAGGTCAGGGAACATGCAATGGCAATGTAGGATAGGTTTCTGGAAAACATCGCGGGGTGGTGCGCATTGTATGGGTGTGTGTTACATTACATTCACTAGTAGGAGTGAGAAAAACATCATGGGGTGGTGCGCATTGTATGGGTGTGTGTTACATTACATTCACTTGTAGTAGTGAGAAAAACATCAAGGGGTGGTGTGAATCGGAGGGTCTGAAATAGGATAGGCAGTGAGTGGCAATGTCGGACGGAGAAAAGCACCGCGGGGTGGTCAGCATGGGGAGGTCAGGGTACATGCATTGGCAATGTAGGATAGGTTTCTGAAAAACATCGCGGGGTGGTGCGCATTGCATGGGTGTGTGTTACATTACATTCACTAGTAGGAGTGAGAAAAACATCACGGGGTGGTGCGCATTGTATGGGTGTGTGGTACATTACATTCACTAGTAGGAGTGAGAAAAACATCACGGGGTGGTGTGAATCGCAGGGTCTGAATTAGGATAGGCATTGAGTGGCAATGTAGGATGGAGAAAAGCACCGCGGAGTGGTCAGCATGGGGAGGTCAGGGAACATGCAATGGCAATGTAGGATAGGTTTCTGAAAAACATCGCGGGGTGGTGCGCATTGTATGGTTGTGTGTTACATTACATTCACTAGTAGGAGTGAGAAAAACATCACGGGGTGGTGCGCATTGTATGGGTGTGTGTTACATTACATTCACTAGTAGGAGTGAGAAAACATCACGGGGTGGTGTGAATCGCAGGGTCTGAATTAGGATAGGCAGTGAGTGGCAATGTAGGATGGAGAAAAGCACCGCGGGCTGTTCAGAATGGGGAGGTAATGGAAAATGCACTGGAAATGTAGGATAGGTTTCTGAAATACATTGCGGGGTGGTGCGCATTGTATGGGTGTGTGTTACATTACATTCACTAGTAGGAGTGAGAAAAACATCTCGGGGTGGTGCGCATTGTATGGGTGTGTGTTACATTACATTCACTATTAGGAGTTAGAAAAACATCCTGTGGTGGTTCGCATTGTATGGGTGTGTGTTACATTACATTCACTAGTAGGAGTGAGAAAACATCACGGGGTGGTGTGAATCGGAGGGTCTGAATTAGTATAGGCAGTGAGTGGCAATGTAGGATGGAGAAAAGCACCGCGGTGTGGTCAGCATGGGGAGGTCAGGGAACATGCAGTGGCAATGTAGGATAGGTTTCTGAAAAATATCACGGGGTGGTGCGCATTGTATGGGTTTGTGTTACATTACATTCACTAGTAGGAGTGAGAAAAACATCACGGCGTGGTGTGATTTGGAGGTTCTGAATTAGGATAGGCAGTGAGTGTCAATGTAGGATGGAGAAAAGCACCGCGGGGTGGTCAGCATGGGTAGGTCAGGGAACATGCAGTGGCAATGTAGGATAGGTTTCTGAAAAACATCGCGGGGTGGTGCGCATTGTACGGGTGTGTGTTACATTACATTCACTAGTAGGAGTGAGAAAAACATCACGGGTTGGTGTGAATTGGAGGGTCTGAATTAGAAGAGGCAGTGAGTGGCAATGTAGGATGGAGAAAAGCACCGCCGGGTGGTCAGCATGGGGAGGTCAGGGAACATGCAGTGGCAATGTAGGATAGGTTTCCTGAAAAACATCGCTGGGTGGTGCGCATTGTATGGGTGTGTGTTACATTATATTCACTAGTAGGAGTGAGAAAAACATCACGGGGTGGTGCGCATTGTATGGGTGTGTGTTACATTACATTCACTAGTAGGAGTGAGAAAAAGATCACGGGGTGGTGTGAATCGGAGGGTCTGAATTAGGATAGGCAGTGAGTGGCTATGTAGGATGGAGAAAAGCACCGCGGGGTGCTCAGCATGGGGACGTCAAGGAACATGCACTGGCAATGTAGGATAGGTTTCTGAAAAACATCGCGGGGTGGTGCACATTGTATGGGTGTGTGTTACATAACATTCACTAGTAGGAGTGAGAAAATTATCACGGGGTGGTGTGAATCGGAGGGTCTGATTTAGGATAGGCAGTGAGTGGCAATGTCGGATGGAGAAAAGCACCGCGGGGTGGTCAGCATGGGGAGGTCCGGGAACATGCAGTGGCCATGTAGGATAGGTTTCTGAAAAACATCGCAGGGTGGTGCACATTGTATGGGTGTGTGTTACATTACATTCACTAGTAGGAGTGAGAAAAACATCACGGGGTGGTGTGAATTGCATGGTCTGAATTAGGATAGGCAGTGAGTGGCAATGTAGGATGGAGAAAAGCACCGCGGGCTGGTCAGAATGGGGAGGTCATGGAACATGCAGTGGCAATGTAGGATAGGTTTCTGAAAAACATCGCGGGGTGGTGCGCATTGTATGAGTGTGTGTTACATTACATTCACTAGTAGGAGTGAGAAAAACATCACGGGGTGGTGCGCATTGTATGGGTGTGTGTTACATTACATTCACTAGTAGGAGTGAAAAATACATCACGGGGTGTTGTGAATCGGAGGGTCTGAATTAGGATAGGCAGTGAGTGGCAATGTAGGATGGAGAAAAGCACCGCGGGGTGGTCAGAATGGGGAGGTCATGGAACATGCAATGGCAATTTAGGATAGGTTTCTGAAAAACATCGCGGGGTGGTGCGGATTGTATGGGTGTGTGTTACATTACATTCACTAGTAGGAGTGAGAAAAACATCACGGCGTGGTGTGATTCGGAGGGTCTGAATTAGGATAGGCAGTGATTGGCAATGTAGGATGGAGAAAAGCACCGCGGGGTGGTCAGCATGGGTAGGTCAGGGAACATGCAGTGGCAATGTAGGATAGGTTTCTGAAAAACATCGCGGGGTGGTGCGCATTGTATGGGTGTGTGTTACATTACATTCACTAGTAGGAGTGAGAAAAACATCACGGGTTGGTGTGAATTGGAGGGTCTGAATTAGAAGAGGCAGTGAGTGGCAATGTAGGATGGAGAAAAGCACCGCCGGGTGGTCAGCATGGGGAGGTCAGGGAACATGCAGTGGCAATGTAGGATAAGTTTCTGAAAAATATCGCGGGGTGGTGCGCATTGTATGGGTGTGTGTTACATTACATTCACTAGTAGGAGTGAGAAAAACATCACGGGTTTGTGTGATTCGGACGGTCTGAATTAGGATAGGCACTGAGTGGCAATGTAGGATGGAGAAAAGCACCGCGGGGTGGTCAGCATGTGGAGGTCAGGGAACATGCAGTGGCAATGTGGGATAGGTTTCTGAAAAACATCGCGGGGTGGTGCGCATTGTATGGGTGTGTGTTACATTACATTCACTAGGAGGAGTGAGAAAACATCACGGGGTGGTGTGAATCGCAGGGTCTGAATTAGGATAGGCAGTGAGTGGCAATGTAGGATGGAGAAAAGCACCGCGGGCTGTTCAGAATGGGGAGGTAATAGAAAATGCACTGGAAATGTAGGATAGGTTTCTGAAATACATTGCGGGGTGGTGCGCATTGTATGGGTGTGTGTTACATTACATTCACTAGTAGGAGTGAGAAAAACATCTCGGGGTGGTGCGCATTGTATGGGTGTGTGTTACATTACATTCACTATTAGGAGTTAGAAAAACATCATGTGGTGGTTCGCATTGTATGGGTGTGTGTTACATTACATTCACTAGTAGGAGTGAGAAAACATCACGGGGTGGTGTGAATCGGAGGGTCTGAATTAGTATAGGCAGTGAGTGGCAATGTAGGATGGAGAAAAGCACCACGGTGTGGTCAGCATGGGGAGGTCAGGGAACATGCAGTGGCAATGTAGGATAGGTTTCTGAAAAATATCACGGGGTGGTGCGCATTGTATGGGTTTGTGTTACATTACATTCACTAGTAGGAGTGAGAAAAACATCACGGCGTGGTGTGATTTGGAGGTTCTGAATTAGGATAGGCAGTGAGTGGCAATGTAGGATGGAGAAAAGCACCGCGGGGTGGTCAGCATGGGTAGGTCAGGGAACATGCAGTGGCAATGTAGGATAGGTTTCTGAAAAACATCGCGGGGTGGTGCGCATTGTACGGGTGTGTGTTACATTACATTCACTAGTAGGAGTGAGAAAAACATCACGGGTTGGTGTGAATTGGAGGGTCTGAATTAGAAGAGGCAGTGAGTGGCAATGTAGGATGGAGAAAAGCACCGCCGGGTGGTCAGCATGTGGAGGTCAGGGAACATGCAGTGGCAATGTAGGATAGGTTTCCTGAAAAACATCGCTGGGTGGTGCGCATTGTATGGGTGTGTGTTACATTACATTCACTAGTAGGAGTGAGAAAAACATCACGGGGTGGTGCGCATTGTATGGGTGTGTGTTACATTACATTCACTAGTAGGAGTGAGAAAAAGATCACGGGGTGGTGTGAATCGGAGGGTCTGAATTAGGATAGGCAGTGAGTGGCTATGTAGGATGGAGAAAAGCACCGCGGGGTGCTCAGCATGGGGACGTCAAGGAACATGCACTGGCAATGTAGGATAGGTTTCTGAAAAACATCGCGGGGTGGTGCACATTGTATGGGTGTGTGTTACATAACATTCACTAGTAGGAGTGAGAAAATTATCACGGGGTGGTGTGAATCGGAGGGTCTGATTTAGGATAGGCAGTGAGTGGCAATGTCGGATGGAGAAAAGCACCGCGGGGTGGTCAGCATGGGGAGGTCCGGGAACATGCAGTGGCCATGTAGGATAGGTTTCTGAAAAACATCGCAGGGTGGTGCACATTGTATGGGTGTGTGTTACATTACATTCACTAGTAGGAGTGAGAAAAACATCACGGGGTGGTGTGAATTGCATGGTCTGAATTAGGATAGGCAGTGAGTGGCAATGTAGGATGGAGAAAAGCACCGCGGGCTGGTCAGAATGGGGAGGTCATGGAACATGCAGTGGCAATGTAGGATAGGTTTCTGAAAAACATCGCGGGGTGGTGCGCATTGTATGGGTGTGTGTTACATTACATTCACTAGTAGGAGTGAGAAAAACATCACGGGGTGGTGCGCATTGTATGGGTGTGTGTTACATTACATTCACTAGTAGGAGTGAAAAATACATCACGGGGTGTTGTGAATCGGAGGGTCTGAATTAGGATAGGCAGTGAGTGGCAATGTAGGATGGAGAAAAGCACCGCGGGGTGGTCAGAATGGGGAGGTCATGGAACATGCAATGGCAATTTAGGATAGGTTTCTGAAAAACATCGCGGGGTGGTGCGGATTGTATGGGTGTGTGTTACATTACATTCACTAGTAGGAGTGAGAAAAACATCACGGCGTGGTGTGATTCGGAGGGTCTGAATTAGGATAGGCAGTGATTGGCAATGTAGGATGGAGAAAAGCACCGCGGGGTGGTCAGCATGGGTAGGTCAGGGAACATGCAGTGGCAATGTAGGATAGGTTTCTGAAAAACATCGCGGGGTGGTGCGCATTGTATGGGTGTGTGTTACATTACATTCACTAGTAGGAGTGAGAAAAACATCACGGGTTGGTGTGAATTGGAGGGTCTGAATTAGAAGAGGCAGTGAGTGGCAATGTAGGATGGAGAAAAGCACCGCCGGGTGGTCAGCATGGGGAGGTCAGGGAACATGCAGTGGCAATGTAGGATAAGTTTCTGAAAAATATCGCGGGGTGGTGCGCATTGTATGGGTGTGTGTTACATTACATTCACTAGTAGGAGTGAGAAAAACATCACGGGTTTGTGTGATTCGGACGGTCTGAATTAGGATAGGCACTGAGTGGCAATGTAGGATGGAGAAAAGCACCGCGGGGTGGTCAGCATGTGGAGGTCAGGGAACATGCAGTGGCAATGTGGGATAGGTTTCTGAAAAACATCGCGGGGTGGTGCGCATTGTATGGGTGTGTGTTACATTACATTCACTAGGAGGAATGAGAAAAACATCACGGGGTGGTGCGCATTGTATGGGTGTGTGTTACATTACATTCACTAGTAGGAGTGAGAAAAACATCACGCGGTGGTGCGCATTGTATGGGTGTGTGTTACATTACATTCACTAGTAGGAGTGAGAAAAAGATCACGGGGTGGTGTGAATCGGAGGGTCTGAATTAGTATAGGCAGTGAGTGGCAATGTAGGATGGAGAAAAGCACCGCGGTGTGGTCAGCATGGGGAGGTCAGGGAACATGCAGTGGCAATGTAGGATAAGTTTCAGAAAAATATCGCGGAGTGGTGCGCATTGTATGGGTGTGTGTTACATTACATTCACTAGTAGGAGTGAGAAAAACATCACGGGGTGGTGTGATTCGGAGGGTCTGAATTAGGATAGGCACTGAGTGGCAATGTAGGATGGAGAAAAGCACCGCGGGGTGGTCAGCATGGGGAGGTCAGGGAACATGAAGTGGCAATAAACGATAGTTTTCTGAAAAACATCACGGGGTGGTGCGCATTGTATGGGTGTGTGTTACATTACATTCACTAGTAGGAGTGAGAAAAACGTCACGGGGTGGTGTGAATCGGAGGGTCTGAATTAGGACAGGCAGTGAGTGGCAATGTAGGATGGAAAAAAGCACCGCTGGCTGGTCAGCATTGGGAGGTCAGGGAACATGCAGTGGCAATGTAGGATAGGTTTCTGAAAAACATCGCGGGGTGGTGCGCATTGTATGGGTGTGTGTTACATTACATTCACTAGTAGGAGTGAGAAAAACATCACGGGTTTGTGTGATTCGGACGGTCTGAATTAGGATAGGCACTGAGTGGCAATGTAGGATGGAGAAAAGCACCGCGGGGTGGTCAGCATGTGGAGGTCAGGGAACATGCAGTGGCAATGTGGGATAGGTTTCTGAAAAACATCGCGGGGTGGTGCGCATTGTATGGGTGTGTGTTACATTACATTCACTAGGAGGAATGAGAAAAACATCACGGGGTGGTGCGCATTGTATGGGTGTGTGTTACATTACATTCACTTGTAGGAGTGAGAAAAACATCAAGGGGTGGTGTGAATCGGAGGGTCTGAAATAGGATAGGCAGTGAGTGGCAATGTCGGATGGAGAAAAGCACCGCGGGGTGGTCAGCATGGGGAGGTCAGGGAACATGCATTGGCAATGTAGGATAGGTTTCTGAAAAACATCGCGGGGTGGTGCGCATTGCATGGGTGTGTGTTACATTACATTCACTAGTAGGAGTGAGAAAAACATCACGGGGTGGTGCGCATTGTATGGGTGTGTGTTACATTACATTCACTAGTAGGAGTGAGAAAAACATCACGGGGTGGTGTGAATCGCAGGGTCTGAATTAGGATAGGCATTGAGTGGCAATGTAGGATGGAGAAAAGCACCGCGGAGTGGTCAGCATGGGGAGGTCAGGGAACAGGCAATGGCAATGTAGGATAGGTTTCTGAAAAACATCGCGGGGTTGTGCGCATTGTATGGTTGTGTGTTACATTACATTCACTAGTAGGAGTGAGAAAAACATCACGGGGTGGTGCGCATTGTATGGGTGTGTGTTACATTACATTCACTAGTAGGAGTGAGAAAACATGACGGGGTGGTGTGAATCGCAGGGTCTGAATTAGGATAGGCAGTGAGTGGCAATGTAGGATGGAGAAAAGCACCGCATGCTCGTCAGAATGGGGAGGTAATGGAAAATGCACTGGCAATGTAGGATAGGTTTCTGAAATACAATGCGGGGTGGTGCGCTTTGTATGGGTGTGTGTTACATTACATTCACTAGTAGGAGTGAGAAAAACATCTCGGGGTGGTGCGCATTGTATGGGTGTGTGTTACATTACATTCACTATTAGGAGTTAAAAAAACATCATGCGGTGGTTCGCATTGTATGGGTGTGTGTTAAATTACATTCACTAGTAGGAGTGAGAAAAACATCACGGCGTGGTGTGATTCGGAGGTTCTGAATTAGGATAGGCAGTGAGTGGCAATGTAGGATGGAGAAAAGCACCGCGGTGTGGTCAGCATGGGGAGGTCAGGGAACATGCAGTGGCAATGTAGGATAGGTTTCTGAAAAATATCACGGGGTGGTGCGCATTGTATGGGTTTGTGTTACATTACATTCACTAGTAGGAGTGAGAAAAACATCACGGCGTGGTGTGATTCGGAGGTTCTGAATTAGGATAGGCAGTGAGTGGCAATGTAGGATGGAGAAAAGCACCGCGGGGTGGTCAGCATGGGTAGGTCAGGGAACATGCAGTGGCAATGTAGGATAGGTTTCTGAAAAACATCGCGGGGTGGTGCGCATTGTACGGGTGTGTGTTACATTACATTCACTAGTAGGAGTGAGAAAATCATCACGGGTTGGTGTGAATTGGAGGGTCTGAATTAGAAGAGGCAGTGAGTGGCAATGTAGGATGGAGAAAAGCACCGCCGGGTGGTCAGCATGGGGAGGTCAGGGAACATGCAGTGGCAATGTAGGATAGGTTTCCTGAAAAACATCGCTGGGTGGTGCGCATTGTATGGGTGTGTGTTACATTACATTCACTAGTAGGAGTGAGAAAAACATCACGGGGTGGTGCGCACTGTATGGGTGTGTGTTACATTACATTCACTAGTAGGAGTGAGAAAAACATCACGGGGTGGTGTGAATCGGAGGGTCTGAATTAGGATAGGCAGTGAGTGGCTATGTAGGATGGAGAAAAGCACCGCGGGGTGCTCAGCATGGGGACGTCAAGGAACATGCAGTGGCAATGTAGGATAGGTTTCTGAAAAACATCGCGGGGTGGTGCACATTGTATGGGTGTGTGTTACATAACATTCACTAGTAGGAGTGAGAAAATTAACACGGGGTGGTGTGAATCGGAGGGTCTGATTTAGGATAGGCAGTGAGTGGCAATGTCGGATGGAGAAAAGCACCGCGGGGTGGTCAGCATGGGGAGGTCCGGGAACATGCAGTGGCCATGTAGGATAGGTTTCTGAAAAACATCGCAGGGTGGTGCACATTGTATGGGTGTGTGTTACATTACATTCACTAGTAGGAGTGAGAAAAACATCACGGGGTGGTGTGAATTGCATGGTCTGAATTAGGATAGGCAGTGAGTGGCAATGTAGGATGGAGAAAAGCACCGCGGGCTGGTCAGAATGGGGAGGTCATGGAACATGCAGTGGCAATGTAGGATAGGTTTCTGAAAAACATCGCGGGGTGGTGCGCATTGTATGGGTGTGTGTTACATTACATTCACTAGTAGGAGTGAGAAAAACATCACGGGGTGGTGCGCATTGTATGGGTGTGTGTTACATTACATTCACTAGTAGGAGTGAAAAATACATCACGGGGTGTTGTGAATCGGAGGGTCTGAATTAGGATAGGCAGTGAGTGGCAATGTAGGATGGAGAAAAGCACCGCGGGGTGGTCAGAATGGGGAGGTCATGGAACATGCAATGGCAATTTAGGATAGGTTTCTGAAAAACATCGCGGGGTGGTGCGGATTGTATGGGTGTGTGTTACATTACATTCACTAGTAGGAGTGAGAAAAACATCACGGCGTGGTGTGATTCGGAGGGTCTGAATTAGGATAGGCAGTGATTGGCAATGTAGGATGGAGAAAAGCACCGCGGGGTGGTCAGCATGGGTAGGTCAGGGAACATGCAGTGGCAATGTAGGATAGGTTTCTGAAAAACATCGCGGGGTGGTGCGCATTGTATGGGTGTGTGTTACATTACATTCACTAGTAGGAGTGAGAAAAACATCACGGGTTGGTGTGAATTGGAGGGTCTGAATTAGAAGAGGCAGTGAGTGGCAATGTAGGATGGAGAAAAGCACCGCGGGGTGGTCAGCCTGTGGAGGTCAGGGAACATGCAGTGGCAATGTGGGATAGGTTTCTGAAAAACATCGCGGGGTGGTGCGCATTGTATGGGTGTGTGTTACATTACATTCACTAGGAGGAATGAGAAAAACATCACGGGGTGGTGCGCATTGTATGGGTGTGTGTTACATTACATTCACTAGTAGGAGTGAGAAAAACATCACGCGGTGGTGCGCATTGTATGGGTGTGTGTTACATTACATTCACTAGTAGGAGTGAGAAAAAGATCACGGGGTGGTGTGAATCGGAGGGTCTGAATTAGTATAGGCAGTGAGTGGCAATGTAGGATGGAGAAAAGCACCGCGGTGTGGTCAGCATGGGGAGGTCAGGGAACATGCAGTGGCAATGTAGGATAAGTTTCTGAAAAATATCGCGGAGTGGTGCGCATTGTATGGGTGTGTGTTACATTACATTCACTAGTAGGAGTGAGAAAAACATCACGGGGTGTTGTGATTCAGAGGGTCTGAATTAGGATAGGCACTGAGTGGCAATGTAGGATGGAGAAAAGCACCGCGGGGTGGTCAGCATGGGGAGGTCAGGGAACATGAAGTGGCAATAAACGATAGTTTTCTGAAAAACATCACGGGGTGGTGCGCATTGTATGGGTGTGTGTTACATTACATTCACTAGTAGGAGTGAGAAAAACGTCACGGGGTGGTGTGAATCGGAGGGTCTGAATTAGGACAGGCAGTGAGTGGCAATGTAGGATGGAAAAAAGCACCGCTGGCTGGTCAGCATTGGGAGGTCAGGGAACATGCAGTGGCAATGTAGGATAGGTTTCTGAAAAACATCGCGGGGTGGTGCGCATTGTATGGGTGTGTGTTACATTACATTCACTAGTAGGAGTGAGAAAAACATCATGGGGTGGTGCGCATTGTATGGGTGTGTGTTACATTACATTCACTTGTAGGAGTGAGAAAAACATCAAGGGGTGGTGTGAATCGGAGGGTCTGAAATAGGATAGGCAGTGAGTGGCAATGTCGGATGGAGAAAAGCACCGCGGGCTGGTCAGAATGGGGAGGTCATGGAACATGCAGTGGCAATGTAGGATAGGTTTCTGAAAAACATCGCGGGGTGGTGCGCATTGTGTGGGTGTGTGTTACATTACATTCACTAGTAGGAGTGAGAAAAACATCACGGGGTGGTGCGCATTGTATGGGTGTGTGTTACATTACATTCACTAGTAGGAGTGAGAAAAACATCACGGGTTTGTGTGATTCGGACGGTCTGAATTAGGATAGGCACTGAGTGGCAATGTAGGATGGAAAAAAGCACCGCGGGGTGGTCAGCATGTGGAGGTCAGGGAACATGCAGTGGCAATGTGGGATAGGTTTCTGAAAAACATCGCGGGGTTGTGCGCATTGTATGGGTGTGTGTTACATTACATTCACTAGGAGGAATGAGAAAAACATCACGGGGTGGTGCGCATTGTATGGGTGTGTGTTACATTACATTCACTTGTAGGAGTGAGAAAAACATCAAGGGGTGGTGTGAATCGGAGGGTCTGAAATAGGATAGGCAGTGAGTGGCAATGTCGGATGGAGAAAAGCACCGCGGGGTGGTCAGCATGGGGAGGTCAGGGAACATGCATTGGCAATGTAGGATAGGTTTCTGAAAAACATCGCGGGCTGGTGCGCATTGCATGGGTGTGTGTTACATTACATTCACTAGTAGGAGTGAGAAAAACATCACGGGGTGGTGCGCATTGTATGGGTGTGTGTTACATTACATTCACTAGTAGGAGTGAGAAAAACATCACGGGGTGGTGTGAATCGCAGGGTCTGAATTAGGATAGGCATTGAGTGGCAATGTAGGATGGAGAAAAGCACCGCGGAGTGGTCAGCATGGGGAGGTCAGGGAACATGCAATGGCAATGTAGGATAGGTTTCTGAAAAACATCGCGGGGTGATGCGCATTATATGGTTGTGTGTTACATTACATTCACTAGTAGGAGTGAGAAAAACATCACGGGGTGGTGCGCATTGTATGGGTGTGTGTTACATTACATTCACTAGTAGGAGTGAGAAAACATGACGGGGTGGTGTGAATCGCAGGGTCTGAATTAGGATAGGCAGTGAGTGGCAATGTAGGATGGAGAAAAGCACCGCGGGCTGGTCAGAATGGGGAGGTAATGGAAAATGCACTGGCAATGTAGGATAGGTTTCTGAAATACATTGCGGGGTGGTGCGCTTTGTATGGGTGTGTGTTACATTACATTCACTAGTAGGAGTGAGAAAAACATCTCGGGGTGGTGCGCATTGTATGGGTGTGTGTTACATTACATTCACTATTAGGAGTTAGAAAAACATCATGCGGTGGTTCGCATTGTATGGGTGTGTGTTACATTACATTCACTATTAGGAGTGAGAAAAACATCACGGCGTGGTGTGATTCGGAGGTTCTGAATTAGGATAGGTAGTGAGTGGCAATGTAGGATGGAGAAAAGCACCGCGGTGTGGTCAGCATGGGGAGGTCAGAGAACATGCAGTGGCAATGTAGGATAGGTTTCTGAAAAATATCACGGGGTGGTGCGCATTGTATGGGTTTGTGTTACATTACATTCACTAGTAGGAGTGAGAAAAACATCACGGCGTGGTGTGATTCGGAGGTTCTGAATTAGGATAGGCAGTGAGTGGCAATGTAGGATGGAGAAAAGCACCGCGGGGTGGTCAGCATGGGTAGGTCAGGGAACATGCAGTGGCAATGTAGGATAGGTTTCTGAAAAACATCGCGGGGTGGTGCGCATTGTACGGGTGTGTGTTACATTACATTCACTAGTAGGAGTGAGAAAATCATCACGGGTTGGTGTGAATTGGAGGGTCTGAATTAGAAGAGGCAGTGATGGGCAATGTAGGATGGAGAAAAGCACCGCCGGGTGGTCAGCATGGGGAGGTCAGGGAACATGCAGTGGCAATGTAGGATAGGTTTCCTGAAAAACATCGCTGGGTGGTGCGCATTGTATGGGTGTGTGTTACATTACATTCACTAGTAGGAGTGAGAAAAACATCACGGGGTGGTGCGCACTGTATGGGTGTGTGTTACATTACATTCACTAGTAGGAGTGAGAAAAACATCACGGGGTGGTGTGAATCGGAGGGTCTGAATTAGGATAGGCAGTGAGTGGCTATGTAGGATGGAGAAAAGCACCGCGGGGTGCTCAGCATGGGGACATCAAGGAACATGCAGTGGCAATGTAGGATAGGTTTCTGAAAAACATCGCGGGGTGGTGCACATTGTATGGGTGTGTGTTACATAACATTCACTAGTAGGAGTGAGAAAATTATCACGGGGTGGTGTGAATCGGAGGGTCTGATTTAGGATAGGCAGTGAGTGGCAATGTCGGATGGAGAAAAGCACCGCGGGGTGGTCAGCATGGGGAGGTCCGGGAACATGCAGTGGCCATGTAGGATAGGTTTCTGAAAAACATCGCAGGGTGGTGCACATTGTATGGGTGTGTGTTACATTACATTCACTAGTAGGAGTGAGAAAAACATCACGGGGTGGTGTGAATTGCATGGTCTGAATTAGGATAGGCAGTGAGTGGCAATGTAGGATGGAGAAAAGCACCGCGGGCTGGTCAGAATGGGGAGGTCATGGAACATGCAGTGGCAATGTAGGATAGGTTTCTGAAAAACATCGCGGGGTGGTGCGCATTGTATGGGTGTGTGTTACATTACATTCACTAGTAGGAGTGAGAAAAACATCACGGGGTGGTGCGCATTGTATGGGTGTGTGTTACATTACATTCACTAGTAGGAGTGAAAAATACATCACGGGGTGTTGTGAATCGGAGGGTCTGAATTAGGATAGGCAGTGAGTGGCAATGTAGGATGGAGAAAAGCACCGCGGGGTGGTCAGCATGGGTAGGTCAGGGAACATGCAGTGGTATTGTAGGATAGGTTTCTGAAAAACATCGCGGGGTGGTGCGCATTGTATGGGTGTGTGTTACATTACATTCACTAGTAGGAGTGAGAAAAACATCACGGGTTGGTGTGAATTGGAGGGTCTGAATTAGAAGAGGCAGTGAGTGGCAATGTAGGATGGAGAAAAGCACCGCCGGGTGGTCAGCATGGGGAGGTCAGGGAACATGCAGTGGCAATGTAGGATAAGTTTCTGAAAAATATCGCGGGGTGGTGCGCATTGTATGGGTGTGTGTTACATTACATTCACTAGTAGGAGTGAGAAAAACATCACGGGTTTGTGTGATTCGGACGGTCTGAATTAGGATAGGCACTGAGTGGCAATGTAGGATGGAGAAAAGCACCGCGGGGTGGTCAGCATGTGGAGGTCAGGGAACATGCAGTGGCAATGTGGGATAGGTTTCTGAAAAACATCGCGGGGTGGTGCGCATTGTATGGGTGTGTGTTACATTACATTCACTAGGAGGAATGAGAAAAACATCACGGGGTGGTGCGCATTGTATGGGTGTGTGTTACATTACATTCACTAGTAGGAGTGAGAAAAACATCACGCGGTGGTGCGCATTGTATGGGTGTGTGTTACATTACATTCACTAGTAGGAGTGAGAAAAAGATCACGGGGTGGTGTGAATCGGAGGGTCTGAATTAGTATAGGCAGTGAGTGGCAATGTAGGATGGAGAAAAGCACCGCGGTGTCGTCAGCATGGGGAGGTCAGGGAACATGCAGTGGCAATGTAGGATAAGTTTCTGAAAAATATCGCGGAGTGGTGCGCATTGTATGGGTCTGTGTTACATTACATTCACTAGTAGGAGTGAGAAAAACATCACGGGGTGGTGTGATTCGGAGGGTCTGAATTAGGATAGGCACTGAGTGGCAATGTAGGATGGAGAAAAGCACCGCGGGGTGGTCAGCATGGGGAGGTCAGGGAACATGAAGTGGCAATAAACGATAGTTTTCTGAAAAACATCACGGGGTGGTGCGCATTGTATGGGTGTGTGTTACATTACATTCACTAGTAGGAGTGAGAAAAACGTCACGGGGTGGTGTGAATCGGAGGGTCTGAATTAGGACAGGCAGTGAGTGGCAATGTAGGATGGAAAAAAGCACCGCTGGCTGGTCAGCATTGGGAGGTCAGGGAACATGCAGTGGCAATGTAGGATAGGTTTCTGAAAAACATCGCGGGGTGGTGCGCATTGTATGGGTGTGTGTTACATTACATTCACTAGTAGGAGTGAGAAAAACATCATGGGGTGGTGCGCATTGTATGGGTGTGTGTTACATTACATTCACTTGTAGGAGTGAGAAAAACATCAAGGGGTGGTGTGAATCGGAGGGTCTGAAATAGGATAGGCAGTGAGTGGCAATGTCGGATGGAGAAAAGCTCCGCGGGGTGGTCAGCATGGGGAGGTCAGGGAACATGCATTGGCAATGTAGGATAGGTTTCTGAAAAACATCGCGGGGTGGTGCGCATTGTATGGTTGTGTGTTACATTACATTCACTAGTAGGAGTGAGAAAAACATCACGGGGTGGTGCGCATTGTATGGGTGTGTGTTACATTACATTCACTAGTAGGAGTGAGAAAACATCACGGGGTGGTGTGAATCGCAGGGTCTGAATTAGGATAGGCAGTGAGTGGCAATGTAGGATGGAGTAAAGCACCGCGGGCTGGTCAAATGGGGAGGTAATGGAAAATGCACTGGCAATGTAGGATAGGTTTCTGAAATACATTGCCGGGTGGTGCGCATTGTATGGGTGTGTGTTACATTACATTCACTAGTAGGAGTGAGAAAAACATCTCGGTGTGGTGCGCATTGTATGGGTGTGTGTTACATTACATTCACTATTAGGAGTTAGAAAAACATCATGCGGTGGTTCACATTGTATGGGTGTGTGTTACATTACATTCACTAGTAGGAGTGAGAAAAACATCACGGCGTGGTGTGATTCGGAGGTTCTGAATTAGGATAGGCAGTGAGTGGCAATGTAGGATGGAGAAAAGCACCGCGGGGTGGTCAGCATGGGTAGGTCAGGGAACATGCAGTGGCAATGTAGGATAGGTTTCTGAAAAACATCGCGGGGTGGTGCGCATTGTACGGGTGTGTGTTACATTACATTCACTAGTAGGAGTGAGAAAAACATCACGGGTTGGTGTGAATTGGAGGGTCTGAATTAGAAGAGGCAGTGAGTGGCAATGTAGGATGGAGAAAAGCACCGCAGGGTGGTCAGCATGGGGAGGTCAGGGAACATGCAGTGGCAATGTAGGATAGGTTTCCTGAAAAACATCGCTGGGTGGTGCGCATTGTATGGGTGTGTGTTACATTACATTCACTAGTAGGAGTGAGAAAAACATCACGGGGTGGTGCGCATTGTATTGGTGTGTGTTACATTGCATTCACTAGTAAGAGTGAGAAAAACATTACGAGGTGCTGCGCATTGTATGGGTGTGTGTTACATTACATTCACTAGTAGGAGTGAGAAAAACATCACGGGGTGGTGTGAATCGGAGGGTCTGAATTAGGATAGGCAGTGAGTGGCTATGTAGGATGGAGAAAAGCACCGCGGGGTGGTCAGCATGGGGACGTCAAGGAACATGCATTGGCAATGTAGGATAGGTTTCTGAAAAACATTGCGGGGTGGTGCACATTGTATGGGTGTGTGTTACATAACATTCACTAGTAGGAGTGATAAAATTATCACGGGGTGGTGTGAATCGGAGGGTCTGATTTAGGATAGGCTGTGAGTGGCAATGTCGGATGGAGAAAAGCACCGCGGGGTGGTCAGCATGGGTAGGTCAGGGAACATGCAGTGGCAATGTAGGATAGGTTTCTGAAAAACATCGCGGGGTGGTGCACATTGTATAGGTGTGTGTTACATAACATTCACTAGTAGGAGTGAGAAAAACATCACGCGATGGTGCGCATTGTATGGGTGTGTGTTACATTACATTCACTAGTAGGAGTGAGAAAAACATCACGGGGTGGTGTGAATCGCATGGTCTGAATTAGGATAGGCACTGAGTGGCAATGTAGGATGGAGAAAAGCACCGCGGGCTGGTCAGAATGGGGAGGTCATGGAACATGCAGTGGCAATGTAGGATAGGTTTCTGAAAAACATCGCGGGGTGGTGCGCATTGTATGGGTGTGTGTTACATTACATTCACTAGTAGGAGTGAGAAAAACATCACGGGGTGGTGCGCATTGTATGGGTGTGTGTTATATTACATTCACTAGGAGGAATGAGAAAAACATCACGGGGTGGTGCGCATTGTATGGGTGTGTGTTACATTACATTCACTAGTAGGAGTGAGAAAAACATCACGGGGTGGTGTGAATCGCATGGTCTGAATTAGGATAGGCACTGAGTGGCAATGTAGGATGGAGAAAAGCACCGCGGGGTGGTCAGCATGTGGAGGTCAGGGAACATGCAGTGGCAATGTGGGATAGGTTTCTGAAAAACATCGCGGGGTGGTGCGCATTGTTTGGGTGTGTGTTACATTACATTCACTAGGAGGAATGAGAAAAACATCACGTGGTGGTGCGCATTGTATGGGTGTGTGTTACATTACATTCACTAGTAGGAGTGAGAAAAACATCACGCGGTGGTGCGCATTGTATGGGTGTGTGTTACATTACATTCACTAGTAGGAGTGAGAAAAAGATCACGTGGGGGTGTGAATCGGAGGGTCTGAATTAGTATAGGCAGTGAGTGGCAATGTAGGATGGAGAAAAGCACCGCGGTGTGGTCAGCATGGTGAGGTCAGGGAACATGCAGTGGCAATGTAGGATAAGTTTCTGAAAAATATCGCGGAGTGGTGCGCATTGTATGGGTGTGTGTTACATTACATTCACTAGTAGGAGTGAGAAAAACATCACGGGGTGGTGTGATTCGGAGGGTCTGAATTAGGATAGGCACTGAGTGGCAATGTAGGATGGAGAAAAGCATCGCGGGGTGGTCAGCATGGGGAGGTCAGGGAACATGAAGTGGCAATAAACGATAGTTTTCTGAAAAACATCACGGGGTGGTGCGCATTGTATGGGTGTGTGTTACATTACATTCACTAGTAGGAGTGAGAAAAACGTCACGGGGTGGTGTGAATCGGAGGGTCTGAATTAGGACAGGCAGTGAGTGGCAATGTAGGATGGAAAAAAGCACCGCTGGCTGGTCAGCATTGGGAGGTCAGGGAACATGCAGTGGCAATGTAGGATAGGTTTCTGAAAAACATCGCGGGGTGGTGCGCATTGTATGGGTGTGTGTTACATTACATTCACTAGTAGGAGTGAGAAAAACATCATGGGGTGGTGCGCATTGTATGGGTGTGTGTTACATTACATTCACTTGTAGGAGTGAGAAAAACATCAAGGGGTGGTGTGAATCGGAGGGTCTGAAATAGGATAGGCAGTGAGTGGAAATGTCGGATGGAGAAAAGCACCGCGGGGTGGTCAGCATGGGGAGGTCAGGGAACATGCATTGGCAATGTAGGATAGGTTTCTGAAAAACATCGCGGGGTGGTGCGCATTGTATGGTTGTGTGTTACATTACATTCACTAGTAGGAGTGAGAAAAACATCACGGGGTGGTGCGCATTGTATGGGTGTGTGTTACATTACATTCACTAGTAGGAGTGAGAAAACATCACGGGGTGGTGTGAATCGCAGGGTCTGAATTAGGATAGGCAGTGAGTGGCAATGTAGGATGGAGAAAAGCACCGCGGGCTGGTCAAATGGGGAGGTAATGGAAAATGCACTGGCAATGTAGGATAGGTTTCTGAAATACATTGCCGGGTGGTGCGCATTGTATGGGTGTGTGTTACATTACATTCACTAGTAGGAGTGAGAAAAACATCTCGGTGTGGTGCGCATTGTATGGGTGTGTGTTACATTACATTCACTATTAGGAGTTAGAAAAACATCATGCGGTGGTTCACATTGTATGGGTGTGTGTTACATTACATTCACTAGTAGGAGTGAGAAAAACATCACGGCGTGGTGTGATTCGGAGGTTCTGAATTAGGATAGGCAGTGAGTGGCAATGTAGGATGGAGAAAAGCACCGCGGGGTGGTCAGCATGGGTAATTCAGGGAACATGCAGTGGCAATGTAGGATAGGTTTCCTGAAAAACATCGCTGGGTGGTGCGCATTGTATGGGTGTGTGTTACATTACATTCACTAGTAAGAGTGAGAAAAACATTACGAGGTGCTGCGCATTGTATGGGTGTGTGTTACATTACATTCACTAGTAGGAGTGAGAAAAACATCACGGGGTGGTGTGAATCGGAGGGTCTGAATTAGGATAGGCAGTGAGTGGCTATGTAGGATGGAGAAAAGCACCGCGGGGTGGTCAGCATGGGGACGTCAAGGAACATGCATTGGCAATGTAGGATAGGTTTCTGAAAAACATCGCGGGGTGGTGCACATTGTATGGGTGTGTGTTACATAACATTCACTAGTAGGAGTGAGAAAATTATCACGGGGTGGTGTGAATCGGAGGGTCTGATTTAGGATAGGCTGTGAGTGGCAATGTCGGATGGAGAAAAGCACCCTTGGGTGGTCAGCATGGGTAGGTCAGGGAACATGCAGTGGCAATGTAGGATAGGTTTCTCAAAAACATCGCGGGGTGGTGCACATTGTATGTGTGTGTGTTACATAACATTCACTAGTAGGAGTGAGAAAAACATTACGAGGTGCTGCGCATTGTATGGGTGTGTGTTACATTACATTCACTAGTAGGAGTGAGAAAACATCACGGGGTGGTGTGAATCGCAGGGTCTGAATTAGGATAGGCAGTGAGTGGCAATGTAGGATGGAGAAAAGCACCGCGGGCTGGTCAAATGGGGAGGTAATGGAAAATGCACTGGCAATGTAGGATAGGTTTCTGAAATACATTGCCGGGTGGTGCGCATTGTATGGGTGTGTGTTACATTACATTCACTAGTAGGAGTGAGAAAAACATCTCGGTGTGGTGCGCATTGTATGGGTGTGTGTTACATTACATTCACTATTAGGAGTTAGAAAAACATCATGCGGTGGTTCACATTGTATGGGTGTGTGTTACATTACATTCACTAGTAGGAGTGAGAAAAACATCACGGCGTGGTGTGATTCGGAGGTTCTGAATTAGGATAGGCAGTGAGTGGCAATGTAGGATGGAGAAAAGCACCGCGGGGTGGTCAGCATGGGTAGGTCAGGGAACATGCAGTGGCAATGTAGGATAGGTTTCTGAAAAACATCGCGGGGTGGTGCGCATTGTACGGGTGTGTGTTACATTACATTCACTAGTAGGAGTGAGAAAAACATCACGGGTTGGTGTGAATTGGAGGGTCTGAATTAGAAGAGGCAGTGAGTGGCAATGTAGGATGGAGAAAAGCACCGCAGGGTGGTCAGCATGGGGAGGTCAGGGAACATGCAGTGGCAATGTAGGATAGGTTTCTGAAAAACATCGCGGGGTGGTGCACATTGTATGGGTGTGTGTTACATAACATTCACTAGTAGGAGTGAGAAAAACATCACGCGATGGTGCGCATTGTATGGGTGTGTGTTACATTACATTCACTAGTAGGAGTGAGAAAAACATCACGGGGTGGTGTGAATCGCATGGTCTGAATTAGGATAGGCAGTGAGTGGCAATGTAGGATGGATAAAAGCACCGCGGGCTGGTCAGAATGGGGAGGTCATGGAACATGCAGTGGCAATGTAGGTTAGGTTTCTGAAAAACATCGCGGGGTGGTGCGCATTGTATGGGTGTGTGTTACATTACATTCACTAGTAGGAGTGAGAAAAACATCACGGGGTGGTGCGCATTGTATGGGTGTGTGTTACATTACATTCACTAGTAGGAGTGAGAAAAACATCACGGGTTTGTGTGATTCGGACGGTCTGAATTAGGATAGGCACTGAGTGGCAATGTAGGATGGAGAAAAGCACCGCGGGGTGGTCAGCATGTGGAGGTCAGGGAACATGCAGTGGCAATGTGGGATAGGTTTCTGAAAAACATCGCGGGGTGGTGCGCATTGTATGGGTGTGTGTTACATTACATTCACTAGGAGGAATGAGAAAAACATCACGGGGTGGTGCGCATTGTATGGGTGTGTGTTACATTACATTCACTTGTAGGAGTGAGAAAAACATCAAGGGGTGGTGTGAATCGGAGGGTCTGAAATAGGATAGGCAGTGAGTGGCAATGTCGGATGGAGAAAAGCACCGCGGGGTGGTCAGCATGGGGAGGTCAGGGAACATGCATTGGCAATGTAGGATAGGTTTCTGAAAAACATCGCGGGGTGGTGCGCATTGTATGGTTGTGTGTTACATTACATTCACTAGTAGGAGTGAGAAAAACATCACGGGGTGGTGCGCATTGTATGGGTGTGTGTTACATTACATTCACTAGTAGGAGTGAGAAAACATGACAGGGTGGTGTGAATAGCAGGGTCTGAATTAGGATAGGCAGTGAGTGGCAATGTAGGATGGAGAAAAGCACCGCGGGCTGGTCAGAATGGGGAGGTAATGGAAAATGCACTGGCAATGTAGGATAGGTTTCTGAAATACATTGCGGGGTGGTGCGCTTTGTATGGGTGTGTGTTACATTACATTCACTAGTAGGAGTGAGAAAAACATCTCGGGGTGGTGCGCATTGTATGGGTGTGTGTTACATTACATTCACTATTAGGAGTTAGAAAAACATCATGCGGTGGTTCGCATTGTATGGGTGTGTGTTACATTACATTCACTAGTAGGAGTGAGAAAAACATCACGGCGTGGTGTGATTCGGAGGTTCTGAATTAGGATAGGCAGTGAGTGGCAATGTAGGATGGAGAAAAGCACCGCGGGGTGGTCAGCATGGGTAGGTCAGGGAACATGCAGTGGCAATGTAGGATAGGTTTCTGAAAAACATCGCGGGGTGGTGCACATTGTACGGGTGTGTGTTACATTACATTCACTAGTAGGAGTGAGAAAAACATCACGGGTTGGTGTGAATTGGAGGGTCTGAATTAGAAGAGTCAGTGAGTGGCAATGTAGGATGGAGAAAAGCACCGCAGGGTGGTCAGCATGGGGAGGTCAGGGAACATGCAGTGGCAATGTAGGATAGGTTTCCTGAAAAACATCGCTGGGTGGTGCGCATTGTATGGGTGTGTGTTACATTACATTCACTAGTAGGAGTGAGAAAAACATCACGGGGTGGTGCGCATTGTATTGGTGTGTGTTACATTACATTCACTAGTAAGAGTGAGAAAAACATTACGAGGTGCTGCGCATTGTATGGGTGTGTGTTACATTACATTCACTAGTAGGAGTGAGAAAAACATCACGAGGTGGTGCGCATTGTATTGGTGTGTGTTACATAACATTCACTAGTAGGAGTGAGAAAAACATCACGCGATGGTGCGCATTGTATGGGTGTGTGTTACATTACATTCACTAGTAGGAGTGAGAAAAACATCACGGGGTGGTGTGAATCGCATGGTCTGAATTAGGATAGGCAGTGAGTGGCAATGTAGGATGGAGAAAAGCACCGCGGGCTGGTCAGAATGGGGAGGTCATGGAACATGCAGTGGCAATGTAGGATAGGTTTCTGAAAAACATCGCGGGGTGGTGCGCATTGTATGGGTGTGTGTTACATTACATTCACTAGTAGGAGTGAGAAAAACATCACGGGGTGGTGCGCATTGTATGGGTGTGTGTTACATTACATTCACTAGTAAGAGTGAGAAAAACATCACGGGTTTGTGTGATTCGGACGGTCTGAATTAGGATAGGCACTGAGTGGCAATGTAGGATGGAGAAAAGCACCGCGGGGTGGTCAGCATGTGGAGGTCAGGGAACATGCAGTGGCAATGTGGGATAGGTTTCTGAAAAACATCGCGGGGTGGTGCGCATTGTATGGGTGTGTGTTACATTACATTCACTAGGAGGAATGAGAAAAACATCACGGGGTGGTGCGCATTGTATGGGTGTGTGTTACATTACATTCACTTGTAGGAGTGAGAAAAACATCAAGGGGTGGTGTGAATCGGAGGGTCTGAAATAGGATAGGCAGTGAGTGGCAATGTCGGATGGAGAAAAGCACCGCGGGGTGGTCAGCATGGGGAGGTCAGGGAACATGCATTGGCAATGTAGGATAGGTTTCTGAAAAACATCGCGGGGTGGTGCGCATTGCATGGGTGTGTGTTACATTACATTCACTAGTAGGAGTGAGAAAAACATCACGGGGTGGTGCGCATTGTATGGGTGTGTGTTACATTACATTCACTAGTAGGAGTGAGAAAAACATCACGGGGTGGTGTGCATCGCAGGGTCTGAATCAGGATAGGCATTGAGTGGCAATGTAGGATGGAGAAAAGCACCTCGGAGTGGTCAGCATGGGGAGGTCAGGGAACATGCAATGGCAATGTAGGATAGGTTTCTGAAAAACATCGCGGGGTGGTGCGCATTGTATGGTTGTGTGTTACATTACATTCACTAGTAGGAGTGAGAAAAACATCACGGGGTGGTGCGCATTGTATGGGTGTGTGTTACATTACATTCACTAGTAGGAGTGAGAAAACATGACAGGGTGGTGTGAATCGCAGGGTCTGAATTAGGATAGGCAGTGAGTGGCAATGTAGGATGGAGAAAAGCACCGCGGGCTGGTCAGAATGGGGAGGTAATGGAAAATGCACTGGCAATGTAGGATAGGTTTCTGAAATACATTGCGGGGTGGTGCGCTTTGTATGGGTGTGTGTTACATTACATTCACTAGTAGGAGTGAGAAAAACATCTCGGGGTGGTGCGCATTGTATGGGTGTGTGTTACATTACATTCACTATTAGGAGTTAGAAAAACATCATGCGGTGGTTCGCATTGTATGGGTGTGTGTTACATTACATTCACTAGTAGGAGTGAGAAAAACATCACGGCGTGGTGTGATTCGGAGGTTCTGAATTAGGATAGGCAGTGAGTGGCAATGTAGGATGGAGAAAAGCACCGCGGGGTGGTCAGCATGGGTAGGTCAGGGAACATGCAGTGGCAATGTAGGATAGGTTTCTGAAAAACATCGCGGGGTGGTGCGCATTATACGGGTGTGTGTTACATTACATTCACTAGTAGGAGTGAGAAAAACATCACGGCTTGGTGTGAATTGGAGGGTCTGAATTAGAAGAGGCAGTGAGTGGCAATGTAGGATGGAGAAAAGCACCGCCGGGTGGTCAGCATGGGGAGGTCAGGGAACATGCAGTGGCAATGTAGGATAGGTTTCCTGAAAAACATCGCTGGGTGGTGCGCATTGTATGGGTGTGTGTTACATTACATTCACTAGTAGGAGTGAGAAAAACATCACGGGGTGGTGCGCATTGTATGGGTGTGTGTTACATTACATTCACTAGTAGGAGTGAGAAAAACATCACGGGGTGGTGTGAATCGGAGGGTCTGAATTAGGATAGGCAGTGAGTGGCTATGTAGGATGGAGAAAAGCACCGCGGGGTGCTCACCATGGGGACGTCAAGGAACATGCAGTGGCAATGTAGGATAGGTTTCTGAAAAACATCGCGGGGTGGTGCACATTGTATGGGTGTGTGTTACATAACATTCACTAGTAGGAGTGAGAAAATTATCACGGGGTGGTGTGAATCGGATGGTCTGATTTAGGATAGGCAGTGAGTGGCAATGTCGGATGGAGAAAAGCACCGCGGGGTGGTCAGCATGGGGAGGTCCGGGAACATGCAGTGGCAATGTAGGATAGGTTTCTGAAAAACATCGCGGGGTGGTGCACATTGTATGGGTGTGTGTTACATAACATTCACTAGTAGTAGTGAGAAAAACATCACGCGGTGGTGCGCATTGTATGGGTGTGTGTTACATTACATTCACTAGTAGGAGTGAGAAAAACATCACCGGGTGGTGTGAATTGCATGGTCTGAATTAGGATAGGCAGTGAGTGGCAATGTAGGATGGAGAAAAGCACCGCGGGCTGGTCAGAATGAGGTGGTCATGGAACATGCAGTGGCAATGTAGGATAGGTTTCTGAAAAACATCGCGGGGTGGTGCGCATTGTATGGGTGTGTGTTACATTACATTCACTAGTAGGAGTGAGAAAAACATCACGGGGTGGTGCGCATTGTATGGGTGTGTGTTACATTACATTCACTAGTAGGAGTGAAAAATACATCACGGGGTGTTGTGAATCGGAGGGTCTGAATTAGGATAGGCAGTGAGTGGCAATGTAGGATGGAGAAAAGCACCGCGGGGTGGTCAGAATGGGGAGGTCATGGAACATGCAGTGGCAATTTAGGATAGGTTTCTGAAAAACATCGCGGGGTGGTGCGCATTGTATGGGTGTGTGTTACATTACATTCACTAGTAGGAGTGAGAAAAACATCACGGGGTGGTGCGCATTGTATGGGTGTGTGTTACATTACATTCACTAGTAGGAGTGAGAAAAACATCACGCGGTCGTGCGCATTGTATGGGTGGGTGTTACATTACATTCACTAGTAGGAGTGAGAAAAACATCACGGGGAGGTGTGAATCGGAGGGTCTGAATTAGGATAGGCAGTGAGTGGCAATGAAGCATGGAGAAAAGCACCGCGGGGTCGTCAGCATGGGGACGTCAGGGAACATGCAGTGGCAATGTAGGTTATGTTTCTGAAAAACATCGCGGGGTGGTGCACATTGTATGGGTGTGTGTTACATAACATTCACTAGTAGGAGTGAGAAAAACATCACGGGGTGGTGTGAATCGGAGGGTCTGATTTAGGATAGGCAGTGAGGGGCAATGTCGGATGGAGAAAAGCACCACGGGGTGGTCACCATGTGGAGGTCTGGGAACATGCAGTGGCAATGTAGGATAGGTTTCTGAAAAACATCGCGGGGTGGTGCGCATTGTATGGGTGTGTGTTACATTACATTCACTAGTAGGAGTGAGAAAAAATATCACGGGGTGGTGTGCATTGTATGGGTGTGTGTTACATTACATTCACTAGTAGGAGTGAGAAAAACATCACGGGGTGGTTCGCATTGTATTGGTGTGTGTTACATTACATTCACTAGTAAGAGTGAGAAAAACATTACGAGGTGCTGCGCATTGTATGGGTGTGTGTTACAATACATTCACTAGTAGGAGTGAGAAAAACATCACGGGGTGGTGTGAATCGGAGGGTCTGAATTAGGATAGGCAGTGAGTGGCTATGTAGGATGGAGAAAAGCACCGCGGGGTGGTCAGCATGGGGACGTCAAGGAACATGCATTGGCAATGTAGGATAGGTTTCTGAAAAACATCGCGGGGTGGTGCACATTGTATGGGTGTGTGTTACATAACATTCACTAGTAGGAGTGAGAAAATTATCACGGGGTGGTGTGAATCGGAGGGTCTGATTTAGGATAGGCAGTGAGTGGCAATGTCGGATGGAGAAAAGCACCGCGGGGTGGTCAGCATGGGTAGGTCAGGGAGCATCCAGTGGCAATGTAGGATAGGTTTCTGAAAAACAACGCGGGGTGGTGCACATTGTATGGGTGTGTGTTACATAACATTCACTAGTAGGAGTGAGAAAAACATCACGCGGTGGTGCGCATTGTATGGGTGTGTGTTACATTACATTCACTAGTAGGAGTGAGAAAAACATCACAGGGTGGTGTGAATCGCATGGTCTGAATTAGGATAGGCAGTGAGTGGCAATGTAGGATGGAGAAAAGCACCGCGGGCTGGTCAGAATGTGGAGGTCATGGAACATGCAGTGGCAATGTAGGATAGGTTTCTGAAAAACATCGCGGGGTGGTGCGCATTGTATGGGTGTGTGTTACATTACATTCACTAGTACGAGTGAGAAAAACATCACGGGGTGGTGCGCATTGTATGGGTGTGTGTTACATTACATTCACTAGTAGGAGTGAAAAATACATCACGGGGTGTTGTGAATCGGAGGGTCTGAATTAGGATAGGCAGTGAGTGGCAATGTAGGATGGAGAAAAGCACCGCGGGGTGGTCAGAATGGGGAGATCATGGAACATGCAGTGGCAATGTAGGATAGGTTTCTGAAAAACATCGCGGGGTGGTGCGCATGGTATGGGTGTGTGTTACATTACATTCACTAGTAGGAGTGAGAAAAACATCACGGGGTGGTGCGCACTGTATGGGTTTGTGTTACATTACATTCACTAGTAGGAGTGAGAAAAACATCACGCGGTGGTGCGCATTGTATGGGTGGGTGTTACATTACATTCACTAGTAGGAGTGAGAAAAACATCACGGGGTGGTATGAATCGGAGGGTCTGAATTAGGATAGGCAGTGAGTGGCAATGTAGGATGGAGAAAAGCACCGCGGGGTGGTCAGCATGGGGAGGTCAGGGAACATGCAGTGGCAATGTAGGATAGGTTTATGAAAAATATCGCGGGGTGGTGCGCATTGTATGGGTGTGTGTTACATTACATTCACTAGTAGGAGTGAGAAAACATGACAGGGTGGTGTGAATCGCAGGGTCTGAATTAGGATAGGCAGTGAGTGGCAATGTAGGATGGAGAAAAGCACCGCGGGCTGGTCAGAATGGGGAGGTAATGGAAAATGCACTGGCAATGTAGGATAGGTTTCTGAAATACATTGCGGGGTGGTGTGCTTTGTATGGGTGTGTGTTACATTACATTCACTAGTAGGAGTGAGAAAAACATCTCGGGGTGGTGCGCATTGTATGGGTGTGTGGTACATTACATTCACTATTAGGAGTTAGAAAAACATCATGCGGTGGTTCGCATTGTATGGGTGTGTGTTACATTACATTCACTAGTAGGAGTGAGAAAAACATCACGGCGTGGTGTGATTCGGAGGTTCTGAATTAGGATAGGCAGTGAGTGGCAATGTAGGATGGAGAAAAGCACCGCGGGGTGGTCAGCATGGGTAGGTCAGGGAACATGCAGTGGCAATGTAGGATAGGTTTCTGAAAAACATCGCGGGGTGGTGCGCATTATACGGGTGTGTGTTACATTACATTCACTAGTAGGAGTGAGAAAAACATCACGGCTTGGTGTGAATTGGAGGGTCTGAATTAGAAGAGGCAGTGAGTGGCAATGTAGGATGGAGAAAAGCACCGCCGGGTGGTCAGTATGGGGAGGTCAGGGAACATGCAGTGGCAATGTAGGATAGGTTTCCTGAAAAACATCGCTGGGTGGTGCGCATTGTATGGGTGTGTGTTACATTACATTCACTAGTAGGAGTGAGAAAAACATCACGGGGTGGTGCGCATTGTATGGGTGTGTGTTACATTACATTCACTAGTAGGAGTGAGAAAAACATCACGGGGTGGTGTGAATCGGAGGGTCTGAATTAGGATAGGCAGTGAGTGGCTATGTAGGATGGAGAAAAGCACCGCGGGGTGCTCAGCATGGGGACGTCAAGGAACATGCAGTGGCAATGTAGGATAGGTTTCTGAAAAACATCGCGGGGTGGTGCACATTGTATGGGTGTGTGTTACATAACATTCACTAGTAGGAGTGAGAAAATTATCACGGGGTGGTGTGAATCGGATGGTCTGATTTAGGATAGGCAGTGAGTGGCAATGTCGGATGGAGAAAAGCACCGCGGGGTGGTCAGCATGGGGAGGTCCGGGAACATGCAGTGGCAATGTAGGATAGGTTTCTGAAAAACATCGCGGGGTGGTGCACATTGTATGGGTGTGTGTTACATAACATTCACTAGTAGTAGTGAGAAAAACATCACGCGGTGGTGCGCATTGTATGGGTGTGTGTTACATTACATTCACTAGTAGGAGTGAGAAAAACATCACCGGGTGGTGTGAATTGCATGGTCTGAATTAGGATAGGCAGTTAGTGGCAATGTAGGATGGAGAAAAGCACCGCGGGCTGGTCAGAATGGGGTGGTCATGGAACATGCAGTGGCAATGTAGGATAGGTTTCTGAAAAACATCGCGGGGTGGTGCGCATTGTATGGGTGTGTGTTACATTACATTCACTAGTAGGAGTGAGAAAAACATCACGGGGTGGTGCGCATTGTATGGGTGTGTGTTATATTACATTCACTAGTAGGAGTGAAAAATACATCACGGGGTGTTGTGAATCGGAGGGTCTGAATTAGGATAGGCAGTGAGTGGCAATGTAGGATGGAGAAAAGCACCGCGGGGTGGTCAGAATGGGGAGGTCATGGAACATGCAGTGGCAATTTAGGATAGGTTTCTGAAAAACATCGCGGGGTGGTGCGCATTGTATGGGTGTGTGTTACATTACATTCACTAGTAGGAGTGAGAAAAACATCACGGGGTGGTGCGCATTGTATGGGTGTGTGTTACATTACATTCACTAGTAGGAGTGAGAAAAACATCACGCGGTCGTGCGCATTGTATGGGTGGGTGTTACATTACATTCACTAGTAGGAGTGAGAAAAACATCACGGGGTGGTGTGAATCGGAGGGTCTGAATTAGGATAGGCAGTGAGTGGCAATGAAGCATGGAGAAAAGCACCGCGGGGTGGTCAGCATGGGGACGTCAGGGAACATGCAGTGGCAATGTAGGTTAGGTTTCTGAAAAACATCGCGGGGTGGTGCACATTGTATGGGTGTGTGTTACATAACATTCACTAGTAGGAGTGAGAAAAACATCACGGGGTGGTGTGAATCGGAGGGTCTGATTTAGGATAGGCAGTGAGTGGCAATGTCGGATGGAGAAAAGCACCACGGGGTGGTCACCATGTGGAGGTCTGGGAACAAGCAGTGGCAATGTAGGATAGGTTTCTGAAAAACATCGCGGGGTGGTGCGCATTGTATGGGTGTGTGTTACATTACATTCACTAGTAGGAGTGAGAAAAAATATCACGGGGTGGTGTGCATTGTATGGGTGTGTGTTACATTACATTCACTAGTAGGAGTGAGAAAAACATCACGGGGTGGTTCGCATTGTATTGGTGTGTGTTACATTACATTCACTAGTAAGAGTGAGAAAAACATTACGAGGTGCTGCGCATTGTATGGGTGTGTGTTACAATACATTCACTAGTAGGAGTGAGAAAAACATCACGGGGCGGTGTGAATCGGAGGGTCTGAATTAGGATAGGCAGTGAGTGGCTATGTAGGATGGAGAAAAGCACCGCGGGGTGGTCAGCATGGGGACGTCAAGGAACATGCATTGGCAATGTAGGATAGGTTTCTGAAAAACATCGCGGGGTGGTGCACATTGTATGGGTGTGTGTTACATAACATTCACTAGTAGGAGTGAGAAAATTATCACGGGGTGGTGTGAATCGGAGGGTCTGATTTAGGATAGGCAGTGAGTGGCAATGTCGGATGGAGAAAAGCACCGCGGGGTGGTCAGCATGGGTAGGTCAGGGAGCATCCAGTGGCAATGTAGGATAGGTTTCTGAAAAACATCGCGGGGTGGTGCACATTGTATGGGTGTGTGTTACATAACATTCACTAGTAGGAGTGAGAAAAACATCACGCGGTGGTGCGCATTGTATGGGTGTGTGTTACATTACATTCACTAGTAGGAGTGAGAAAAACATCACGGGGTGGTGTGAATCGCATGGTCTGAATTAGGATAGGCAGTGAGTGGCAATGTAGGATGGAGAAAAGCACCGCGGGCTGGTCAGAATGTGGAGGTCATGGAACATGCAGTGGCAAGGTAGGATAGGTTTCTGAAAAACATCGCGGGGTGGTGCGCATTGTATGGGTGTGTGTTACATTACATTCACTAGTACGAGTGAGAAAAACATCACGGGGTGGTGCGCATTGTATGGGTGTGTGTTACATTACATTCACTAGTAGGAGTGAAAAATACATCACGGGGTGTTGTGAATCGGAGGGTCTGAATTAGGATAGGCAGTGAGTGGCAATGTAGGATGGAGAAAAGCACCGCGGGGTGGTCAGAATGGGGAGATCATGGAACATGCATTGGCAATGTAGGATAGGTTTCTGAAAAACATCGCGGGGTGGTGCGCATGGTATGGGTGTGTGTTACATTACATTCACTAGTAGGAGTGAGAAAAACATCACGGGGTGGTGCGCATTGTATGGGTTTGTGTTACATTACATTCACTAGTAGGAGTGAGAAAAACATCACGCGGTGGTGCGCATTGTATGGGTGGGTGTTACATTACATTCACTAGTAGGAGTGAGAAAAACATCACGGGGTGGTGTGAATCGGAGGGTCTGAATTAGGATAGGCAGTGAGTGGCAATGTAGGATGGAGAAAAGCACCGCGGGCTGGTCAGAATGGGGAGGTAATGGAAAATGCACTGGCAATGTAGGATAGGTTTCTGAAATACATTGCGGGGTGGTGTGCTTTGTATGGGTGTGTGTTACATTACATTCACTAGTAGGAGTGAGAAAAACATCTCGGGGTGGTGCGCATTGTATGGGTGTGTGTTACATTACATTCACTATTAGGAGTTAGAAAAACATCATGCGGTGGTTCGCATTGTATGGGTGTGTGTTACATTACATTCACTAGTAGGAGTGAGAAAAACATCACGGCGTGGTGTGATTCGGAGGTTCTGAATTAGGATAGGCAGTGAGTGGCAATGTAGGATGGAGAAAAGCACCGCGGGGTGGTCAGCATGGGTAGGTCAGGGAACATGCAGTGGCAATGTAGGATAGGTTTCTGAAAAACATCGCGGGGTGGTGCGCATTATACGGGTGTGTGTTACATTACATTCACTAGTAGGAGTGAGAAAAACATCACGGCTTGGTGTGAATTGGAGGGTCTGAATTAGAAGAGGCAGTGAGTGGCAATGTAGGATGGAGAAAAGCACCGCCGGGTCGTCAGTATGGGGAGGTCAGGGAACATGCAGTGGCAATGTAGGATAGGTTTCCTGAGAAACATCGCTGGGTGGTGCGCATTGTATGGGTGTGTGTTACATTACATTCACTAGTAGGAGTGAGAAAAACATCACGGGGTGGTGCGCATTGTATGGGTGTGTGTTACATTACATTCACTAGTAGGAGTGAGAAAAACATCACGGGGTGGTGTGAATCGGAGGGTCTGAATTAGGATAGGCAGTGAGTGGCTATGTAGGATGGAGAAAAGCACCGCGGGGTGCTCAGCATGGGGACGTCAAGGAACATGCAGTGGCAATGTAGGATAGGTTTCTGAAAAACATCGCGGGGTGGTGCACATTGTATGGGTGTGTGTTACATAACATTCACTAGTAGGAGTGAGAAAATTATCACGGGGTGGTGTGAATCGGATGGTCTGATTTAGGATAGGCAGTGAGTGGCAATGTCGGATGGAGAAAAGCACCGCGGGGTGGTCAGCATGGGGAGGTCCGGGAACATGCAGTGGCAATGTAGGATAGGTTTCTGAAAAACATCGCGGGGTGGTGCACATTGTATGGGTGTGTGTTACATAACATTCACTAGTAGTAGTGAGAAAAACATCACGCGGTGGTGCGCATTGTATGGGTGTGTGTTACATTACATTCACTAGTAGGAGTGAGAAAAACATCACCGGGTGGTGTGAATTGCATGGTCTGAATTAGGATAGGCAGTTAGTGGCAATGTAGGATGGAGAAAAGCACCGCGGGCTGGTCAGAATGGGGTGGTCATGGAACATGCAGTGGCAATGTAGGATAGGTTTCTGAAAAACATCGCGGGGTGGTGCGCATTGTATGGGTGTGTGTTACATTACATTCACTAGTAGGAGTGAGAAAAACATCACGGGGTGGTGCGCATTGTATGGGTGTGTGTTATATTACATTCACTAGTAGGAGTGAAAAATACATCACGGGGTGTTGTGAATCGGAGGGTCTGAATTAGGATAGGCAGTGAGTGGCAATGTAGGATGGAGAAAAGCACCGCGGGGTGGTCAGAATGGGGAGGTCATGGAACATGCAGTGGCAATTTAGGATAGGTTTCTGAAAAACATCGCGGGGTGGTGCGCATTGTATGGGTGTGTGTTACATTACATTCACTAGTAGGAGTGAGAAAAACATCACGGGGTGGTGCGCATTGTATGGGTGTGTGTTACATTACATTCACTAGTAGGAGTGAGAAAAACATCACGCGGTCGTGCGCATTGTATGGGTGGGTGTTACATTACATTCACTAGTAGGAGTGAGAAAAACATCACGGGGTGGTGTGAATCGGAGGGTCTGAATTAGGATAGGCAGTGAGTGGCAATGAAGCATGGAGAAAAGCACCGCGGGGTGGTCAGCATGGGGACGTCAGGGAACATGCAGTGGCAATGTAGGTTAGGTTTCTGAAAAACATCGCGGGGTGGTGCACATTGTATGGGTGTGTGTTACATAACATTCACTAGTAGGAGTGAGAAAAACATCACGGGGTGGTGTGAATCGGAGGGTCTGATTTAGGATAGGCAGTGAGTGGCAATGTCGGATGGAGAAAAGCACCACGGGGTGGTCACCATGTGGAGGTCTGGGAACAAGCAGTGGCAATGTAGGATAGGTTTCTGAAAAACATCGCGGGGTGGTGCGCATTGTATGGGTGTGTGTTACATTACATTCACTAGTAGGAGTGAGAAAAAATATCACGGGGTGGTGTGCATTGTATGGGTGTGTGTTACATTACATTCACTAGTAGGAGTGAGAAAAACATCACGGGGTGGTTCGCATTGTATTGGTGTGTGTTACATTACATTCACTAGTAAGTGTGAGAAAAACATTACGAGGTGCTGCACATTGTATGGGTGTGTGTTACAATACATTCACTAGTAGGAGTGAGAAAAACATCACGGGGCGGTGTGAATCGGAGGGTCTGAATTAGGATAGGCAGTGAGTGGCTATGTAGGATGGAGAAAAGCACCGCGGGGTGGTCAGCATGGGGACGTCAAGGAACATGCATTGGCAATGTAGGATAGGTTTCTGAAAAACATCGCGGGGTGGTGCACATTGTATGGGTGTGTGTTACATAACATTCACTAGTAGGAGTGAGAAAATTATCACGGGGTGGTGTGAATCGGAGGGTCTGATTTAGGATAGGCAGTGAGTGGCAATGTCGGATGGAGAAAAGAACCGCGGGGTGGTCAGCATGGGTAGGTCAGGGAGCATCCAGTGGCAATGTATGATAGGTTTGTGAAAAACATCGCGGGGTGGTGCACATTGTATGGGTGTGTGTTACATAACATTCACTAGTAGGAGTGAGAAAAACATCACGCGGTGGTGCGCATTGTATGGGTGTGTGTTACATTACATTCACTAGTAGGAGTGAGAAAAACATCACGGGGTGGTGTGAATCGCATGGTCTGAATTAGGATAGGCAGTGAGTTTCAATGTAGGATGGAGAAAAGCACTGCGGCGTGGTCAGCATGGGGAGGTCAGGGAACATGCAATGGCAATGTAGGATAGGTTTCTGAAAAACATCGCGGGGTGGTGCGCATTGTATGGGTGTGTGTTACATAACATTCACAAGGAGGAGTGAGAAAAACATCACGGGGTGGTGCGCATTGTATGGGTGTGTGTTACATTACATTCACTAGTAGGAGTGAGAAAAATATCTCGGGGTGGTGCGCATTGTATGGGTGTGTGTTACATTACATTCACTAATAGGAGTGAAAAATACATCACGGGCTGTTGTGAATCGGAGGGTCTGAATTAGGATAGGCAGTGAGTGGCAATGTAGGATGGAGAAAAGCACCGCCTGGTGGTCAGTATGGGGAGGTCATGGAACATGCAGTGGCAATGTAGGGTAGGTTTCTGAAAAACATCGCGGGGTGGTGCGCATTGTATGGGTGTGTGTTACATTACATTCTCTAGTAGGAGTGAGAAAAACATCACGGGGTGGTGCGCATTGTATGGGTGTGTGTTACATTACATTCACTAGTAGGAGTGAGAAAAACATCACGCGGTGGTGCGCATTGTATGGGTGTGTGTTACATTACAATCACTAGTAGGAGTGAGAAAAACATCACGGGGTGGTGCGCATTGTATGGGTGTGTGTTACATTACATTCACTAGTAGGAGTGAGAAAAACATCACGCGGTGGTGCGCATTGTATGGGTGTGTGTTACATTACATTCACTAGTAGGAGTGAGAAAAACATCACGCGGTGGTGCGCATTGTATGGGTGGGTGTTACATTACATTCACTAGTAGGAGTGAGAAAAACATCACGGGGTGGTGTGAATCGGAGGGTCTGAATTAGGATAGGCAGTGAGTGGCAATGTAGGATGGAGAAAAGCACCGCGGTGTGGTCAGCATGGGGAGGTCAGGGAACATGCAGTGGCAATGCAGGATTGGTTTCTGAAAAACATCGCGGGGTGGTGCGCATTGTATGGATGTGTGTTACATTACATTCACTAGTAGGAGTGAGAAAAACATCACGGGGTGGTGCGCATTGTATGGGTGTGTGTTACATTACATTCCCTAGTAGGAGTGAGAAAAACATCACGGGTGTTGCGCATTGTATGAGTGTGTGTTACATTACATTCACTAGTAGGAGTGAGAAAAACATCACGGGGTGGTGTGAATCAGAGGCTCTGAATTAGGATAGGCAGTGAATGGCAATGTAGGATGGAGAAAAGCACCGCGGGGTGCTCAGAATGGGGAGGTCATGGAACATGCAGTGGCAATGTGGGATAGGTTTCTGAAAAACGTCGCGGGGTGGTGCGCATTGTATGGGTGTGTGTTACATTACATTCACTAGTAGGAAAGAGAAAAACATCACGTGGTGGTGCGCATTGTATGGGTGTGTGTTACATTACATTCACTAGTAGGAGTGAGAAAAACATCACGGGGTGGTGTGATTCGGAGGGTCTGAATTAGGATAGGCACTGAGTGGCAATGAAGGATGGAGAAAAGTACCGCGGGGTGGTCAGCATGCGGAGGTCAGGGAACATGAAGTGGCAATAAACGATAGTTTTCTGAAAAACATCGCGGGGTGGTGCGCATTGTATGGGTGTGTGTTACATTACATTCACTAGTAGGAGGGAGAAAAACATCACGGGGTGGAGTGAATCGGAGGATCTGAATTAGGATAGGCAGTGGGTGGCAATGTAGGATGGAGAAAAGCACCGCGAGGTGGTCAGCATGGGGAGGTCAGGGAACATGCAGTGGCAATGTAGGATAGGTTTCTGAAAAACATCGCGGGGTGGTGCGCATTGTATGGGTGTGTGTTACATTACATTCACTAGTAGGAGTGAGAAAAACATCACGGGGTGGTGTGAATCGGAGGGTCTGAATTAGGATAGGCAGTGAGTGGCAATGTAGGATGGAGAAAAGCACCGCGGGGTGGTCAGAATGTGGAGGTCATGGAACATGCAGTGGCAAGGTAGGATAGGTTTCTGAAAAACATCGCGGGGTGGTGCGCATTGTATGGGTGTGTGTTACATTACATTCACTAGTAAGAGTGAGAAAAACATCACGGGGTGGTGCGCATTGTATGGGTGTGTGTTACATTACATTCACTAGTAGGAGTGAAAAATACATCACGGGGTGTTGTGAATCTTAGGGTCTGAATTAGGATAGGCAGTGAGTGGCAATGTAGGATGGAGAAAAGCACCGCGGGGTGGTCAGAATGGGGAGATCATGGAACATGCATTGGCAATGTAGGATAGGTTTCTGAAAAACATCGCGGGGTGGTGCGCATGGTATGGGTGTGTGTTACATTACATTCACTAGTAGGAGTGAGAAAAACATCACGCGGTGGTGCGCATTGTATGGGTGGGTGTTACATTACATTCACTAGTAGGAGTGAGAAAAACATCACGGGGTGGTGTGAATCGGAGGGTCTGAATTAGGATAGGCAGTGAGTGGCAATGTAGGATGGAGAAAAGCACCGCGGGGTGGTCAGCATGGGGAGGTCAGGGAACATGCAGTGGCAATGTAGGATAGGTTTATGAAAAATATCGCGGGGTGGTGCGCATTGTATGGGTGTGTGTTACATTACATTCACTAGTAGGAGTGAGAAAAACATCACAGGGTTGTGTGAATCGGAGGGTCTGAATTAGGATAGACAGTGAGTGGCAATGAAGCATGGAGAAAAGCAACGCGGGGTGGTCAGCATGGGGACGTCAGGGAACATGCAGTGGCAATGTAGGATAGGATTCTGAAAAACATCGCGGGGTGGTGCACATTGTATGGGTGTGTGTTACATAACATTCACTAGTAGGAGTGAGAAAAACATCACGGGGTGGTGTGAATCGGAGGGTCTGATTTAGGATAGGCAGTGAGTGGCAATGTCGGATGGAGAAAAGCACCACAGGGTGGTCACAATGGGGAGGTCTGGGAACATGCATTGGCAATGTAGGATAGGTTTCTGAAAAACATCGCGGGGTGGTGCGCATTGTATGGGTGTGTGTTACATTACATTCACTAGTAGGAGTGAGAAAAATATCACGGGGTGGTGCGCATTGTATGGGTGTGTGTTACATTACATTCACTAGTAGGAGTGAGAAAAACATCACGGGGTGGTGTGAATCGCAGGGCCTGAATTAGGATAGGCAGTGAGTGGCAATGTAGGATGGAGAAAAGCACTGCGGTGTGGTCAGCATGGGGAGGTCAGGGAACATGCAATGGCAATGTAGGATAGGTTTCTGAAAAACATCGCGGGGTGGTGCGCATTGTATGGGTGTGTGTTACATAACATTCACAAGGAGGAGTGAGAAAAACATCACGGGGTGGTGCGCATTGTATGGGTGTGTGTTACATTACATTCACTAGTAGGAGTGAGAAAAATATCTCTGGGTGGTGCGCATTGTATGGGTGTGTGTTACATTACATTCACTAATAGGAGTGAAAAATACATCACGGGCTGTTGTGAATCGGAGGGTCTGAATTAGGATAGGCAGTGAGTGGCAATGTAGGATGGAGAAAAGCACCGCCTGGTGGTCAGTATGGGGAGGTCATGGAACATGCAGTGGCAATGTAGGGTAGGTTTCTGAAAAACATCGCGGGGTGGTGCGCATTGTATGGGTGTGTGTTACATTACATTCTCTAGTAGGAGTGAGAAAAACATCACGGGGTGGTGCGCATTGTATGGGTGTGTGTTACATTACATTCACTAGTAGGAGTGAGAAAAACATCACGCGGTGGTGCGCATTGTATGGGTGTGTGTTACATTACAATCACTAGTAGGAGTGAGAAAAACATCACGGGGTGGTGCGCATTGTATGGGTGTGTGTTACATTACATTCACTAGTAGGAGTGAGAAAAACATCACGCGGTGGTGCGCATTGTATGGGTGTGTGTTACATTACATTCACTAGTAGGAGTGAGAAAAACATCACGCGGTGGTGCGCATTGTATGGGTGGGTGTTACATTACATTCACTAGTAGGAGTGAGAAAAACATCACGGGGTGGTGTGAATCGGAGGGTCTGAATTAGGATAGGCAGTGAGTGGCAATGTAGGATGGAGAAAAGCACCGCGGTGTGGTCAGCATGGGGAGGTCAGGGAACATGCAGTGGCAATGCAGGATTGGTTTCTGAAAAACATCGCGGGGTGGTGCGCATTGTATGGATGTGTGTTACATTACATTCACTAGTAGGAGTGAGAAAAACATCACGGGGTGGTGCGCATTGTATGGGTGTGTGTTACATTACATTCCCTAGTAGGAGTGAGAAAAACATCACGGGTGTTGCGCATTGTATGAGTGTGTGTTACATTACATTCACTAGTAGGAGTGAGAAAAACATCACGGGGTGGTGTGAATCAGAGGCTCTGAATTAGGATAGGCAGTGAATGGCAATGTAGGATGGAGAAAAGCACCGCGGGGTGCTCAGAATGGGGAGGTCATGGAACATGCAGTGGCAATGTGGGATAGGTTTCTGAAAAACGTCGCGGGGTGGTGCGCATTGTATGGGTGTGTGTTACATTACATTCACTAGTAGGAAAGAGAAAAACATCACGTGGTGGTGCGCATTGTATGGGTGTGTGTTACATTACATTCACTAGTAGGAGTGAGAAAAACATCACGGGGTGGTGTGATTCGGAGGGTCTGAATTAGGATAGGCACTGAGTGGCAATGAAGGATGGAGAAAAGTACCGCGGGGTGGTCAGCATGCGGAGGTCAGGGAACATGCAGTGGCAATGTAGGATAGGTTTCTGAAAAACATCGCGGGGTGGTGCGCATTGTATGGGTGTGTGTTACATTACATTCACTAGTAGGAGTGAGAAAAACATCACGGGGTGGTGTGAATCGGAGGGTCTGAATTAGGATAGGCAGTGAGTGGCAATGTAGGATGGAGAAAAGCACCGCGGGGTGGTCAGCATGGGGAGGTCAGGGAACATGCAGTGGCAATGTAGGATAGGTTTCTGAAAAACATCGTGGGTAGGTGCGCATTGTATGGGTGTGTGTTACATTACATTCACTAGTAGGAGTGAGAAAAACATCACGGGGTGGTGCGCATTGTATGGGTGTGTGTTACATTACATTCCCTAGTAGGAGTGAGAAAAACATCACGGGGTGTTGTGCATTGTATGGGTGTGTGTTACATTACATTCACTAGTAGGAGTGAGAAAAACATCACGGGGTGGTGTGAATCAGAGGCTCTGAATTAGGATAGGCAGTGAATGGCAATGTAGGATGGAGAAAAGCACCGCGGGGTGGTCAGAATGGGGAGGTCATGGAACATGCAGTGGCAATGTGGGATAGGTTTCTGAAAAACATCGCGGGGTGGTGCGCATTGTATGGGTGTGTGTTACATTACATTCACTTGTAGGAATGAGAAAAACATCACGTGGTGGTGCGCATTGTATGGGTGTGTGTTACATTACATTCACTTGTAGGAGTGAGAAAAACATCACGGGGTGGTGTGATTCGGACGGTCTGAATTAGGATAGGCACTGAGTGGCAATGAAGGATGGAGAAAAGCACCGCGGGGTGGTCAGCATGGGGAGGTCAGGGAACATGAAGTGGCAATAAACGATAGTTTTCTGAAAAACATCACGGGGTGGTGCGCATTGTATGGGTGTGTGTTACATTACATTCACTAGTAAGAGTGAGAAAAACATCACGGGGTGGTGTGAATCGGAGGGTCTGAATTAGCACAGGCAGTGAGTGGCAATGTAGGATGGAGAAAAGCACCGCGGGCTGGTCAGCATGGGGAGGTCAGGGAACATGCAGTGGCAATGTAGGATAGGTTTCTGAAAAACATCGCGGGGTGGTGCGCATTGTATGGGTGTGTGTTACATTACATTCACTAGTAGGAGTGAGAAAAACATCTTGGGGTGGTGCGCATTGTATGGGTGTGTGTTTCATTACATTCACTAGTAGGAGTGAGAAAAACATCAAGGGGTGGTGTGAATCGCAGGGTCTGAATTAGGATAGGCAGTGAGTGGCAATGTCGGATGGAGAAAAGCACTGCGGGTTGGTCAGCATGGGGAGGTCAGGGAACATGCATTGGCAAAGTAGGATAGGTTTCTGAAAAACATCGCGGGGTGGTGCGCATTGTATGGGTGTGTGTTACATTACATTCACTAGTAGGAGTGAGAAAAAGATCACGGGGTGGTGCGCATTGTATGGGTGTGTGTTACATTACATTCACTAGTAGGAGTGAGAAAAACATCACGGGGTGGTGTGAATTGCAGGGTCTGAATTAGGATAGGCAGTTAGTGGCAATGTAGGATGGAGAAAAGCACCGCGGAGTGGTCAGCATGGGGAGGTCAGGGAACATGCAATGGCAATATAGGATAGGTTTCTGAAAAACATCGCGGGGTGGTGCACATTGTATGGTTGTGTGTTACATTACATTCACTGGTAGGAGTGAGAAAAACATCACGGGGTGGTGCGCAGAGTATGGGTGTGTGTTACATTACATTCACTAGTAGGAGTGAGAAAAACATCACGGGGTGGTGTGAATCGCACGGTCTGAATTAGGATAGGCATTGAGTGGCAATGTAGGATGTAGAAAAGCACTGCGGGCTGGTCAGAATGGGGAGGTAATGGAACATGCACTGGCAATGTAGGATAGGTTTCTGAAATACATCGCGGGGTGGTGCGCATTGTATGGGTGTGTGTTACATTACATTCACTAGTAGGAGTGAGAAAAACATCACGGGGTGGTGCGCATTGTATGGGTGTGTGTTACATTACATTCACTAGTAGGAGTGAGAAAAACATCACGGGGTGGTGTGAATCGGAGGGTCTGAATTAGGATAGGCAGTGAGTGGCAATGAAGGATGGAGAAAAGCACCGCGGGTCCGTCAGCATGGGGAGGTCAGGGAACATGCAGTGGCAATGTAGGATTGGTTTCTGAAAAAACATCGCGGGGTGGTGCGCATTGTATGGATGTGTGTTACATTACATTCACTAGCAGGAGTGAGAAAAACATCACGGGGTGGTGCGCATTGTATGGGTGTGTGTTACATTACATTCCCTAGTAGGAGTGAGAAAAACATCACGGGGTGTTGCGCATTGTATGGGTGTGTGTTACATTACATTCCCTAGTAGGAGTGAGAAAAACATCACGGGGTGGTGCGCATTGTATGGGTGTGTGTTACATTACATTCACTAGTAGGAGTGAGAAAAACATCACGGGGTGGTGTGAATCAGAGGCTCTGAATTAGGATAGGCAGTGAATGGCAATGAAGGATGGAGAAAAGCACCGCGGGGTGGTCAGCATGGGGAGGTCAGGGAACTTGCAGTGGCAAAGTAGGACAGGTTTCTGAAAAATATCGCGAGGTGGTGCGGATTGTATGGGTGTGTGTTACATTACATTCACTAGTAGGAGTGAGAAAAACATCACGGCGTGGTGTGATTTGGAGGGTCTGAATTAGGATAGGCAGTGAGTGGCAATGTACGATGGAGAAAAGCACCGCGGGGTGGTCAGCATGGGTAGGTCAGGGAACATGCAGTGGCAATGTAGGATAGGTTTCTCAAAAACATCGCGGGGTGGTGCGCATTGTATGGGTGTGTGTTACATTACATTCACTAGTAGGAGTGAGAAAAACATCACGGGTTGGTGTGAATTGGAGGGTCTGAATTAGAAGAGGCAGTGAGTGGCAATGTAGGATGGAGAAAAGCACCGCCGGGTGGTCAGCATGGGGAGGTCAGGGAACATGCAGTGGCAAAGTAGGATAAGTTTCTGAAAAATATCGCGGGGAGGTGCGCATTGTATGGGTGTGTGTTACATTACATTCACTAGTAGGAGTGAGAAAAACATCACGGGTTGGTGTGATTCGGACGGTCTGAATTAGGATAGGCACTGAGTGGCAATGTAGGATGGAGAAAAGCACCGTGGGGTGGTCAGCATGGGGAGGTCAGGGAACATGAAGTGGCAATAAACGATAGTTTTCTGAAAAACAGCACGGGGTGGTGCGCATTGTATGGGTGTGTGTTACATTACATTCACTAGTAGGAGTGAGAAAAACATCACGGGGTGGTGTGAATCGGAGGGCCTGAATTAGGACAAGCAGTGAGTGGCAATGTAGGATGGAGAAAAGCACCGCGGGCTGGTCAGCATGGGGAGGTCAGGGAACATGCAGTGGCAATGTAGGATAGGTTTCTGAAAAACATCGCGGGGTGGTGCGCATTGTATGGGTGTGTGTTACATTACATTCACTAGTAGGAGTGAGAAAAACATCATGGGGTGGTACGCATTGTATGGGTGTGTGTTACATTACATTCAATAGTAGGAGTGAGGAAAACATCAGGGGGTGGTGTGAATCGGAGGGTCTGAATTAGGATAGGCAGTGAGTGGCAATGTAGGATGGAGAAAAGCACCGCGGGGTGGTCAGAATGGGGACGTCAGGGAACATGCAGTGTCAATGTAGGATATGTTTCTGAAAAACATCCCGGAATGGTGCACATTGTATGGGTGTGTGTTACATAACATTCACTAGTAGGAGTGAGAAAAACATCACGGGGTGGTGTGAATCGGAGGGTCTGATTTAGGATAGGCAGTGAGTGGCAATGTCGGATGGAGAAAAGCACCGCGGGCTGGTCAGCATGGGGAGGTCAGGGAACATGCAGTGGCAATGTAGGATAGGTTTCTGAAAAACATCGCGGGGTGGTGCGCATTGTATGGGTGTGTGTTACATTACATTCACTAGTAGGAGTGAGAAAAACATCACGGGGTGGTGCGCATTGTATGGGTGTGTGTTACATTACATTCACTAGTAGGAGTGAGAAAAACATCACGGGGTGGTGTGAATCGGAGGGTCTGAATTAGGATAGGCAGTGAGTGGCAATGAAGGATGGAGAAAAGCACCGCGGGGTGGTCAGAATGGGGAGGTCATGGAACATGCAGTGGCATTGTGGGATAGGTTTCTGAAAAACATCGCGGGGTGGTGCGCATTGTATGGGTGTGTGTTACATTACATTCATTAGGAGGAATGAGAAAAACATCACGGGGTGGTGCGCATTGTATGGGTGGGTGTTACATTACATTCACTAGTAGGAGTGAAAAAAACATCACGCGGTGGTGCGCATTGTATGGGTGTGCGTTACATTACATTCACTAGTAGGAGTGAGAAAAACATCACGGGGTGGTGCGCATTGTATGGGTGTGTGTTACATTACATTCACTAGTAGGAGTGAGAAAAACATCACGGGGTGGTGCGCATTGTATGGGTGTGTGTTACATTACATTCCCTAGTAGGAGTGAGAAAAACATCACGGGGTGTTGCGCATTGTATGGGTGTGTGTTACATTACATTCCCTAGTAGGAGTGAGAAAAACATCACGGGGTGGTGCGCATTGTATGGGTGTGCGTTACATTACATTCACTAGTAGGAGTGAGAAAAACATCACGGGGTGGTGTGAATCAGAGGCTCTGAATTAGGATAGGCAGTGAATGGCAATGTAGGATGGAGAAAAGCACCGCGGGGTGGTCAGAATGGGGAGGTCATGGAACATGCAGTGGCAATGTGGGATAGGTTTCTGAAAAACATCGCGGGGTGGTGCGCATTGTATGGGTGTGTGTTACATTACATTCACTAGGAGGAATGAGAAAAACATCACGGGGTGGTGCGCATTGTATGGGTGGGTGTTACATTACATTCACTAGTAGGAGTGAGAAAAACATCACGCGGTGGTGCGCATTGTATGGGTGTGTGTTACATTACATTCACTAGTAGGAGTGAGAAAAACATCACGGGTGGTGTGAATCGGAGGGTCTGAATTAGTATAGGCAGTGAGTGACAATGTAGGATGGAGAAAAGCACCGCGGGGTGGTCAGCATGGGGAGGTCAGGGAACATGCAGTGGCAATGTAGGATAAGTTTCTGAAAAATATCGCGGAGTGGTGCGCATTGTATGGATGTGTGTTACATTACATTCACTAGTAGGAGTGAGAAAAACATCACGGGGTGGTGTGATTCGGAGGGTCTGAATTAGGATAGGTACTGAGTGGCAATGTAGGATGCAGAAAATCACCGCGGGGTGGTCAGCATGGGGAGGTCAGGGAACATGAAGTGGCAATAAACGATAGTTTTCTGAAAAACATCACGGGGTGGTGCGCATTGTATGGGTGTGGGTTACATAACATTCACTAGTAGGAGTGAGAAAAACATCACGGGATGGTGTGAATCGGAGGGTCTGATTTAGGATAGGCAGTGAGTGGCAATGTCGGATGGAGAAAAGCACCGCGGGCTGGTCAGCATGGGGAGGTCAGGGAACATGCAGTGGCAATGTAGGATAGGTTTCTGAAAAACATCGTGGGTAGGTGCGCATTGTATGGTGTGTGTTACATTACATTCACTAGAAGGAGTGAGAAAAACATCACGGGGTGGTGCGCATTGTATGGGTGTGTGTTACATTACATTCCCTAGTAGGAGTGAGAAAAACATCACGGGGTGTTGTGCATTGTATGGGTGTGTGTTACATTACATTCACTAGTAGGAGTGAGAAAAACATCACGGGGTGGTGTGAATCAGAGGCTCTGAATTAGGATAGGCAGTGAATGGCAATGTAGGATGGAGAAAAGCACCGCGGGGTGGTCAGAATGGGGAGGTCATGGAACATGCAGTGGCAATGTGGGATAGGTTTCTGAAAAACATCGCGGGGTGGTGCGCATTGTATGGGTGTGTGTTACATTACATTCACTTGTAGGAATGAGAAAAACATCACGTGGTGGTGCGCATTGTATGGGTGTGTGTTACATTACATTCACTTGTAGGAGTGAGAAAAACATCACGGGGTGGTGTGATTTGGACGGTCTGAATTAGGATAGGCACTGAGTGGCAATGAAGGATGGAGAAAAGCACCGCAGGGTGGTCAGCATGGGGAGGTCATGGAACATGAAGTGGCAATAAACGATAGTTTTCTGAAAAACATCACGGGGTGGTGCGCATTGTATGGGTGTGTGTTACATTACATTCACTAATAAGAGTGAGAAAAACATCACGGGGTGGTGTGAATCGGAGGGTCTGAATTAGCACAGGCAGTGAGTGGCAATGTAGGATGGAGAAAAGCACCGCGGGATGGTCAGCATGGGGAGGTCAGGGAACATGCAGTGGCAATGTAGGATAGGTTTCTGAAAAACATTGCGGGGTGGTGCGCATTGTATGGGTGTGTGTTACATTACATTCACTAGTAGGAGTGAGAAAAACATCTTGGGGTGGTGCGCATTGTATGGGTGTGTGTTTCATTACATTCACTAGTAGGAGTGAGAAAAACATCAAGGGGTGGTGTGAATCGCAGGGTCTGAATTAGGATAGGCAGTGAGTGCCAATGTCGGATGGAGAAAAGCACTGCGGGTTGGTCAGCATGGGGAGGTCAGGGAACATGCATTGGCAATGTAGGATAGGTTTCTGAAAAACATCGCGGGGTGGTGCGCATTGTATGGGTGTGTGTTACATTACATTCACTAGTAGGAGTGAGAAAAAGATCACGGGGTGGTGCGCATTGTATGGGTGTGTGTTTCATTACATTCACTAGTAGGAGTGAGAAAAACATCAAGCGGTGGTGTGAATCGCAGGGTCTGAATTAGGATAGGCAGTGAGTGCCAATGTCGGATGGAGAAAAGCACTGCGGGTTGGTCAGCATGGGGAGGTCAGGGAACATGCATTGGCAATGTAGGATAGGTTTCTGAAAAACATCGCGGGGTGGTGCGCATTGTATGGGTGTGTGTTACATTACATTCACTAGTAGGAGTGAGAAAAAGATCACGGGGTGGTGCGCATTGTATGGGTGTGTGTTACATTACATTCACTAGTAGGAGTGAGAAAAACATCACGGGGTGGTGTGAATCGCAGGGTCTGAATTAGGATAGGCAGTTAGTGGCAATGTAGGATGGAGAAAAGCACCGCGGAGTGGTCAGCATGGGGAGGTCAGGGAACATGCAATGGCAATATAGGATAGGTTTCTGAAAAACATCGCGGGGTGGTGCGCATTGTATGGTTGTGTGTTACATTACATTCACTAGTAGGAGTGAGAAAAACATCACGGGGTGGTGCGCAGAGTATGGGTGTGTGTTACATTACATTCACTAGTAGGAGTGAGAAAAACATCACGGGGTGGTGTGAATCGCACGGTCTGAATTAGGATAGGCAGTGAGTGGCAATGTAGGATGTAGAAAAGCACTGCGGGCTGGTCAGAATGGGGAGGTAATGGAACATGCACTGGCAATGTAGGATAGGTTTCTGAAATACATCGCGGGGTGGTGCGCATTGTATGGGTGTGTGTTACATTACATTCACTAGTAGGAGTGAGAAAAACATCACGGGGTGGTGCGCATTGTATGGGTGTGTGTTACATTACATTCACTAGTAGGAGTGAGAAAAACATCACGGGGTGGTGTGAATCGGAGGGTCTGAATTAGGATAGGCAGTGAGTGGCAATGAAGGATGGAGAAAAGCACCGCGGGTCCGTCAGCATGGGGAGGTCAGGGAACATGCAGTGGCAATGTAGGATTGGTTTCTGAAAAAACATCGTGGGGTGGTGCGCATTGTATGGATGTGTGTTACATTACATTCACTAGCAGGAGTGAGAAAAACATCACGGGGTGGTGCGCATTGTATGGGTGTGTGTTACATTACATTCCCTAGTAGGAGTGAGAAAGACATCACGGGGTGTTGCGCATTGTATGGGTGTGTGTTACATTACATTCCCTAGTAGGAGTGAGAAAAACATCACGGGGTGGTGCGCATTGTATGGGTGTGTGTTACATTACATTCACTAGTAGGAGTGAGAAAAACATCACGGGGTGGTGTGAATCAGAGGCTCTGAATTAGGATAGGCAGTGAATGGCAATGAAGGATGGAGAAAAGCACCGCGGGGTGGTCAGCATAGGGAGGTCAGGGAACATGAAGTGGCAATAAACGATAGTTTTCTGAAAAACATCACGGGGTGGTGCGCATTGTATGGGTGTGTGTTACATTACATTCACTAGTAGGAGTGAGAAAAACATCACGGGGTGGTGTGAATCGGAGGGTCTGAATTACTACAGGCAGTGAGTGGCAATGTAGGATGGAGAAAAGCACCGCGGGCTGGTCAGCATGGGGAGGTCAGGGAACATGCAGTGGCAATGTAGGATAGGTTTCTGAAAAACATCGCGGGGTGGTGCGCATTGTATGGGTGTGTGTTACATTACATTCACTAGTAGGAGTGAGAAAAACATCTTGGGGTGGTGCGCATTGTATGGGTGTGTGTTACATTACATTCACTAGTAGGAGTGAGAAAAACATCAAGGGGTGGTGTGAATCGGAGGGTCTGAATTTGGATAGGCAGTGAGTGGCAATGTCGGATGGAGAAAAGCACTGCGGGGTGGTCAGCATGGGGAGGTCAGGGAACATGCATTGGCAATGTAGGATAGGTTTCTGAAAAACATCGCGGGGTGGTGCGCATTGTATGGGTGTGTGTTACATAACATTCACTAGTAGGAGTGAGAAAAACATCACGGGGTGGTGCGCATTGTATGGGTGTCTTTTACATTACATTCACTAGTAGGAGTGAGAAAAACATCACGGGGTGGTGTGAATCGCAGTGTCTGAATTAGGATAGGCAGTGAGTGGCAATGTAGGATGGAGAAAAGCACCGCGGAGTGGTCAGCATGGGGAGGTCAGGGAACATGCAATGGCAATGTAGGATAGGTTTCTGAAAAACATCGCGGGGTGGTGCGCCTTGTATGGTTGTGTGTTACATTACATTCACTAGTAGGAGTGAGAAAAACATCACGGGGTGGTGCGCAGTGTATGGGTGTGTGTTACATTACATTCACTAGTAGGAGTGAGAAAAACATCACGGGGTGGTGTGAATCGGCGGGTCTGAATTAGTATAGGCAGTGAGTGGCAATGTAGGATGGAGAAAAGCACCGCGGTGTGGTCAGCATGGGGAGGTCAGGGAACTTGCAGTGGCAATGTAGGACAGGTTTCTGAAAAATATCGCGAGGTGGTGCGGATTGTATGGGTGTGTGTTACATTATATTCACTAGTAGGAGTGAGAAAAACATCACGGCGTGGTGTGATTTGGAGGGTCTGAATTAGGATAGGCAGTGAGTGGCAATGTAGGATGGAGAAAAGCACCGCGGGGTGGTCAGCATGGGTAGGTCAGGGAACATGCAGTGGCAATGTAGGATAGGTTTCTCAAAAACATCGCGGGGTGGTGCGCATTGTATGGGTGTGTGTTACATTACATTCACTAGTAGGAGTGAGAAAAACATCACGGGTTGGTGTGAATTGGAGGGTCTAAATTAGAAGAGGCAGTGAGTGGCAATGTAGGATGGAGAAAAGCACCGCCGGGTGGTCAGCATGGGGAGGTCAGGGAACATGCAGTGGCAAAGTAGGATAAGTTTCTGAAACATATCGCGGGGAGGTGCGCATTGTATGGGTGTGTGTTACATTACATTCACTAGTAGGAGTGAGAAAAACATCACGGGTTGGTGTGATTCGGACGGTCTGAATTAGGATAGGCACTGAGTGGCAATGTAGGATGGAGAAAAGCACCGCGGGGTGGTCAGCATGGGGAGGTCAGGGAACATGAAGTGGCAATAAACGATAGTTTTCTGAAAAACAGCACGGGGTGGTGCGCATTGTATGGGTGTGTGTTACATTACATTCACTAGTAGGAGTGAGAAAAACATCACGGGGTGGTGTGAATCGGAGGGCCTGAATTAGGACAAGCAGTGAGTGGCAATGTAGGATGGAGAAAAGCACCGCGGGCTGGTCAGCATGGGGAGGTCAGGGAACATGCAGTGGCAATGTAGGATAGGTTTCTGAAAAACATCGCGGGGTGGTGCGCATTGTATGGGTGTGTGTTACATTACATTCACTAGTAGGAGTGAGAAAAACATCATGGGGTGGTACGCATTGTATGGGTGTGTGTTACATTACATTCAATAGTAGGAGTGAGGAAAACATCAGGGGGTGGTGTGAATCGGAGGGTCTGAATTAGGATAGGCAGTGAGTGGCAATGTAGGATGGAGAAAAGCACCGCGGGGTGGTCAGAATGGGGATGTCAGGGAACATGCAGTGTCAATGTAGGATATGTTTCTGAAAAACATCCCGGAATGGTGCACATTGTATGGGTGTGTGTTACATAACATTCCCTAGTAGGAGTGAGAAAAACATCACGGGGTGGTGTGAATCGGAGGGTCTGATTTAGGATAGGCAGTGAGTGGCAATGTCGGATGGAGAAAAGCACCGCGGGCTGGTCAGCATGGGGAGGTCAGGGAACATGCAGTGGCAATGTAGGATAGGTTTCTGAAAAACATCGCGGGGTGGTGCGAATTGTATGGGTGTGTGTTACATTACATTCACTAGTAGGAGTGAGAAAAACATCACGGGGTGGTGCGCATTGTATGGGTGTGTGTTACATTACATTCACCAGTAGGAGTGAGAAAAACATCACGGGGTGGTGTGAATCGGAGGGTCTGAATTAGGATAGGCAGTGAGTGGCAATGAAGGATGGAGAAAAGCACCGCGGGGTAGTCAGAATGGGGAGGTCATGGAACATGCAGTGGCATTGTGGGATAGGTTTCTGAAAAACATCGCGGGGTGGTGCGCATTGTATGGGTGTGTGTTACATTACATTCATTAGGAGGAATGAGAAAAACATCACGGGGTGGTGCGCATTGTATGGGTGGGTGTTACATTACATTCACTAGTAGGAGTGAAAAAAACATCACGCGGTGGTGCGCATTGTATGGGTGTGCGTTACATTACATTCACTAGTAGGAGTGAGAAAAACATCACGGGGTGGTGCGCATTGTATGGGTGTGTGTTACATTACATTCACTAGTAGGAGTGAGAAAAACATCACGGGGTGGTGCGCATTGTATGGGTGTGTGTTACATTACATTCCCTAGTAGGAGTGAGAAAAACATCACGGGGTGTTGCGCATTGTATGGGTGTGTGTTACATTACATTCCCTAGTAGGAGTGAGAAAAACATCACGGGGTGGTGCGCATTGTATGGGTGTGCGTTACATTACATTCACTAGTAGGAGTGAGAAAAACATCACGGGGTGGTGTGAATCAGAGGCTCTGAATTAGGATAGGCAGTGAATGGCAATGTAGGATGGAGAAAAGCACCGTGGGGTGGTCAGAATGGGGAGGTCATGGAACATGCAGTGGCAATGTGGGATAGGTTTCTGAAAAACATCGCGGGGTGGTGCGCATTGTATGGGTGTGTGTTACATTACATTCACTAGGAGGAATGAGAAAAACATCACGGGGTGGTGCGCATTGTATGGGTGGGTGTTACATTACATTCACTAGTAGGAGTGAGAAAAACATCACGCGGTGGTGCGCATTGTATGGGTGTGTGTTACATTACATTCACTAGTAGGAGTGAGAAAAACATCACGGGGTGGTGTGAATCGGAGGGTCTGAATTAGTATAGGCAGTGAGTGACAATGTAGGATGGAGAAAAGCACCGCGGGGTGGTCAGCATGGGGAGGTCAGGGAACATGCAGTGGCAATGTAGGATAAGTTTCTGAAAAATATCGCGGAGTGATACGCATTGTATGGATGTGTGTTACATTACATTCACTAGTACGAGTGAGAAAAACATCACGGGGTGGTGTGATTCGGAGGGTCTGAATTAGGATAGGCACTGAGTGGCAATGTAGGATGCAGAAAATCACCGCGGGGTGGTCAGCATGGGGAGGTCAGGGAACATGAAGTGGCAATAAACGATAGTTTTCTGAAAAACATCACGGGGTGGTGCGCATTGTATGGGTGTGTGTTACATTACATTCACTAGTAGGAGTGAGAAAAACGTCACGGGGTGGTGTGAATCGGAGGGTCCTAATTAGGACAGGCAGTGAGTGGCAATGTAGGATGGAGAAAAGCACCGCGGGCTGGTCAGCATGAGGATGTCAGGGAACATGCAATGGCAATGTAGGATAGGTTTCTGAAAAACATCGCGGGGTGGTGCGCATTGTATGGTTGTGTGTTACATTACATTCACTAGTAGGAGTGAGAAAAACATCACGGGGTGGTGCGCATTGTATGGGTGTGTGTTACATTACATTCACTAGTAGGAGTGAGAAAAACATCACGGGGTGGTGTGAATCGCAGGGTCTGAATTAGTATAGGCAGTGAATGGCAATGTAGGATGGAGAAAAGCACCGCGGGCTGGTCAGAATGGGGAGGTAATGGAAAATGCACTGGCAATGTAGGATAGGTTTCTGAAATACATCGCGGGGTGGTGCGCATTGTATGGGTGTGTGTTACATTACATTCACTAGTAGGAGTGAGAAAAACATCTCGGGGTGGTGCGCATTGTATGGGTGTGTGTTACATTACATTCACTATTAGGAGTTAGAAAAACATCATGCGGTGGTTCGCATTGTATGGGTGTGTGTTACATTACATTCACTAGTAGTAGTGAGAAAAACATCACGGGGTGGTGTGAATCGGAGGTTCTGAATTAGTGTAGGCAGTGAGTGGCAATGTAGGATGGAGAAAAACACCGCGGTGTGGTCAGCATGGGGGAGGTCAGGGAACATGCAGTGGCAATGTAGGATAGGTTTCTGAAAAATATCGCGGGGTGGTGCGCATTGTATGGGTTTGTGTTACATTACATTCACTAGTAGGAGTGAGAAAAACATCACGGCGTGGTGCGCATTGTATGGGTGTGTGTTACATTACATTCACTAGTAGAAGTGAGAAAAACATCACGGGGTGGTGTGAATCAGAGGCTCTGAATTAGGATAGGCAGTGAATGGCAATGAAGGATGGAGAAAAGCACCGCGGGGTGGTCAGCATGGGGAGGTCAGGGAACATGAAGTGGCAATAAACGATAGTTTTCTGAAAAACATCACGGGGTTGTGCGCATTGTATGGGTGTGTGTTACATTACATTCACTAGTAGGAGTGAGAAAAACATCACGGGGTGGTGTGAATCGGAGGGTCTGAATTAGGACAGGCAGTGAGTGGCAATGTAGGATTGAGAAAAGCACCGCGGGCTGGTCAGCATGGGGAGGTCAGGGAACATGCAGTGGCAATGTAGGATAGGTTTCTGAAAAACATCGCGGGGTGGTGCGCATTGTATGGGTGTGTGTTACATTACATTCACTAGTAGGAGTGAGAAAAACATCTTGGGGTGGTGCGCATTGTATGGGTGTGTGTTACATTACATTCACTAGTAGGAGTGAGAAAAACATCAAGGGGTGGTGTGAATCGGAGGGTCTGAATTTGGATAGGCAGTGAGTGGCAATGTCGGATGGAGAAAAGCACTGCGGGGTGGTCAGCATGGGGAGGTCAGGGAACATGCAGTGGCAATGTAGGATAGGTTTCTCAAAAACATCGCGGGGTGGTGCGCATTGTATGGGTGTGTGTTACATTACATTCACTAGTAGGAGTGAGAAAAACATCACGGGGTGGTGCGCATTGTATGGGTGTGTGTTACATTACATTCACTAGTAGGAGTGAGAAAAACATCACGGGGTGGTGTGAATCGCAGGGTCTGTATTAGGATAGGCAGTGAGTGGCAATGTAGGATGGAGAAAAGCACCGTGGAGTGGTCAGCATGGGGAGGTCAGGGAACATGCAATGGCAATGTAGGATAGGTTTCTGAAAAACATCGCGGGGTGGTGCGCATTGTATGGTTGTGTGTTACATTACATTCACAAGTAGGTGTGAGAAAAACATCACGGGGTGGTGCGCAGTGTATGGGTGTGTGTTACATTACATTCACTAGTAGGAGTGAGAAAAACATCACGGGGTGGTGTGAATCGGAGGGTCTGAATTAGTATAGGCAGTGAGTGGCAATGTAGGATGGAGAAAAGCACCGCGGTGTGGTCAGCCTGGGGAGGTCAGGGAACTTGAGTTGGCAATGTAGGACAGTTTTCTGAAAAATATCGCGGGGTGGTGCGGATTGTATGGGTGTGTGTTACATTACATTCACTAGTAAGAGTGAGAAAAACATCACGGCATGGTGTGATTTGGAGGGTCTGAATTAGGATAGGCAGTGAGTGGCAATGTAGGATGGAGAAAAGCACCGCGGGGTGGTCAGCATGGGTAGGTCAGGGAACATGCAGTGGCAATGTAGGATAGGTTTCTGAAAAACATCGCGGGGTGGTGCACATTGTATGGGTGTGTGTTACATTACATTCACTAGTAGGAGTGAGAAAAACATCACGGGTTGGTGTGAATTGGAGGGTCTGAATTAGAAGAGGCAGTGAGTGGCAATGTAGGATGGAGAAAAGCACCGCGGGGTGGTCAGAATGGGGAGGTCATGGAACATGCAGTGGCAATGTGGGATAGGTTTCTGAAAAACATCGCGGGGTGGTGCGCATTGTATGGGTGTGTGTTACATTACATTCACTAGGAGGAATGAGAAAAACATCACGGGGTGGTGCGCATTGTATGGGTGGGTGTTACATTACATTCACTAGTAGGAGTGAGAAAAACATCACGCGGTGGTGCGCATTGTATGGGTGTGTGTTACATTACATTCACTAGTAGGAGTGAGAAAAACATCACGGGGTGGTGTGAATCGGAGGGTCTGAATTAGTATAGGCAGTGAGTGACAATGTAGGATGGAGAAAAGCACCGCGGGGTGGTCAGCATGGGGAGGTCAGGGAACATGCAGTGGCAATGTAGGATAAGTTTCTGAAAAATATCGCGGAGTGGTGCGCATTGTATGGATGTGTGTTACATTACATTCACTAGTACGAGTGAGAAAAACATCACGGGGTGGTGTGATTCGGAGGGTCTGAATTAGGATAGGCACTGAGTGGCAATGTAGGATGCAGAAAATCACCGCGGGGTGGTCAGCATGGGGAGGTCAGGGAACATGAAGTGGCAATAAACGATAGTTTTCTGAAAAACATCACGGGGTGGTGCGCATTGTATGGGTGTGTGTTACATTACATTCACTAGTAGGAGTGAGAAAAACGTCACGGGGTGGTGTGAATCGGAGGGTCTGAATTAGGACAGGCAGTGAGTGGCAATGTAGGATGGAGAAAAGCACCGCGGGCTGGTCAGCATTGGGAGGTCAGGGAACATGCAGTGGCAATGTAGGATAGGTTTCTGAAAAACATCGCGGGGTGGTGCGCATTGTATAGGTGTGTGTTACATTACATTCACTAGTAGGAGTGAGAAAAACATCATGGGGTGGTGCGCATTGTATGGGTGTGTGTTACATTACATTCACTTGTAGGAGTGAGAAAAACATCAAGGGGTGGTGTGAATCGGAGGGTCTCAAATAGGATAGGCAGTGAGTGGCAATGTCGGATGGAGAAAAGCACCGCGGGGTGGTCAGCATGAGGATGTCAGGGAACATGCAATGGCAATGTAGGATAGGTTTCTGAAAAACATCGCGGGGTGGTGCGCATTGTATGGTTGTGTGTTACATTACATTCACTAGTAGGAGTGAGAAAAACATCACGGGGTGGTACGCATTGTATGGGTGTGTGTTACATTACATTCACTAGTAGGAGTGAGAAAAACATCACGGGGTGGTGTGAATCGCAGGGTCTGAATTAGTATAAGCAGTGAGTGGCAATGTAGGATGGAGAAAAGCACCGCGGGCTGGTCAGAATGGGGAGGTAATGGAAAATGCACTGGCAATGTAGGATAGGTTTCTGAAATACATCGCGGGGTGGTGCGCATTGTATGGGTGTGTGTTACATTACATTCACTAGTAGGAGTGAGAAAAACATCTCGGGGTGGTGCGCATTGTATGGGTGTGTGTTACATTACATTCACTATTAGGAGTTAGAAAAACATCATGCGGTGGTTCGCATTGTATGGGTGTGTGTTACATTACATTCACTAGTAGTAGTGAGAAAAACATCACGGGGTGGTGTGAATCGGAGGTTCTGAATTAGTGTAGGCAGTGAGTGGCAATGTAGGATGGAGAAAAACACCGCGGTGTGGTCAGCATGGGGAGGTAAGGGAACATGCAGTGGCAATGTAGGATAGGTTTCTGAAAAATATCGCGGGGTGGTGCGCATTGTATGGGTTTGTGTTACATTACATTCACTAGTAGGAGTGAGAAAAACATCACGGCGTGGTGCGCATTGTATGGGTGTGTGTTACATTACATTCACTAGTAGGAGTGAGAAAAACATCACGGGGTGGTGTGAATCAGAGGCTCTGAATTAGGATAGGCAGTGAATGGCAATGAAGGATGGAGAAAAGCACCGCGGGGTGGTCAGCATGGGGAGGTCAGGGAACATGAAGTGGCAATAAACGATAGTTTTCTGAAAAACATCACGGGGTTGTGCGCATTGTATGGGTGTGTGTTACATTACATTCACTAGTAGGAGTGAGGAAAACATCACGGGGTGGTGTGAATCGGAGGGTCTGAATTAGGACAGGCAGTGAGTGGCAATGTAGGATTGAGAAAAGCACCGCGGGCTGGTCAGCATGGGGAGGTCAGGGAACATGCAGTGGCAATGTAGGATAGGTTTCTGAAAAACATCGCGGGGTGGTGCGCATTGTATGGGTGTGTGTTACATTACATTCACTAGTAGGAGTGAGAAAAACATCTTGGGGTGGTGCGCATTGTATGGGTGTGTGTTACATTACATTCACTAGTAGGAGTGAGAAAAACATCAAGGGGTGGTGTGAATCGGAGGGTCTGAATTTGGATAGGCAGTGAGTGGCAATGTCGGATGGAGAAAAGCACTGCGGGGTGGTCAGCATGGGGAGGTCAGGGAACATGCATTGGCAATGTAGGATAGGTTTCTGAAAAACATCGCGGGGTGGTGCGCATTGTATGGGTGTGTGTTACATTACATTCACTAGTAGGAGTGAGAAAAACATCACGGGGTGGTGCGCATTGTATGGGTGTGTGTTACATTACATTCACTAGTAGGAGTGAGAAAAACATCACGGGGTGGTGTGAATCGCAGGGTCTGTATTAGGATAGGCAGTGAGTGGCAATGTAGAATGGAGAAAAGCACCGTGGAGTGGTCAGCATGGGGAGGTCAGGGAACATGCAATGGCAATGTAGGATAGGTTTCTGAAAAACATCGCGGGGTGGTGCGCATTGTATGGTTGTGTGTTACATTACATTCACAAGTAGGTGTGAGAAAAACATCACGGGGTGGTGCGCAGTGTATGGGTGTGTGTTACATTACATTCACTAGTAGGAGTGAGAAAAACATCACGGGGTGGTGTGAATCGGAGGGTCTGAATTAGTATAGGCAGTGAGTGGCAATGTAGGATGGAGAAAAGCACCGCGGTGTGGTCAGCCTGGGGAGGTCAGGGAACTTGAGTTGGCAATGTAGGACAGGTTTCTGAAAAATATCGCGGGGTGGTGCGGATTGTATGGGTGTGTGTTACATTACATTCACTAGTAGGAGTGAGAAAAACATCACGGCATGGTGTGATTTGGAGGGTCTGAATTAGGATAGGCAGTGAGTGGCAATGTAGGATGGAGAAAAGCACCGCGGGGTGGTCAGCATGGGTAGGTCAGGGAACATGCAGTGGCAATGTAGGATAGGTTTCTGAAAAACATCGCGGGGTGGTGCACATTGTATGGGTGTGTGTTACATTACATTCACTAGTAGGAGTGAGAAAAACATCACGGGTTGTTGTGAATTGGAGGGTCTGAATTAGAAGAGGCAGTGAGTGGCAATGTAGGATGGAGAAAAGCACCGCCGGGTGGTCAGCATGGGGAGGTCAGGGAACATGCAGTGGCAAAGTAGGATAAGTTTCTGAAAAATATCGCGGGGTGGTGCGCATTGTATGGGTGTGTGTTACATTACATTCACTAGTAGGAGTGAGAAAAACATCACGGGTTGGTGTGATTCGGACGGTCTGAATTAGGATAGGCACTGAGTGGCAATGTAGGATGGAGAAAAGCACCGCGGGGTGGTCAGCATGGGGAGGTCAGGGAACATGAAGTGGCAATAAACGATAGCTTTCTGAAAAACATCACGGGGTGGTGCGCATTGTATGGGTGTGTGTTACATTACATTCACTAGTAGGAGTGAGAAAAACATCACGGGGTGGTGTGAATCGGAGGGCCTGAATTAGGACAAGCAGTGAGTGGCAATGTAGGATGGAGAAAAGCACCGCGGGCTGGTCAGCATGGGGAGGTCAGGGAACATGCAGTGGCAATGTAGGATAGGTTTCTGAAAAACATCGCGGGGTGGTGCGCATTGTATGGGTGTGTGTTACATTACATTCACTAGTAGGAGTGAGAAAAACATCATGGGGTGGAACGCATTGTATGGGTGTGTGTTACATTACATTCAATAGTAGGAGTGAGGAAAACATCAGGGGGTGGTGTGAATCGGAGGGTCTGAATTAGGATAGGCAGTGAGTGGCAATGTAGGATGGAGAAAAGCACCACGGGGTGGTCAGCATGGGGACGTCAGGGAACATGCAGTGTCAATGTAGGATAGGTTTCTGAAAAACATCCCGGAATGGTGCACATTGTATGGGTGTGTGTTACATAACATTCACTAGTAGGAGTGAGAAAAACATCACGGGGTGGTGTGAATCGGAGGGTCTGATTTAGGATAGGCAGTGAGTGGCAATGTCGGATGGAGAAAAGCACCGCGGGCTGGTCAGCATGGGGAGGTCAGGGAACATGCAGTGGCAATGTAGGATAGGTTTCTGAAAAACATCGCGGGGTGGTGCGCATTGTATGGGTGTGTGTTACATTACATTCACTAGTAGGAGTGAGAAAAACATCATGGGGTGGAGCGCATTGTATGGGTGTGTGTTACATTACATTCAGCAGTAGGAGTGAGGAAAACATCAGGGGGTGGTGTGAATCGGAGGGTCTGAATTAGGATAGGCAGTGAGTGGCAATGTAGGATGGAGAAAAGCACCGCGGGGTGGTCAGCATGGGGACGTCAGGGAACTTGCAGTGTCAATGTAGGATAGGTTTCTGAAAAACATCCCGGAATGGTGCACATTGTATGGGTGTGTGTTACATAACATTCACTAGTAGGAGTGAGAAAAACATCACGGGGTGGTGTGAATCGGAGGGTCTGATTTAGGATAGGCAGTGAGTGGCAATTTCGGATGGAGAAAAGCACCGCGGGCTGGTCAGCATGGGGAGGTCAGGGAACATGCAGTGGCAATGTAGGATAGGTTTCTGAAAAACATCGCGGGGTGGTGCGCATTGTATGGTTGTGTGTTACATTACATTCACTAGTAGGAGTGAGAAAAACATCACGGGGTGGTGCGCATTGTATGGGTGTGTGTTACATTACATTCACTAGTAGGAGTGAGAAAAACATCACGGGGTGGTGTTAATCGGAGGGTCTGAATTAGGATAGGCAGTGAGTGGCAATGAGGGATGGAGAAAAGCACCGCGGGGTGGTCAGAATGGGGAGGTCATGGAACATGCAGTGGCAATGTGGGATAGGTTTCTGAAAAACATCGCGGGGTGGTGCGCATTGTATGGGTGTGTGTTACATTACATTCACTAGGAGGAATGAGAAAAACATCACGGGGTGGTGCGCATTGTATGGGTGGGTGTTACATTACATTCACTAGTAGGAGTGAGAAAAACATCACGCGGTGGTGCGCATTGTATGGGTGTGCGTTACATTACATTCACTAGTAGGAGTGAGAAAAACATCACTGGGTGGTGCGCATTGTATGGGTGTGTGTTACAATACATTCACTAGTAGGAGTGAGAAAAACATCACGGGGTGGTGCGCATTGTATGGGTGTGTGTTACATTACATTCCCTAGTAGGAGTGAGAAAAACATCACGGGGTGTTGCGCATTGTATGGGTGTGTGTTACATTACATTCCCTAGTAGGAGTGTGAAAAACATCACGGGGTGGTGCGCATTGTATGGGTGTGCGTTACATTACATTCACTAGTAGGAGTGAGAAAAACATCACGGGGTGGTGTGAATCAGAGGCTCTGAATTAGGATAGGCAGTGAATGGCAATGTAGGATGGAGAAAAGCACCGCGGGGTGGTCAGAATGGGGAGGTCATGGAACATGCAGTGGCAATGTGGGATAGGTTTCTGAAAAACATCGCGGGGTGGTGCGCATTGTATGGGTTTGTGTTACATTACATTCACTAGGAGGAATGAGAAAAACATCACGGGGTGGTGCGCATTGTATGGGTGGGTGTTACATTACATTCACTAGTAGGAGTGAGAAAAACATCACGCGGTGGTGCGCATTGTATGGGTGTGTGTTACATTACATTCACTAGTAGGAGTGAGAAAAACATCACGGGGTGGTGTGAATCGGAGGGTCTGAATTAGTATAGGCAGTGAGTGGCAATGTAGGATGGAGAAAAGCACCGCCGGGTGGTCAGCATGGGGAGGTCAGGGAACATGCAGTGGCAATGTAGGATAAGTTTCTGAAAAATATCGCGGAGTGGTGCGCATTGTATGGATGTGTGTTACATTACATTCACTAGTAGGAGTGAGAAAAACATCACGGGGTGGTGTGATTAGGAGGGTCTGAATTAGGATAGGCACTGAGTGGCAATGTAGGATGGAGAAAATCACCGCGGGGTGGTCAGCATGGGGAGGTCAGGGAACATGAAGTGGCAATAAATGATAGTTTTCTGAAAAACATCACGGGGTGGTGCGCATTGTATGGGTGTGTGTTACATTACATTCACTAGTAGGAGTGAGAAAAACGTCACGGGCTGGTGTGAATCGGAGGGTCTGAATTAGGACAGGCAGTGAGTGGCAATGTAGGATGGAGAAAAGCACCGCGGGCTGGTCAGCATTGGGAGGTCAGGGAACATGCAGTGGCAATGTAGGATAGGTTTCTGAAAAACATCGCGGGGTGGTGCGCATTGTATAGGTGTGTGTTACATTACATTCACTAGTAGGAGTGAGAAAAACATCATGGGGTGGTGCGCACTGTATGGGTGTGTGTTACATTACATTCACTTGTAGGAGTGAGAAAAACATCAAGGGGTGGTGTGAATCGGAGGGTCTGAAATAGGATAGGCAGTGAGTGGCAATGTCGGATGGAGAAAAGCACCGTGGGGTGGTCAGCATGAGGAGGTCAGGGAACATGCAATGGCAATGTAGGATAGGTTTCTGAAAAACATCGCGGGGTGGTGCGCATTGTATGGTTGTGTGTTACATTACATTCACTAGTAGGAGTGAGAAAAACATCACGGGGTGGTGCGCATTGTATGGGTGTGTGTTACATTACATTCACTAGTAGGAGTGAGAAAAACATCACGGGGTGGTGTGAATCGCAGGGTCTGAATTAGGATAGGCAGTGAGTGGCAATGTAGGATGGAGAAAAGCACCGCGGGCTGGTCAGAATGGGGAGGTAATGGAAAATGCACTGGCAATGTAGGATAGGTTTCTGAAATACATCGCGGTGTGGTGCGCATTGTATGGGGGTGTGTTACATTACATTCACTAGTAGGAGTGAGAAAAACATCTCGGGGTGGTGCGCATTGTATGGGTGTGTGTTACATTACATTGACTATTAGGAGTTAGAAAAACATCATGCGGTGGTTCGCATTGTATGGGTGTGTGTTACATTACATTCACTAGTAGGAGTGAGAAAAACATCACGGGGTGGTGTGAATCGGAGGGTCTGAATTAGTATAGGCAGTGAGTGGCAATGTAGGATGGAGAAAAACACCGCGGTGTGGTCAGCATGGGGAGGTCAGGGAACATGCAGTGGCAATGTAGGATAGGTTTCTGAAAAATATCGCGGGGTGGTGTGCATTGTATGGGTTTGTGTTACATTACATTCACTAGTAGGAGTGAGAAAAACATCACGGCGTGGTGTGATTCGGAGGGCCTGAATTAGGATAGGCAGTGAGTGGCAATGTAGGATGGAGAAAAGCACCGCGGGGTGGTCAGCATGGGTAGGTCAGGGAACATGCAGTGGCAATGTAGGATAGGTTTCTGAAAAACATCGCGGGGTGGTGCGCATTGTACGGGTGTGTGTTACATTACATTCACTAGTAGGAGTGAGAAAAACATCAAGGGTTGGTGTGAATTGGAGGGTCTGAATTAGAAGAGGCAGTGAGTGGCAATGTAGGATGGAGAAAAGCACCGCCTGGTGGTCAGCATGGGGAGGTCAGGGAACATGCAGTGGCAATGTAGGATAGGTTTCCTGAAAAACATCGCGGGGTGGTGCGCACTGTATGGGTGTGTGTTACATTACATTCACTAGTAGGAGTGAGAAAAACATCACGGGGTGGTGCGCATTGTATGGGTGTGTGTTACATTACATTCACTAGTAGGAGTGAGAAAAAGATCACGGGGTGGTGTGAATCGGAGGGTCTGAATTAGGATAGGCAGTGAGTGGCTATGTAGGATGGAGAAAAGCACCGCGGGGTGCTCAGCATGGGGACGTCAAGGAACATGCAGTGGCAATGTAGGATAGGTTTCTGAAAAACATCGCGGGGTGGTGCACATTGTATGGGTGTGTGTTACATAACATTCACTAGTAGGAGTGAGAAAATTATCACGGGGTGGTGTGAATCGGAGGGTCTGATTTAGGATAGGCAGTGAGTGGCAATGTAGGATGGAGAAAAGCACCGCGGGCTGGTCAGCATGGGTAGGTCATGGAACATGCAGTGGCAATGTAGGATAGGTTTCTGAAAAACATCGCGGGGTGGTGCACATTGTATGGGTGTGTGTTACATAACATTCACTAGTAGGAGTGAGAAAAACATCACGGGGTGGTGTGAATCGGAGGGTCTGATTTAGGATAGGCAGTGAGTGGCAATGTCGGATGGAGAAAAGCACCGCGGACTGGTCAGAATGGGGAGGTCATGGAACATGCAGTGGCAATGTAGGATACGTTTCTGAAAAACATCGCGGGGTGGTGCGCATTGTATGGGTGTCTGTTACATTACATTCACTAGTAGGAGTGAGAAAAACATCACGGGGTGGTGCGCATTGTATGGGTGTGTGTTACATTACATTCACTAGTTGGAGTGAGAAAAACATCACGGGGTGGTGTGAATCAGAGGGTCTGAATTAGGATAGGCAGTGAGTGGCTATGTAGGATGGAGAAAAGCACCGCGGAGTGGTCAGCAAGGGGACGTCAAGGAACATGCAGTGGCAATGTAGCATAGGTTTCTGAAAAACATCGTGGGGTGGTGCACATTGTATGGGAGTGTGTTACATAACATTCACTAGTAGGAGTGAGAAAATTATCACGGGGTGGTGTGAATCGGAGGGTCTGATTTAGGATAGGCAGTGAGTGGCAATGTCGGATGGAGAAAAGCACCGCGGGGTGGTCAGCATGGGGAGGTCAGGGAACATGCAGTGGCAATGTAGGATAGGTTTGTGAAAAACATCGCGGGGTGTTGCACATTGTATGGGTGTGTGTTACATAACATTCACTAGTGGGAGTGAGAAAAACATCACGCGGTGGTGCGCATTGTATGGGTGTGTGTTACATTACATTCACTAGTAGGAGTGAGAAAAACATCACGGGGTGGTGTGAATCGCATGGTCTGAATTAGGATAGGCAGTGAGTGGCAATGTAGGATGGAGAAAAGCACCGTGGGCTGGTCAGAATGGGGACGTCATGGAACATGCAGTGGCAATGTAGGATAGGTTTCTGAAAAACATCGCGGGGTGGTGCGCATTGTATGGGTGTGTGTTACATTACATTCACTAGTAGGAGTGAGAAAAACATCACGGGGTGGTGCGCATTGTATGGGTGTGTGTTACATTACATTCAGTAGTAGGAGTGAAAAATACATCACGGGGTGTTGTGAATCGGAGGGTCTGAATTAGGATAGGCAGTGAGTGGCAATGTAGGTTGGAGAAAAGCACCGCGGGGTGGTCAGAATGGGGAGGTCATGGAACATGCAGTGGCAATGTAGGATAGGTTTCTGAAAAACATCGCGGGGTGGTGCGCATTGTATGGGTGTGTGTTACATTACATTCACTAGTAGGAGTGAGAAAAACATAACGGGGTGGTGCGCATTGTATGGGTGTGTGTTACATTACATTCACTAGTAGGAGTGAGAAAAACATCACGCGGTGGTGCGCATTGTATGGGTGGGTGTTACATTACATTCACTAGTAGGAGTGAGAAAAACATCACGGGGTGGTGTGAATCGGAGGGTCTGAATTAGGATAGGCAGTGAGTGGCAATGTAGGATGGAGAAAAGCACCGCGGGGTGGTCAGCATGGGGAGGTCAGGGAACATGCAGTGGCAATGTAGGATAGGTTTATGAAAAATATCGCGGGGTGGTGCGCATTGTATGGGTGTGTGTTACATTACATTCACTAGTAGGAGTGAGAAAAACATCACGGGGTGGTGCGCATTGTATGAGTGTGTGTTACATTACATTCACTAGTTGGAGTGAGAAAAACATCACGGGGTGGTGTGAATCAGAGGGTCTGAATTAGGATAGGCAGTGAGTGGCTATGTAGGATGGAGAAAAGCACCGCGGAGTGGTCAGCATGGGGACGTCAAGGAACATGCAGTGGCAATGTAGGATAGGTTTCTGAAAAACATCTTGGGGTGGTGCACATTGTATGGGAGTGTGTTACATAACATTCACTAGTAGGAGTGAGAAAATTATCACGGGGTGGTGTGAATCGGAGGGTCTGATTTAGGATAGGCAGTGAGTGGCAATGTCGGATGGAGAAAAGCACCGCGGGGTGGTCAGCATGGGGAGGTCAGGGAACATGCAGTGGCAATGTAGGATAGGTTTGTGAAAAACATCGCGGGGTGGTGCACATTGTATGGGTGTGTGTTACATAACATTCACTAGTGGGAGTGAGAAAAACATCACGCGGTGGTGCGCATTGTATGGGTGTGTGTTACATTACATTCACTAGTAGGAGTGAGAAAAACATCACGGGGTGGTGTGAATCGCATGGTCTGAATTAGGATAGGCAGTGAGTGGCAATGTAGGATGGAGAAAAGCACCGTGGGCATGTCAGAATGGGGAGGTCATGGAACATGCAGTGGCAATGTAGGATAGGTTTCTGAAAAACATCGCGGGGTGGTGCGCATTGTATGGTTGTGTGTTACATTACATTCACTAGTAGGAGTGAGAAAAACATCACGGGGTGGTGCGCATTGTATGGGTGTGTGTTACATTACATTCAGTAGTAGGAGTGAAAAATACATCACGGGGTGTTGTGAATCGGAGGGTCTGAATTAGGATAGGCAGTGAGTGGCAATGTAGGTTGGAGAAAAGCACCGCGGGGTGGTCAGAATGGGGAGGTCATGGAACATGCAGTGGCAATGTAGGATAGGTTTCTGAAAAACATCGCGGGGTGGTGCGCATTGTATGGGTGTGTGTTACATTACATTCACTAGTAGGAGTGAGAAAAACATCACGGGGTGGTGCGCATTGTATGGGTGTGTGTTACATTACATTCACTAGTAGGAGTGAGAAAAACATCACGCGGTGGTGCGCATTGTATGGGTGGGTGTTACATTACATTCACTAGTAGGAGTGAGAAAAACATCACGGGGTGGTGTGAATCGGAGGGTCTGAATTAGGATAGGCAGTGAGTGGCAATGTAGGATGGAGAAAAGCACCGCGGGGTGGTCAGCATGGGGAGGTCAGGGAACATGCAGTGGCAATGTAGGATAGGTTTATGAAAAATATCGCGGGTTTGTGCGCATTGTATGGGTGTGTGTTACATTACATTCACTAGTAGGAGTGAGAAAAACATCACGGGGTGGTGCGCATTGTATGGGTGTGTGTTACATTACATTCACTAGTTGGAGTGAGAAAAACATCACGGGGTGGTGTGAATCAGAGGGTCTGAATTAGGATAGGCAGTGAGTGGCTATGTAGGATGGAGAAAAGCACCGCGGAGTGGTCAGCATGGGGACGTCAAGGAACATGCAGTGGCAATGTAGGATAGGTTTCTGAAAAACATCGTGGGGTGGTGCACATTGTATGGGAGTGTGTTACATAACATTCACTAGTAGGAGTGAGAAAATTATCACGGGGTGGTGTGAATCGGAGGGTCTGATTTAGGATAGGCAGTGAGTGGCAATGTCGGATGGAGAAAAGCACCGCGGGGTGGTCAGCATGGGGAGGTCAGGGAACATGCAGTGGCAATGTAGGATAGGTTTGTGAAAAACATCGCGGGGTGGTGCACATTGTATGGGTGTGTGTTACATAACATTCACTAGTGGGAGTGAGAAAAACATCACGCGGTGGTGCGCATTGTATGGGTGTGTGTTACATTACATTCACTAGTAGGAGTGAGAACAACATCACGGGGTGGTGTGAATCGCATGGTCTGAATTAGGATAGGCAGTGAGTGGCAATGTAGGATGGAGAAAAGCACCGTGGGCTTGTCAGAATGGGGAGGTCATGGAACATGCAGTGGCAATGTAGGATAGGTTTCTGAAAAACATCGTGGGGTGGTGCGCATTGTATGGGTGTGTGTTACATTACATTCACTAGTAGGAGTGAGAAAAACGTCACGGGCTGGTGTGAATCGGAGGGTCTGAATTAGGACAGGCAGTGAGTGGCAATGTAGGATGGAGAAAAGCACCGCGGGCTGGTCAGCATTGGGAGGTCAGGGAACATGCAGTGGCAATGTAGGATAGGTTTCTGAAAAACATCGCGGGGTGGTGCGCATTGTATAGGTGTGTGTTACATTACATTCACTAGTAGGAGTGAGAAAAACATCATGGGGTGGTGCGCACTGTATGGGTGTGTGTTACATTACATTCACTTGTAGGAGTGAGAAAAACATCAAGGGGTGGTGTGAATCGGAGGGTCTGAAATAGGATAGGCAGTGAGTGGCAATGTCGGATGGAGAAAAGCACCGTGGGGTGGTCAGCATGAGGAGGTCAGGGAACATGCAATGGCAATGTAGGATAGGTTTCTGAAAAACATCGCGGGGTGGTGCGCATTGTATGGTTGTGTGTTACATTACATTCACTAGTAGGAGTGAGAAAAACATCACGGGGTGGTGCGCATTGTATGGGTGTGTGTTACATTACATTCACTAGTAGGAGTGAGAAAAACATCACGGGGTGGTGTGAATCGCAGGGTCTGAATTAGGATAGGCAGTGAGTGGCAATGTAGGATGGAGAAAAGCACCGCGGGCTGGTCAGAATGGGGAGGTAATGGAAAATGCACTGGCAATGTAGGATAGGTTTCTGAAATACATCGCGGGGTGGTGCGCATTGTATGGGGGTGTGTTACATTACATTCACTAGTAGGAGTGAGAAAAACATCTCGGGGTGGTGCGCATTGTATGGGTGTGTGTTACATTACATTGACTATTAGGAGTTAGAAAAACATCATGCGGTGGTTCGCATTGTATGGGTGTGTGTTACATTACATTCACTAGTAGGAGTGAGAAAAACATCACGGGGTGGTGTGAATCGGAGGGTCTGAATTAGTATAGGCAGTGAGTGGCAATGTAGGATGGAGAAAAACACCGCGGTGTGGTCAGCATGGGGAGGTCAGGGAACATGCAGTGGCAATGTAGGATAGGTTTCTGAAAAATATCGCGGGGTGGTGTGCATTGTATGGGTTTGTGTTACATTACATTCACTAGTAGGAGTGAGAAAAACATCACGGCGTGGTGTGATTCGGAGGGCCTGAATTAGGATAGGCAGTGAGTGGCAATGTAGGATGGAGAAAAGCACCGCGGGGTGGTCAGCATGGGTAGGTCAGGGAACATGCAGTGGCAATGTAGGATAGGTTTCTGAAAAACATCGCGGGGTGGTGCGCATTGTACGGGTGTGTGTTACATTACATTCACTAGTAGGAGTGAGAAAAACATCACGGGTTGGTGTGAATTGGAGGGTCTGAATTAGAAGAGGCAGTGAGTGGCAATGTAGGATGGAGAAAAGCACCGCCTGGTGGTCAGCATGGGGAGGTCAGGGAACATGCAGTGGCAATGTAGGATAGGTTTCCTGAAAAACATCGCGGGGTGGTGCACACTGTATGGGTGTGCGTTACATTACATTCACTAGTAGGAGTGAGAAAAACATCACGGGGTGGTGCGCATTGTATGGGTGTGTGTTACATTACATTCACTAGTAGGAGTGAGAAAAAGATCACGGGGTGGTGTGAATCGGAGGGTCTGAATTAGGATAGGCAGTGAGTGGCTATGTAGGATGGAGAAAAGCACCGCGGGGTGCTCAGCATGGGGACGTCAAGGAACATGCAGTGGCAATGTAGGATAGGTTTCTGAAAAACATCGCGGGGTGGTGCACATTGTATGGGTGTGTGTTACATAACATTCACTAGTAGGAGTGAGAAAATTATCACGGGGTGGTGTGAATCGGAGGGTCTGATTTAGGATAGGCAGTGAGTGGCAATGTCGGATGGAGAAAAGCACCGCGGGGTGGTCAGCATGGGTAGGTCAGGGAACATGCAGTGGCAATGTAGGATAGGTTTCTGAAAAACATCGCGGGGTGGTGCACATTGTATGGGTGTGTGTTACATAACATTCACTAGTAGGAGTGAGAAAAACATCACGCGGTGGTGCGCATTGTATGGGTGTGTGTTACATTACATTCACTAGTAGGAGTGAGAAAAACATCACGGGGTGGTATGAATTGCATTGTCTGAATTAGGATAGGCAGTGAGTGGCAATGTAGGATGGAGAAAAGCACCGCGGGCTGGTCAGAATGGGGAGGTCATGGAACATGCAGTGGCAATGTAGGATAGGTTTCTGAAAAACATCGCGGGGTGGTGCACATTGTATGGGTGTGTGTTACATAACATTCACTAGTAGGAGTGAGAAAAACATCACGGGGTGGTGTGAATCGGAGGGTCTGATTTAGGATAGGCAGTGAGTGGCAATGTCGGATGGAGAAAAGCACCGCGGACTGGTCAGAATGGGGAGGTCATGGAACATGCAGTGGCAATGTAGGATACGTTTCTGAAAAACATCGCGGGGTGGTGCGCATTGTATGGGTGTCTGTTACATTACATTCACTAGTAGGAGTGAGAAAAACATCACGGGGTGGTGCGCATTGTATGGGTGTGTGTTACATTACATTCACTAGTTGGAGTGAGAAAAACATCACGGGGTGGTGTGAATCAGAGGGTCTGAATTAGGATAGGCAGTGAGTGGCTATGTAGGATGGAGAAAAGCACCGCGGAGTGGTCAGCAAGGGGACGTCAAGGAACATGCAGTGGCAATGTAGCATAGGTTTCTGAAAAACATCGTGGGGTGGTGCACATTGTATGGGAGTGTGTTACATAACATTCACTAGTAGGAGTGAGAAAATTATCACGGGGTGGTGTGAATCGGAGGGTCTGATTTAGGATAGGCAGTGAGTGGCAATGTCGGATGGAGAAAAGCACCACGGGGTGGTCAGCATGGGGAGGTCAGGGAACATGCAGTGGCAATGTAGGATAGGTTTGTGAAAAACATCGCGGGGTGTTGCACATTGTATGGGTGTGTGTTACATAACATTCACTAGTGGGAGTGAGAAAAACATCACGCGGTGGTGCGCATTGTATGGGTGTGTGTTACATTACATTCACTAGTAGGAGTGAGAAAAACATCACGGGGTGGTGTGAATCGCATGGTCTGAATTAGGATAGGCAGTGAGTGGCAATGTAGGATGGAGAAAAGCACCGTGGGCTGGTCAGAATGGGGACGTCATGGAACATGCAGTGGCAATGTAGGATAGGTTTCTGAAAAACATCGCGGGGTGGTGCGCATTGTATGGGTGTGTGTTACATTACATTCACTAGTAGGAGTGAGAAAAGCATCACGGGGTGGTGCGCATTGTATGGGTGTGTGTTACATTACATTCAGTAGTAGGAGTGAAAAATACATCACGGGGTGTTGTGAATCGGAGGGTCTGAATTAGGATAGGCAGTGAGTGGCAATGTAGGTTGGAGAAAAGCACCGCGGGGTGGTCAGAATGGGGAGGTCATGGAACATGCAGTGGCAATGTAGGATAGGTTTCTGAAAAACATCGCGGGGTGGTGCGCATTGTATGGGTGTGTGTTACATTACATTCACTAGTAGGAGTGAGAAAAACATAACGGGGTGGTGCGCATTGTATGGGTGTGTGTTACATTACATTCACTAGTAGGAGTGAGAAAAACATCACGCGGTGGTGCGCATTGTATGGGTGGGTGTTACATTACATTCACTAGTAGGAGTGAGAAAAACATCACGGGGTGGTGTGAATCGGAGGGTCTGAATTAGGATAGGCAGTGAGTGGCAATGTAGGATGGAGAAAAGCACCGCGGGGTGGTCAGCATGGGGAGGTCAGGGAACATGCAGTGGCAATGTAGGATAGGTTTATGAAAAATATCGCGGGGTGGTGCGCATTGTATGGGTGTGTGTTACATTACATTCACTAGTAGGAGTGAGAAAAACATCACGGGGTGGTGCGCATTGTATGAGTGTGTGTTACATTACATTCACTAGTTGGAGTGAGAAAAACATCACGGGGTGGTGTGAATCAGAGGGTCTGAATTAGGATAGGCAGTGAGTGGCTATGTAGGATGGAGAAAAGCACCGCGGAGTGGTCAGCATGGGGACGTCAAGGAACATGCAGTGGCAAGGTAGGATAGGTTTCTGAAAAACATCTTGGGGTGGTGCACATTGTATGGGAGTGTGTTACATAACATTCACTAGTAGGAGTGAGAAAATTATCACGGTGTGGTGTGAATCGGAGGGTCTGATTTAGGATAGGCAGTGAGTGGCAATGTCGGATGGAGAAAAGCACCGCGGGGTGGTCAGCATGGGGAGGTCAGGGAACATGCAGTGGCAATGTAGGATAGGTTTGTGAAAAACATCGCTGGGTGGTGCACATTGTATGGGTGTGTGTTACATAACATTCACTAGTGGGAGTGAGAAAAACATCACGCGGTGGTGCGCATTGTATGGGTGTGTGTTACATTACATTCACTAGTAGGAGTGAGAAAAACATCACGGGGTGGTGTGAATCGCATGGTCTGAATTAGGATAGGCAGTGAGTGGCAATGTAGGATGGAGAAAAGCACCGTGGGCATGTCAGAATGGGGAGGTCATGGAACATGCAGTGGCAATGTAGGATAGGTTTCTGAAAAACATCGCGGGGTGGTGCGCATTGTATGGTTGTGTGTTACATTACATTCACTAGTAGGAGTGAGAAAAACATCACGGGGTGGTGCGCATTGTATGGGTGTGTGTTACATTACATTCAGTAGTAGGAGTGAAAAATACATCACGGGGTGTTGTGAATCGGAGGGTCTGAATTAGGATAGGCAGTGAGTGGCAATGTAGGTTGGAGAAAAGCACCGCGGGGTGGTCAGAATGGGGAGGTCATGGAACATGCAGTGGCAATGTAGGATAGGTTTATGAAAAACATCGCGGGGTGGTGCGCATTGTATGGGTGTGTGTTACATTACATTCACTAGTAGGAGTGAGAAAAACATCACGGGGTGGTGCGCATTGTATGGGTGTGTGTTACATTACATTCACTAGTAGGAGTGAGAAAAACATCACGCGGTGGTGCGCATTGTATGGGTGGGTGTTACATTACATTCACTAGTAGGAGTGAGAAAAACATCACGGGGTGGTGTGAATCGGAGGGTCTGAATTAGGATAGGCAGTGAGTGGCAATGTAGGATGGAGAAAAGCACCGCGGGGTGGTCAGCATGGGGAGGTCAGGGAACATGCAGTGGCAATGTAGGATAGGTTTATGAAAAATATCGCGGGTTTGTGCGCATTGTATGGGTGTGTGTTACATTACATTCACTAGTAGGAGTGAGAAAAACATCACGGGGTGGTGCGCATTGTATGGGTGTGTGTTACATTACATTCACTAGTTGGAGTGAGAAAAACATCACGGGGTGGTGTGAATCAGAGGGTCTGAATTAGGATAGGCAGTGAGTGGCTATGTAGGATGGAGAAAAGCACCGCGGAGTGGTCAGCATGGGGACGTCAAGGAACATGCAGTGGCAATGTAGGATAGGTTTCTGAAAAACATCGTGGGGTGGTGCACATTGTATGGGAGTGTGTTACATAACATTCACTAGTAGGAGTGAGAAAATTATCACGGGGTGGTGTGAATCGGAGGGTCTGATTTAGGATAGGCAGTGAGTGGCAATGTCGGATGGAGAAAAGCACCGCGGGGTGGTCAGCATGGGGAGGTCAGGGAACATGCAGTGGCAATGTAGGATAGGTTTGTGAAAAACATCGCGGGGTGGTGCACATTGTATGGGTGTGTGTTACATAACATTCACTAGTGGGAGTGAGAAAAACATCACGCGGTGGTGCGCATTGTATGGGTGTGTGTTACATTACATTCACTAGTAGGAGTGAGAACAACATCACGGGGTGGTGTGAATCGCATGGTCTGAATTAGGATAGGCAGTGAGTGGCAATGTAGGATGGAGAAAAGCACCGTGGGCTTGTCAGAATGGGGAGGTCATGGAACATGCAGTGGCAATGTAGGATAGGTTTCTGAAAAACATCGCGGGGTGGTGCGCATTGTATGGGTGTGTGTTACATTACATTCACTAATAGGAGTGAGAAAAGCATCACGGGGTGGTGCGCATTGTATGGGTGTGTGTTACATTACATTCAGTAGTAGGAGTGAAAAATACATCACGGGGTGTTGTGAATCGGAGGGTCTGAATTAGGATAGGCAGTGAGTGGCAATGTAGGTTGGAGAAAAGCACCGCGGGGTGGTCAGAATGGGGAGGTCATGGAACATGCAGTGGCAATGTAGGATAGGTTTCTGAAAAACATCGCGGGGTGGTGCGCATTGTATGGGTGTGTGTTACATTACATTCACTAGTAGGAGTGAGAAAAACATCACGGGGTGGTGCGCATTGTATGGGTGTGTGTTACATTACATTCAGTAGTCGGAGTGAGAAAAACATCACGCGGTGGTGCGCATTGTATGGGTGGGTGTTACATTACATTCACTAGTAGGAGTGAGAAAAACATCACGGGGTGGTGTGAATCGGAGGGTCTGAATTAGGATAGGCAGTGAGTGGCAATGTAGGATGGAGAAAAGCACCGCCGGGTGGTCAGCATGGGGAGGTCAGGGAACATGCAGTGGCAATGTAGGATAGGTTTATGAAAAATATCGCGGGGTGGTGCGCATTGTATGGGTGTGTTTACATAACATTCACTAGTAGGAGTGAGAAAAACATCACAGGGTTGTGTGAATCAGAGGGTCTGAATTAGGATAGGCAGTGAGTGGCAATGAAGCATGGAGAAAAGCACCGCGGGGTGGTCAGCATGGGGACGTCAGGGAACATGCAGTGGCAATGTAGGATAGGTTTCTGAAAAACATCGCGGGGTGGTGCACATTGTATGGGTGTGTTTACATAACATTCACTAGTAGGAGTGAGAAAAACATCACGGGGTGGTGTGAATCGGAGGGTCTGATTTAGGATAGGCAGTGAGTGGCAATGTCGGATGGAGAAAAGCACCGCGGGGTGGTCGGCATGGGGAGGTCAGGGAACATGCTGTGGCAATGTAGGATAAGTTTCTGAAAAACATCGCGGGGTGGTGCACATTGTATGGGTGTGTGTTACATAACATTCACTAGTAGGAGTGAGAAAATTATCACGGGGTGGTGTGAATCGGAGGGTCTGATTTAGGATAGGCAGTGAGTGGCAATGTCGGATGAAGAAAAGCACCGCGGGGTGGTCAGCATGGGGAGGTCAGGGAACATGCATTGGCAATGTAGGATAGGTTTCTGAAAAACATCGCGGGGTGGTGCGCATTGTATGGTTGTGTGTTACATTACATTCACTAGTAGGAGTGAGAAAAACATCACGGCGTGGTGCGCATTGTATGGGTGTCTGTTACATTACATTCACTAGTAGGAGTGAGAAAATTATCACGGGGTTGTGTGAATCGGAGGGTCTGAATTAGGATAGGCAGTGAGTGGCAATGAAGCATAGAGAAAAGCACCGCGGGGTGGTCAGCATGGGGACGTCAGGGAACATGCAGTGGCAATGTAGGATAAGTTTCTGAAAAACATCTCGGGGTGGTGCACATTGTATGGGTGTGTGTTACATAACATTCACTAGTAGGAGTGAGAAAAACATCACGCGGTGGTGCGCATTGTATGGGTGTGTGTTACATTACATTCACTAGTAGGAGTGAGAAAAACATCACGGGGTGGTGTGATTCGGAGGGTCTGAATTAGGATAGGCAGTGAGTGGCAATGTAGGATGGAGAAAAGCACCGCGAAGTGGTCAGCATGGGTAGGTCAGGGAACATGCAGTGGCAATGTAGGATAGGTTTCTGAAAAACATCGTGGGGTGGTGCGCATTGTACGGGTGTGTGTTACATTACATTCACTAGTAGGAGTGAGAAAAACATCACGGGTTGGTGTGAATTGGAGGGTCTGAATTAGAAGAGGCAGTGAGTGGCAATGTAGGATGGAGAAAAGCACCGCCGGGTGGTCAGCATGGGGAGGTCAGGGAACATGCAGTGGCAATGTAGGATAGGTTTCCTGAAAAACATCGCGGGGTGGTGCGCATTGTATGGGTGTGTGTTACATTACATTCACTAGTAGGAGTGAGAAAAACATCACGGGGTGGTGCGCATTGTATGGGTGTGTGTTACATTACATTCACTAGTAGGAGTGAGAAAAACATCACGGGGTGGTGTGAATCGGAGGGTCTGAATTAGGATAGGCAGTGAGTGGCAATGTCGGATGGAGAAAAGCACCGTGGGGTGGTCAGCATGGGGAGGTCAGGGAACATGCAGTGGCAATGTAGGATAGGTTTCTGAAAAACATCGCGGGGTGGTGCACATTGTATGGGTGTGTGTTACATAACATTCACTAGTAGGAGTGAGAAAAACATCACGCGGTGGTGCGCATTGTATGGGTGTGTGTTACATTACATTCACTAGTAGGAGTGAAAAATACATCACGGGGTGGTGTGAATCGCAGGGTCTGCATTAGGATAGGCAGTGAGTGGCAATGAAGGATGGAGAAAAGCACCGCGGGCTGGTCAGAATGGGGAGGTCATGGAACATGCAGTGGCAATGTAGGATAGGTTTCTGAAAAACATCGCGGGGTGGTGCGCATTGTATGGGTGTGTGTTACATTACATTCACTAGTAGGATTGAGAAAAACATCACGGGGTGGTGCGCATTGTATGGGTGTGTGTTACATTACATTCACTAGTTGGAGTGAGAAAAACATCACGGGATGGTGTGAATCGGAGGGTCTGAATTAGGATAGGCAGTGAGTGGCTATGTAGGATGGAGAAAAGCACCGCGGAGTGGTCAGCATGGGGACGTCAAGGAACATGCAGTGGCAATGTAGGATATGTTTCTGAAAAACATCGTGGGGTGGTGCACATTGTATGGGTGTGTGTTACATAACATTCACTAGTAGGAGTGAGAAAATTATCACGGGGTGGTGTGAATCGGAGGGTCTGATTTAGGATAGGCAGTGAGTGGCAATGTCGGATGGAGAAAAGCACCGCGGGGTGGGCAGCATGGGGAGGTCAGGGAACATGCAGTGGCAATGTAGGATAGGTTTGTGAAAAACATCGCGGGGTGGTGCACATTGTATGGGTGTGTGTTACATAACATTCACTAGTGGGAGTGAGAAAAACATCACGCGGTGGTGCGCATTGTATGGGTGTGTGTTACATTACATTCACTAGTAGGAGTGAGAAAAACATCACGTGGTGGTGTGAATCGCATGGTCTGAATTAGGATAGGCAGTGAGTGGCAATGTAGGATGGAGAAAAGCACCGTGGGCTGGTCAGAATGGGGAGGTCATGGAACATGCAGTGGCAATGTAGGATAGGTTTCTGAAAAACATCGCGGGGTGGTGCGCATTGTATGGGTGTGTGTTACATTACATTCACTAGTAGGAGTGAGAAAAACATCACGGGGTGGTGCGCATTGTATGGGTGTGTGTTACATTACATTCAGTAGTAGGAGTGAAAAATACATCACGGGGTGTTGTGAATCGGAGGGTCTGAATTAGGATAGGCAGTGAGTGGCAATGTAGGTTGGAGAAAAGCACTGTGGGGTGGTCAGAATGGGGAGGTCATGGAACATGCAGTGGCAATGTAGGATAGGTTTCTGAAAAACATCGCGGGGTGGTGCGCATTGTATGTGTGTGTGTTACATTACATTCACTAGTAGGAGTGAGAAAAACATCACGGGGTGGTGCGCATTGTATGGGTGTGTGTTACATTACATTCACTAGTAGGAGTGAGAAAAACATCACGCGGTGGTGCGCATTGTATGGGTGGGTGTTACATTACATTCACTAGTAGGCGTGAGAAAAACATCACGGGGTGGTGTGAATCGGAGGGTCTGAATTAGGATAGGCAGTGAGTGGCAATGTAGGATGGAGAAAAGCACCGCGGGGTGGTCAGCATGGGGAGGTCAGGGAACATGCAGTGGCAATGTAGGATAGGTTTATGAAAAATATCGCGGGGTGTTGCGCATTGTATTGGTGTGTGTTACATTACATTCACTAGTAGGAGTGAGAAAAACATCACAGGGTTGTGTGAATCAGAGGGTCTGAATTAGGATAGGCAGTGAGTGGCAATGAGGCATGGAGAAAAGCACCGCGGTGTGGTCAGCATGGGGACGTCAGGGAACATGCTGTGGCAATGTAGGATAGGGTTCTGAAAAACATCGCGGGGTGGTGCACATTGTATGGGTGTGTGTTACATAACATTCACTAGTAGGAGTGAGAAAATTATCACGGGGTGGTGTGAATCGGAGGGTCTGATTTAGGATAGGCAGTGAGTGGCAATGTCGGATGAAGAAAAGCACCGCGGGGTGGTCAGCATGGGGAGGTCAGGGAACATGCATTGGCAATGTAGGATAGGTTTCTGAAAAACATCGCGGGGTGGTGCGCATTGTATGGTTGTGTGTTACATTACATTCACTAGTAGGAGTGAGAAAAACATCACGGGGTGGTGCGCATTGTATGGGTGTCTGTTACATTACATTCACTAGTAGGAGTGAGAAAATTATCACGGGGTTGTGTGAATAGGAGGGTCTGAATTAGGATAGGCAGTGAGTGGCAATGTAGGATGGAGAAGAGCACCGCGGGCTGCTCAGCATGGGGACGTCAAGGAACATGCAGTGGCAATGTAGGATAGGTTTCTGAAAAACATCGCGGGGTGGTGCACATTGTATGGGTGTGTGTTACATAACATTCACTAGTAGGAGTGAGAAAATTATCAAGGGGTGGTGTGAATCGGAAGGTCTGATTTAGGATAGGAAGTGAGTGGTAATGTCGGATGGAGAAAAGCACCGCGGGGTGATCAGCACGGGGAGGTCAGGGAACATGCAGTGGCGATGTAGGATAGGTTTCTGAAAAACATCGCGGGGTGGTGCGCATTGTACGGGTGTGTGTTACATTACATTCACTAGTAGGAGTGAGAAAAACATCACGGGGTGGTGCGCATTGTATGGGTGTGTGTTACATTACATTCACTAGTAGGAGTGAAAAATACATCACGGGGTGTTGTGAATCGGAGGGTCTGAATTAGGATAGGCAGTGAGTGGCAATGTAGGATGGAGAAAAGCACCGCGGGGTGGTCAGAATCTGGAGGTCATGGAACATGCAGTGGCAATGTAGGATAGGTTTCTGAAAAACGTCGCGGGGTGGTGCGCATTGTATGGGTGTGTGTTACATTACATTCACTAGTAGGAGTGAGAAAAACATCACGCGGTGGTGCGCATTGTATGGGTGGGTGTTACATTACATTCACTAGAAGGAGTGAGAAAAACATCACGGGGTGTTGTGAATCGGAGGGTCTGAATTAGGATAGGCAGTGAGTGGCAATGTAGGATGGAGAAAAGCACCGCGGGGTGGTCAGCATGGGGAGGTCAGGGAACATGTAGTGGCAATGTAGGATAGGTTTATGAAAAATATCGCGGGGTGGTGCGCATTGTATGGGTGTGTGTTACATTATATTCACTAGTAGGAGTGAGAAAAACATCACAGGGTTGTGTGAATCGGAGGGTCTGAATTAGGATAGGCAGTGAGTGGCAATGAAGCATGGAGAAAAGCACCGCGGGGTGGTCAGCATGGGGACGTCAGGGAACATGCAGTGGCAATGTAGGATATGTTTCTGAAAAACATCGCGGGGTGGTGCACATTGTATGGGTGTGTGTTACATAACATTCACTAGTAGGAGTGAGAAAAACATCACGGGGTGGTGTGAATCGGAGGGTCTGATTTAGGATAGGCAGTGAGTGGCAATGTCGGATGGAGAAAAGCACTGCGGGGTGCTCGGCATGGGGAGGTCAGGGAACATGCTGTGGCAATGTAGGATATGTTTCTGAAAAGCATCGCGGGGTGGTGCACATTGTATGGGTGTGTGTTACATAACATTCACTAGTAGGAGTGAGAAAATTATCACGGGGTGGTATGAATCGGAGGGTCTGATTTAGGATAGGCAGTGAGTAGCAATGTCGGATGAAGAAAAGCACCGCGGGGTGGTCAGCATGGGGAGGTCAGGGAACATGCATTGGCAATGTAGGATAGGTTTCTGAAAAACATCGCGGGGTGGTGCGCATTGTATGGTTGTGTGTTACATTACATTCACTACTAAGAGTGAGAAAAACATCACGGGGTGGTGCGCATTGTATGGGTGTCTGTTACATTACATTCACTAGTAGGAGTGAGAAAATTATCACGGGGTTGTGTGAATCGGAGGGTCTGAATTAGGATAGGCAGTGAGTGGCAATGAAGCATGGAGAAAAGCACCGCGGGGTGGTCAGCATGGGGACGTCAGGGAACATGCAGTGGCAATGTAGGATAGGTTTCTGAAAAACATCGCGGGGTGGTGCACATTGTATGGGTGTGTGTTACATAACATTCACTAGTAGGAGTGCGAAAAACATCACGCGGTGGTGCGCATTGTATGGGTGTGTGTTACATTACATTCACTAGTAGGAGTGAGAAAAACATCACGGGGTGGTGTGAATCGCAGGGTCTGAATTAGGATAGGCAGTGAGTGGCAATGTAGGATGGAGAAGAGCACCGCGGGCTGGTCAGAATGGGGAGGTCATGGAACATGCAGTGGCAATGTAGGATAGGTTTCTGAAAAACATCGCGGGGTAGTGCGCATTGTATGGGTGTGTGTTACATTACATTCACTAGTAGGAGTGAGAAAAACATCACGGGGTGGTGCGCATTGTATGGGTGTGTGTTACATTACATTCACAAGTAGGAGTGAAAAATACATCACGGGGTGTTGTGAATCGGAGGGTCTGAATTAGGATAGGCAGTGAGTGGCAATGTAGGATGGAGAAAAGCACCGCAGGGTGGTCAGAATGGGGAGGTCATGGAACATGCAGTGGCAATGTAGGATAGGTTTCTGAAAAACATCGCGGGGTGATGCGCATTGTATGGGTGTGTGTTACATTAGATTCACTAGTAGGAGTGAGAAAAACATCACGGGGTGGTGCGCATTGTATGGGTGTGTGTTACATTACATTCACTAGTAGGAGTGAGAAAAACATCACGCGGTGGTGCGCATTGTATGGGTGTGTGTTCCATTACATTCACTAGTAGGAGTGAGAAAAACATCACGGGGTGGTGTGAATCGGAGGTTCTGAATTAGGATAGGCAGTGAGTGGCAATGTAGGATGGAGAAAAGCACCGCAGGGTGGTCAGCATGGGGAGGTCAGGGAACATGCAGTGGCAATGTAGGATAGCTTTATGAAAAATATCGCGGGGTGGTGCGCATTGTATGGGTGTGTGTTACATTACATTCACTAGTAGGAGTGAGAAAAACATCACAGGGTTGTGTGAATCGGAGGGTCTGAATTAGGATAGGCAGTGAGTGGCAATGAAGCATGGAGAAAAGCAAAGCGGGGTGATCAGCATGGGGACGTGAGGGAACATGCAGTGGCAATGTAGGATAGGTTTCTGAAAAACATCGCGGGGTGGTGCACATTGTATGGGTGTGTGTTACATAACATTCACTAGTAGGAGTGAGAAAAACATCACGGGGTGGTGTGAATCGGAGGGTCTGATTTAGGATAGGCAGTGAGTGGCAATGTCGGATGGAGAAAAGCACCACGGGGTGGTCAGCATGGGGAGGTCAGGGAACATGCAGTGGCAATGTAGGATAGGTTTCTGAAAAACATCGCGGGGTGGTGCGCATTGTATGGGTGTGTGTTACATTACATTCACTAGTAGGAGTGAGAAAAATATCACGGGGTGGTGCGCATTGTATGGGTGTGTGTTACATTACATTCACTAGTAGGAGTGAGAAAAACATCACGGGGTGGTTTGAATCGCAGGGCCTGAATTAGGATAGGCAGTGAGTGGCAATGTAGGATGGAGAAAAGCACCGCGGTGTGGACAGCATGGGGAGGTCAGGGAACATGCAGTGGCAATGTAGGATAGGTTTCTGAAAAACATCGCGGGGTGGTGCGCATTGTATGGGTGTGTGTTACATAACATTCACTAAGGAGTGAGAAAAACATCACGGGGTGGTGCGCATTGTATGGGTGTGTGTTACATTACATTCACTAGTAGGAGTGAGAAAAACATCACGCGGTGGGGCGCATTGTATGGGTGTGTGTTACGTTACATTCACTAGTAGGAGTGAGAAAAACATCACGGGGTGGTGTGAATCGGAGGGTCTGAATTAGGATAGGCAGTGAGTGGCAATGTAGGATGGAGAAAAGCACCGCGGGTTGGTCAGCATGGGGAGGTCAGGGAACATGCAGTGGCAATGAACAATAGTTTTCTGAAAAACATCATGGGGTGGTGCGCATTGTATGGGTGTGTGTTACATTACATTCACTAGTAGGAGTGAGAAAAACATCACGGGGTGGTGTGAATCGGAGGGTCTGAATTAGGATAGGCAGCGAGTGGCAATGTAGGATGGAGAAAAGCACTGCGGGGTGGTCAGCATGGGGAGGTCAGGGAACATGCAGTGGCAATGTAGGATAGGTTTCTGAAAAACATCGCGGGGTGGTGCGCATTGTATGGGTGTGTGTCACATTACATATACTAGTAGGAGTGAGAAAAACATCACGGGGTGGTGTGAATCGGAGGGTCGGAATTAGGATAGGCAGTGAGTGGCAATGTCAGATGGAGAAAAGCACCGCGGGGTGGTCAGCATGGGGAGGACAGGAACATGCAGTGGCAATGTAGGATAGGTTTCTGAAAAACATCGCGGGGTGGTGCACATTGTATGGGTGTGTGTTACATAACATTCACTAGTGGGAGTGAGAAAAACATCACGCGGTGTTGCGCATTGTATGGGTGTGTGTTACATTACATTCACTAGTAGGAGTGAAAAATACATCCCGGGGTGTTGTGAATCGGAGGGTCTGAATTAGGATAGGCAGTGAGTGGCAATGTAGGATGGAGAAAAGCACCGCGGGGTGGTCAGAATGGGGAGGTCATGGAACATGCAGTGGCAATGTAGGATAGGTTTCTGAAAAACATCGCGGGGTGGTGCGCATTGTATGGGTGTGTGTTACATTACATTCACTAGTAGGAGTGAGAAAAACATCACGGGGTGGTGCGCATTGTATGGGTGTGTGTTACATTACATTCACTAGTAGGAGTGAGAAAAACATCACACGGTGGTGCGCATTGTATGGGTGGGTGTTACATTACATTCACTAGTAGAAGTGAGAAAAACATCACGGGGTGGTGTGAATCGGAGGGTCTGAATTAGGATAGGCAGTGAGTGGCAAAGTAGGATGGAGAAAAGCACCGTGGGGTGGTCAGCATGGGGAGGTCAGGGAACATGCAGTGGCAATGTAGGATAGGTTTATGAAAAATATCGCGGGGTGGTGCGCATAGTATGGGTGTGTGTTACATTACATTCACTAGTAGGAGTGAGAAAAACATCACAGGGTTGTGTGAATCGGAGTGTCTGAATTAGGATAGGCAGTGAGTGGCAATGAAGCATGGAGAAAAGCACCGCGGGGTGGTCAGCATGGGGACGTCAGGGAACATGCTGTGGCAATGTAGGATAGGTTTCTGAAAAACATCGCGGGGTGGTGCGCATTGTATGGGTGTGTGTTTCATTACATTCACTAGTAGGAGTGAGAAAAACATCACAGGGTTGTGTGAATCGGAGGGTCTGAATTAGGATAGGCAGTGAGTGGCAATGAAGCATGGAGAAAAGCAAAGAGGGGTGATCAGCATGGGGACGTCAGGGAACATGCAGTGGCAATGTAGGATAGGTTTATGAAAAACATCGCGGGGTGGTGCACATTGTATGGGTGTGTGTTACATAACATTCACTAGTAGGAGTGAGAAAAACATCACGGGGTGGTGTGAATCGGAGGGTCTGATTTAGGATAGGCAGTGAGTGGCAATGTCGGATGGAGAAAAGCACCACGGGGTGGTCAGCATGGGGAGGTCAGGGAACATGCAGTGGCAATGTAGGATAGGTTTCTGAAAAACATCGCGGGGTGGTGCGCATTGTATGGGTGTGTGTTACATTACATTCACTAGTAGGAGTGAGAAAAATATCACGGGGTGGTGCGCATTGTATGGGTGTGTGTTACATTACATTCACTAGTAGGAGTGAGAAAAACATCACGGGGTGGTTTGAATCGCAGGGCCTGAATTAGGATAGGCAGTGAGTGGCAATGTAGGATGGAGAAAAGCACCGCGGTGTGGTCAGCATGGGGAGGTCAGGGAACATGCAGTGGCAATGTAGGATAGGTTTCTGAAAAACATCGCGGGATGGTGCGCATTGTATGGGTGTGTGTTACATAACATTCACTAGTAGGAGTGAGAAAAACATCACGGGGTGGTGCGCATTGTATGGGTGTGTGTTACATTACATTCACTAGTAGGAGTGAGAAATACATCACGCGGTGGGGCGCATTGTATGGGTGTGTGTTACATTACATTCACTAGTAGGAGTGAGAAAAACATCATGAGGTGGTGTGAATTGGAGGGTCTGAATTAGGATAGGCAGTGAGTGGCAATGTAGGATGTAGAAAAGCACCGCGGGGTGGTCAGCATGGGGATGTCAGGGAACATGCAGTGGCAATGTAGGATAGGTTTCTGAAAAATATCGCGGGGTGGTGCGCATTGTATTGGTGTGTGTTACGTTACATTCACTAGTAGGAGTGAGAAAAACATCACGGGGTGGTGTGAATCGGAGGGTATGAATTAGGATAGGCAGTGAGTGGCAATGTAGGATGGAGAAAAGCACCGCGGGGTGGTCAGCATGGGGAGGTCAGGGAACATGCAGTGGCAATGAACGATAGTTTTCTGAAAAACATCATGGGGTGGTGCGCATTGTATGGGTGTGTGTTACATTACTTTCACTAGTAGGAGTGAGAAAAACATCACGGGGTGGTGTGAATCGGAGGGTCGGAATTAGGATAGGCAGTGAGTGGCAATGTCAGATGGAGAAAAGCACCGCGGGGTGGTCAGCATGGGGAGGTCAGGGAACATGCAGTGGCAATGTAGGATAGGTTTCTGAAAAACATCGCGGGGTGGTGCACATTGTATGGGTGTGTGTTACATAACATTCACTAGTAGGAGTGAGAAAAACATCACGCGGTGTTGCGCATTGTATGGGTGTGTGTTACATTACATTCACTAGTAGGAGTGAGAAAAACATCACGGGGTGGTGTGAATCGCATGGTCTGAATTAGGATAGGCAGCGAGTGGCAATGTAGGATGGAGAAAAGCACCGCGGGCTGGTCAGAATGGGGAGGTCATGGAACATGCAGTGGCAATGTAGGATAGGTTTCTGAAAAACATCGCGGGGTGGTGCGCATTGTATGGGTGTGTGTTACATTACATTCACTAGTAGGAGTGAGAAAAACATCACGGGGTGGTGCGCATTGTATGGGTGTGTGTTACATTACATTCACTAGTAGGAGTGAAAAATACATCACGGGGTGTTGTGAATCGGAGGGTCTGAATGAGGATAGGCAGTGAGTGGCAATGTAGGATGGAGAAAAGCACCGCGGGGTGGTCAGAATGGGGAGGTCATGGAACATGCAGTGGCAATGTAGGATAGGTTTCTGAAAAACATCGCGGGGTGGTGCGCATTGTATGGGTGTGTGTTATATTACATTCACTAGTAGGAGTGAGAAAAACATCACAGGGTTGTGTGAATCGGAGGGTCTGAATTAGGATAGGCAGTGAGTGGCAATGAAGCATGGAGAAAGCACCGCGGGGTGGTCAGCATGGGGACGTCAGGGAACATGCAGTGGCAATGTAGGATAGTTTTCTGAAAATCATCGCGGGGTGGTGCACATTGTATGGGTGTGTGTTACATAACATTCACTAGTAGGAGTGAGAAAAATATCACGGGGTGGTGTGAATCGGAGGGTCTGATTTAGGATAGGCAGTGAGTGGCAATGTCGGATGGAGAAAAGCACCACGGGGTGGTCAGCATGGGGAGGTCAGGGAACATGCAGTGGCAATGTAGGATAGGTTTCTGAAAAACATCGCGGGGTGTGCGCATTGTATGGGTGTGTGTTACATTACATTCACTAGTAGGAGTGAGAAAAATATCACGGGGTGGTGTGAATCGCAGGGCCTGTATTAGGATAGGCAGTGAGTGGCAATGTAGGATGGAGAAAAGCACCGCGGTGTGGTCAGCATGGGGAGGTCAGGGAACATGCAATGGCAATGTAGGATAGGTTTCTGAAAAACATCGCGGGGTGGTGCGCATTGTATGGGTGTGTGTTACATAACATTCACTAGTAGGAGTGATAAAAACATCACGTGGTGGGGTGCATTGTATGGGTGTGTGTTACATAACATTCACTAGTAGGAGTGAGAAAATTATCACGGGGTGGTGTGAATCGGAGGGTCTGATTTAGGATAGGCAGTGAGTGGCAATGTCGGATGAAGAAAAGCACCGCGGGGTGGTCAGCATGGGGAGGTCAGGGAACATGCATTGGCAATGTAGGATAGGTTTCTGAAAAACATCGCGGGGTGGTGTGAATCGCAGGGTCTGAATTAGGATAGGCAGTGAGTGGCAATGTAGGATGGAGAAAAGCACCGCGGGGTGGTCAGCATGGGGAGGTCAGGGAACATGCAGTGGCAATGTAGGATAGGTTTATGAAAAATATCGCGGGGTGGTGCGCATTGTATGGGTGTGTGTTTCATTACATTCACTAGTAGGAGTGAGAGAAACATCACAGGGTTGTGTGAATCGGAGGGTCTGAATTAGGATAGGCAGTGAGTGGCAATGAAGCATGGAGAAAAGCAAAGCGGGGTGATCAGCATGGGGACGTCAGGGAACATGCAGTGGCAATGTAGGATAGGTTTCTGAAAAACATCGCGGGGTGGTGCACATTGTATGGGTGTGTGTTACATAACATTCACTAGTAGGAGTGAGAAAAACATCACGGGGTGGTGTGAATCGGAGGGTCTGATTTAGGATAGGCAGTGAGTGGCAATGTCGGATGGAGAAAAGCACCACGGGGTGGTCAGCATGGGGAGGTCAGGGAACATGCAGTGGCAATGTAGGATAGGTTTCTGAAAAACATCGCGGGGTGGTGCGCATTGTATGGGTGTGTGTTACATTACATTCACTAGTAGGAGTGAGAAAAATATCACGGGGTGGTGCGCATTGTATGGGTGTGTGTTACATTACATTCACTAGTAGGAGTGAGAAAAACATCACGGGGTGGTTTGAATCGCAGGGCCTGAATTAGGATAGACAGTGAGTGGCAATGTAGGATGGAGAAAAGCACCGCGGTGTGGTCAGCATGGGGAGGTCAGGGAACATGCAGTGGCAATGTAGGATAGGTTTCTGAAAAACATCGCGGGATGGTGCGCATTGTATGGGTGTGTGTTACATAACATTCACTAGTAGGAGTGAGAAAAACATCACGGGGTGGTGCGCATTGTATGGGTGTGTGTTACATTACATTAACTAGTAGGAGTGAGAAAAACATCACGCGGTGGGGCGCATTGTATGGGTGTGTGTTACATTACATTCACTAGTAGGAGTGAGAAAAACATCATGAGATGGTGTGAATTGGAGGGTCTGAATTAGGATAGGCAGTGAGTGGCAATGTAGGATGTAGAAAAGCACCGCGGGGTGGTCAGCATGGGGATGTCAGGGAACATGCAGTGGCAATGTAGGATAGGTTTCTGAAAAATATCGCGGGGTGGTGCGCATTGTATTGGTGTGTGTTACGTTACATTCACTAGTAGGAGTGAGAAAAACATCACGGGGTGGTGTGAATCGGAGGGTCTGAATTAGGATAGGCAGTGAGTGGCAATGTAGGATGGAGAAAAGCACCGCGGGGTGGTCAGCATGGGGAGGTCAGGGAACATGCAGTGGCAATGAACGATAGTTTTCTGAAAAACATCATGGGGTGGTGCGCATTGTATGGGTGTGTGTTACATTACATTCACTAGTAGGAGTGAGAAAAACATCACGGGGTGGTGTGAATCGGAGGGTCGGAATTAGGATAGGCAGTGAGTGGCAATGTCAGATGGAGAAAAGCACCGCGGGGTGGTCAGCATGGGGAGGTCAGGGAACATGCAGTGGCAATGTAGGATAGGTTTCTGAAAAACATCGCGGGGTGGTGCACATTGTATGGGTGTGTGTTACATAACATTCACTAGTAGGAGTGAGAAAAACATCACGCGGTGTTGCGCATTGTATGGGTGTGTGTTACATTACATTCACTAGTAGGAGTGAGAAAAACATCACGGGGTGGTGTGAATCGCATGGTCTGAATTAGGATAGGCAGCGAGTGGCAATGTAGGATGGAGAAAAGCACCGCGGGCTGGTCAGAATGGGGAGGTCATGGAACATGCAGTGGCAATGTAGGATAGGTTTCTGAAAAACATCGCGGGGTGGTGCGCATTGTATGGGTGTGTGTTACATTACATTCACTAGTAGGAGTGAGAAAAACATCACGGGGTGGTGCGCATTGTATGGGTGTGTGTTACATTACATTCACTAGTAGGAGTGAAAAATACATCACGGGGTGTTGTGAATCGGAGGGTCTGAATGAGGATAGGCAGTGAGTGGCAATGTAGGATGGAGAAAAGCACCGCGGGGTGGTCAGAATGGGGAGGTCATGGAACATGCAGTGGCAATGTAGGATAGGTTTCTGAAAAACATAGCGGGGTGGTGCACATTGTATGGGTGTGTGTTACATTACATTCACTAGTAGGAGTGAGAAAAACATCACGGGGTTGTGCGCATTGTATGGGTGTGTGTTACATTACATTCACAAGTAGGAGTGAGAAAAACATCACGCGGTGGTGCGCATTGTATGGGTGTGTGTTACATTACATTCACTAGTAGGAGTGAGAAAAACATCACGGGGTGGTGTGAATCGGAGGGTCTGAATTAGGATAGGCAGTGAGTGGCAATGTAGGATGGAGAAAAGCACCGCGGGGTGGTCAGCATGGGGAGGTCAGGGAACATGCAGTGGCAATGTAGGATAGGTTTATGAAAAATATCGCGGGGTGGTGCGCATTGTATGGGTGTGTGTTACATTACATTCACTAGTAGGAGTGAGAAAAACATCACAGGGTTGTGTGAATCGGAGGGTCTGAATTAGGATAGGCAGTGAGTGGCAATGAAGCATGGAGAAAGCACCGCGGGGTGGTCAGCATGGGGACGTCAGGGAACATGCAGTGGCAATGTAGGATAGTTTTCTGAAAATCATCGCGGGGTGGTGCACATTGTATGGGTGTGTGTTACATAACATTCACTAGTAGGAGTGAGAAAAATATCACGGGGTGGTGTGAATCGGAGGGTCTGATTTAGGATAGGCAGTGAGTGGCAATGTCGGATGCAGAAAAGCACCACGGGGTGGTCAGCATGGGGAGGTCAGGGAACATGCAGTTGCAATGTAGGATAGGTTTCTGAAAAACATCGCGGGGTGGTGCGCATTGTATGGGTGTGTGTTACATTACATTCACTAGTAGGAGTGAGAAAAATATCACGGGGTGGTGTGAATCGCAGGGCCTGAATTAGGATAGGCAGTGAGTGGCAATGTAGGATGGAGAAAAGCACCGCGGTGTGGTCAGCATGGGGAGGTCAGGGAACATGCAATGGCAATGTAGGATAGGTTTCTGAAAAACATCGCGGGGTGGTGCGCATTGTATGGGTGTGTGTTACATTACATTCACTAGTAGGAGTGAGAAAAACATCACGGGGTGGTGTGAATCGGAGGGTCTGAATTAGGATAGGCAGTGAGTGGCAATGTAGGATGGAGAAAAGCACCGCGGGGTGGTCAGCATGGGGATGTCAGGGAACATGCAGTGGCAATGTAGGATAGGTTTCTGAAAAATATCGCGGGGTGGTGCGCATTGTATTGGTGTGTGTTACGTTACATTCACTAGTAGGAGTGAGAAAAACATCACGGGCTGGTGTGAATCGGAGGGTCTGAATTAGGGTAGGCAGTGAGTGGCAATGTAGGATGGAGAAAGCACCGCGGGGTGGTTAGCATGGGGAGGTCAGGGAACATGCAGTGGCAATGAACAATAGTTTTCTGAAAAACATCATGGGGTGGTGCGCATTGTATGGGTGTGTGTTACATTACATTCACTAGTAGGAGTGAGAAAAACATCACGGGGTGGTGTGAATCGGAGGGTCTGAATTAGGATAGGCAGTGAGTGGCAATGTAGGATGGAGAAAAGCACCGCGGGGTGGTCAGCATGGGGAGGTCAGGGAACAAGCAGTGGCAATGTAGGATAGGTTTCTGAAAAACATCGCGTGGTGGTGCGCATTGTATGGGTGTTTGTCACATTACATTCACTAGTAGGAATGAGAAAAACATCACGGGGTGGTGTGAATCGCAGGGTCGGAATTAGGATAGGCAGTGAGTGGCAATATAGGATGGAGAAAAGCACCGCGGGGTGGTCAGCATGGGGAGGTCAGGGAACATGCAGTGGCAATGTAGGATAGGTTTCTGAAAAACATCGCGGGGTGGTGCTCATTGTATGGGTGTGTGTTACATTACATTCACTAGTAGGAGTGAGAAAAACATCACGGGGTGGTGCGCATTGTATGGGTGTGTGTTACATTACATTCACTAGTAGGAGTGAGAAAAACATCACGCGGTGGTGCGCATTGTATGGGTGTGTGTTACATTACATTCACTATTAGGAGTGAGAAAAATATCACGGGGTGGTGTGAATCGGAGTGTCTGAATTAGGATAGGCAGTGAGTGGCAATGTAGGATGTAGAAAAGCACCGCGGGGTGGTCAGCATGGGGATGTCAGGGAACATGCAGTGGCAATGTAGGATAGGTTTCTGAAAAATATCGCGGGGTGGTGCGCATTGTATGGGTGTGTGTTACATTACATTCACTAGTAGGAGTGAGAAAAACATCACGGGGTGGTGTGAATCGGAGGGTCTGAATTAGGATAGGCAGTGAGTGGCAATGTAGGATGGAGAAAAGCACCGCGGGGTGGTCAGCATGGGGAGGTCAGGGAACATGCAGTGGCAATGAACGATAGTTTTCTGAAAAACATCATGGGGTGGTGGCATTGTATGGGTGTGTGTTACATTACATTCACTAGTAGGAGTGAGAAAAACATCACGGGGTTGTGTGAATCGGAGGGTCTGAATTAGGATAGGCAGTGAGTGGCAATGTAGAATGGAGAAAAGCACCGCGGGGTGGTCAGCATGAGGAGGTCAGGGAACATGCAGTGGCAATGTAGGATAGGTTTCTGAAAAACATCGCGGGGTGGTGCGCATTGTATGGGTGTGTGTCACATTACATTCACTAGTAGGAGTGAGAAAAAAATCACGGGGTGGTGCGCATTGTATGTGTGTGTGTTACATTACATTCATTAGTAGGAGTGACAAAAACATCACGAGGTGGTGAGAATCGGAGGGTCTGAATTAGTATCGGCAGTGAGTGGCAATGTAGAATGGAGAAAAGCACCGCGGGGTGGTCAGCATGGGGAGGTCAGGGAACAGGCAGTGGCTATGTAGGATAGGTTTCTGAAAAACATCGCGGGGTGGTGCGCATTGTATGGGTGTGTGTTACATTACATTCCCTAGTAGGAGTGAGAAAAACATCACGGGGTGGTTCACATTGTATGGGTGTGTGTTACATTTCATTCACTAGTAGGAGTGAGAAAAACATCACGGGGTGGTGTGCATTGTATTGGTGTGTGTTACATTACATTCACTAGTAGGAGTGAGAAAAACATCACGGGGTGGTGTGAATCAGATGGTCTGAATTAGGATAGGCAGTGATTGGCAATGTAGGATGGAGAAAAGCACCGCGGGGTGGTCAGAATGGGGAGGTCATGGAAAATGCAGTGGCAATGTAAGATAGGTTTCTGAAAAACATCGCGGGGTGGTGCGCATTGTATGGGTGTGTGTTACATTACATTCACTAGTAGGAGTGAGAAAAACATCACGGGGTGGTGCGCATTGTATGGGTGTGTGTTACATTACATTCACTAGTAGGAGTGAGAAAAACATCACGCGGTGGTGCGCATTGTATGGGTGTGTGTTCCATTACATTCACTAGTAGGAGTGAGAAAAACATCACGGGGTGGTGTGAATCGGAGGGTCTGAATTAGGATAGGCAGTGAGTGGCAATGTAGGATGGAGAAAAGCACCGCAGGGTGGTCAGCATGGGGAGGTCAGGGAACATGCAGTGGCAATGTAGGATAGCTTTATGAAAAATATCGCAGGATGGTGTGCATTGTATGGGTGTGTGTTACATTACATTCACTAGTAGGAGTGAGAAAAACATCACAGGGTTGTGTCAATCGGAGGGTCTGAATTAGGATAGGCAGTGAGTGGCAATGAAGCATGGAGAAAAGCAAAGCGGGGTGATCAGCATGGGGACGTCAGGGAACATGCAGTGGCAATGTAGGACAGGTTTCTGAAAAACATCGCGGGGTGGTACACATTGTATGGGTGTGTGTTACATAACATTCACTAGTAGGAGTGAGAAAAACATCACGGGGTGGTGTGAATCGGAGGGTCTGATTTAGGATAGGGAGTGAGTGGCAATGTCGGATGGAGAAAAGCACCACGGGGTGGTCAGCATGGGGAGGTCAGGGAACATGCAGTGGCAATGTAGGATAGGTTTCTGAAAAACATCGCGGGGTGGTGCGCATTGTATGGGTGTGTGTTACATTACATTCACTAGTAGGAGGGAGAAAAATATCACGGGGTGGTGCGCATTGTATGTGTGTGTGTTACATTACATTCACTAGTAGGAGTGAGAAAAACATCACGGGGTGGTGTGAATCGGAGGGTCTGAATTAGGATAGGCAGTGAGTGGCAATGTAGGATGGAGAAAAGCACCGCGGGTTGGTCAGCATGGGGAGGTTAGGGAACATGCAGTGGCAATGAACGATAGTTTTCTGAAAAACATCATGGGGTGGTGCGCATTGTATGGGTGTGTGTTACATTACATTCACTAGTAGGAGTGAGAAAAACATCACGGGGTGGTGTGAATCGGAGGGTCTGAATTAGGATAGGCAGTGAGTGGCAATGTAGGATGGAGAAAAGCACCGCGGGGTGGTCAGCATGGGGAGGTCAGGGAACATGCAGTGGCAATGTAGGATAGGTTTCTGAAAAACATCGCGGGGTGGTGCGCATTGTATGGGTGTGTGTCACATTACATTTACTAGTAGGAGTGAGAAAAACATCACGGGGTGGTGTGAATCGGAGGGTCGGAATTAGGATAGGCAGTGAGTGGCAATGTCAGATGGAGAAAGCACCGCGGGGTGGTCAGCATGGGGAGGTCAGGGATCATGCAGTGGCAATGTAGGATAGGTTTCTGAAAAACATCGCGGGGTGGTGCACATTGTATGGGTGTGTGTTACATAACATTCACTAGTAGGAGTGAGAAAAACATCACGCGGTGTTGCGCATTGTATGGGTGTGTGTTACATTACATTCACTAGTAGGAGTGAAAAATACATCCCGGGGTGTTGTGAATCGGAGGGTCTGAATTAGGATAGGCAGTGAGTGGCAATGTAGGATGGAGAAAAGCACCGCGGGGTGGTCAGAATGGGGAGGTCATGGAACATGCAGTGGCAATGTAGGATAGGTTTCTGAAAAACATCGCGGGGTGGTGCGCATTGTATGGGTGTGTGTTACATTACATTCAATAGTAGGAGTGAGAAAAACATCAAAGGTGGTGCGCATTGTATGGGTGTGTGTTACATTACATTCACTAGTAGGAGTGAGAAAAACATCACGCGGTGGGGCGCATTGTATGGGTGTGTGTTACATTACATTCACTAGTAGGAGTGAGAAAAACATCACAGGGTTGTGTGAATCGGAGGGTCTGAATTAGGATAGGCAGTGAGTGGCAATGAAGCATGGAGAAAAGCAAAGCGGGGTGATCAGCATGGGGACGTCAGGGAACATGCAGTGGCAATGTAGGATAGGTTTCTGAAAAACATCGCGGGGTGGTGCACATTGTTTGGGTGTGTGTTACATAACATTCACTAGTAGGAGTGAGAAAAACATCACGGGGTGGTGCGCATTGTATGGGTGTGTGTTACATTACATTCACTAGTAAGAGTGAGAAAATCATCACGAGGTGGTGTGAATCGCAGGGCCTGAATTAGGATAGGCAGTGAGTGGCAATGTAGGATGGAGAAAAGCACCGCGGTGTGGTCAACATGGGGAGGTCAGGGAACATGCAGTGGCAATGTAGGATAGGTTTCTGAAAAACATCTCGGGATGGTGCGCATTGTATGGGTGTGTGTTACATAACATTCACTAGTAGGAGTGAGAAAAACATCACGGGGTGGTGCGCATTGTATGGGTGTGTGTTACATTACATTCACTAGTAGGAGTGAGAAAAACATCACGCGGTGGGGCGCATTGTATGGGTGTGTGTTACATTACATTCACTAGTAGGAGTGAGAAAAACATCATGGGGTGGTGTGAATAAGAGGGTCTGAATTAGGATAGGCAGTGAGTGGCAATGTAGGATGTAGAAAAGCACCGCGGGGTGGTCAGCATGGGGATGTCAGGGAACATGCAGTGGCAATGTAGGATAGGTTTCTGAAAAATATCGCGGGGTGGTGCGCATTGTATTGGTGTGTGTTACGTTACATTCACTAGTAGGAGTGAGAAAAACATCACGGGGTGGTGTGAATCGGAGGGTCTGAATTAGGATAGGCAGTGAGTGGCAAGGTAGGATGGAGAAAAGCACCGCGGGGTGGTCAGCATGGGGAGGTCAGGGAACATGCAGTGGCAATGAACGATAGTTTTCTGAAAAACATCATGGGGTGGTGCGCATTTTATGGGTGTGTGTTACATTACATTCACTAGTAGGAGTGAGAAAAACATCACGGGGTGGTGTGAATCGGAGGGTCGGAATTAGGATAGGCAGTGAGTGGCAATGTCAGATGGAGAAAAGCACCGCGGGGTGGTCAGCATGGGGAGGTCAGGGAACATGCAGTGGCAATGTAGGATAGGTTTCTGAAAAACATCGCGGGGTGGTGCACATTGTATGGGTGTGTGTTACATAACATTCACTAGTGGGAGTGAGAAAAACATCACGCGGTGTTGCGCATTGTATGGGTGTGTGTTACATTACATTCACTAGTAGGAGTGAGAAAAACATCACGGGGTGGTGTGAATCGCATGGTCTGAATTAGGATAGGCAGCGAGTGGCAATGTAGGATGGAGAAAAGCACCGCGGGCTGGTCAGAATGGGAAGATCATGGAACATGCAGTGGCAATGTAGGATAGGTTTCTGAAAAACATCGCGGGGTGGTGCGCATTGTATGGGTGTGTGTTACATTACATTCACTAGTAGGAGTGAGAAAAACATCACGGGGTGGTGCGCATTGTATGGGTGTGTGTTACATTACATTCACTAGTAGGAGTGAGAAAAACATCACGGGGTTGTGCGCATTGTATGGGTGTGTGTTACATTACATTCACAAGTAGGAGTGAGAAAAACATCACGCGGTGGTGCGCATTGTATGGCTGTGTGTTACATTACATTCACTAGTAGGAGTGAGAAAAACATCACACGGTGGTGCGCATTGTATGGGTGGGTGTTACATTACATTCACTAGTAGAAGTGAGAAAAACATCACGGGGTGGTGTGAATCGGAGGGTCTGAATTAGGATAGGCAGTGAGTGGCAAAGTAGGATGGAGAAAAGCACCGTGGGGTGGTCAGCATGGGGAGGTCAGGGAACATGCAGTGGCAATGTAGGATAGGTTTATGAAAAATATCGCGGGGTGGTGCGCATTGTATGGGTGTGTTTTACATTACATTCACTAGTAGGAGTGAGAAAAACATCACAGGGTTGTGTGAATCGGAGTGTCTGAATAAGGATAGGCAGTGAGTGGCACTGAAGCATGGAGAAAAGCACCGCGGGGTGGTCAGCATGGGGACGTCAGGGAACATGCAGTGGCAATGTAGGATAGGTTTCTGAAAAACATCGCGGGGTGGTGCACATTGTATGGGTGTGTGTTACATAACATTCACTAGTAGGAGTGAGAAAAACATCACGGGGTGGTGTGAATCGGAGGGTCTGATTTAGGATAGGCAGTGAGTGGCAATGTCGGATGGAGAAAAGCACCGCGGGGTGGTCGGCATGGGGAGGTCAGGGAACATGCTGTGGCAATGTAGGATAGGTTTCTGAAAAACATCGCGGGGTGGTGCACATTGTATGGGTGTGTGTTACATAACATTCACTAGTAGGAGTGAGAAAATTATCACGGGGTGGTGTGAATCGGAGGGTCTGATTTAGGATAGGCAGTGAGTGGCAATGTAGGATGAAGAAAAGCACCGCGGGGTGGTCAGCATGGGGAGGTCAGGGAACATGCATTGGCAATGTAGGATAGGTTTCTGAAAAACATCGCGGGGTGGTGCACATTGTATGGGTGTGTGTTACATTACATTCACTAGTAGGAGTGAGAAAAACATCACGGGGTGGTGTGAATCGGAGGGTCTGATTTAGGATAGGCAGTGAGTGGCAATGTCGGATGGAGAAAAGCACCACGGGGTGGTCAGCATGGGGAGGTCAGGGAACATGCAGTGGCAATGTAGGATAGGTTTCTGAAAAACATCACGCGGTGGTGCGCATTGTATGGGTGTGTGTTACATTACATTCACTAGTAGGAGTGAGAAAAATATCACGGGGTGGTGCGCATTGTATGGGTGTGTGTTACATTACATTCACTAGTAGGAGTGAGAAAAACATCACGGGGTGGTTTGAATCGCAGGGCCTGAATTAGGATAGGCAGTGAGTGGCAATGTAGGATGGAGAAAAGCACCGCGGTGCGGTCAGCATGGGGAGGTTAGGGAACATGCAGTGGCAATGTAGGATAGGTTTCTGAAAAACATCGCGGGATGGTGCGCATTCTATGGGTGTGTGTTACATAACATTCACTAGTAGGAGTGAGAAAAACATCACGGGGTGGTGTGAATCGGAGGGTCTGAATTAGGATAGGCAGTGAGTGGCAATGTAGGATGGAGAAAAGCACCGCGGGGTGGTCAGCATGGGGAGGTCAGGGAACATGCAGTGGCAATGAACGATAGTTTTCTGAAAAACATCATGGGGTGGTGCGCATTGTATGGGTGTGTGTTACATTACATTCACTAGTAGGAGTGAGAAAAACATCACGGGGTGGTGTGAATCGGAGGGTCGGAATTAGGATAGGCAGTGAGTGGCAATGTCAGATGGAGAAAAGCACCGCGGGGTGGTCAGCATGGGGAGGTCAGGGAACATGCAGTGGCAATGTAGGATAGGTTTCTGAAAAACATCGCGGGGTGGTGCACACTGTATGGGTGTGTGTTACATAACATTCACTAGTAGGAGTGAGAAAAACATCACTCGGTGTTGCGCATTGTATGGGTGTGTGTTACATTACATTCACTAGTAGGAGTGAGAAAAACATCACGGGGTGGTGTGAATCGCATGGTCTGAATTAGGATAGGCAGCGAGTGGCAATGTAGGATGGAAAAAAGCACCGCGGGCTGGTCAGAATGGGGAGGTCATGGAACATGCAGTGGCAATGTAGGATAGGTTTCTGAAAAACATTGCGGGGTGGTGCGCAATGTATGGGTGTGTGTTACATTACATTCACTAGTAGGAGTGAGAAAAACATCACGGGGTGGTGCGCATTGTATGGGTGTGTGTTACATTACATTCACTAGTAGGAGTGAGACAAACATCACGGGGTTGTGCGCATTGTATGGGTGTGTGTTACATTACATTCACAAGTAGGAGTGAGAAAAACATCACGCGGTGGTGCGCATTGTATGGCTGTGTGTTACATTACATTCAGTAGTAGGAGTGAGAAAAACATCACGGGGTGGTGTGAATCGGAGGGTCTGAATTAGGATAGGCAGTGAGTGGCAATGTAGGATGGAGAAAAGCACCGCGGGGTGGTCAGCATGGGGAGGTCAGGGAACATGCAGTGGCAATGTAGGATAGGTTTATGAAAAATACCGCGGGGTGGTGCGCATTGTATGGGTGTGTGTTACATTACATTCACTAGTAGGAGTGAGAAAAACATCACAGGGTTGTGTGAATCGGAGGGTCTGAATTAGGATAGGCAGTGAGTGGCAATGAAGCATGGAGAAAAGCACCGCGGGGTGGTCAGCATGGGGACGTCAGGGAACATGCAGTGGCAATGTAGGATAGTTTTCTGAAAATCATCGCGGGGTGGTGCACATTGTATGGGTGTGTGTTACATAACATTCACTAGTAGGAGTGAGAAAAATATCACGGGGTGGTGTGAATCGGAGGGTCTGATTTAGGATAGGCAGTGAGTGGCAATGTCGGATGGAGAAAAGCACCACGGGGTGGTCAGCATGGGGAGGTCAGGGAACATGCAGTGGCAATGTAGGATAGGTTTCTGAAAAACATCGCGGGGTGGTGCGCATTGTATGGGTGTGTGTTACATTACATTCACTAGTAGGAGTGAGAAAAATATCATGGGGTGGTGTGAATCGCAGGGCCTGAATTAGGATAGGCAGTGACTGGCAATGTAGGATGGAGAAAAGCACCGCGGTGTGGTCAGCATGGGGAGGTCAGGGAACATGCAATGGCAATGTAGGATAGGTTTCTGAAAAACATCGCGGGGTGGTGCGCATTGTATGGGTGTGTGTTACATAACATTCACTAGTAGTTGTGATAAAAACATCACGTGGTGGGGTGCATTGTATGGGTGTGTGTTACATTACATTCACTAGTAGGAGTGAGAAAAACATCACGGGGTGGTGTGAATCGGAGGGTATGAATTAGGGTAGGCAGTGAGTGGCAATGTAGGATGGAGAAAAGCACCGCGGGGTGGTTAGCATGGGGAGGTCAGGGAACATGCAGTGGCAATGAACAATAGTTTTCTGAAAAACATCATGGGGTGGTGCGCATTGTATGGGTGTGTGTTACATTACATTCACTAGTAGGAGTGAGAAAAACATCACGGGGTGGTGCGCATTGTATGGGTGTGTGTTACATTACATTCACTAGTAGGAGTGAGAAAAACATCACGCGGTGGTGCGCACTGTGTGGGTGTGTGTTACATTACATTCACTATTAGGAGTGAGAAAAACATCACGGGATGGTGTGAATCGGAGTGTCTGAATTAGGATAGGCAGTGAGTGGCAATGTAGGATGTAGAAAAGCACCACGGGGTGGTCAGCATGGGGATGTCAGGGAACATGCAGTGGCAATGTAGGATAGGTTTCTGAAAAATATCGCGGGGTGGTGCGCATTGTATGGGTGTGTGTTACGTTACATTCACTAGTAGGAGTGAGAAAAACATCACGGGGTGGTGTGAATCGGAGGGTCTGAATTAGGATAGGCAGTGAGTGGCAATGTAGGATGGAGAAAAGCACCGCGGGGTGGTCAGCATGGGGAGGTCAGGGAACATGCAGTGGCAATGAACGATAGTTTTCTGAAAAACATCATTGGGTGGTGGCATTGTATGGGTGTGTGTTACATTACATTCACTAGTAGGAGTGAGAAAAACATCACGGGGTTGTGTGAATCGGAGGGTCTGAATTAGGATAGGCAGTGAGTGGCAATGTAGAATGGAGAAAAGCACCGCGGGGTGGTCAGCATGAGGAGGTCAGGGAACATGCAGTGGCAATGTAGGATAGGTTTCTGAAAAACATCGCGGGGTGGTGCGCATTGTATGGGTGTGTGTCACATTACATTCACTAGTAGGAGTGAGAAAAAAATCACGGGGTGGTGCGCATTGTATGGGTGTGTGTTACATTACATTCACTAGTAGGAGTGAGAAAAACACCACGGCGTGGTGTGAATCGGAGGGTCTGAATTAGGATAGGCAGTGAGTGGCAATGTAGGATGGATAAAAGCACCGCGGGGTAGTCAGCATGGGGAGGTCAGGGAACATGCAGTGGCAATGTAGGATAGGTTTCTGAAAAACATCGCGGGGTGGTGCACATTGTATGGGTGTGTGTTACATAACATTCACTAGTAGGAGTGAGAAAAACATCACGCGGTGTTGCGCATTGTATGGGTGTGTGTTACATTACATTCACTAGTAGGAGTGAGAAAAACATCACGGGGTGGTGTGAATCGCATGGTCTGAATTAGGATAGGCAGCGAGTGGCAATGTAGGATGGAGAAAAGCACCGCGGGCTGGTCAGAATGGGAAGGTCATGGAACATGCAGTGGCAATGTAGGATAGGTTTCTGAAAAACATCGCGGGGTGGTGCGCATTGTATGGGTGTGTGTTACATTACATTCACTAGTAGGAGTGAGAAAAACATCACGGGGTGGTGCGCATTGTATGGGTGTGTGTTACATTACATTCACTAGTAGGAGTGAGAAAAACATCACGGGGTTGTGCGCATTGTATGGGTGTGTGTTACATTACATTCACAAGTAGGAGTGAGAAAAACATCACGCGGTGGTGCGCATTGTATGGCTGTGTGTTACATTACATTCACTAGTAGGAGTGAGAAAACATCACACGGTGGTGCGCATTGTATGGGTGGGTGTTACATTACATTCACTAGTAGAAGTGAGAAAAACATCACGGGGTGGTGTGAATCGGAGGGTCTGAATTAGGATAGGCAGTGAGTGGCAAAGTAGGATGGAGAAAAGCACCGTGGGGTGGTCAGCATGGGGAGGTCAGGGAACATGCAGTGGCAATGTAGGATAGGTTTATGAAAAATATCGCGGGGTGGTGCGCATTGTATGGGTGTGTTTTACATTACATTCACTAGTAGGAGTGAGAAAAACCTCATAGGGTTGTGTGAATCGGAGTGTCTGAATTAGGATAGGCAGTGAGTGGCAATGAAGCATGGAGAAAAGCACCGCGGGGTGGTCAGCATGGGGACGTCAGGGAACATGCAGTGGCAATGTAGGATAGGTTTCTGAAAAACATCGCGGGGTGGTGCACATTGTATGGGTGTGTGTTACATAACATTCACTAGTAGGAGTGAGAAAAACATCACGGGGTGGTGTGAATCGGAGGGTCTGATTTAGGATAGGCAGTGAGTGGCAATGTCGGATGGAGAAAAGCACCGCGGGGTGGTCAGCATGGGAAGGTCAGGGAACATGCATTGGCAATGTAGGATAGGTTTCTGAAAAACATCGCGGGGTGGTGTGAATCGCAGGGTCTGAATTAGGATAGGCAGTGAGTGGCAATGTAGGATGGAGAAAAGCACCGCGGGGTGGTCAGCATGGGGAGGTTAGGGAACATGCAGTGGCAATGTAGGATAGGTTTATGAAAAATATCGCGGGGTGGTGCGCATTGTATGGGTGTGTGTTACATTATATTCACTAGTAGGAGTGAAAAAAACATCACAGGGTTGTGTGAATCGGAGGGTCTGAATTAGGATAGGCAGTGAGTGGCAATGAAGCATGGAGAAAAGCAAAGCGGGGTGATCAGCATGGGGACGTCAGGGAACATGCAGTGGCAATGTAGGATAGGTTTCTGAAAAACATCGCGGGGTGGTGCACATTGTATGGGTGTGTGTTACATAACATTCACTAGTAAGAGTGAGAAAAACATCACGGGGTGGTGTGAATCGGAGGGTCTGATTTAGGATAGGCAGTGAGTGGCAATGTCGGATGGAGAAAAGCACCACGGGGTGTTCAGCATGGGGAGGTCAGGGAACATGCAGTGGCAATGTAGGATAGGTTTCTGAAAAACATCGCGGGGTGGTGCGCATTGTATGGGTGTGTGTTACATTACATTCACTAGTAGGAGTGAGAAAAATATCACGGGGTGGTGCGCATTGTATGGGTGTGTGTTACATTACATTCACTAGTAGGAGTGAGAAAAACATCACGGGGTGGTTTGAATCGCAGGGCCTGAATTAGGATAGGCAGTGAGTGGCAATGTAGGATGGAGAAAAGCACCGCGGTGTGGTCAGCATGGGGAGGTCAGGGAACATGCAGTGGCAATGTAGGATAGGTTTCTGAAAAACATCGCGGGATGGTGCGCATTGTATGGGTGTGTGTTACATAACATTCACTAGTAGGAGTGAGAAAAACATCACGGGGTGGTGCACATTTTATGGGTGTGTGTTACATTACATTCACTAGTAGGAGTGAGAAAAACATCACGCGGTGGGGCGCATTGTATGGGTGTGTGTTACATTACATTCACTAGTAGGAGTGAGAAAAACATCATGGGGTGGTGTGAATTGGAGGGTCTGAATTAGGATAGGCAGTGAGTGGCAATGTAGGATGTAGAAAAGCACGGCGGGGTGGTCAGCATGGGGATGTCAGGGAACATGCAGTGGCAATGTAGGATAGGTTTCTGAAAAATATCGCGGGGTGGTGCGCATTGTATTGGTGTGTGTTACGTTACATTCACTAGTAGGAGTGAGAAAAACATCACGGGGTGGTGTGAATCGGAGGGTCTGAATTAGGATAGGCAGTGAGTGGCAATGTAGGATGGAGAAAAGCACCGCGGGGTGGTCAGCATGGGGAGGTCAGGGAACATGCAGTGGCAATGAACGATAGTTTTCTGAAAAACATCATGGGGTGGTGCGCATTGTATGGGTGTGTGTTACATTACATTCACTAGTAGGAGTGAGAAAAACATCACGGGATGGTGTGAATCGGAGGGTCGGAATTAGGATAGGCAGTGAGTGGCAATGTCAGATGGAGAAAAGCACCGCGGGGTGGTCAGCATGGGGAGGTCAGGGAACATGCAGTGGCAATGTAGGATAGGTTTCTGAAAAACATCGCGGGGTGGTGCACATTGTATGGGTGTGTGTTACATAACATTCACTAGTAGGAGTGAGAAAAACATCACGCGGTGTTGCGCATTGTATGGGTGTGTGTTACATTACATTCACTAGTAGGAGTGAGAAAAACATCACGGGGTGGTGTGAATCGCATGGTCTGAATTAGGATAGGCAGCGAGTGGCAATGTAGGATGGAAAAAAGCACCGCGGGCTGGTCAGAATGGGGAGGTCATGGAACATGCAGTGGCAATGTAGGATAGGTTTCTGAAAAACATCGCGGGGTGGTGCGCATTGTATGGGTGTGTGTTACATTACATTCACTAATAGGAGTGAGAAAAACATCACGGGGTGGTGCGCATTGTATGGGTGTGTGTTACATTACATTCACTAGTAGGAGTGAGAAAAACATCACGGGGTTGTGCGCATTGTATGGGTGTGTGTTACATTACATTCACAAGTAGGAGTGAGAAAAACATCACGCGGTGGTGTGCATTGTATGGCTGTGTGTTACATTACATTCACTAGTAGGAGTGAGAAAAACATCACGGGGTGGTGTGAATCTGAGGGTCTGAATTAGGATAGGCAGTGAGTGGCAATGTAGGATGGAGAAAAGCACCGCGGGGTGGTCAGCATGGGGAGGTCAGGGAACATGCAGTGGCAATGTAGGATAGGTTTATGAAAAATATCGCGGGGTGGTGCGCATTGTATGGGTGTGTGTTACATTACATTCAATAGTAGGAGTGAGAAAAACATCACAGGGTTGTGTGAATCGGAGGGTCTGAATTAGGATAGGCAGTGAGTGGCAATGAAGCATGGAGAAAAGCACCGCGGGGTGGTCAGCATGGGGACGTCAGGGAACATGCAGTGGCAATGTAGGATAGTTTTCTGAAAATCATCGTGGGGTGGTGCACATTGTATGGGTGTGTGTTACATAACATTCACTAGTAGGAGTGAGAAAAATATCACGGGGTGGTGTGAATCGGAGGGTCTGATTTAGGATAGGCAGTGAGTGGCAATGTCGGATGGAGAAAAGCACCACGGGGTGGTCAGCATGGGGAGGTCAGGGAACATGCAGTGGCAATGTAGGATAGGTTTCTGAAAAACATCGCGGGGTGGTGCGCATTGTATGGGTGTGTGTTACATTACATTCACTAGTAGGAGTGAGAAAAATATCATGGGGTGGTGTGAATCGCAGGGCCTGAATTAGGATAGGCAGTGAGTGGCAATGTAGGATGGAGAAAAGCACCGCGGTGTGGTCAGCTTGGGGAGGTCAGGGAACATGCAATGGCAATGTAGGATAGGTTTCTGAAAAACATCGCGGGGTGGTGCGCATTGTATGGGTGTGTGTTACATAACATTCACTAGTAGTCGTGATAAAAACATCACGTGGTGGGGTGCATTGTATGGGTGTGTGTTACATTACATTCACTAGTAGGAGTGAGAAAAACATCACGGGGTGGTGTGAATCGGAGGGTCTGAATTAGGATAGGCAGTGAGTGGCAATGTAGGATGGAGAAAAGCACCGCGGGGTGGTCAGCATGGGGATGTCAGGGAACATGCAGTGGCAATGTAGGATAGGTTTCTGAAAAATATCGCGGGGTGGTGCGCATTGTATTGGTGTGTGTTACGTTACATTCACTAGTAGGAGTGAGAAAAACATCACAGGGTGGTGTGAATCGGAGGGTCTGAATTAGGGTAGGCAGTGAGTGGCAATGTAGGATGGAGAAAAGCACCGCGGGGTGGTTAGCATGGGGAGGTCAGGGAACATGCAGTGGCAATGAACAATAGTTTTCTGAAAAACATCATGGGGTGGTGCGCATTGTATGGGTGTGTGTTACATTACATTCACTAGTAGGAGTGAGAAAAACATCACGGGGTGGTGCGCATTGTATGGGTGTGTGTTACATTACATTCACTAGTAGGAGTGAGAAAAACATCACGCGGTGGTGCGCATTGTATGGGTGTGTGTTACATTACATTCACTATTAGGAGTGAGAAAAACATCACGGGGTGGTGTGAATCGGAGTGTCTGAATTAGGATAGGCAGTGAGTGGCAATGTAGGATGTAGAAAAGCACCACGGGGTGGTCAGCATGGGGATGTCAGGGAACATGCAGTGGCAATGTAGGATAGGTTTCTGAAAAATATCTCGGGGTGGTGCGCATTGTATGGGTGTGTGCTACGTTACATTCACTAGTAGGAGTGAGAAAAACATCACGGGGTGGTGTGAATCGGAGGGTCTGAATTAGGATAGGCAGTGAGTGGCAATGTAGGATGGAGAAAAGCACCGCGGGGTGGTCAGCATGGGGAGGTCAGGGAACATGCAGTGGCAATGAACGATAGTTTTCTGAAAAACATCATGGGGTGGTGGCATTGTATGGGTGGGTGTTACATTACATTCACTAGTAGGAGTGAGAAAAACATCACGGGGTTGTGTGAATCAGAGGGTCTGAATTAGGATAGGCAGTGAGTGGCAATGTAGAATGGAGAAAAGCACCGCGGGGTGGTCAGCACGAGGAGGTCAGGGAACATGCAGTGGCAATGTAGGATAGGTTTCTGAAAAACATCGCTGGGTGGTGCGCATTGTATGGGTTTGTGTCACATTACATTCACTAGTAGGAGTGAGAAAAAAATCACGGGGTGGTGCGCATTGTATGTGTGTGTGTTACATTACATTCATTAGTAGGAGTGACAAAAACATCACGAGGTGGTGAGAATCGGAGGGTCTGAATTAGTATCGGCAGTGAGTGGCAATGTAGGATGGAGAAAAGCACCGCGGGGTGGTCAGCATGGGGAGGTCAGGGAACAGGCAGTGGCTATGTAGGATAGGTTTCTGAAAAACATCGCGGGGTGGTGCGCATTTTATGGGTGTGTGTTACATTACATTCACTAGTAGGAGTGAGAAAAACATCACGGGGTGGTGCGCATTGTATGGGTGTGTGTTACATTACATTCACTAGTAGGAGTGAGAAAAACACCACGGCGTGGTGTGAATCGGAGGGTCTGAATTAGGATAGGCAGTGAGTGGCAATGTAGGATGGATAAAAGCACCGCGGGGTAGTCAGTATGGGGACGTCAGGGAACATGCAGTGGCAATGTAGGATAGGTTTCTGAAAAACATCGCGGGGTGGTGCACATTATATGGGTGTGTGTTACATTACATTCACTAGTAGGGATGAGAAAAACATCACGGGGTGGTGCGCATTGTATGGGTGTGTGTTACATTACATTCACAAGAAGGAGTCAGAAAAACATCACGGGGTGGTGTGAATCAGAGGGTCTGAATAAGGATAGGCAGTGAGTGGCACTGTAGGATGGAGAAAAGCACCACGGGTCCGTCAGCATGGGGTGGTCAGGGAACATGCAGTGGCAAAGTAGGATAGGTTTCTGAAAAACATCGCGAGGTGGTGCGCATTGTATGGGTGTGTGTTACATTACATTCACTAGTAGGAGAGAGAAAAACATCACGGGGTGGTTCACATTGTATGGGTGTGTGTTACATTACATTCGCTAGTAGGAGTGAGAAAAACATCACGGGGTGGTGTGCATTGTATGGGTGTGTGTTACATTACATTCACTAGTAGGAGTGAGAAAAACATCACGGGGTGGTGTGAATCAGAGGGTCTGAATTAGGATAGGCAGTGAGTGGCAATGTAGGATGGAGAAAAGCACCGCGCGGTGGTCAGAATGGGGAGGTCATGGAAAATGTAGTGGCAATGTAAGATAGGTTTCTGAAAAACATCGCGGGTTGGTGCGCATTGTATGGGTGTGTGTTACATTACATTCACTAGTAGGAGTGAGAAAAACATCAGGGGTGGTGCGCATTGTATGGGTGTGTGTTACATTACATTCACTAGTCGGAGTGAGAAAAACATCACGTGGTGGTGCGCATTGTATGGGTGTGTTACATTACATTCACTAGTAGGAGTGAGAAAAACATCACCGCGTGGTGTGAATCGGAGGGTCTGAATTAGGATAGGCAGTGAGTGGCAATGTAGAATGGAGAAAAGCACCGCGGGGTGGTCAGCATGGGGAGGTCAGGGAACATGCAGTGGCAATGAACGATAGTTTTCTGAAAAACATCACGGGGTGGTGCGCATTGTATGGGTGTGTGTTACATTACATTCACTAGTAGGAGTGAGAAAAACATCACGGGGTGGTGTGAATCGGAGGGTCTGAATTAGGATAGGCAGTGAGTGGCAATGTAGGATGGAGAAAAGCACCCCGGGGTGGTCATCATGAGGAGGTCAGGGAACATGCAGTGGCAATGTAGGATAGGTTTCTGAAAAACATCGCGGGGTGGTGCGCATTGTATGGGTGTGTGTCACATTACATTCACTAGTAGGAGTGAGAAAAACATCACTGGGTGGTGCGCATTGTATGTGTGTGTGTTACATTACATTCATTAGTAGGAGTGACAAAAACATCACGAGGTGGTGAGAATCGGAGGGTCTGAATTAGGATAGGCAGTGAGTGGCAATGTAGGATGGAGAAAAGCACCGCGGGGTGGTCAGAATGTGGAGGTCAGGGAACATGCAGTTGCTATGTAGGATAGGTTTCTGAAAAACATCGCAGGATGGTGCGCATTTTATGGGTGTGTGTTACATTACATTCACTAGTAGGAGTGAGAAAAACATCACGGGATGGTGCGCATTGTATGGGTGTGTGTCACATTACATTCACTAGTAGGAGTGAGAAAAACATCACGGGGTGGTGTGAATCGGAGGGTCGGAATTAGGATAGGCAGTAAGTGGCAATGTACGATGGAGAAAAGAACCGCGGGGTGGTCAGCATGTGGAGGTCAGGGAACATGCAGTGGCAATGTAGGATAGGTTTCTGAAAAACATCGCGGGGTGGTGCGCATTGTATGGGTGTGTGTTACATTACATTCACTATTAGGAGTGACAAAAACATCACGAGGTGGTGAGAATCGCAGGGTCTGAATTAGTATCGGCAGTGAGTGGCAATGTAGGATGGAGAAAAGCACCGCGGGGTGGTCAGCATGGGGAGGTCAGGGAACATGCAGTGGCTATGTAGGATAGGTTTCTGAAAAACATCAAGGGGTGGTGCGCATTTTATGGGTGTGTGTTACATTACATTCACTAGTAGGAGTGAGAAAAACATCACGGGGTGGTGCGCATTGTATGCGTGTGTGTTACATTACATTCACTATTAGGAGTGAGAAAAACATCACGGGGTGGTGTGAATCAGAGGGTCTGAATTAGGATAGGCAGTGAGTGGCAATGTAGGATGGAGAAAAGGACCGCGGGGTGGTCAGAATGCGGAGGTCATGGAACATGCAGTGGCAATGTAGGATAGTTTTCTGAAAAACATCACGGGGTGGTGCGCATTGTATGGGTGTGTGTTACATTACATTGACTAGTAGGAGTGAGAAAAACATCACGGGGTGGTGCGCATTGTATGGGTGTGTGTTACATTACATGCACTAGTAGGAGTGAGAAAAACATCACGGGGAGGTGTGAATCGGAGGGTCTGAATTAGGACCGGCAGTGAGTGGCATTGTAGGATGGAGAAAAGCACCGCGGGGTGGTCAGCATGGGGAGGTCAGGGAACATGCCGTGGCAATGTAGGATAGGTTTCAGAAAAACATCGCGGGGTTGTGCGCATTGTATGGGTGTGTGTTACATTACATTCACTAGTAGGAGTGAGAAAAACATCACGGCGTGGTGTGAATCGGAGGGTCTGAATTAGGATAGGCAGTGAGTGGCAATGTAGGATGGAGAAAAGCACCACGTGGTGGTCAGCATGTGTAGGTCAGGGAACATGCAGTGGCAATGTAGGATAGGTTTCTGAAAAACATCGCGGGGTGGTGTGCATTGTATGGGTGTGTGTTACATTACATTCACTAGTAGGAGTGAGAAAAACATCACGGTGTGGTATGAATCGGAGGGTCTGAATTAGGATAGGCAGTGAGTGGCAATGTAGGATGGAGAAAAGCACCGCGGGGTGGTCAGCATGGGGAAGTCAGGGAACATGCAGTGGCAATGTAGGATAGTTTTCGGAAAAACATCACGGGGTGTTGCGCATTGTATGGGTGTGTGTTACATTACATTCACTAGTAGGTGTGAGAAAAACAACACGGGGTGGTGTGAATCGGAGGGTCTGAATTAGGTTAGGCAGAGAGTGGCAATGTAGGATGGAGAAAAGCACGGCGGGGTGGTCAGCATGGGGAGGTCAGGGAACATGCAGTGGCAATGTAGGATAGGTATCTGAAAAACATCGCGGGGTGGTGCGCATTGTATGGGTGTGTTTTACATTACATTCACTAGTAGGAGAAAAACATCACGGGGTGGTGTGAATCGGAGGGTCTGAATTAGGATAGGCATTGAGTGGCAATTTATGATGGAGAAAAGCACCACGGGTTGGTCAGCATGGGGAGGTCAGGGAACATGCTGTGGCAATGTAGGATAGGTTTCTGAAAAACATTACGGGGTGGTGCGCATTGTATGGGTGTGTGTTACATTACATTCACTAGTAGGAGTGAGAAAAACATCACGGCGTGGTGTGAATCGGAGGGTCTGAATTAGGATAGGCAGTGAGTGGCAATGTAGGATGGAGAAAAGCACCGCGGGGTGGTCAGCATGTGTAGGTCAGGGAACATGCAGTGGCAATGTAGGATAGGATTCTGAAAAACATTGCGGGGTGGTGTGCATTGTATGGGTGTGTGTTACATTACATTCACTAGTAGGAGTGAGAAATACATCACGGTGTGGTGTGCATCGGAGGGTCTGAATTAGGATAGGCAGTGAGTGGCAATGTAGGATGGAGAAAAGCACCGCGGGGTGGTCAGCATGGGGAAGTCAGGGAACCCGCAGTGGCAATGTAGGATAGTTTTCTGAAAAACATCACGGGGTGGTGCGCATTGTATGGGTGTGTGTTACATTACATTCACTAGTAGGAGTGAGAAAAACAACACGGGGTGGTGTGAATCGGAGGGTCTGAATTAGGATAGGCAGAGAGTGGAAATGTAGGATGGAGAAAAGCACGGCGGGGTGGTCAGCATGGGGAGGTCAGGGAACATGCAGTGGCAATGTAGGATAGGTTTCTGAAAAACATCGGGTGGTGGTGCGCATTGTATGGATGTGTGTTACATTACATTCACTAGTAGGAGAAAAACATCATGGGGTGGTGTGAATCGGAGGGTCTGAATTAGGATAGGCAGTGAGTGGCAATTTAGGATGGAGAAAAGCACTCCAGGTTTGTCAGCATGGGGAGGTCAGGGAACATGCAGTGGCAATGTAGGATAGGTTTCTGAAAAACATCACGGGGTGGTGCGCATTGTATGGGTGTGTGTTACATTACATTCACTAGTAGGGGTGAGAAAAACATCACCGGGTGGTGAGAATCGGAGGGTCTGAATTAGGATAGGCAGTGAGTGCCAATGTAGGATGGAGAAAAGCACCGTGGGGCGGTCAGCATGTGGAGGTCAGGGAACATGCAGTGGCCATGTAGCATAGGTTTCTGAAAAACATCGCGTGGTGGTGCGCATTGTATGGGTGTGTGTTACATTACATTCACTAGTAGGAGTGAGAAAAACACGGGGTGGTGCGCATTGTATGGGTGTGTGTTACATTACATTCACTAGTAGGAGTGAGAAAAACATCACGGGGTGGTGCGCATTGTATGGGTGTGTGTTACATTACATTCACTAGTAGGAGTGAGAAAAACCTCACGGGTTGCTGTGAATCGGATGTTTTTCAGAAACCTATCCTACATTGCCACTGCATGTTCCCAGACCTCCCCATGCTGACCACCCCGCGGTGCTTTTCTCCATCCTACATTGCCACTCACTGCCTATCCTAATTCAGACCCTCTGATTCACACCACCCCGTGATGTTTTTCTCACTCCAACTAGTGAATGTAATGTAAAACACACCCATAAAATGCGCACCAACCCGAGATGTTTTTCAGAAACCTATCCTACATTGCCACTGCATGTTCCCTGACCTCCCCATGCTGACCAACCCGCGGTGCTTTTCTCCATCCTACATTGCCACTCACTGGCTATCCTAATTCAGACCCTCCGATTCACACCACCCCGTGATGTTTTTCTCACTCCTACAAGTTTAATGTAATGTAACACACACCCATACAATGCGCACTACCCCGTGATGTTTTTCTCACTCCTACTAGTGAATGTAATGTAACACACACACATATAATGCGCACCACCCCGTGATGTTTTTCTCACTCCTACTAGTGAATGTAATGTAACACACACCCATACAATGCGCACCACCCCGTGATGTTTTTCTCACTCCTACTAGTGAATGTAATGTAACACACACCCATACAATGCACACCACCCCGGGATGTTTTTTAGAAACCTATCCTAAATTGCCACTGCATGTTCCCTGACCTCCCCAAGCTGACCATACCGCGGTGCTTTTCTCCATCCTACATTGCCTCTCACTGCCTATCCTAATTCAGACCCTCTGATTCACACCACCCCGTGATGTTTTTCTCACTCCTACTAGTGAATGTAATGTAACACACACCCATACAATGCGCTCCAGCCCGCGATGTTTTTCAGAATCCTATCCTACATTGCCACTGCATGTTCCCTGAACTCCCCATGCTGACCACCCCACGGTGCTTTTCTCCATCCTACATTGCCACTCACTGCCTATCCTAATTCAGGCCCTCCGATTCACACCACCCCGTGATGTTTTTCTCACTCCTACTAGTGAATGTAATGTAACACACACCCATACAATGCGCCCCACCCCGTGATGTTTTTCAGAAAACTATCCTACATTGCCACTGCATGTTCTCTGACCTCCCCATGCTGACCACCCCGCGGTGCTTTTCTCCATCCTACATTGGCACTCACTGACTATCCTAATTCAGACCCTCCAATTCACACCACCCCGTGATGTTTTTCTCACTCCTACTATTGAATGTAATGTAACACACACCCATACAATGCGCACTACCCCTCGATGTTTTTCAGAAACCTATCCTACATTGCCACTGAATGTGCCCTGACCTCCCCATGCTGACAACCCCGCGGTGCTTTTCTCCATTCTACATTGCCACTCACTGCCTATCCTAATTCAGACCGTCCGATTCACATCACCCGGTGATGTTTTTCTCACTCCAACTAGTGAATGTAATGTAAAACGAACCCATACAATGCGCACCACCCCGCGATGTTTTTCAGAAACTTATGCTGCATTGCCACTGCATGTTCCCTGACCTTCCCATGCTGACCAACCCGCGGTGCTTTTCTCCATCCTACATTGCCACTCACTGCCTATCCTAATTCAGACCCTCCAATTCACACCACCCCGTGATGTTTTTCTCACTCCTACTCTTGAATGTAATGTAACACACACCCATACAATGCGCACCACCCCGCGATGTTTTTCAGAAACCTATCCTACATTGCCACTGCATGTTCCCTGACCTCCCCATGCTGACAACCCAGCGTGCTTTTCTCCATCCTACATTGCCACTCACTGCCTATCCTAATTCAGACCCTCCGATTCACACCACCCCGTGATGTTTTTCTCACTCCTATTAGTGAATGTAATGTAACACACACCCATACAATGCACACCACCCCGTGAGGTTTTTCTCACTCTACTAGTTAATGTAATGTAACACACACCCATACAATGCACACCACCCCGCGATGTTTTTCAGCAACCTATCCTACATTGCCACTGCATGTTCCCTGACCTCCCCATGCTGACCAAACCGCGGTGCTTTTCTCCATCCTACATTGCCACTCACTGCGTATCCTAATTCAGACCCTCTGATTCACACCACCTCGTGATGTTTTTCTCACTCCTACTAGTGAATGTAATGTAACACACACCCATACAATGCGCACCACCCCACCATATTTTTCAGAAACCTACCCTACATTGCCACTGCATGTTCCCTGACCTCCCCATGCTGACCACCCGCGGTGCTTTTCTCCATCCTACATTGCCACTCACTGCCTATCCTAATTCAGTCTCTCCGATTCACACCACCCCGTGATGTTTTTCTCACTCCTACTAGTGAATGTAATGTAACACACACCCATACAATGCGCACCACCCCGTGTTGTTTTTCTCACTGGTACTAGTGAATGTAGTGTAACACACACCCATACAATGCGCACCACCCCGGGATTTTTTTCTCACTCCTACTAGTGAATGTAATGTAACACACACCCATAAAATGCGCACCACCCCGCAATGTTTTTCAGAAACCTATCCTACATTGCCACTGCATGTTCCCTGACCTCCCCATGCTGACCACCCCGCGGTGCTTTTCTCCATCCTACATTGCCACTCACTGCCTATCCTAATTCAGACCCTCCGATTCACACCACCCCGTGATGTTTTTCTCACTCCTACTAGTGAATGAAATGTAACACACACCCATACAATGCGCACCACCCCGTGATGTTTTTATCACTCCTACTAGTGAATGTAATGTAACACACACCCATACAATGCGCACCACCCCGCGATGTTTTTCAGAAACCTATCCTACATTGCCACAGCATGTTCCCTGAACTCCCCATGCTGACCACCCCGCGGTGCTTTTCTCCATCCTACATTGCCACTCACTGCCTATCCTAATTCAGACCCTCCGATTCACACCACCCCATGATGTTTTTCTCACTCCTACTAGTGAAAGTAATGTAACAAACACCCATACAATGCACACAACCCCGCGATGTTTTCCAGAAACCTATCCTACATTGCCACTGCATGTTCGCTGACCTCCCCATGCTCACCACCCCGCAGGCTTTTCTCCATCCTACATTGCCACTCACTGCCTAGCCTAATTCAGACCCTCCGATTCACACCACCGCGTGATGTTTTTCTCACTCCTACAAGTTAATGTAATGTAACACACACCCATACAATGCGCACCACCCCGTGATGTTTTTCTCACTCCTACTAGTGAATGTAATGTACACACACCCATATAATGCGTACAACCCCGTGATGTTTTCTCACTCCTACTAGTGAATGTAATGTAACACACACCCATACAATGCGCACCACCCCGTGATGTTTTTCTCACTCCTACTAGTGAATGTAATGTAACACACACCCATACAATGCACACCACCCCGGGATGTTTTTTAGAAACCTATCCTAAATTGCCACTGCATGTTCTCTGACCTCCCCAAGCTGACCACACCGCGGTGCTTTTCTCCATCCTACATTGCCACTCACTGCCTATCCTAATTCAGACCCTCTGATTCACACCACCCCGTGATGTTTTTCTCACTCCTACTAGTGAATGTAATGTAACACACAGCCATACAATTCGCACCAGCCCGCGATGTTTTTCAGAATCCTATCCTACATTGCCACTGCATGTTCCCTGACCTCCCCATGCTGACCACCCCACGGTGCTTTTCTCCATCCTACATTGCCATTCACTGCCTATCCTAATTCAGGCCCTCCGATTCACACCACCCCGTGATGTTTTTCTCACTCCTACTAGTGAATGTAATGTAACACACACCCATACAATGCGCCCCACCCCGTGATGTTTTTCAGAAAACTATCCTACATTGCCACTGCATGTTCTCTGACCTCCCCATGCTGACCACCCCGCGGTGCTTTTCTCCATCCTACATTGGCCCTCACTGACTATCCTAATTCAGACCCTCCAATTCACACCACCCCGTGATGTTTTTCTCACTCCTACTATTGAATGTAATGTAACACACACCCATACAATGCGCACTACCCCTCGATGTTTTTCAGAAACCTATCCTACATTGCCACTGCATGTGCCCTGACCTCCCCATGCTGACAACCCCGCGGTGCTTTTCTCCATCCTACATTGCCACTCACTGCCTATCCTAATTCAGACCGTCCGATTCACATCACCCCGTGATGTTTTTCTCACTCCTACTAGTGAATGTAATGTAAAACGAACCCATACAATGCGCACCACCCCGCGATGTTTTTCAGAAACTTATGCTGCATTGCCACTGCATGTTCCCTGACCTTCCCATGCTGACCAACCCGCGGTGCTTTTCTCCATCCTACATTGCCACTCACTGCCTATCCTAATTCAGACCCTCCATTTCACACCACCCCGTGATGTTTTTCTCACTCCTACTCTTGAATGTAATGTAACACACACCCATACAATGCGCACCACCCCGCGATGTTTTTCAGAAACCTATCCTACATTGCCACTGCATGTTCCCTGACCTCCCCATGCTGACAACCCAGCGTGCTTTTCTCCATCCTACATTGCCACTCACTGCCTATCCTAATTCAGACCCTCCGATTCACACCACCCCGTGATGTTTTTCTCACTCCTATTAGTGAATGTAATGTAACACACACCCATACAATGCAAACCACCCCGTGAGGTTTTTCTCACTCTACTAGTTAATGTAATGTAACACACACCCATACAATGCACACCACCCCGCGATGTTTTTCAGCAACCTATCCTACATTACCACTGCATGTTCCCTGACCTCCCCATGCTGACCAAACCGCGGTGCTTTTCTCCATCCTACATTGCCACTCACTGCGTATCCTAATTCAGACCCTCTGATTCACACCACCTCGTGATGTTTTTCTCACTCCTACTTGTGAATGTAATGTAACACACACCCATACAATGCGCACCACCTCAACATATTTTTCAGAAACCTATCCTACATTGCCACTGCATGTTCCCTGACCTCCCCACGCTGACCACCCGCGGTGCTTTTCTCCATCCTACATTGCCACTCACTGCCTATCCTAATTCAGTCTCTCCGATTCACACCACCCCGTGATGTTTTTCTCACTCCTACTAGTGAATGTAATGTAACACACACCCATACAATGCGCACCACCCCGTGTTGTTTTTCTCACTGGTACTAGTGAATGTAGTGTAACACACACCCATACAATGCGCACCACCCCGGGATTTTTTTCTCACTCCTACTAGTGAATGTAATGTAACACACACCCATAAAATGCGCACCACCCCGCAATGTTTTTCAGAAACCTATCCTACATTGCCACTGCATGTTCCCTGACCTCCCCATGCTGACCACCCCGCGGTGCTTTTCTCCATCCTACATTGCCACTCACTGCCTATCCTAATTCAGACCCTCCGATTCACACCACCCTGTGATGTTTTTCTCACTCCTACTAGTGAATGAAATGTAACACACACCCATACAATGCGCACCACCCCGTGATGTTTTTATCCCTCCTACTAGTGAATGTAATGTAACACACACCCATACAATGCGCACCACCCCGCGATGTTTTTCAGAAACCTATCCTACATTGCCACAGCATGTTCCCTGAACTCCCCATGCTGACCACCCCGCGGTGCTTTTCTCCATCCTACATTGCCACTCACTGCCTATCCTAATTCAGACCCTCCGATTCACACCACCCCGTGATGTTTTTCTCACTCCTACTAGTGAAAGTAATGTAACAAACACCCATACAATGCACACCACCCCGCGATGTTTTCCAGAAACCTATCCTACATTGCCACTGCATGTTCGCTGACCTCCCCATGCTCACCACCCCGCAGTGCTTTTCTCCATCCTACATTGCCACTCACTGCCTAGCCTAATTCAGACCCTCCGATTCACACCACCCCGTGATGTTTTTCTCACTCCTACAAGTTAATGTAATGTAACACACACCCATACAATGCGCACCACCCCGTGATGTTTTTCTCACTCCTACTAGTGAATGTAATGTAACACACACCCATATAATGCGTACCACCCCGTGATGTTTTCTCACTCCTACTAGTGAATGTAATGTAACACACACCCATACAATGCGCACCACCCCGTGATGTTTTTCTCACTCCTACTAGTGAATGTAATGTAACACACACCCATACAATGCACACCACCCCGCGATGTTTTTTAGAAACCTATCCTACATTGCCACTGCATGTTCCCTGACCTCCACATGCTGACCACACCGCGGTGCTTTTCTCCATCCTACATTGCCACTCACTGCCTATCCTAATTCAGACCCTCCTATTCACACCACCCCGTGATGTTTTTCTCACTCCTACTAGTGAATATAATGTAACACACACCCATACAATGCGCACCACCCCGCGATGTTTTTCAGAAACCTATCCTACATTGCCACTGCATGTTCCCTGACCTCCCCATGCTGACAACCCCGCGGTGCTTTTGTCCATCCTACATTGCCACTCACTGCCTATCCTAATTCAGACCCTCCGATTCACACCACCCCGTGATGTTTTTCTCACTCCTACTAGTGAATGTAATGTAACAAACACACATAGAATGCGCACTAGCCCGCGATGTTTTTCAGAAACCTATCCTACATTGCCACTGCATGTTCCCTGACCTCCCCATGCTGACCACCCCACGGTGCTTTTCTCCATCCTACATTGCCACTCACTGCCTATCCTAATTCAGACCCTCCGATTCACACCACCCCGTGATGTTTTTCTCACTCCTACTAGTGAATGTAATGTAACACACACCCATACAATGCGCACCACCCCGTGATGTTTTTTCTCACCTCTACTAGTGAAGGTAATGTAACACACACCCATACAATGCGCACCACCCGGCTATGTTTTTCAGAAACCTATCCTACATTGCCACTGCATGTTCCCTGACGTCCCCATGCTGACCACCCCGCGGTGCTTTTCTCCATCCTACATTGCCACTCACTGCCTATCCTAATGAAGACTCTCCGATTCACACCACCCCGCGATGTTTTTCTCACACCTACTAGTGAATGTCATTTAACACACACCCATACAATGCGCACAACCACGCGATGTTTTTCAGAAACCTATCCTACATTGCCACTGCATGTTCCCTGACCTCCCCATGCTGACCTCCACGCGGTGCTTTTCTCCATCCTACATTGCCACTCACTGCCTATCCTAATACAGACCCTCCGATTCACACCACCCCGTGATGATTTTCTCACTCCTACTAGTGAATGTAATGTAACACACACCCATACAATGCGCACCACCCGGTGTTGTTTTTCTCACTGGTACTAGTGAATGTAGTGTAACACACACCCATACAACGCGCACCACCCCGGGATGTTTTTCTCACTCCTACTAGTGAATGTAATGTAACACACACCCATAAATTGCGCACCACCCCGCAATGTTTTTCAGAAACCTATCCTACATTGCCACTGCATGTTCCCTGATCTCCCCATGCTGACCACCCCGCGGTGCTTTTCTCCATCCTACATTGCCACTCACTGCCTATCCTAATTCAGACCCTCCGATTCACAGCACCCCGTGATGTTTTTCTCACTCCTACTAGTGAATGTAATGTAACACACACCCATACAATGCGCACCACCCCGTGATGTTTTTATCACTCCTACTAGTGAATGTAATGTAACACACACCCATACAATGCGCACCACCCCGCGATGTTTTTCAGAAACCTATCCTACATTGCCACAGCATGTTCCTTGAACTCCCCATGCTGACCACCCCACGGTGCTTTTCTCCATCCTACATTGCCACTCACTGCCTATCCTAATTCAGACCCTCCGATTCACACCACCCCGTGATGTTTTTCTCACTCCTACTAGTGAAAGTAATGTAACAAACACCCATACAATGCACACCACCCCGCGATGTTTTCCAGAAACCTATCCTACATTGCCACTGCATGTTCGCTGACCTCCCCATGCTCACCACCCCGCAGTGCTTTTCTCCATCCTACATTGCCACTCACTGCCTATCCTAATTCAGACCCTCCGATTCACACCACCCCGTGATGTTTTTCTCATTCCTACTAGTGAATGTAATGTAACACACACCCATACAATGCGCACCACCCCGTGATGATTTTCTCACTCCTACTAGTGGATGTAATGTAATACACACCCATACAATGCGCACCACCGCGCGATGTATTTCAGAAACCTATCCTACATTGCCACTGCATTTTCCCTGACCTCCCCATTCTGACCACCCCGCGGTGCTTTTCTCCATCCTACAATGCCACTCACTGCCTATCCTAATTCAGACCCTCCGATTCACACCACCTCGTGATGTTTTTCTCACTCCTACTAGTGAATGTAATGTAACACACACCCATACAATGCGCACCACCCCGCCATATTTTTCAGAAACCTATCCTACATTGCCACTGCATGTTCCCTGACCTCCCCATGCTGACCACCCCGCGGTGCTTTTCTCCATCCTACATTGCCACTCACTGCCTATCCTAATTCAGACTCTCCGATTCACACCACCCCGCGATGTTTTTCTCATTCCTACTAGTGAATGTCATTTAACACACACCCATACAATGCGCACAACCACGCGATGTTTTCCAGAAACATATCCTACATTGCCACTGCATGTTCCCTGACCACCCCATGCTGACCTCCACGTGGTGCTTTTCTCCATCCTACATTGCCACTCACTGCCTATCCTAATACAGACCCTCCGATTCACACCACCCCGTGATGTTTTTCTCACTCCTACTAGTGAATGTAATGTAACACACACCCATACAATGCGCACCACCCCGTGTTGTTTTTCTCACTGGTACTAATGAATGTAGTGTAACACACACCCATACAATGCGCACCACCCCGGGATGTTTTTCTCACTCCTACTAGTGAATGTAATGTAACACACACCCATAAAATGCGCACCCCCCCGCAATGTTTTTCAGAAACCTATCCTACATTGCCACTGCATGTTCCCTGACCTCCCCATGCTGACCACCCCGCGGTGCTTTTCTCCATCCTACATTGCCACTCACTGCCTATCCTAATTCAGACCCTCCGATTCACAGCACCCCGTGATGTTTTTCTCACTCCTACTAGTGAATGTAATGTAACACACACCCATACAATGCGCACCACCCCGTGATGTTTTTATCACTCCTACTAGTGAATGTAATGTAACACACACCCATACAATGCGCACCACCCCGCGATGTTTTTCAGAAACCTATCCTACATTGCCACAGCATGTTCCCTGAACTCCGCATGCTGACCACCCCGCGGTGCTTTTCTCCATCCTACATTGCCACTCACTGCCTATCCTAATTCAGACCCTCCGATTCACACCACCCCGTGATGTTTTTCTAACTCCTACTATTGAAAGTAATGTAACAAACACCCATACAATGCACACCACCCCGCGATGTTTTCCAGAAACCTATCCTACATTGCCACTGCATGTTCGCTGACCTCCCCATGCTCACCACCCCGCAGTGCTTTTCTCCATCCTACATTGCCACTCACTGCCTATCCTAATTCAGACCCTCCGATTCAAACCACCCCGTGATGTTTTTCTCACTCCTACAAGTTAATGTAATGTAACACACACCCATACAATGCGCACCACCCCGTGATGTTTTTCTCATTCCTACTAGTGAATGTAATGTAACACACACCCATATAATGCGCACCACCCCGTGATGTTTTCTCACTCCTACTAGTGAATGTAATGTATCACACACCCATACAATGCGCACCACCCCGTGATGTTTTTCTCACTCCTACTAGTGAATGTAATGTAACACACACCCATACAATGCGCACCACCCCGTGATGTTTTTCTCACCCCTACTAGTGAAGGTCATGTAGCACACACCCATACAATGCGCACTACCCGGCGATGTTTTTCAGAAACCTATCCTACATTGCCACGGCATGTTCCCTGACCTCCCCATGCTGACCACCCCACGGTGCTTTTCTCCATCCTACATTGCCACTCACTGCCTATCCTAATTCAGACCCTCCGATTCACACCACCCCGTGATATTTTTCTCACTCCTACTAGTGAATGTAATGTAACACACACCCATACAATGCACACCACCCCGTGATGTTTTTCTCACTCCTACTAGTGAATGTAATGTAACACACACCCATACAATGCGCACCACCCCGTGACGTTTTTCTCACTCCTACTAGTGAATGTAATGTAACAAACACCCATACAATGCGCACCAGCCCGTGATGTTTTTCTCACCCCTACTAGTGAAGGTCATGTAACACACACCCATACAATGCGCACCACCCGGCGATGTTTTTCAGAAACCTATCCTACATTGCCAAGGCATGTTCCCTGACCTCCCCATGCTGACCACCCCACGGTGCTTTTCTCCATCCTACATTGCCACTCACTGCCTATCCTAATTCAGACCCTCTGATTTACACCACCCCGTGATGTTTTTCTCGCTCCTAATAGTGAATGTAATGTTACACACACCCATATAATGCGCACCACCCCGTGATGTTTTTCTCACTCCTACTAGTGAATGTAATGTAACACACACCATCCAATGCGCACCACCCCGCGATGTTTTTCAGAAACCTATCCTACATTGCCACTGCATGTTCCCTGACCTCCCCATGCTGACCACCCCGCGGTGCTTTTCTCCATCCTACATTGCCACTCACTGCCTATCATAATTCAGACCCTCCGATTCAAACCACCCCGTGATGTTTTTCTCACTCCTACTAGTGAATGTAATGTAACACACACCCATACAATGCGCACCACCCCGCGATGTTTTTAAGAAACCTATCCTACATTGCCACTGCATGTTCCCTGACCTCCACATGCTGACCACCCCGCGGTGCATTTCTCCATCCTACATTGCCACTCACTGCCTATCCTAATTCAGAACCTCCGATTCACACCACCCTGTGATGTTTTTCTCACTCCTATTAGTGAATGTAATGTAGCACACACCCATACAATGAGCACCACCCCGTGATGTTTTTCTCACTCCTACTAGTCAATGTAATGTAACACACACCCATACAATGCGCACCATCCCGCGAAGTTTTTCAGAAACCTATCCTACATTGCCACTGCATGTTCCCTAACCTCCCCATGCTGACCACCCCGCGGTGCTTTTCTCCATCCTACATTGCCACTCACTGCCTATCCTAATTCAGACCCTCCGATTCACACCACCCCGTGATGTTTTTCTCACTCCTACTAGTGAATGTAATGTAACACACACCCATACAATGCGCACCACCCCGTGATGATTTTCTCACTCCTACTAGTGGATGTAATGTAACACACACCCATACAATGCGCACCACCCCGCAATGTATTTCAGAAACCTATCCTACATTGCCACTGCATGTTCCCTGACCTCCCCATTCTGACCACCCCGCGGTGCTTTTCTCCATCCTACATTGCCACTCACTGACTATCCTAATTCAGACCCTCCGATTCACACAACCCCGTGATGTTTTTCTCACTCCTACTAGTGAATGTAATGTAACACACACCCATACAATGCGCACCACCCCGTGATGTTTTTCTCACTCCTTCTAGTGAATGTAATGTAACACACACCCATACAATACGCACCACCCCGTGATGTTTTTCTCACTCCTACTAATGAATGCAATGTAACACGTACCCATACAATGCGCACCACCTCGCGATGCTTTTCAGAAACCTATCCTACATTGCCACTGCATGTTCCCTGACCTCCCCATCCTGACCACGCCTCGGTGCTTTTCTCCATCCTAATTTGCCACTCACTGCCTATCCTAATTCAGACCCTCCGATTCACACTACCCCGTGATGGTTTTCTCACTCCTACTAGTGAATGTAATGTAACACACACCCATACAATGCGCACCACCCCGCGATGTTTTACAGAAACCTATCCTACATTGCCACTGCATGTTCCCTGACCTCACCATGCTCACCACCCCTCGGTGCTTTTCTCCATCCCACATTGCCGCTCACTGCCTATCCTAATTCAGGCCCTCCGATTCACACCACCCCGTGATGTTTTTCTCACTCCTACTAGTTAATATAATGTAACACACACCCATACAATGCGCACCACCCCGTAATGTTTTTCTCACTCCTTCTAGTGAATGTAATGTAACACAAACCCATACAATATGCACCACACGGTGATGTTTTCTCACTCCTGCTAGTGAATGTAATGTAACACACACCCATACAATGCGCACCACCCCGGGATGTTTTTCAGAAACCTATCCTACATTGCCACTGCATGTTGCCTGACCTGCCCATGCTGACCACCCCGCGGTGCTTTTGTCCATCCTACATTGCCACTCACTGACTATCCTAATTCAGACCTTCCGATTCACACCACCCTGTGATGTTTTTCTCAATCCTAATAGTGAATGTAATGTAACACACACCCATCCAATGCGCACCACCCCGCGATGTTTTTCAGAAACCTATCCTACATTGCCACTGCATGTTGCCTGACCTCCCCATGCTGACCACCCCGCGGTGCTTTTCTCCATCCTACATTGCCACTCACTGCCTATCCTAATTCAGACCCTCCGATTCACACCACCCCGTGATGTTTTTCTCACTCCTACTAGTGAATGTAATGTAACACACACCCATACAATGCGCACCACCCCGCGATGTTTTTAAGAAACCTATCCTACATTGCCACTGCATGTTCCCTGACCTCCACATGCTGACCACCCCGCGATGCATTTTTCCATCCTACATTGCCACTCACTGCCTATCCTATTTCAGACCCTCCGATTCACTCCACCCCATGATGTTTTTCTCACTCCTACTAGTGAATGTAATGTAA